>NW_028318868.1:727198-1454396 GCF_062004578.1 Staurois parvus
CGTTTCCCTGTGCCAGTCCACACATCTCTGGTCATACCTGGAGCCCTGACAGTCATTGGCATGTCCAAGAGGAACAAGCCACCAACACTGTGCCGCCTCACTCACTAGTTTGGTTTCCTTGGGCCAAGCTGGCGCCGGCTCCAGTACCTGCTCTGCCAATACTCACTGCTCCCTGCCTAGCACCATGTCACATCCATCTCGGGAGCTTCAGGAACCCTCCACAACAGCTGATACTGAAGAGATGGACAAACAAGCAAGAAACTCAAATAGAGAACAATCAGTGCAAAATGCTACCACCATGCTATTAGAAATAATGAAAGTGTCCATAAAGTCCAATGTAGGGCTAAAAAAGTCCATATAGCACTAGGGCAAGCCTTCTATATTGGTAGTAGCAGAACTCTGTGTAAAATAGAGAAGAGAAGATATGCCTCTATGTGCAATATAGGTAACTTTAACGGGTAACAAATGTAGAATAACTCACAGCGCATGCTCCAAAATGCATCGCTATGCATGCTGGTTCATGTACGTCATCACGCCGATGCCGACGTTGTGCCTCAATGTGTGTTCCAGACGCCATCTTTAGGAGACTCCACATGTCGGCCGGCTTCTCTCCTACATCCACGATCTTCTGAGTGCAGACGAGGCTGTCAAAGCACGGATACAGCAGTTCTCCCATCTTTTTGAGCCTGCTTTATACATGCTATATGTGAGTTGTTCTACATTTGTTACCCATTAAAGTTACCTATACTGCACTTAGAGGCGCTTCTTTATGAAGAGATGGACAGCCTGTCACCCCCTTGAATTTCTCCATTACCCCTCACAGCTGACAGAGGTAAGAGGATGGCATCTTTTCCAGATAACTTTCCCAGTAAAGCTCCATTGGCTAAAAAGCATCACTGGTCTGCAACCTCTAATACCAATGAAAGTCCAGAAAATACTCCATCTCTGGCTTCTATACCGGTTACAGATAACCCTGTCCGAAACCATGCTTAAATCCATGCTGTTAACACTACAAAAAGATCTGCACAGGGAGTTGCAGCTCTCCCCATCTCAGATTCTTGACAGACTGAACTGTTTAGAGGAGCATGCAGACATATTGGAGGAGCATATGAGTGAGTACACTAAGGCCCATAACGAGCTTTTAAATGCTCATTACCATCAAGCAGAGGAAATGCAGCATATCAAGCTAAAGCTACTGGACATAGAGAATCACTTTAGGCATTACAACATCAAGTTCAGGGGTATCCCTGCATCAGTGAAACCTAACCAACTTAATGCTTTCCTGAAGCAGCTTTTCACCACACTTCTTCCTACTCAAAATAAATGTTCTCTGAAAGGAAACACTCGCCCACCATGTTGATGTTCTCTGTGTGCAGGAAATCCACTTTCATAGTGACAAACCTCCTTCATGCACACACAAGCATAATGCTTGTTGTTTTTATAACCCCCCCAAAAAATGCAGTGGTGTTGTGATAGTTATCAGCACATCTGTTTCTTTTGTAGTACACCACTTAAAGAAGGACAAGGAGGGCAGATATTTAATTCTCCCAACTGATAACCACCCCTTTACCTTAGTAAACATCCATGTGCCTAATTCTTCTTGGTGGAAATTCTACATATCCCTGATGTCTAAACTGGCACCCTACAGAATCGTTCCCCTTGCATTATGCAGAGACCTGAACGACATTATTGACTCGTCACTTGACACTGTAAATTTATTATTATTATTATTACATCGAGTTTATATAGCGCCAAAGTGTTTGCTCAGCGCTGTACATTATTGAGACCTAGGCCATCTGCCCTCTCTTCTCTGCTAAAAAAACAAGGATTTATATGACCCCTGGGGTTGTATGCACAATGTTGAATGAGACTTTACCTTTCATTCTCACTATCAACGTTCTTACTCTCAGATTGAAGTATTTTCTCACAGATAAGCAGCTTTTTTACAACCTATTTCAGAAGCACATATTGGCCTCAAACTAGTCGGATCATGCTCTAATCTCCATCAAATGTTTTGCTGATCATCATTTACATCATAGTATTTGGAGATTAACCACTTCAAGTCCGGAGACTTTTATCACCTTCCTGTCCAGGCCAATTTTCAGCTTTCAGCGCTACAACACTTTGAATGACAATTATGCGGTCATGCAACACCGTACCCATATGAATTTTTTAGCATTTTTTGAGACAGATAAAGCTTTATTTTGGTGGTATTTAATCACCACTGGGATTTTTATTTTTTTTTGCTATATAAATGAAAAAGTCCAAAAATTTTGAAAAAAAGTGTTTTATTTATAAAATTTAGCATATAAATATTTCATCATAAATCTTGGCCAAAATGTATTTATTCAGTTATCTTTTTAGTAAAGAAAAAAATAACCCAAAATTAGTTTTTAACCAAAAATTATCATTTTTAAACATTTTTTTTAAATTTTTATTTTATTTTTTTATATTATTATTTATGTTTTTTTTTACATACTTTTTTTTTACACCATGGTGACACTGTACTACTTGTGGGGGGTGATGAAATTTTTTTTTTTTTTTTTTTTTTACACTGACTGCTTTTACACCCATAAAGGCTGTAAAAGCAATAATTTCTCCTTCTCTCTGGCTCAGCCATTGAGAAATACTGTGTGAGCTGTGATTGGTCACAGCTTGTCACATGGTACAAGGCTGTGAATAACCTTGTACCATGTGACCTCTGTGCTCAGTCTCAGATTTCACATGTAGTAGGCAATGATGTCAGAAGTGACATCTTGCTTACTACTCTGCATGTGATCACTGATTGGCCAATCAGTGATCACATGATCAGGACCTCGCACAGAGGTCCCGTATAATGATCTGTGTTCCACTGTGTCTGGAGGACACAGTAGGCACCGGATCGCGGTGCTGCGCGCTCCCAGGGAGCCCACACAAGCAGGGGGCAGGGAGGCCATTTATAAATGCCCACCCCCCCTGCACTGCCACCATCCGGCCGTTTATATACAACGGCCAGACGGGAGATGGTTAAACACTTCTCTCCTTACTAACCCTCATTATAAAACTCAGATCAAATCTGAGATTGAGAACTACTTCACTATTAACTTTTAAGTGAACTTATCCACTGCTCCCCAACCAGAAGATATTGAAGCCTCTCTCTCTTTCGCACATCTTACCTTAATCTCTCCTGCCGAAATAGCCTCACTCTCTGCGCCTTTTACTATGGAAGATGTATTTAAGGCCCCGGGCCCAGACGGCTTCTCTAACAAGTATTAAAAACACTATTCAGCTATGCTTGCCACACACCTTTGCAACACATATAACCAATATTCCTCCAAGGGTAAAGTCCCTAAAAAACCTTTAGAGGCCTTAGTGGATACCTTACTAAAACCTGGCAAAACAACAGACAACCCGGCAAACTATAGATTTTATCCATACTGAATACAGACGCAAAACTCTTCACAAAGCTGACAACGTTTCTCACTGGTCATCACCCATATAACCCATCTGGACCAACCTGGCTTTGTGGCTGGTAGACAAGCCTCAGATGGTATCTGATGTTTCATCGATCTCATATGGTGGGTAGAGCATTTTCAAACGCCTTATATGCTCCTCACCTTGGATGGAGAGAAGACTTGAATATTTTAAGCCTATACTCTTCTCCAAGTGCACAAATAGGGACTTCACGTATTCTTTCAGACTGTTTTATAACTACAAACGGCACCAGACAGAGCTGCCCACTTTCCCCCATTGAATTTGCAATGGTTATGGAGCCACTGGTGCAAGCAATCTGCTCTGTTCCTTTGGTCTTTAGTGTAAACGTTGGGGATACAAAACATGAAATTGGCCTATATGTCAATGTTATAATAGTATTGACAAACCCTGTACAATCCCTTCCTGAACTTCAACGCATTCTAGACTTAAGCTAGGGCCTCACATACTTTTTCTTCCCTGCACTGTGAATGTTTACATGTTATGTGCAATTAAACCATGGCAACATCTAATGTTTGTGTAGTATTATGTTCAGCAGACTGTGTTCTTCTATTGTTGTGACTTAGATGACGTTCAGAGCACATTTTATGCCCAATTCATGCAAAACTCCACATAATCTCAAGGGGTTCACATACTTTTTCTTGCAACTGTAAATACCCTCAAATTAAAGCTGACAGTCTGCAGTTAAAGCACATCTTGTTTGTTTTATTTCAAATCCATTGTGGTGGTGTATAGAGCCAAAAATGTTAGAATTGTGTCGATGTCCCAATATTTATGGACCTGACTGTACATGCCAGCAGCCGATTGGATCAGGCATTCACAGCTTCAACACTAGCCCACACTGCTCACTAGGATGCCAGAAGGAACAAACAGCGATGTGGAGGAGATGAGAAGCATTTAGTTTCTAGGACAAAATGTTTAGGAGGCGTGACTTCCTTTTTCAAGTCAGAAAGGCAACCTTAAAAAGTTGAATAATAAAAATGATGAATAATAATTAGTTGAATAATATCAATTTTACTCATCAATTTTTTATCATTTAATTTTTATTATTGCACTAGGGTGGTTTGCGCTCTCTCTCTGTTGATTGTGTATTTGCAATGTCTGGTATCTTGCTGGTAATGAAAGAGTTGCATCCTGTCCAAAGTCAACTTTTAACCCATTGTGACTGGACTGTGTGTACCTCCATTAGATTCAATGGACTGAATCATCTGCAGGTTTTTGATCTCGTTAGTACAGCGACTATTTTTTTTCTATTAAGAGGTGTTTATTTAAACAGTTTTCATTTACAAAACAAACCACTCACAATAATAAAGAAGAAAGAAAGAGAAATTTCTCATGGATACATATCAGCAATGCAACCGAAAATATTACAGAACAAAAAGGGTTACGCAAAGTCTGAATAAGACAGGAATCATAGCACGGTGTCCTTAGTAGTAGCACCTGACAAAAACACTCACACAACACACACACATACCAGCGCCACTCTTCCCCCTCCAATAACATGGAAGAGACATGGCAACATATAACAGGGATGCAGTTCCCTTAGACCAACAGCAGTAATGAAACATACATGAGGGATTAAGACAATTGAGACAGAGAAATGTCACCCTAAAAGGGCTTGAATATGTCAAACCAGGAATGCCAAACTTTAGAAAACTTATTGAGGTAGGCTCACCATTTGTAAATCGACTTAAATTTAGGCAAATCAGCATTGACTATATAGTAAAACATATTTATCGGGAAGCAGCATTTTTCCAATTCAGTTAAGTTATTTTATGAGCATAAAATAAGAGTCAACAAAGTATACAATCATAAAATTCCTAAAACATCTGGGCTACGAGGCACTGGAAGGTGAAGAGTAGTTTAAAAAAAGGAAAACAAATCATGCCAATAGGTAGACAAGTAGACAGAAGTGGGCAAACTCATAAGATATGGAAAAGGTCAGCGCCCCCAAATACACAATAGGCGGCAGCAGACCCAAACCCCATACGAGCCATCCTTGCCAGGGTATAAAGAAGATGATGGAATCAGTATAAGTCATTTGCAATGACAGATCTGGAAAGGATTGGCCCCTGCCACTTACAGATGGTTATAGATAATAGTAACTAACTTGGTGATGTCAGGATCAGACAGTAGTAACCATAAAATGTTAACAACAGGGTGGTGGAAGTATTAGGGGAGGTTGAGAGGAGCAAGTTGTAAACAAAAGTAAGTGACGATGCAATAAAGTAGGGCAGGCTAATCATCTGTCAGACTTAGGGGCTTGTAGAGAGGACTTGGTTATACGAGGCTGAGCCACATTCCAAATGAAAGATGACAGGGTAGACTAAATTCAGTGAAAAACATTCTTAAGTGAATAGACCAGAGAGGTCCTAAATATATACAAAAATATGAGCAAAATATCACCAGACTCCAGGGCTGGATGGCCTGCCAGCTGAATGGTATCAAGCCTATACAGATGAATTGGCACTCAGACTGCATGACCTTTTTGGTGAAGCTTTTAAGGAGGGTAGGCTTCCAGACTCCAAGACTGAAGCCCTGATTATGGTATTGCCCAAACCAGGTAAAGATAAATTAAAATATGGGTCCTATCACTCCATTTCTCTTTTAAATAGTGATGTCAAAATACTGGATAGTACAAAGAAGTGGGCCCTTGTATAAGATGCCTTCAAGGCTGTGGTACGGGACTTTTACATTTCTAATATTGCCCGTGATCGGATTATTTCTCATGCAATTCAGCAGGCTTTAGTGGATTCTCTTCACAAAATTCGCACTCACTATATTGCCAACCCATCTCCTGATTCCTGTAGGCAATTGGTAGGGGCCCGTAGCGCTATACATCTCCATATGGTGGAATTAACTTGTAAACACCAGTTGTAACTCTCAGCCAAATTGCACAAACATAGTGGTAAAAATGGGAAACTGAAGGATTTCTTCTCCTGTATGGACTCTCTAGACAGCTCCATCTCTGCTATTCGACTACCCCATAGGTCGGTCTTGTCTGACTTGTTTGTTATTAACCAGACCTTTGCTTAATTTAATGAAACCATGTACGCTGACCAGGTGTCTCCTGCTGAACCAGAGTTTGTGGGGTTGTTTTTGTCTCCATTACATTTTCTAAGCTTACTGACTCGCAACGACTCCTTCTCGGTAGGCCCCTGATATTAGAAGTTACAAAAGCTATACGCTCTCTCCCTCTCTCTAAAGCCTGCTGAGTTGCAAGAGAAATAATTTGATCACAGACAATATTAGAAATATAAAAGCCCTGTACCACAGCCTGGAAGGCATCCCATATAGGGCCTACTGCAGAAGAATGGCAATTAGCGGCCCAGTGACTGTTCATGTCTCGTGAGACAAATTCTTGAAATTCAGATGTAGAATTCCAAAGGGGACTGAGTTTTCAAATCTGAAAGGAAGGGCCTATGACTTAGCATCAAGTCTACTTGAAGTAGGGAATGGTTGGACATCGTCTGAGATAAATAGGAAATACCCAGGGTAGTAAATCAGCCATGGTCATGCATAGTCCAACCTATAAAGAACACAATGAGATCTGCATTGACAGGAGAAAACCTTGTCAGTATGAAATTTCCAATGCCAGAGATCCATGTACCCATATGTCGCGCACTAATTCCAAAAAATCTTAGACTCAGGCCAAGGGCTTAAACCTGTCCAATGTGAGTTGCAGAACTGAATTAAATTCCCCCCATAATAATCGTAGGACAGAAAGGCAGGGATGACAAATGACCACTGAGCTCAGTAAAGCATGCAGCCGTGAGTGGAGGGGGATCATAAACTACTACTAGGATAAAAGGAACGCTATAGAAATTAACATATAGAACATACTGACCCACAGGATCAGAAATCACTTGTTCACAGAAAAAAGGGATGCCTTTACGGATCAGTATAGAATCCCAGCGGGCATAGCTAGAATACATAGAATGGTAACTCTTTGAAACCCAGTGTTTATTAAGGGCAAGAATCTTAGAGCCCATAAGATGGGTCACAAAACATGTGACTTCAGACCTTTAAGGAATACACTAGCACGCTTAAATTTGAAATTTAGACCTTGTACATTCCACGAAAAAAAGGTTACAGTAGACATACAAGTAAACTTACTCTATATAGGACAGGGAAGAAGGCCTCTAGGAGCCCAAGGGGTCCATCCATGGCCAGGGTCACGACTGCAAAACAAAATAAGGAGAGAGCCGTGCAAACACACATCCATACACACACACCACACACACAGAAAATTAGAACTATAAACAATGGAAATCAAAGAATTAACTACATGAAGTAACAAAACCCCCCGCTGGACTCCACCCAACCTGATCGGGCTTTATGCTTGAACATAGACCAAGAGTGGGGAACATGACCAGAGAATAAAAAGGAACTACGTAACTGTATATGGCAGAATAATATGCAACACTGTAAAGCCTTCTTGCAGCTCTAAACAAAAGGGGGGCTACACTCCCTCCAACAGGTAAGGCCCTGATCACCCAAACAAATGGGGTATATGGGAGGTGAAACAAAAGGGCACACGTCTTAGAAGGAGCAAACCATGGACATGTCAGGTAACCAGTGAACTGACAACCAGGCCAAGGCATCCTCAGGAGAGTGAAAGAAATTAACCTGTCCCTGCTGTACAACTCGCAGAGTGGCAGGAAAGAGCATATAATACTGGATCTCCTTATCCCACAGCTTTTGCTTAATATTCTGGTATTGTGCTATGAGTTTGTGGACATTAGTAGAATAATCCAGGAAAAGTGACACCAGAGTTGTTAATAGGAAGGCTCTCTGTAGGTGAGATGTTGAATCACCACAGGGCAAGGAGGGCTGCCCTCAGGAATTGGCCTATCAGGGACCCTGTGCGCCCTTTTGATCACAAAACAGGGCAAGAGATATTCCTGGCCAAATTCCTACTCCAGCCAGCATTCCAAGAAGGCTATAGGTCAAACCCCTCCATCCTCTCTAGGAGGCCAACCAGCTGTAAGTTTTTTTCTATGAAAGTGGTTCTCCAAATTATCCACCCTGTCCTCCAGGGTATTAATCTTGTTGCTGCAAGTGCTAACTTTAGGGAGGAGAAGGTTAATGGTCACTATAGTATGCACCGTTCTATAGCAGAGACATGGTCCCAAATTTTGTACATGTCCTGGTGCAGGTTTGTAAGATCAAGTTTACATTTGTCCACCTCCACTATAAGATCGGAATGGTTTTGAGGACATCCGACAGTGTGGGCTCCATCCCATCCTCACTCTCAAGAAAGTCTAAGAGAGCAGGGTCGGCGGGGCCAAAGTAGCTGGACAGGGTGGTGGTGAAGCATCCGGCACTACCCCGAAGACATCCGAATTGGTTATCGGTGAAGAGTGTGACTCGATGGAGCAATGGCAGCCATCTTGGCAAGAGTGGATGGTGAAGCTCATCTTGGCTGGAGGCTGTTTTGTGTGCTTGCCCATCCACCAAATGAAAGAGGGGCTTATGAAAAAAACAGTCAGATCCAGATTCAAGTTTGACAGTTGAAGTGACAATCTAATAGGGGGAGCTGTATGGGTGATCCCTTGGACAAGGGATTGAACCAGGAAATGTGTGTGGTCATGGGTCTTTTAAAAAGAAGATCTAGGTTGACACCTGATTTTGGATGATGCTCAGAGTAAGTTTACAATCCACTTTCAACTGCAGTAAGAAGGGAACTCTCACATTACTGACTGACATATCAACATGGATGTTGCACCACATCATCAAATTAAATCTTTACAAAACTCGGTTGGTAATATTCCCCTCCCCCCCCCTTACAACTTTTACCCTCCTCTGAGACTTTTCATCAAGATCAATAATACAACTATCAGTCCCTCCCCCATATGCTGGGGTACTAGGTGTAAGCCTAGACTCTGACTTGTCCTTTCGGCCCCAAATCCAATTGCTGTCAAAAGCTTGAAAACTTCACCTTTGTAACATCTTTAAAATTCGGCCTTTTTTAACTGAAGAAACTACCAAGCTACTCATTCACTCCTTTTTACATCTTGCCTTGACTATTGCAACTCCCTTCTCATAGGCCAAATTCTCCATAACCAATCCCCTCGTCAGTCCAGGGCTATTTTTCAGTGGTAACGAAGGAGAACACTGTTGTGGCTCCTGCAGCACTAAATGTATGTAATGCCTAGGGGTGCTGGGGTGTGCTGGAGGGTGTATTGATGCTGGTTGCTGGGGGATCTATTATTGTTTGGGGGGAACTACTGCTGCTGGTGGGGGATCTATGGCTGCTGGGGGACATTTTAAGTTGCAGAGGGGTCAGTTGTTGATGGGAGATATCAACTGTTGAGAGAGGGGTCTATTGTTGCTGGGGGGTCTATTGTTTCTGGGAGGGAATCTATTGCTGCTGGGGGAACCTACTTTTGCTATATAGAATCTATTGCTACTGGGGGATCTATAGTTGCTATGAAGGATCTATTGTTGCTGGCTGCAGGAGACCTATTTTACTGCCTTCCATTAGCAAATTCAATAAAATGTACCCCAAAATAATACTCAGTTCCATATACTCTAATAGGTGTGGTACTTGGAGGCAAGTAGGGGGTGTAACCAAGGGACATTGCTTGGAGGTAAGGAGACCATGGGTGACTTGGAAGGGAAGAGTACCTGCATCTATTCTTTGAGAAAAATGTCCTGCTTCAGTCTATCATGAATGCTCAGAAAATAATGTATTTTTAGAGGCAATATGGACTTTCATGGTACCAATGTGGACATTTCAACATATGAAAAGTTAAAAACCAATATTTTTTATCACAACATAAATAACAAGTACATAAAAATATTAAAAAAAAGCTCCATTTTAGGACTAGCAAAAGACAACTCTCTCAATACTAGACTAATATTTCCACAAAGAGGTACTATTCAGTACCATAGACAAGACTAGTGCAGTCTGAAACATAATTTGCCAGTTCTTCTCAACATGTTTTGTGGTGCATCTGCTTCTTCAGGAGTGTTTGAGAGATTACATTTTCTGTAGAAGAAAAGATATAACAAACACATGTCCACTAAAATAGACATTTTACTCAGTATTAGCTAAAATCCAAATCAAATGAAGAGTTTGAGCCTACCTAGTAAACTCAGATGGACAGGAAAGGAAACCAGCAAACAGAAAAGCACAAACTCCACCCTGGTGGGTATGGGAGCAATATACAGAGGGGTAAGATATCTGTATATATGGTTAAAGCTGGTAAGATGGATGTACATAGGCAATAATGTTAGCAAAAACTGCATAATAGCATACACACAAGACATGGAAGTGCAAAGCCAGTATACAGTGCTCACCATAAATGAGTAGACCCCAACAAATTTGTCAGAAAACCTTCACTTTTCTTTGAGGATCAACATTTTCAATGGGACACTATACTACCAAATACTCCCACAAATGAGGGCGATTGATTTCAAACAAGATTTGTTAATTTGTACACACAAAAAAATATTTTTCCTAACAAAAAATAATTCAAGACCATATTGCAAAAATGAATACACAATGAAAGTCCACAGCAAAATTTTAGACAACAAAATTCTAATTAACATGAATTCAACTACAGATGAGTCTAATTATTCATTAAACAGGTGTCCAGGAGAAACTTGATTATAAAAGGGCGCTACTTAAGAAAAGCCCTTCCCATTCCATGCTGTCAGCAATGGCACCACATGGAACAGAAATGTCGCAAGGCCTGAGAAAGAAAATAATTTATTTACAAAAGAAAGGTGGAGGCTACAAGAAGATGAGCAAATCTTTACTTATCAATCAGAATACTGTTACAAAATGATACAAAAATTTAACAAAGATGGAACTTCAACCATCTCATAGACATCCAGGCAGTCCATGGAAGTTAAAGCAGTAGTACACTCTCAATTCTTTCCTGCTGTTATTAGGTTTCATTAAACAAAGTTATTAACAACCATTATACACTGTAATGCAGTCCAAAACAACATCTTACATACTGGTTTAGTAAAGTTGAAAAAATATTTTCTCCTGTTCCATCTTAGGTAATGTTTCTGTGAGACTTTGCATTTCCGCCGTTCCCCTAGCTCTTGCCAAAATCTTGCGCATGCGCAGTAGTGCCCTAATAAGCCTAATTGTCGAAAGGACGTTCCTATGGCAACCGCGCTCCACTGTTCACAGTCAACTTGTTTAACTTCACAGGATAGATAGTGCTTTATCATATATACCGCAGAGTAAAACAGGTGACCAAACCATAAGCAACATACATTGATCTGCTGAACGTCGTGGTGTTTATTAAAAATAAATAAATTAAATACCAAAAAATATTTTAATTAACCACTTGCCCTCTAGAGGATTTACCCCCCTTTATGACCAGGCCTCTTTTTGCTACTCGGCGCTGCACTAATTCAACTGATAATTGCACGGTCATGCAATGCTGTACCCAAATGAAATTTATGTCTTTTTTTCACATAAATAGAGCTTTCTTTTGGTGGTATTTGATCACCTGTGTACTTTTAATTTTTTAAGCTCTAAACAAAAAAAAGACCAAAAATTTTGAAGAAAAACTATATTTTTTACTTTCAGCTATAAAAAATATATAGTAAACTCAAAGTTAGTTATAAATTTAGGCCAAAATGTATTCTGATACATGTTTTTGGTAAAAAAAATCCCAATAAGTGTATATTGATTGCTTTGTGTGAAAGTTATAGCATCTACAAACTATGGTATAGATAATGGAATTATATAGATAATGAAATATGGTATAGCTACTGCAATATACGCCATTTTTTTGCTATACAGCACTGTACTAGTTTAACTGACAATTGCGCAGTCATGCAACACGGTACATAAATTAAATTTATGTCCTTTTTTTCACACAACTAGAGCTTTCTTTTGGTGGTATTTTATCACCTGTGTGCTTTTTATTTTTGAAGCTATAAAGAAAAAAGTTTTGAGAATTTTTTTTTTTTTTTTTAAAAACAATATTTTCTCATTTCTGTCATAAAAAATATCCAAAAACACTAAAATTTTGTCATAAATTTAGGCCAAAATGTATTCTGCTACGTTTTTGGTTAAAGTCGCTATAAGTGTATATTGATTGCTTTGTGTGAAAGTTATAGCATTTACAAACTATGGTATAGATCAGGGGTCCTCAAACTACGGCCCACGGGCCACATGCGGCCCACCGAGCACATTCATCCGGCCCGCCAGCAGGGGACACTAAGCACAGGGGCGGGCAGGGGGCTGCTGTCTCTTACCTGGCTCCAGTCCCACGACGATCCAGTCCAGGATGCGCAGCTCCTTCACTCCGGCCGCTCCCTCACTTGATGCCCGCGCTGCCGCTCGGCTCCACCTCCTCACCGGTGATTGGGCGCCAGTACTGTAGCTAAGGAAAGGCACACAGGTGGCCAATCACCAGCGAGGAGGCGGAGCTGAGCAGCCCCGTGAAAATCAAGGGAGGGAGAGGCCGAAGTGAAGGAAGGAGAACAGCTGACCGCCCAATAAGTGTGCCGTGCAGATGGTACTGCTGCAACCAGGTATGCTGGCTGCAGCAGCACCATGCTGGAACAGGGATCGGCTAGTTAAGTGTCATTGCTGTCAGTGGGAGGAATAGTGCCCCATCATTGGTGTCACTGATAATAATGATGGAGTATTATTCCCCCCAACTGACACCAACAATGGGGCACTATTCCTCCCCCCCACTGACACCAATGATGGGGCACTATTACTCTCACTGACACCAATGATGGGGCACTATTCCTCCCACTGACACCAATGATGGGGCACTATTCCTCCCACTGACACCAACGATGGGGCACTATTCCTCCCCCCACTGACACCAACACATGGGGCACTATTCCAACCCCCCCCCCCCCACTGGCACCAATGACATACTATTCCTCCCACTGACACCAATGATGGGGCACTATTCCTCCCAATGACACCAATGATGGGGCACTATTCCTCCCACTAATACCAATGATGGGGCACTATTCCTCCCGCTGATACCAATGACTGGACACTATTCCTCTCACTGACACCAATGATGGGACACTATTCCTCACACTGACACCAATGATGGGGCACTATTCCTCCCACTGATACCAATGATGGGGCACTATTCCTCCCCCCACTGACACCAACGATGGGGCACTATTCCACCCCCCCCCCACTGGCACCAATGACGTACTATTCCTCCCACTGACACCAATGATGGGACACTATTCCTCCCACTGACACCAATGATGGGACACTATTCCTCCCAATGACACCAATGATGGGGCACGATTCCTCCCACTGATACGAATGATGAGGCACTATTCCTCCCACTGACACCAATGATGGGGCACGATTCTTTCCACTGACACCAATGATGGGGCACGATTCTTCCCACTGACAATGATGGAGCACTATTCCTCCCACTGACACCAATGATGGGGCACTATTCCTCCCACTGACACCAATGATGGGGCACTATTCCTCCCACTGACACCAATGATGTGGCACTATTCCTCCCACTGACACCAATGGTGGGGCACTATTCCTCCCACTGACACCAATGATGGGACAGTATTCCTCCCACTGACACCAATGATGGGACAGTATTCCTCCCACTGACACCAATGATGGGACAGTATTCCTCCCACTGACACCAATGATGGGACACTATTTCGCTCCATAAGACACACTTGGGGGGAAATGTCTGTGCGTCTTATAGAGCGGCCGGCCCAGTATTCCCACCGCCATTGTATGTCCGCAGTCTCTGAACTAATGCGGACACAGTACAGGAGATGACCATAGTTTTTTTTTTTTTTTAAACTATAGTCCGGCCCTCCAACGGTCTGAGGGACAGTGAACTGGCCCCCCGTTTAAAAAGTTTGAGGACCCCTGGTATAGATAATGGAATTTACACAGCTTTTACTTTCTGACTGCTCATTACATTTCTTGAGGTGCTAAAATACCCGGATAGTACAAACACCTCCAAATGACCCCTTTACGGAAAGTAGACACCGTAAGCTATCTGCTGAGAGGAATATTGAGTCCATGGAAGATTTATTTTTCCACAAGTGTCTGGAAAATTACAAAAACTTTTTTTTTTTACACAAAGTTGTCTGACATTCGTGGCGATACCTCACATGCATGGTGCAACTGCTGTTTCCATACTGGCACAGGGTCAACGCTCACGAATGCAAGTGCACGTGTGTGTGGGGGGGGAGGGTACTTTCTTTTAAAAGTTATTTTGATTTTTTAAAATTATTTTTACACTGTCCCTTTAATTTTTTTTTTTTTTTATCACTTTTAATGCTATCACAGGGAATGCAAATATCCCCTATAACTTCAATGGGCATTGTCATATATTCTTTTTTGAGAAATCTGGGGTCTATCAGACTCTAGATATCTCCTCTGCCCTTACATTATCTAATCAAACCAAGATCAGTGTGATCAGATGCTTTCCCAATTTACAAATGGCGCTGTTTATATCCTGCAAAACTGAAGTGATGAAATGCCCGTAGCTTCTGACTTCTTAGGCTATAGAGATGATTGGCACCATTCTGGTCTCCAATCAGCTCTATGGTCAGCTGGCAGAAACACCGGCTGCATTCTCAGGTTCCCCCGATGGCCGTGGAAGGCAGAGGGGGAGGGGGGGGGCATTGTCTCCCACTGCTTGTAAAAGCAATCCTGCAGCTAATTAGCCACTAGGATTGCTTTTACATGAAAGCCGATCGCCAGCTGAAAAAAATGAAAGAAGGAAGATGCCTGCAGCTATAGGCATCATCCTGGTATAACCATTCAAAGCCCAGTGAAGTACCAGTACGTCACTGGTCCTTGTTGGGTATATATGCTATGTTTTTTTTTGTATGCAGCCTGTGGACTGAATGAAAAAAAGAGAAGAAATCTCTGCCAAAAAAAATGTGTGGTATGCCCACCATTAAAATATACCACCGTGCATCCACCCACTTCTAATGGTGGGCACACATTAGGTCACATGGTGCCACATGCGCCAGTTCCAAGATTGTACAAATGTCTAAATAGTGGCATGCTTGAATAAAAATTGTCCACGTATAAGTGGTACCCCATATGGAAAAAGGATGACACCAAGTCCCAAACTATCTTGCCACTACTCCCCATGTAGTCTGGGCATCCGGGGGGCTCCACGTGACTATGTTTTCCCTCGTAAATCCAAAACTTATAAGTATAGCCTGTTGCCCTCTCACAGGTCTTCTACATCTTGACCCCATATCTGCCACGCTTGCAGGGGAGAAATTGTTTGAATGCAAGGCAACCAGAAAAATTAATGAGGGACTCATCAATGTAGATTTTTTGCTGGGGGCTATAGACATCTGCAAATTTTTGGTTAAGGTGATTTGAGAGGGGCTAAATTTTGTGGAGCCGGTCAAATTCAGAGTCACCCCGAGGATTACCGTGTATTGTCATTGAAATGCATAAAACACATTCTTGTAAAACAGAAAAAACCTCAGCGCCCAGGACTCTCCTATTAAACACACAATTCCCCGTGAGATGCTGCTGTACACAGGTGCAAAAACCAAAAAAACGTACATCAATAAATACCAGCGCAAACCCACATAATAAATTGCATCACCCAGCCTATTGAACAAACTTAAAAACTGTGACACAAAACCACTTTTGTGCTAGAAAAAAAAAAAAATATATATATAAATAAATATATAAATAATTGAATTCATAAGTCCAGTGATAAAAAAAATCCCAAAATTAACAGTCCCGTGACAAAATAAGTCAAATTGTAATTATATTGTAATTTTCATTGGATTCTTCCGTGCCTTTGATCCCTTCACCATCCACCAGTGCAAAAAACAACATTAACCGCACTCACCAGATATTAGTGAGTCACACGCCTTTCAGGAATATTAAGGGCTCCTGGACCCCCTTTACTTTTTATGAGACCTCCAAATACTGCTTCCTCTTGTATATGGTTACTCTGGTCACTCCTCTCACCGAATCCCCCAAGGAAAATCAGGAAGAAGAAAAAACCATAGCGTGATACCGTAGTGGTTTCTCATCAAAATAATCTCTCCAGACCACTCACATTTTAGCGGGATATAACCCGCATTTTATTTGAAACAACAACGATTTTCCTTAAAAAACGATCCACTTTCCATGTACAGCGACTTTTGCATAAAAGACCCCACAGCCTAGTATACAGCAGGATGGCAGACCTCAGATGCAGACTCATCCACTATGCTAAGATGGCCCCTTGGAACGCACCGCTCGGCGTGCGTTCCACTCACCGGAAATGACGTCAGACGCCGGAACAGGCAACCGGAAGTGCGTCAATGCGTTTCGCCCCACCCACAGGGCGTTATCAAGGTCTTTTCCCATAAAGATATTTGCATAGCTAGGAGCAAATCTTGCGCCCATAGCGGTGCCCTGAATCTGGCGATAGTGTTTGTCCAGAAAGGAAAAATGATTGTGCTCTAGGGCAAATTCAATGCAGTTGTATAGAAATTGGATTTGTGTGTGATGGAGTGGTGAATTTTTGGCTAGAAAATACTGAATGGCTCGGAGACCATGATCATGTTTAATGGACGTGTATAATGATACCACATCCAAGGAAAGCCATCTGTGTACCCCTCTTCCCACTTATAGCCTGCCAGTATATCCAGTATGTGACTGGAGTCTTTGACATAGGATGAAAGATTTGACACTATATCTTTAAGGAAGTGATTGATATAGCTGCCTAGATTGCTTGTCAGGCTACCTATGCCAGAGACAATGGGTCTACCAGGGGGATTGTCTTTATTCTTATGTATTTTGGGAATGTGATAAAAGAATGGGGTGGTAGGATGTTTAACAAATAGAAAGAGAAATTCTTCTTTGGTTAGTATTTCTTCTGTTAGTGCTGTTTCTAAAAGTGATTTGTATTTAGATTGATATTGAACTGTGGGGTCATTGGATAGGACTTCATAGGTTTGACGGTCATTAAGGAGTCTCAGGGCTTCGATAATGTAAGTATCCCGGTCTTGAATGACCAGACCTCCTCCTTTATCAGCTTGCCTAATTACTACATCCTTGTTCTCTTTGAGGATCTTAAGTGAGGTTTTTAATGGGTCCTGTTGTAGGTAATGTCTCCGTGTGAATGCGTTCGTGTTACAGATTTTCTTAAAATCCGTTAGTACTGTCTCATAGAAGGTAGGTACAAAATGACCTTTAACCCAATGCGGATAGAACGTGGATTTGGGTTTGAACCCCGTATGTATGATTTCTCCCTGGGAGGCAGTCGCCATCTCTGTGAGGGTGAGATATTCTAAATCACTGTCCGTAGATGCACCTTCCGTATAAAGGTCTTCTAGGATGTTTATAATAGGCTTTTCAAGTGAAACGTCTAAAACGGGAGAATTAGGTGGAAGGTGTACACTGTTGGCACTGTCCGTGGTAATATCATTTTTGAGGACAAAAAATCTCTTAACTGTCAGATTCCGAATGAACTTGTTTAAGTCCACAAACAGTTCAAACAAGTTAGGTGGGTTGGGAGGTGCAAAATTGAGACCCTTTTTCAGGAGTTCAAGTTCTGAGTCAGAAAAGATCGATTTTGATAGGTTGTAGATTTTAATAGTAGAGAGGGGAACTTTACTATTTATCTCCTTCCTCTTTTGGTGTCTCTTTCCCCCTCTCTTTCCTCGTCTCGTCCGCTTTCTCTCTTTTTCCTTGGGGGAATTGATGGTAATGTTTGATCTAATGGGGCTGCGGACAATGAATGGTTCGCAGCCGCTTCCCTTAAAAAATGAAATTGATTTTGGTCTGAATGTATATGACCATGACCATCAGTATCCAATGGTCCCTTTGGGCCCATATAGTTTAGGTGACTGGGCACATGGTTGGAATCTTGGTGAAAACTAGGACAGTTCTGAGCTGTTCTATAATTGTAAGGAGATAGTGGTTCCAATGTTATATTTTCATGGGCTAGTGACCCCTTATAATGGGTGCCCGTGTGGTTCCTAGTGGATGATGATGCTGGGCCATTGGGGTGATTAGTGTGTAATGAATGAGTTTTGTGGTGCGTGGATTTATATGACTGCTTGGTGGAATGATGTCCCTTGTTAGTAGCATGTTGATTTCTATTATGTGTGTAGGAGTTATGATGATGAGTCTTAGACTGATTATAGGTAGGTTTGGAGCCTTTATACAAATTTTTTGATTTAGAGGGCCCTTGTGAATTGTGACCTGATACATTGTTTGAGGTTTGAGGTCTGGGTGGGTATGTATTGTTCCATAGGGTATTGGACTGTGGAGCAGGTGCACTGGAAGACTTCTGTTTCCAACTGAACTCACACCCATATGAGTAATCTAGTCTATCCCTTTCAAATTTGTCTGATTTATTACTAATAGTGTTAGTTTCAAAATGCATAATCTGCTCATTGACCTTGGTGTCCCATTCATTGAAGGTAGGGATATCAGTGTATGCAGCCAGTTCTTCTTGTAAACCGGCGATGTCTGATTTAATGTTTAGTAGATTCCTTTCTCTTTGTTGGATTATAAGATTCATCCAAATTCTGTTGCATTTGCGGAGTTCATCCTTCCAACTGCTATCTAGATCTTCATCTAAGAAGCTACATAGTTTAGTGATTCTAAGACCTCTAGGGGTCCTGTGGGTTTCTAGATATTTTTGCAAGAATAGTATGTCCCACCATTGGACAATTTCTCTCTCTAAGGCATGTTTCAGATTGTAAAAGAGTGATACCATTTTGTCTTCCCTCATAGCAATGTCCGACTTAGTATTTGCACTCGTTTCTTCATTGTTAGAACCTTTTGGCTGATGTTCAAAGGCATTAATACTACATGTAAAACCTTTCGCTAGAGAAGTTCTCCTGACTTCCCTTTCTTCAATCGATAAGACCATAATAAATCAGTCTAGGTGAGTCTTTAGAATAGTACAGTCTAGTGTGTCTTGTGACAGTTGAAGATGCTGAAATAGAAGTCTATTAGGTCAGAGGTATTCAGAGGCTGAGTCCAGGCTGCAAGAGCCCCAACAAACACACCACAGTAAATCAAAGACGAATTCTCCTGCGCTCTAGGGCTCTTCCACTAGCGTGCGTTCCACACACAGGGTAAACCTGCAGCTATAGAGGGAAGCATAAGATCTCCCTCTGCTGCTGACTATACAATATTACGGATCCAAGATTACTGATCCAATCCTATCCATCAGAGACATGGATTCTCCATCATCCGATCATGAAGCACATGCAGCTGCCTGGTAGCACACATCACACAGCTTCTGGTTGAAGGTTTGTGTGTGGGTTTATATGTCGACATATATATACATGTGTTTGTGTCACTATGGACACCTATCCATTAAGACATCCATTGACTAACAATTTAAGTCTATTTTTACATTAATTGCTATATACCAGTGGTTCTCAACCTTTCTAATGCCGCGACCCCTTAATACAGTTCCTCATGTTGTGGTGACCCCCAACCATAAAATTATTTTCATTGCTACTTCATAACTGTAATTTTGCAGTGGGAGGAGTAGTGCCCCATCACTGATGTCAGTGGGAGGAATAGTGCCCCATCGTTGGTGTCAGTGGGAGGAATAGTGCCCCATCGTTGGTGTCAGTGGGAGGAATAGTGCCCCATCGTTGGTGTCAGTGGGAGGAATAGTGCCCCATCGTTGGTGTCAGTGGGAGGAGTAGTGCCCCATCGTTGGTGTCAGTGGGAGGAGTAGTGCCCCATCGTTGGTGTCAGTGGGAGGAGTAGTGCCCCATCGTTGGTGTCAGTGGGAGGAGTAGTGCCCCATCGTTGGTGTCAGTGGGAGGAGTAGTGCCCCATCGTTGGTGTCAGTGGGAGGAGTAGTGCCCCATCGTTGGTGTCAGTGGGAGGAGTAGTGCCCCATCGTTGGTGTCAGTGGGAGGAGTAGTGCCCCATCGTTGGTGTCAGTGGGAGGAGTAGTGCCCCATCGTTGGTGTCAGTGGGAGGAGTAGTGCCCCATCGTTGGTGTCAGTGGGAGGAGTAGTGCCCCATCGTTGGTGTCAGTGGGAGGAGTAGTGCCCCATCATTGGTGTCAGTGGGGGGAGTAGTGCCCCATCATTGGTGTCAGTGGGGGGAGTAGTGCCCCATCATTGGTGTCAGTGGGGGGAGTAGTGCCCCATCATTGGTGTCAGTGGGGGGAGTAGTGCCCCATCATTGGTGTCAGTGGGGGGAGTAGTGCCCCATCATTGGTGTCAGTGGGGGGAGTAGTGCCCCATCATTGGTGTCAGTGGGGGGAGTAGTGCCCCATCATTGGTGTCAGTGGGGGGAGTAGTGCCCCATCATTGGTGTCAGTGGGGGGAGTAGTGCCCCATCATTGGTGTCAGTGGGGGGAGTAGTGCCGCATCACTGGTGTCAGTGGGGGGAGTAGTGCCCCATCACTGGTGTCAGTGGGGGGAGTAGTGCCCCATCACTGGTGTCAGTGGGAGGAATAGTGCCACATCACTGGTGTCAGTGGGAGGAATAGTGCCCCATCATTGGTGTCAGTGGGGGGAGTAGTGCCCCATCATTGGTGTCAGTGGGGGGAGTAGTGCCCCATCATTGGTGTCAGTGGGGGGAGTAGTGCCCCATCATTGGTGTCAGTGGGGGGAGTAGTGCCCCATCATTGGTGTCAGTGGGGGGAGTAGTGCCCCATCATTGGTGTCAGTGGGGGGAGTAGTGCCCCATCATTGGTGTCAGTGGGGGGAGTAGTGCCCCATCATTGGTGTCAGTGGGGGGAGTAGTGCCCCATCATTGGTGTCAGTGGGGGGAGTAGTGCCCCATCATTGGTGTCAGTGGGGGGAGTAGTGCCCCATCATTGGTGTCAGTGGGGGGAGTAGTGCCCCATCACTGGTGTCAGTGGGGGGAGTAGTGCCCCATCACTGGTGTCAGTGGGGGGAGTAGTGCCCCATCACTGGTGTCAGTGGGGGGAGTAGTGCCCCATCACTGGTGTCAGTGGGAGTAGTGCCCCATCACTGGTGTCAGTGGGAGGAATAGTGCCACATCATTGGTGTCAGTGGGAGGAATAGTGCCCCATCATTGATGTCAGTGTGGTGGAGGGGAGAAATAGTGCCCCATCATTGGGGTCAGGGGGGGGGGGGGGGAAATAGTGTCCCATCGTTGGTGTCAGTGGGGGGAGGAATAGTGCCCCATCATTGGTGTCAGTGGGAGGAATAGTGCCCCATCATTGATGTCAGTGTGGTGGAGGGGAGAATAGTGCCCCATCATTGGGGTCAGGGGGGGGGGGGAATAGTGCCCCATCGTTGGTGTCAGTGGGGGGAGGAATAGTGCCCCATCGTTGGTGTCAGTGGGGGGAGGAATAGTGCCCCATCGTTGGTGTCAGTGGGGGGAGGAATAGTGCCCCATCGTTGGTGTCAGTGGGGGGAGGAATAGTGCCCCATCGTTGGTGTCAGTGGGGGGAGGAATAGTGCCCCATCGTTGGTGTCAGTGGGGGGAGGAATAGTGCCCCATCGTTGGTGTCAGTGGGGGGAGGAATAGTGCCCCATCGTTGGTGTCAGTGGGGGGAGGAATAGTGCCCCATCGTTGGTGTCAGTGGGGGGAGGAATAGTGCCCCATCGTTGGTGTCAGTGGGGGGAGGAATAGTGCCCCATCGTTGGTGTCAGTGGGGGGAGGAATACTGCCCCATCGTTGGTGTCAGTGGGGGGAGGAATACTGCCCCATCGTTGGTGTCAGTGGGGGGAGGAATACTGCCCCATCGTTGGTGTCAGTGGGGGGAGGAATACTGCCCCATCGTTGGTGTCAGTGGGGGGAGGAATACTGCCCCATCGTTGGTGTCAGTGGGGGGAGGAATACTGCCCCATCGTTGGTGTCAGTGGGGGGAGGAATACTGCCCCATCGTTGGTGTCAGTGGGGGGAGGAATACTGCCCCATCGTTGGTGTCAGTGGGGGGAGGAATACTGCCCCATCGTTGGTGTCAGTGGGGGGAGGAATACTGCCCCATCGTTGGTGTCAGTGGGGGGAGGAATACTGCCCCATCGTTGGTGTCAGTGGGGGGAGGAATACTGCCCCATCGTTGGTGTCAGTGGGGGGAGGAATACTGCCCCATCGTTGGTGTCAGTGGGGGGAGGAATACTGCCCCATCGTTGGTGTCAGTGGGGGGAGGAATACTGCCCCATCGTTGGTGTCAGTGGGGGGAGGAATACTGCCCCATCGTTGGTGTCAGTGGGGGGAGGAATACTGCCCCATCGTTGGTGTCAGTGGGGGGAGGAATACTGCCCCATCGTTGGTGTCAGTGGGGGGAGGAATACTGCCCCATCGTTGGTGTCAGTGGGGGGAGGAATAGTACCCCATCGTTGGTGTCAGTGGGGGGAGGAATAGTGCCCCATCGTTGGTATTCGTGACACAAATGATGGGGCACTATTCCTCCCACTGACACCAATGATACTTACCTTGCTGACCCCTGTTCCAGCCTGGGCTCGCTCTCTCACTTACCTGTCAGCTGTCTTCCTTCTCTGGCCTCTCCTCTTCACTCGCTCCCTCGGTCTTCTTTGATGTACGCGCGCTGCCGCTTGGCTCCTCCTCTCCAAGCTCCACCTCCTCGCCGGTGATTGGCCGCCTGTGTGCCTCTCCTGAGCTACAGTTCCGGTGGCCAATCAGCGGCGAGGAGGCGGAGCTGCTGAGCGATCCCAGAGGTGTGGCCGGGTGACAGCAGCGTATCATCCCGCCCACACATCGCCGGAGACTGCAGCGGTGTCTCGGTTCCTAAGACCATCGGAAATATGTGTTTTCCGATGGTCTTAGGCGACCCCTGGGAAATGGTCGTTCGACCCCCAAAGGGGTCGCGACCCCCAGGTTGAGAACCGCTGCTATATACTCATCCAGCATCATGACAAGCCCTCTGGATGAATTGTCCATTTGATACATCGCTCACTAATGAATCATGGAATAAGACTAACTATTTACTATATATTATGTTTCATCATGTATTATCTATCATCATCATCATTTCCATTGGTGTCATCGCTAAGTTGATATATTACATGCATACTAAGTGGTGTATGCAAAATGTGGTTTTATATATTTTATATCTTATATTTTACGTTTGTCTATATCATTTCTCTCTGATGGCATTACAAATAGTGATTGTCTGTTGACGATATCTTGGCCCCTCCTACTAACCTGAGACTGCCCAACCCAGTGGGGAGGGCCTAGGTTCAGTCCAAGAGTATATATAGGAGAGAGCACTCACAGTTCAGTTAGCTCTGAGGAAGAAGGGACCCCCTTCGAAACACGTCAGCTGTACTGAACACCCACTCCCCTGATGGGACTCATGTTATCTTCAAGTCCCTGTGAGGACTTACATGCCTGATTTTATTCGCTGTTTGTGAGTATATTTTTTACAATTAATAAATTTTGGTTACTGAGGTAATGCGCAAGGTTGGTGCGCTTCTCGTTTTCAGTTCATTCTACAGTGTTGATTGGGCTTCCCCAGCCTTGTTTTGGAGCCGCACAGCCCTTTATGCATTGGTGGACGATCCCTCCAGGCCTGGTTCCATCTGTTCGCCACCTGTCTGAGCCCTAGAGCGCAGGAGAATTCGTCTTTGATTTACTGTGGTGTGTTTGTTGGGGCTCTTGCAGCCTGGACTCAGCCTCTGAATACCTCTGACCTAATAGACTTCTATTTCAGCATCTTCAACTGTCACAAGACACACTAGACTGTACTATTCTAAAGACTCACCTAGACTGATTTATTATGGTCTTATCGATTGAAGAAAGAGAAGTCAGGAGAACTTCTCTAGCGAAAGGTTTTACATGTAGTATTAATGCATTTGAACATCAGCCAAAAGGTTCTAACAATGAAGAAACTAGTGCAAATACTAAGTCGGACATTGCTATGAGGGAAGACAAAATGGTATCACTCTTTTACAATCTGAAACATGCCTTAGAGAGAGAAATTGTCCAATGGTGGGACATACTATTGTTGCAAAAATATCTAGAAACCCACAGGACCCCTAGAGGTCTTAGAATCACTAAACTATGTAGCTTCTTAGATGAAGATCTAGATAGCAGTTGGAAGGATGAACTCCGCAAATGCAACAGAATTTGGATGAATCTTATAATCCAACAAAGAGAAAGGAATCTACTAAACATTAAATCAGACATCGCCGGTTTACAAGAAGAACTGGCTGCATACACTGATATCCCTACCTTCAATGAATGGGACACCAAGGTCAATGATCAGATTATGCATTTTGAAACTAACACTATTAGTAATAAATCAGACAAATTTGAAAGGGATAGACTAGATTACTCACATGGGTGTGAGTTCAATTGGAAACAGAAGTCTTCCAGTGCACCTGCTCCACAGTCCAATACCCTATGGAACAATACATACCCACCCAGACCTCAAACCTCAAACAATGTATCAGGTCACAATTCACAAGGGCCCTCTAAATCAAAAAATTTGTATAAAGGCTCCAAACCTACCTATAATCGGTCTAAGACTCATCATCATAACTCCTACACACATAATAGAAATCAACATGCTACTAACAAGGGACATCATTCCACCAAGCAGACATATAAATCCACGCACCACAAAACTCATTCATTACACACTAATCACCCCAATGGCCCAGCATCATCATCCACTAGGAACCACACGGGCACCCATTATAAGGGGTCACTAGCCCATGAAAATATAACATTGGAACCACTATCTCCTTACAATTATAGAACAGCTCAGAACTGTCCTAGTTTTCACCAAGATTCCAACCATGTGTCCAGTCACCTAAACTATATGGGCCCAAAGGGACCATTGGATACTGATGGTCATGGTCATATACATTCAGACCAAAATCAATTTCATTTTTTAAGGGAAGCGGCTGCGAACCATTCATTGTCCGCAGCCCCATTAGATCAAACATTACCATCAATTCCCCCAAGGAAAAAGAGAGAACGAGACGAGGAAAGAGAGGGGGAAAGAGACACCAAAAGAGGAAGGAGATAAATAGTAAAGTTCCCCTCTTTACTATTAAAATCTTCAACCTATCAAAATCGATCTTTTCTGACTCAGAACTTGAACTCCTGAAAAAGGGTCTCAATTTTGCACCTCCCAACCCACCTAACTTGTTTGAACTGTTTGTGGACTTAAACAAGTTCATTCGGAATCTGACAGTTAAGAGATTTTTTGTCCTCAAAAATGATATTACCACGGACAGTGCCAACAGTGTACACCTTCCACCTAATTCTCCCGTTTTAGACGTTTCACTTGAAAAGCCTATTATAAACATCCTAGAAGACCTTTATACGGAAGGTGCATCTACGGACAGTGATTTAGAATATCTCACCCTCACAGAGATGGCGACTGCCTCCCAGGGAGAAATCATACATACGGGGTTCAAACCCAAATCCACGTTCTATCCGCATTGGGTTAAAGGTCATTTTGTACCTACCTTCTATGAGACAGTACTAACGGATTTTAAGAAAATCTGTAACACGAACGCATTCACACGGAGACATTACCTACAACAGGACCCATTAAAAACCTCACTTAAGATCCTCAAAGAGAACAAGGATGTAGTAATTAGGCAAGCTGATAAAGGAGGAGGTCTGGTCATTCAAGACCGGGATACTTACATTACCGAAGCCCTGAGACTCCTTAATGACCGTCAAACCTATGAAGTCCTATCCAATGACCCCACAGTTCAATATCAATCTAAATACAAATCACTTTTAGAAACAGCACTAACAGAAGAAATACTAACCAAAGAAGAATTTCTCTTTCTATTTGTTAAACATCCTACCACCCCATTCTTTTATCACATTCCCAAAATACATAAGAATAAAGACAATCCCCCTGGTAGACCCATTGTCTCTGGCATAGGTAGCCTGACAAGCAATCTAGGCAGCTATATCGATCACTTCCTTAAAGATATAGTGTCAAATCTTTCATCCTATGTCAAAGACTCCAGTCACATACTGGATATACTGGCAGGCTATAAGTGGGAAGAGGGGTACACAGATGGCTTTCCTTGGATGTGGTATCATTATACACGTCCATTAAACATGATCATGGTCTCCGAGCCATTCAGTATTTTCTAGCCAAAAATTCACCACTCCATCACACACAAATCCAATTTCTATACAACTGCATTGAATTTGCCCTAGAGCACAATCATTTTTCCTTTCTGGACAAACACTATCGCCAGATTCAGGGCACCGCTATGGGCGCAAGATTTGCTCCTAGCTATGCAAATATCTTTATGGGATACTGGGAAAACAACTATATCTGGACGAATAATCCCTACAGTGCAAACCTTATCCTATATGGAAGGTATATTGATGATATCATCATCATCTGGAATGGTACAGATTCCCAGCTGGATGGGTTCCTTAAACACTGTGGAAACAATCCGTATGATATCTCATTCACTCATGTGATTGATGATGACAATCTAGTGTTTTTAGACCTAGAACTAAGACATGATATCAATGGCCAGATATGCTCAAAAACACATTTCAAACCTACAGCGGGTAACTCATACTTACACGCCAAGAGCAACCACCATCCCCAATGGATCCGTAATGTTCCCTTTGGACAGTTTTGTAGGTTACAACGCACATGTACTATGGAAAAAGACTACATAGAACAAAGTCTGATCCTTAAAAAGAAATTTGAGGAGAAAGGGTATGATGTACATCTTATTGAAACAGCTTTTAATAAATATCTAACCCTTTATTATTATTATACAGTATTTATAAAGCGCCAATAGTTCGCTCAGCGCTGTACATTACAAAGGGGGACAGAACATGTGACAGAACAATACCAGTACAATGCAAAACATGAGGGGATCGAGGGCCCTGCTCTTTCGAGCTTACAATCTACTTTATGATTGCAATCCCACAGACTCTATTGACACGGAAACTGGCCCTAACTCTAAGACCACCACTGGCACTTACAATAACAACGAAGTACGTTTTTGTACTAGATTTAGCAACAAAGCCTGGGACATCAAACACATTCTGTCCAAAAATTGGAACATTTTAAAAAACGATCCAACTCTAGGAAACGCACTCCCTGATAAACCTACACTAATCTTCAGGAAACCTAGAGACCTTAGGAGCATAATAGCGCCAAGTAGAGTACGCAAAACTAATTACCAGCCGACATCTAACCCGAGTCCGTGGTCAGTGTTATTTGACCAAAAGGGTAGCTACAGATGCAGTGTTCCCAACTGTGGTACATGTGGAGTCATATGGCATCGAAAAAAAGATTTCCTGAGCACAGACGGCAAAAAATATCCCATCAAACAGTTTATAAACTGTGGGACGTCTTTTGTCATCTATGGCCTAATCTGCCCTTGTGGCCTACTATATGTAGGCCGGACCTCGCGGTGCCTAAGGACACGCATCAGCAACATAAAATTGGTAAAAGATAAATACTCAGTCCCCCGCCATTTTAAAGAAAAACATCAGAGTAATTACGATGGATTGAAAGTCTTCGGAATTGAGGCAATTACAAAGGACTTAGATAGTGGGAGGAGATACCAAGAGCTCTGCAGAAGAGAAAGTTTTTGGATCTTTACATTGGGTACCTTGTCACCTAGAGGTTTAAACGATGACCTTGAGATTCATACTCTCATCTAGCCACTAGGTAGTGCAAATACAATTAGTTTATCTCTACTTTTTTCCACACTATTTTCATTCTGCGATTTATTATATTAATCATATCTACTAATACATATACTGCTGGTATCAGTAATGTGTTGAGTGTAAGGAATGTGGTCACCTATTACTAGCCCTGACAATAATAATCTCTCATCCTACTATACCATACTACAAGTACACATATGGTCCCTTCAGTAGTTTGGTGCTAACTAGTGACTCCCTAAGACTGTTAACATACTGCAAGCCCACGGTTCATCGATCTTTTTAAATGTATAGATATGAAGTCTATCATATCTTTATATATTTTGTTGTATGTATATTATTCTATATGGTTACACCTAATATATACATCTTCCATACAGGGTCTCGATACATATGCTGCTATTACCATTCACCCTATTAAGAAACAAAACCAAAAATCAAAAATAATAGATTGCTTTAGGTTTGAGGTGTAAGTGATGGCCTTGTATGCTGGATCATAGTATCCTAATATTAGACTTTCTATCAGTAGTATTATCATTGGATCATTTTAATGTCTTTTATCAGTACTAGGGTGCTTAAGCGCCTATATCGTGGTCTTTACCTCTATATCTAATGTGCAATTATGTGTATAGAGTCTTAGTTGTATTATATCTTATATCATATTATTATTTTATCTTATTGTATTTATCATTATATATTACATATGTTCTATACATGATGCATGGATGGCGTTCATGTGAACATATGCCTATATGTCTCATATTTTATACCCACCGGCAACACTACTGTCATATCCACTTAAGGAGATACACGCATGTGTATGTAGTGTATACACATGTATACATATGTTCATGCTGATGTCTTTCACTTTAATACACCTCTGGAGTGCGGCAGCCAGGGCCTTCTGACCACCCCATTTGATTGGATATGACGTGCACTCAACAGCAAGTTCGTCAGAGGGGAATCCCCAGACAGTTCCCCCAACTAGAGCCTCGTCAGAGGATGGGGGCGGGGTGGCAGGTCTGGTATCTTGCCCAATAGAGCGGTGTTGGTGTACGCGCACAGAGTGGTCGTCAGATGCGCGTGATGCGCGCTCACGTGATCGCGCCGACGGACCTGTCCTCCTCATACTGCGCATGTGCATGTTGGTCCACGCATGCGCAGTCATGACCATGCCATACTAGCGTGCGTTCCACACACAGGGTAAACCTGCAGCTATAGAGGGAAGCATAAGATCTCCCTCTGCTGCTGACTATACAATATTACGGATCCAAGATTACTGATCCAATCCTATCCATCAGAGACATTCTCCATCATCCGATCATGAAGCACATGCAGCTGCCTGGTAGCACACATCACACAGCTTCTGGTTGAAGGTTTGTGTGTGGGTTTATATGTCTATATATATATACATGTGTTTGTGTCACTATGGACACCTATCCATTAAGACATCCATTGACTAACAATTTAAGTCTATTTTTACATTAATTGCTATATACTCATCCAGCATCATGACAAGCCCTCTGGATGAATTGTCCATTTGATACATCGCTCACTAATGAATCATGGAATAAGACTAACTATTTACTATATATTATGTTTCATCATGTATTATCTATCATCATCATTTCCATTGGTGTCATCGCTAAGTTGATATATTACATGCATACTAAGTGGTGTATGCAAAATGTGGTTTTATATATTTTATATCTTATATTTTACGTTTGTCTATATCATTTCTCTCTGATGGCATTACAAATAGTGATTGTCTGTTGACGATATCTTGGCCCCTCCTACTAACCTGAGACTGCCCAACCCAGTGGGGAGGGCCTAGGTTCAGTCCAGGAGTATATATAGGAGAGAGCACTCACAGTTCAGTTAGCTCTGAGGAAGAAGGGACCCCCTTCGAAACGCGTCAGCTGTACTGAACACGCACTCCCCTGATGGGACTCATGTTATCTTCAAGTCCCTGTGAGGACTTACATGCCTGATTTTATTCGCTGTTTGTGAGTATATTTTTTACAATTAATAAATTTTGGTTACTGAGGTAATGCGCAAGGTTGGTGCGCTTCTCGTTTTCATTTCATTCTGCAGTGTTGATTGGGCTTCCCCAGCCTTGTTTTGGAGCCGCACAGCCCTTTATGCATTGGTGGACGATCCCTCCAGGCCTGGTTCCATCTGTTCGCCACCTGTCTGAGCCCTAGAGCGCAGGAGAATTCGTCTTTGATTTACTGTAAACGTTATGTGGCCTCATGCTTGACCTGTGCACGCAATAAAACTCCCCGAGCCTCTCCTTTGGGGTTGCTTCATCCACTCCCTGTTCCATCGAGACCATGGGGGTCTATTTCTATGGATTTTGTGGTAGATTTACCTCCCTCAAAAGAAATGACCACCATTTTGCTGGTGGTTGACCGTCTCACAAAGATGGCCCATTTTGTTCCAGTGAAGGGGGTGCCCACTGCTGAACAGACTGCAGAACTAATGGTTCGAGAAGTATTTAAACTGCATGGAATCCCTGATGATGTGGTGTCTGACAGAGGTGTGCAGTTTACTTCGAAATTTTGGAAAAGCTTTTGCTCAGCCTTGGGTGTTACAATCAATCTGTCCTCTGCTTTTCATCCCCAGTCTTATTAGTGTCATTAGCTTTTCTAGATGGGCTTCCCAACCCCACGCGCTTGTGTCTGTAATTAAGCGCCTGGTTGCGGAGAAAGACTACAGCAGCACTTCTCTAAATTTGCCTGATTTCTCCACCACCACAGAGCTCTTTTTACTCAAGTAGAGATTCTGATTTCTCTAGAGAGTCCTGATTAGACCAGTTGTGAAGAATTGCCAGCTGGAGTGGGCGAGAGTGCAGCCTGGCCCACTGAACAGTCGTGAGTAGTCCGAGAGTTGACATTGCTCATAACAAGAGATTGGGCTGAACCTGAGCCAGGGATGACTGGATCTTTTCCATCTTCTGTTCTGGAAGGAAGATCTTCTGCTGCACTGAATCTAATGTGTAGCCCAAGAACCTCATTCTCTTAGCTGGTATCAAGTTCTCCATGTTTAAAAGCCAATGCAACCTTTGAAGGTGTACTTGGGTCATCTGCAGTTCCAATAACTGACTCCCGGATTCTGCAAACAGAAGTAGGTCATCTAAATAAGGCACAGTTGAGATCCCCCTTAGCCTCAAGTGCTCCAATACCTCTACCATCACCTTGGTAAAACCCTGGGGGAAAACAAATCTCCGAAAGGTAGTGCTCTGAACTGCAGATGCCAAATACTTGCCCCCAAATTCAATCCTGCCAGAGAAATCTCTGCGATGAGAGGGCTACAGTGATGGGCAGGTAAGCGTATCTGAGGTCAATAGATGCCATGAAGCAACCTGGAGTTAACAATTTCCTCACCAAATAAATTGTGTCCATACAAAAGACGCATGTATTGAATGGATCTATTGAGAATCTTTAGATTCAGAATCAAACAGAACTTCCCCGAGGGTTTCTTGACCAAAAAAATATGTGAATAGAAACCCTGACCCTCCTGTTCCCTGGGAACCTGAATGATGACCACCTGCTGCATCAGTTGCTCTAAGAGGGACGTCATTGCCAGGGCCTTCTCCTGATCCCTTGGGAGATTGGTAACAAAAAAACTTTTCGGGGGAATTTCTGCAAACTCCAGACTGTATTTTTGAGCGATGATGTTTCTGACAAACGTGCTCGACGTTGCCTCTTCCCATTGCGGAAGGAAAGACTAAAGACTTCCCCCTACTCGGTGGGGACCATCATTGGCTTTTTGTGGACTGCACTGGAGACCTGAAGAGCATCTCCCCCCCCTTTTCTCTTACTTTTTTTGAGGGTTCCAACCGCTCTTCTGGCTCTGCTCTTCATCTCTTTGGGACTGTGAAAAATTACGAAAATTCAGCCTAAGCGGTCGTTTCTTCTTTTTGGATGGGAAGGCTTTCTTCATATCTGCCATCCTATCCAGAACGGTCTCAAGGTCTGGGCAGGACACCTGAAAAAGGGATTACACGCAACTTGACCTTTGAAGCAGTATCTCCAAACCATGTCTTGAGCCAAATGGCTTGTCTGGCTTAGTTAACCAGAGCCATGGACCTGGCCAACATCCTAATCGACTCGGCTGAAGAGTTTGCCATATACCCTCAACCCTCAAAGGGTCGGGAAGGACTCCAATAATTCCCTTCTAGAGGTCCCTGCCTCCATGTGCTCCTTTACCTGGTCAAGCCAACATTCTAAATTTCCGGCCACTACCGTGGAATCATTGCAGGATTAAGATTGGACAAGATACAGTCCTATGCTTTTTTGAGTAGGAAATCTGCCCTCTTATCCATCATCATGACACCCAGATCCTGAAGTCCGTATGTCGGGAAACTTGTGAGAAGGCTGCAACGAATTTTGCTTTTTCTGCAAAACCCAGGGAAACCTTCTGAGGGATTTGGAAAAGAACGGACCCCGCTCTGCATCCCTCCACTCTTTCTTTACTGCTTGAGATAGGACTTTATGGAATGGAAAGACACTGCGTTTGACTTCATCCAAGCCCTCATACAAGACATACATCTTATCATAGATTGCTGTACTTCATCCTCCTGAATCTCCAGGGTGGTGTAGATCCTCCAATGCCAACTTATATTTGGAGGACCTTGCAGCTTCCACCTCCCCTTCTGACAGCAGAAGGGTGGCCAGGGTGCTCTTCTGAGAATTTGACAAAACTCTCCGGCATCTTGTCCACCAAAGAATGGAACAAACCTGGTGTTTCTGTTCAAGTGTTACTAAACCCAGGACCCTGCATTCACTATATCTGGTCTCCCACAGAACATGGAAGTGCAATTATTTTACAGCTAAATACCTTTTCTCATCAGCAGTCAGAGCAGTCTTGTGACTTCTATCAGCCCAGCACATGTTAAAGTTTGTAGGAGGAGTTTTCTAGGAAGATGCAGGACCCCTGACCTCTGTCTGGACAGTGCTGATTGGCCCTGTGTTGAGAACATGCACTCTACCAAGAAAAAAAAAACCTCTCTAGCAACTCCACACAATATGTCTTATCAGGAAATAAGAGGGGGATACTGTAAGAAGGGGAGGATCAGAGAAGTCAGGATCAAACAGCGTTTTTACAGAATGCAGATGATTAACCCCTTAGGTTCCACAGTGAGTATAACAAGCATGCTTTACTGTATATACAGACTGATTGTACTGTTGTGGGTTTAGTATCACTTTAACTCCCTTACTGAAGAGACTAACTGCTTGTACTGCAGTGAGGACCCTTCATTGACCAAACAGCCAATACTGCACAAGAATCTGCACTAGGGTTTCAACCAAGAATCTCTGAGAGGATTCTTACAGGAGAGGCATTTCCTTGGAGAAACTCTTAGATTTGGCTGTGGCTTTAGCCTAAAACAAAACAGAAACAACCAACACAGCCACATAATATAGGGACCTTTATCCTGGCCCCACTCACACAGCCAAGAAACAGAACACCAATGTGGAGGAGAGTGATTATTAACCCCCTGCGCAGAGAAACCACCAGGTTGAAAAACTGAGCAGAGTCACCTCAGAAGAACAGCAGCAGGCTTCCTTACAAGCCCAGCAACAAGGATAACAAAGGCACCACTGCACCCCTCCTTACCCGGGTCTGGCTGGTGCAAGAGGTGCCTGCTTCCATCATCACTGCCACTACCTCTGGGTCCTCCATCATGCAGAGTGCACAGCGAATGCCTAAGGGACATCTGGTCCTTTAAGCATGCTTCCCGACATTTCCACGACTCTGGGAAGCAGAAAACAACTAAATGACCTGCCCCTTCCTCCTGCGTTCCAGCGGCCGGAACCACTTGCCGTCACTTCCCTCCCGAAAGCAGCGTTACCTACGGCCTGGGACCCAGACTTGGCATGCAGAGAGAAGCCACACAGAGGGATACTGCCACACATCTAGGCTGACCCGACCAGCCAGACACCACCAGAGCACTCTAGGCACACAGGGACAGGACCTCCAGCTGGCCATTACTCCCCAATCGGGGGGGGGGGGGGTGCTGTGATGGTCAAAAAAGAACAAACACCAGAGTAAGCCACCAACCTGCCTCTGCACCCGAACAGAGTGCAGCCCCCCCCCCTCAGTTCCCTGCAGCACTTCCACCATGGCGGAGGAAATACAAAAACTGAAGGTAATGTTGGGTTTTGAAGTCTTGGCTGCAGTGTTTCCTGTGAGAAAGGGTGAAGCTACATTCTCTCCAGGTGCTGTCCTGAAAGACGAGGAGAGAATACACAAGGAGCCAACACTGCAAAGCACTAGCAAGTGCTACATTTATTTCATTAATGGTGTACTCACAGACCACAAAACAGGCAAGGTACCAAGCCCACAACCTTAGAGTGGCCAAGCAGTCAAGTTGCAAAACAATCATCACTGTAGGTAGCTGAGTTCAACCCTTAGATTAGGGTAGTTATGACACTCCACCCACAAAGGCACTACAAGGAGAAACTGACATGAAAATAGAAGCCAGAGACTTTGGTTTTGACCTCAGTAACATCAATCACTACAGGCAGCCCTTGAGTTACAAACATCTAACTTGCATCTGACTCATACTTAAGAACGGAGACAGTGTGATGTCATGCTGGTCCCAGAAATCGACGGGCGGCCATCTTGCTGCTCACCGTACGCTGCCACCTACTCTCTGGCAAACCTGTTAGCAATCCCACATCACTGCATGGGCAGTTAACCATTCCCTATACTATCCAAAACTTAAAATCACTTTTTGGCTGGAGTTACACTTAAAAAATGTACCTGTCCCAACTTACATACAAATTCAATATAAACACAAACCTACAGAACCTATCTTGTCCTGGGGACTGTGTGTACACTAGTCCCTGAGGAAATAAAGAGGAAGGAATTCATGAAAAAGCCCAGACTAACCTAGTTAGCAGCTCCTGGATGCCCTGAGACAATTTCTTCGCATCCAGGAGCTGGTGACTATAAAAAGTCAATCTGTCAATTGCCTAATCCAAGAATGTGGACTGCGGACAAGTCTTAAATGTGCCCTTATGGGTGGCGTGGCTTGAGCCCGGAGCTTGATCCTCCCACTCCGACACACGGAGAGCCTGGAAGCCTTTCACGAGTAGGTAGAGCAAGCACACATCATGGGGAAGGCAGACCACAAAGCACCCTCCAATCAATCGCGGTCCCCCCGCCTGACGAACAGCCAGCTGAGCCTTAGCATCCCAGATATATTCTGTACCCAGAAATCGGCAGAGATCCGCATTTGGAGACAACCTCACAGCCTCTCCAGCTCATCGTAAGGCATGTCGTGAATAGTACCAAATTCAGAGAGAAAACTTCCTCAGTATAACAGATGAAGCCCACCCTGCGTCCGTCTCCAAGGATCTTGCCTGATACGGTCTAATGACATCTTTCTACTCGCAATCCTGGGGTATGTGTATAACATATAACTCTCCCACTGATATACTGCATCATATGTCCCTCCCTCTGCTTCTCTTTATGCATATCATGCTATACGTTGAACATTTGAAATCTCCACTAGACACTACGCTGTTGATATTACGTATTATAGCTGTTTATAAGCCTATCTGCTCATGACCGATGAGAGATACCCTCATATGTCACCATCTGTTTTGCCAAATCATTTTATACAATATTTCTTGTAGTGCTTGCTGATTAAGAATGGGTTGACTACCTTACTCAGTTTTTAATTATATGCATACTCTTACACTTTATTGCTATGTAATTAATCATTATTAAGGCAAAATTGCTTCATAGACAGGCCTTAACCAAGCAATATATTTATGTCAACAACACAAAGAGGCGGGAATCCACTGGGCCTCATCATCCCCCACGCTGTACCTCTTCGGTGAGGGGTTTTCAAATTACCGGTTATACGCCAATGCATATGAGACATGGCCCTGGCACCCCATCCCTTCTAATCTGCTATATCTGCTATAATTTGCCATAATCTGCTATTTGGCTGTCCCCCTCTCCCACAGGGAGAAATTAAGCTGTGAGCACCACTATGAGGAAGAGATACGCTGTAACTGATGGGGGGTGATGTCAGCCCTGGAGATTGTAGATTCCATCGCTTACAAAGAAGGTAGATTCCTTTATGACAGGCCAATCCCACTGGCCAATATATATATAGCCCGAATACAGCTCAGGTTGTTTTTTTTGCAAAAAAATACTCAAACGCTAGCGTCTTTTCAATCGGGCATCTTGATCCTTGGAGGAGACTTTAATGTGGCCTTAAATTCCCTGGAAGATACCTCGACCGGCACTTCATCTAAAACAAGTGCTCAAGCAAATCAAGGTGCAACTTCAAGACCTCCTCTTGCATGATACCTGGCATACCCTACACCCGACCGATAAGGACTTTACATTCTTCTCCACACCCCATAATCGCTATTTGAGATTCGACTATCTCTTTCACTCACAGAAAGATTTCCCCTACCTTGGAAGGGGCCACCATTGAACCAATGGTCCTCTCAGATCACCATCCCATCACCATGACTTCATGCCTTCCAGATATCCAGGTTAATCCCAAGACTTGGCGGCTAGACTCTTTCCTCCTCATAGGCCCATCTGTGGTTTCTAAAACTCAAGAATGTCTGCTTAACTACTTTCGTGAAACCGTAACCCCTGATACTACCTCGCTCACTCAATGGGAGGTGCATAAATGTGTAGCACGCAGACTTTTACTTGCAATCGCAGCTTCCTGCAAACGAGCAGTACAAGCATCCTTAGACTCTTTACATTTATGAATACACTCTAATTTGCAAACTTTCTGGAGTAAACAGGCTTTAAAACACAGATTTCGACCTTGTAACCATGTGCAAACAATTACTGGAAGAACTGGGGAGGAAATCTAAGTGTAAATATATACTATCTCCAAACTTGTTCTATGAACATGGTAATAAAAGTGCAAATATCTGGCTAGGGTGCTACAAGCTAAGAAGGCAGCACTGACAATACATCAAATTCACACCCAGCAAGGTTATATCCTAAAAACCACGTCAGACATAGCGGCAGAATTTGAAAAATATTATATGGCACTCTAGAACCTTCCACTGGCTCCACAACCAGCAGAGGATGCTCGACAGCACACGGATATTATTCGGGATTTCTGGCCCACTATCTCCCCAAACCTATCTCAAACAAACGTATATGAATTAGATGGTGAATTAGATGGTCCGTTAACCTCTGAGGAGCTTAAAACATTGACCTCCCAACTTAAACATGGCAAGAATCCAGATCCGGATGGGTTTACAACAACTTACTATAAAACTTTCTTGGAGATCCTTGCACAACCTTTTTTCCATGCGTTTAATTCACTTGCTACCCAGGGCCAGTCAATGCTGTATCTTTCAGAAGTTCATATATCACTTATACCGGAAGGAGGTTAGGACGCTATGTCGGTAGCCAACTATCGTCCAATCTTATCGTATATCTAATAATCTTTGCCAAAATAATAGCAAACCACCTTCTTCACATAATTGACTCTCTCATATCAACTGGCCAGGCAGGGATCGTGCCAAGAAGAGATGCGACAGATAATACCGTAAGGGCAATAAATAAACATCATTGGCTGACGCATTCGAAGCGGCAAGGCTTCTTTCTTTCACTTGATGCAGATAAGGCATTTAACAGGTTGGCCTGGGACTACCTGGAAGCGGTCTTACGGAAAATTGGCTTGCCCCTGCGCCTAATGAACTTGATTATGTATGTAAACGCCACACCCACGGCCAAAGTCAGGGTTAATGACCTCCTGTCAAATGCCTTCCTCATCCACAATGGGACCCGACAGGGATGCCCACTAACCCCCTTGTATTCATAATCATGTTGGAACCCTTCTTACGATGCATCCGAGCAAACTGTAACATTAGAGGTATTACGAGAGAGGGCAAACAACACAAGCTAGCGGCTTTTGCTGACGATATCCTACTTTTCCTCTCAGAACCATACATCATTCTTCCCATTCTTCTCCAGGATTTAAAAAAAACCTTCCAATACATTTCTAACTTTAAAATTAACTTCAATAAATCACATTCGCTTAATATCATATTACCTACAACGATGGTTAGGCAAACACAAGACAATTTCCCTTTCACGTGGCAACCAGAGGCTATTACCTACTTGGGGATTCAGCTCCCACCTCACCTTTCAGAACTCTATCTGAGAAACTTTCTACCCATTCTCCAAAACATAACTATTGTTCTTCAGACCTGGAACAAACCGATATTTTCTTGGTTCGGCAGAGCTGCAATCCTCAAAATGAACTTGCTTCTTCGTCTATTATACATTATGCAAACAGTCCCGATCGGTCTCCCCAACTCATTCTTTGGCTCCTACAAGAAGTTATGCACCACATTCTTATGGTGCCACAAATGTCCCCGGGTCAGCTATGAGCAACATACAATGCCGAAGCGAAAGGGAGGAATTGGACTCCCTGACATTCGCCAGTATTACCAGTATTACTGGTCTTGCCACTTGGCAAGAATAGTTGATTGGACCTCCAACTAAACAAGGAAGGCATGGGTAAACTTGGAAGCTGCCTTCTCTGCAACCGCCCCTAGCTGCATGTCCATGGCTGGCAAGGCAACACATCCCATTGGGCCTACATTGTCATGTTTTTGTTTGGTATGTGTGAAATCATGATTGTCCTTGACACCTGGTCCTCTTACACCTATCCGAATGAACCCAGATTTCCCTCCTGGAATGTTTCCTTCATTCATGTCCGAAGCCTCACCTCTTGCTAACCTGAGGTTTTATCATTTCTTGAACGATGGCGTACTCCTGACGAGAGAGAGCCTCATAGCTAAATGGCCGGCAATTAAACTAACCCCATGGGCATATATGCAGCTTCATAATTGTTTACGTAGTCCAGATCAAAAAAGGGCTTTTGCAAGGCCACTTACTCAATTTTAAAAAATATGCTCTATGGATACCCCTCAGAGACATTATGTCTGTGCTATATACCCTGTTGGGAAAAGAAAACAAAGCAACCACAAGAAAGGCATGCATGGCCTGTGCCAGGGACTTACAATTGGACCTATCACAGGAAGACTGGGACCGGATTTACGGTAACATTTACAAAGGCTCAATATGCGTTTCGACCCCAGAAAACTACAAACTGTATTTCAGATGGTATAGAGTAACTTCTTTGCTCCATAAATTTGACCAGAGTATTTCTAACTCTTGTTGGCGATACCACCAAGCGATTAGTACACTCCTACACATCTGATGGGAGTGCCCAATGATACAGCCTTATTGGCTTCAGATACATTCAATCATTGCTCATGTGATGACCTACTCCCTGGACCTATGTCCCGTGCAATTCTTACTTCACCATTTGTCGCTTTCTACTGTTAACCGTGCAGGTTAACAGTAGAAATTAATTCCGTGATTCTTCTGCAGGGTTGGTTAGCCACCAGATCAGTGATATTCTGGCATTGGGACATAGGCGCATGGATCCGTCAAGAGACTGAGGGAGTCTGTCATATGCAGTCAGTACATTCACTGTACAGGCCTAGAGTGAAACTGGACAAACATCTCCACCTGAAATGAGGCAACCATGAGGCCCAAAACACTTGTGCAAAAACAGAAACATTGTTGGAGGGTCCAGACATGAGCTTGGAGGACCAACGCTCTTTCCCTGGAAAGAAACATTAAGGCTTGGGCCATGTCAAAGCGGTGGGGTGAATCTAACGTACACCTCTGTAGGCTGAGGTATTCCTCAGCCTACAGAGGTATCACCTCAGCCACCTTAAGCTCTTAAGTGTCTGTATTTTTTGCTGCATATTAGCTGCCAGGCCAGAATGAAGAGATTCTTCAACAGAAGATGATGATTTGAAGGGCCAAGAGCCATGGACAGGCCAAAGAGAAAAGTCACAAACTGGAAGTGCTGCTCGCCCGCCATAAATTGCAGGAAACACTGATGCAGGGGAAAAAATGGAAATATACAAATTCTGTATGCTTTCTCAATATTTATGGACAGGCCAAAGAAAAAAGCCACAAACTGGAATTGCTGTTCACCCACTGTAAATTGCAGGAATCACTGATTCAGGGGAAAAATGAGAATATGCAAATATTAATCCTTAATATTTATTAATGCTTGGAATTTTTCCTGCTGCAGCAATGCAATTAGAGACCACTACCTTTAGACCCACATAAAAGGTGTTAAGAACTTTCAAGTCTAGTTTGGAATGAATACCACAACTAGAGTTTGGAACAGTAAGTGAGTTTGAATAATTTCTGTGAAACCATTCCTCTGAGGGAACTGGTACAAGCAGTACCAAAAATCAAAGCTGTTGTAAGGCTGGAAGGCCCACAATCTCTTCAGGGAGTCGAGAAGGCTAGAGGGCATACAGCAGGGAGGCAATAGGGAGTAAAAACCCAGCCTATACCCTGGAACACCATGTCCCAAACCCATAGGTCTAAAATGTCCAGGCTGCTGAAAAAGTGTCACCCACTTGTAACAGTGGGGGTGTCCTTTCATTGCAAGACGGACTTGGCTGGCTGTGACATCCAGAATATGTGATGGAGCTGAGTGGAGCATTTGGCTTTTGAAATGAAGTACTAGGAGGGCTGTGGAAGAAACTCTTCCACAACCCTTCAGATTTAGTTTTTTTCTTACTGGATAAGAGTGTTTTTTCTGCTTGTGACTTCCTTAAAAAAACGTGTCTACTCTCCCTCATATGCAATCATTTGTAAGAACTTTTTTTTCACAAACTGCCTCTGCAGACCAGTTCTTCAATCACAAGATTCTGTCTATCTGTACTGAAATGAGAGCCAAGCAAGGATCACAGGCACAGGGAACCTGAAAATCTGTCTATGCAGTAGTGCAAGGCTATTGGGAGGAGTTTTGATTTGTGGAGTACTGAGGGATCCAGCAAGATTGTTCCAGGGTTGTACCCCATGCACTTAGTCAAGACTGCCAGAGTTTGGCAAACTACTAGACTACCATAGACACCACATGGGCCGTGAACAGCAAAAGGTACTCTTTAGTGAGAGATCTGGGATGTATTAGATCCCAGATCTCTCCTCTGTCCTCAAAAGCATCTGATCAAAGCAAGACTGGTTTGATCAGATTTTTTACAAGCTGTTGACGGCTTGTAAACATAAAACCGAAACCTGTACGTGCCTTTCCTCTATGAGTTGACAGGTCACAGCGGCCCTGGGCTCCCAGATTGTACTGGAGAGCATGGGAACAGTGGTGGGCATGGGTGGGAGGAGGAGCCCCCTTCTCTCAATGTTGAACAAATTGAGTGACTGTAGAGCCGCTTGGATCACTTCTACATGGAAGCCAATCGCCTGCTGTGAATTTTGATATCAGGATCAGTGCTGAAAACTGCAGCCATGCACTTGTTAGAACTACTTCAACCCAAGGACATACCAGTGAGTCCTAAGGGCCTGAAGTGGTTAAGAACTGCCTCAAATTTTTTTGTCCATTGGGCGTTTGAAGACTATGAAATCCTTAACGAAAACTTAAGGGACTTATTGAGGCAGGAAAAAGCCGGATCCTCCACAGGCACTTTCCATTTTTTGTGGTAGGCCCCTGCTGTGCAAACCACTGAGGAAATGTATACACTTTGACCATGGCAAGTTCTCGTACAGTACATGCTGTATTAGTGGGTGAACCAGAAACAAACTTACTAGGTTTTGGGAGCAAGTGGTTTGAACTTCAAACAAGAGTGCACCTTGTCCACCAAATTTAAATGGTTTGCTTCAGCTTAGGACAGATCGAGGAAGATTACCCATACTCCATGGAGGACTTCTTAGACTCCCTTAACGATTCTTCCCTCCTCATCAGGGTGGTGACGCTGCTGCACTGGATAAGCCATCAAATGGGTCAGCAGGGGACACGGACTGGCGACGCTTACACCTTGCTCATTCTGCAGTTTCTAGGAGAGCAGAGACTTTTCTCATCAGGTCTACCATAGAGGCTGAAATATTTTCTCCAGTTAAAGAGGAGGTATTAGGAGTACCCGAGGAGATATAAGGAGACTGAGGAGTGAAGAGGTCCAAAGACCCAGGTGTAGAGCATCTTGGCACTTATGCACAGTGTGTGCTGGCCTGCCAACTTGTCCCATGTTTTACTCATAACCTCGATCAGTGCAGAGACTGTTGCCACAGAGCAGAAGGGCTACACCTGTACTCTGTCCCACAATGGAAGCTGCTGGATGGATAACCCAGTGAAAGATGATGCACAGACCTGAGCCACAACTGGAGTACAGTAGCAGCTAGAGCTGTTGTGTGCCTGTCTGTTGTGCTCCACAGGATGCTCAGAGCCAGAGGGATGGCTGTGTATCAACTACAGAGGGCTGGACTATGCACACAGAAATGGCCACTGCACACCTGAATATGTCACAGGACTTGCAACAAAATATCCTTACTATGTGGAAAGAGGTGCACACTAGGCCATGGCTGTGACAAAATCACCATCCACCCCTATTTGTCCAAAGCAGAGATACAATGTCCAGCAATTAAGCCCAGGCTGCAGACAAGGAGGTACTGGGTGTGATGGGGATGAGGGGGAGCCACAGGGGAAAGGGCAAAGCACTGGACTCAACACACTGTAGTATTAGCACCTTTCTAAGGAATAGACCGATATATGGAAATTCCCCACTTCAGAACGGTCTTTAAGCACCGGAACGCCCAGGATATGGATTTCTACTATGCTGGACCTGTATAGCACTCTGCAGCTAACTAAATCATGCTCTAAGGTGTACTGAGGGTGAGCACCACATGCAGAATCCAGTCCAGGTAATGTTATAGGCCACCCTTATCCATTCCATGTGGCAGGGTTCAGATATGGTTCCATAGGTGCCTTCAATCTTGAAGCTGCAATCTTAGTGGCATTGATGCAGCCATGTGGAGAAAGGACTTCTCCATGTGAAGAACCAGACACACTCTTCAAACTTCCCTTGTAATCAAAATCATAAGCCAGAAAAGGTTGCTTATCACACAAGGAAACTAGCAAAAAACTAATGTTTGCATGAAGCGGGATGACTTATATATGGGCTATCCTAACAATTTTGTTTGCCAGTGTCTTCACCTGAAGGTGCCAGCATATACCCCATGGTCAAGACGTGTCCTGTACTGTACGATTAAGAAATCTGATATTATTTAAGCTTTGGCTAGCATATTTAAAAAAAGCCTTAAAAAGGGTACTAATGAGAATAACAGCATTTAGGTTTCTCAAGCCTACATTTCATGGAATGTCCAAAAAAAATTTCCTCACCTGATTATTACAGTTGCCAATTATAAGGGCATCAGCAAGCATCAACTGTCCCACCACCATACCCTGTTCCAGCACGGGTCCTGTACCATCCACCAGCCGATTGGAAATTATCACAATTGTGTTGTCATCATTTAAAATCATCACCGGGTCTGCCTGCCAGGAAAAGAAAAGTTATATACTTCAGAAACAAATCTTTAGCGATCAGAAAGTTAGATATTTGAGAATCACTCCTTATCATAATGATACTAAATATACAGTATAACAAAGAAAGACAGTTGAAGCAGCTGCTCAAAAGGGATTTTTTCGGGGGGGGGGGGGGGGGGGACGGACGGACATAGTTTCATAGTGTGGCTGAAAAAGACACTCGTTCATCTAGTTAAACCAGCAAGAAAAAGATATTGAAAACCCCTATATACACAATCCTATACCCACAGTTGATCCAGAGGAAGGCAAATACCCCAATAAAACATGATCCAGTTTGCTCTAGTAGGAAAAAAAATTCTTCCTGATCTGCCAGGAGACAAGCAGATATTCCCTGGATCAACTACTCTTTGTGTTATTACCTCTAAATGAAAATATCCAGTTATATTGTATGCATTTATTAACCCATCCAGGCCTTCAGGGAGTCCATTCTTTGTTTTTAAAGCTCTGACTGTGAAAAAGCCATTCCGTATGTGGAGGTTAAACGGAGCTCCCACCAAAAGGGGAAGTTCCGCTTTAAGGATTGGTCCCCTGCTCCCCGTTAAAGATTGGCACCTTTGGGGAGCGGGTACCCAAAATTGACAGGTACCAGCTTCTACTTCCACTGCGGTCGCCTAGGCAATCGTAGTGGAAGTTGTCCTCCCCCCCTCCCTCCCCTTAGTCTTCTGGGACACTTGACAGGTCCCAGAATACTACAAGACCATTCAAGAAGTGCAGCACTACTCGCGCATGTGCAGTGAGAACCTGGCTGTGAAGCTGCAAGCTGTCCCAGCCAGGTGCCCACATTAAAGATGCTGGAACCGGGAACACAGGGCAGCCGGTGAAACTGGCTGCGGGGGAGGCAGCGTGGGATCGAGGGACAGGTAAGTGTCTGTTTTTTAAAAGTCAGTAGCTACAGTTTGTGTAGCTGCTGACTTTTTTTATTCTTTCCCACTGGAACTTCGCTTTAAATCTCTTTTTCTCCAGACGTAAAGAGTGTCCTCCTTGTGTTCTGTAATAACCAGAAAGTGAATAACTGCATCAAGTTGGGGGAGGGGAGAAAAGATAAAGGATTGTTAATACCTAAATTGAAGAAATATATGAATGCCCTGGGTGGGGAGATGGAGATGAGGCAGGAATCTTTACAGGCCAATGTGGTGCTTATTCAAAAGGAAGGGAAGGATGCTTCTCAGTGCTCTAGTTATAGACCAATTTCACTTTTGAACATAGACACCAAGTTATATGCAAAGGTTTTAGCAAATAGGTTGAAAGATTTAATGCCAGAATGGATTCAGGGAGCCCAGGTGAGGTTTGTGCCAGGGAGGGAGGGTAGAGACAATGGGTTGAGAACTTTGTTGCTTATCCAAAAGGCTAGGAAGGGGAAAACTCCGGCAGTGGTGCTTTCGATTGATGTTGAAAAGGCATTCGATAGAGTAGATGGGAGCTTTATGATGGACACTCTGGAAACCCTAGGATTGGGCGTTAGAATGAGAGAGTGGATAGGAAAACTGTATAGAGAGCCCTCCGCGGTTATTGTAGTTAACGGAGAGAGGTCGGAATCTATTGGGATGTCAAATGGAACAAGAAGGGATGCCCACTGTCCCCAATGTTATATGTATTATCATTAAAACCTTTGCTAGCAACAATTAGGAAAAACATAGATATAAAAAGGAATACAGATAGGAAAAATTGAACATAGAGTGGCAGCCTTTGCGGATGACCTGTTGTTCTATGTGGGAAATCCTAGGATAACACTCCCAAATTTAATGAAGAGCTTAAAGGAGTATGGGGAACTATCAAATTTGAAGATCAACCCAACATAAACTGAGATCTTAAATGTAATTGTACCTAAAATCCTGTATAAATTTCAGATGATCCCAGTTACAATTCCGGAGGTTTTTTTCAAGGTAATAAAAAGATGTTAAGATATATATGGAAAAATAAAAAACCTAGAATATCTAATGATTGGTTGAGTAGAAATAAAGAGAGGGGAGGATTGGGAGTGCCAGATTTTAAGAGGTATTATAGAGCAGTAGTTCTAGCAAGAATTTATGACTGGACACACAATCCAGAGGGAAAAAGGTGGGTTAAGATTGAAAATTATTTAAGTGGAGTTGACTTGAGTAAAATCATATGGGTCCCAGTACAATACAGAGGATTAAAAGATATCACGAGTGTTTATACATTAAATGTTTTAAAGGTTTGGGATAAATTGCACAAGCTTATGAAATGGGATTTTAATTCACAATTAATTTCACTGAGGAACACAGAATATTTTCCTCCAGGTAGGGAGGAGAGCACAGGAAAATGGTTTAAAAAGGAGAATATTCAACTGAGGGATATTATGGAAGGGCAGGAATTGAGAACACTTAAGGATTTGAAAAGAGGATAAAAGGGAACTTTTTATTAAGATTGATGAGTGGGGATATCATCAATTAAAACACTTTGTTGGGAATCTTCCAAAACCTTTGAGAATGAGAAAGGATTGGAATTTGTTTGAGAGGCTGTTGGAATTACGTGGAGATGGGAAACGGGGCACAGCAAAAGTGTATAAGATTCTCACTGAGCTAGACACACACACAAAGTCAATGCACATAGTAAAATGGGAAAGGGATATAGGAATAGAGATAGATGAAGACAAACAAAGAAAAATATATAGACTAACACACAAGAATATAAGCATGAGAGAGGTGGAGGTAAACTATAAGTGTTTAACAAGATGGCACATTGCACCGAACGTTGAACATAAGATGAGTGGGGAGAATAAACCAGAGTGTTGGCAGGGGTGTGGAAAGATAGGTACGTTATATCATATATGGTGGGAGTGCCCAAAGATTCAAGGTTTCTGGGAGACAATAGTTCATTTGATTGGGATGGTCTCTGGGACAAAGATAGGTTTGGACCCAGAGTTGTGTCTACTACATAGTTCAGAGCTATCAGTGAATAAATACAAGGATTCGGGTATATGGTACTATCTGAATGTGGCAAAGGGTCTGATACCTAAGTTTTGGCATAGAAGAGGATTGGGTGGAAAGAGTGAACCAGATAAATAGGATGGAGAAATTGTATTATATGCAAGAAGACAAGATGGGGTTATATTATAGGAGGTGGGGAAAGTGGGTAGATTTTGTGTCCAAGGTGAAAAATATGAAGTAGTAGAGTGGGATAGCAGAAAGTACATATTATTTAGGAAAAAATTTAACGAGAAATGCAGAGTGGGTGGTTTTACTTGTGGGGGGAGGTTGGTTTTTTTGGGGAGGGTGGGGGTATTAGGGGGGGTGGGGGGTGAAGGGAATAAAGATAGTAAGGGAATAAAGATTGAAAGGGATATAATTAAGGGTTTGGATATATCAAAGTTTTGTATGTTATATGAGAGTAATGATGAGATTTGTATTTTATATGGAAAATGAATAAATATTTAAATTAAAAAAAAAAAAAAAAGGAGGTACAATGACATTCAGAGCTACTGATTTGTCCTCGTTAAGATGGAGGCTAGAAATGTGGGAGAAGGACTGCAACGTAGATAGCAGATACGGTAAGGAATTAACATATTGGGTTAAATATAGTAAGAGATTGTCTGCACATAAGCTGACCTTGTAGGGGCTATGACCAACAGATACACCATAGACATTGGGACTGAGTCTAATGAGGTGGGCTAAAGGCTCAGTGGCTAGGATAAACAGGACTGGGAATAAGCGAGATCCCTGCTGGGTACCCCTCTAGATAGGACAGGGAGTTCACATATTTGACACAAGCAGAGGGGCCGCTGTAAAGAGACTGCAAGCATTGAAAAGTTATTTCTGAAGCCTCATTTGCACAGTATATAGTGCAGATACTGGAAATGGTGTCAAGGCCTTTTGTATAATGACAAAAGCATGCCAGGTGGTCTGTAGCTGTGGAGTAGGTGCATCACATGAATTACCCCACATGTATTGTTCAAACCCTGTCTAGTCAAAACCAACTTGGTCTTTATGAATTAGAACAGTGAGAAAAGAATTCAACCTGGAAGCCAGTACTTTGGCCAGAAGCTTAATGTCAATGTTGAGTAAGTATATGGATCGAAAATAAGGGGATCTTCGCCAAGTTTGGGCAACATGGATACATGGGCTTTAAGTGACTTTTTGAGTGAAGATCAGAAGTTGACTTTAGGTGGTTAAATAAATTGGTAAAGTGTGAGGCCAAGATGTCTGCAAAAGTTTTGTAAAAGAGGGCTGTGATGCTGTCAGGCCCTATGACCTTTGAGGTTTTGGGGGTCTTGATGGCAAGGAGGATTTCATGAGTGGTGATTTCTGCATCCACCTTATCCCTCATGTCCCTAGGGAGCAAAGGGAAGGTGACATCTGCCAAGGTAAGGTCAGCCATTGGCAAGCATGGAGGACGATTTTTGTATACATCAGTAAATATGGTGCTGAAATGGTTGACCATAGTTTTGGGGTTCGCTGTGATTTTTAGGGAGAGCATTCAATAGACTGGCAAGCATGGAACCTGGTTTATTGGATTTAGCATAAAAATATTGTTTAGTCCATTCTATCTATTTTTCTGTTTTATCATTTAGCAGTATGTTGAACTCTTAAAAAATTCACTTGTTTGTGGAGAGAAGCCGACAGATGAGCTTTCCATTTGGATTCCAGAGGGGCAAGGGAAGAGAAAAGGGAAAAGGAATGGGGGGCTTAGGGATGAAGAAGGGAAAGAGAGAGAGAAAACGAGGAAGTGAAGAACATAACATTTGAGACAAAACTGCCAAGGCAGGGGGTGGTAATACACCAGAGCATCACTGTATGTGGGGGTCATTGGTGACACCCGGGAGCAAGGTGGACAAGTGAAGAATAGGTAGCCATAAATGTTATCAAGTGAAACAGAGTGCCTAACAGTAGAAACTCAAGTTAGATCAGCATTAATAAACAAACAATGAGGACCAAATTTTTGTTTTACAATTTTTCTGGAAAAGACAGGGAAAAAACGGTTTTGGGGTTTTTTTCCCCATGGCTTCAAAATTTCCAGAAATGTTTTCTCTCTAAATGTGTCAAAGCATTGGTTATGTGCTAAAAACAAGCAAGAAGCCAATAAAAAGTTAGGGGTCCCCCACCAGCCTTAAAACATCCCTGATAAGTGAATGAGGGGAGGGTAGGTGAGGCAGGAAAGGATGGGAGGGATGTGGAAGGAGAGGAGGGGAGGGGTAAAGAGACAATAGGGAGAGAGCTATGAGAGCAGACACAATAGAAGAATGGAGTACAATTGATTGGACATATAAGGCATGTAAGGAACTCCAGTGGCAGCATTCCTGAATATGGTGTATTAATTTCCTTGTGAGTGTTGGGAAGGTATTCCTTGATTTTCACAGCATTCAATAGCAAGTTAAAAAAAAAATCTTTCACCAATGTATGTTGCACTACTTAATACCTCATAATAACCCTTAAACCATAATTATTTTTTAAAATTACAAATCCCATTAAACAATTAATAGATACCTATTAAAAGTGATTTTGTGCCAACCAATCAAAAATTAGTGTGAAATCAATTGTAAATTAATAATCCTCAATAAAATACAATAAAATACAGCCGAATCATAATAATCAGCCGATAGAGGATATCTTCATTGACCCAAAAGGAAGGATCTCTGTATTTAATCAGAAAGAGCTCAAATCAAGCAGGTTCCAAGGAAGGTGAACCGCAAGCGTATATAGCGTATATAGCCTAATTGTAGGCATTTAAGGAGGTGAGCTTACATCTGCACTAATTGAAGGATTCACAAAAGTCACTGATTGAAGAGCAACAAGCACCGAGTCACAATTTGTTATAGATGTTGGGACTATTAATTTAGAAAGAATTTAATTATATTTCACATGAGTCACTAATTGAAGAGGAATAATCACTCAGTCACGTTTTGCATTGTATTTAGGATTATTAATTTATTATTGATTTAATGATATTAATTTTGTTTATATGATTATTTGGCACTAAAATCACTGTAATTAGATTTATAAATTTTATAAATTATTGGGATTTTAAATTAATTTAAGGGTAAAAAAAATCACTCAGTCACAAATTTTGTATTTTATTGAGGATTATTAATTTACAATTGATTTCACACTAATAATTTTTGATTGGTTGGCACAAAATCACTTTTAATAGGTATCTATTAATTGTTTAATGGGATTTGTAATTTTAAAAAATAATTAGGGTTTAAGGGTTATTATGAGGTATTAAGGAGCGCAACATACATTGGTGAAATATTTTGATACACAGTGGTAGTTATGTGTTTTATGTTGGCGATCCACTAGAATTGAGGTTTTTTGGGCTCGCAGGTTATATAAATTTATACATATTTAAAAAAAAAAATCTCTTCCTATATTTTTCCAGCTCCATTCCTTTTCCCTTTGGGGGGAAACCTGGTAGCAAAGTTCTGGAGTAGAAAAGCACAAGGCAAGCTAGGCCTCATTGGATTACGATAGGGTAGTACCCTAGAGTTCAAGGGAACAGAAATCAGCTGAAGGTAGGAGGGCACAAGCCCCTGGAAAGCAACCCCAAAACCCCTACACCAAGAGGTCAAGGAGAAGTGAAAATATGGGAGTAGTTCTTTTGGTAGGTAAACAAAAGTTTAAATGGGAAACCCCATTTGTATTTCAGTCCTTTATCCTGAAGTACAGCGAGAAAGGGCTTTAAAGCCTTGCATTTTTTTTAACAGTTTGAGGTGCTAGGTCGCCAAAGATTTGCTAGCTGCAGGTCTGGAAAGTCAGATCTCTTTTGTTCCATGCGGCCTGCATGACTGCCTCCTTGGTCCTGTAGAAGGTGGTATTAACATCTAACTGCGCTATAGCCGAATGATGGCTACAGTGCAGTTGTGCAGTTCTGGGATGGCATCATATGACGTCCTCCCAGAAAGTGCCCTTCCGCGAACTCGGTGATCTCCGTGGTCACTGTGTCCTACGAACACAGCTGATCACATGATGAGGTAAAAGGCCATTCACAGTGGCTTTTTACCACATGATCACCTGTTTCCAATGACACAGCAGATCACAGAGTAAATACAGTTGTCGCAGCGAGAGGAAAGTTCTGCAGACAACCGGCAAATGTGACAGAACAGATCAGTGCCCTGCAGTGCCTCCCACCAGAGCCCAGCAGTGCCACCCACCAGTGCCCAGCAGTGCCACCCACCAGTGCCACCCATCAGTGCTGTACAAGCAGTTGCGGCCAGCAGTGCTGCCAGTCAGTGCCGTCAGTCAGCACCACCCATCAGTGCCACCTATCCGTGCCCATCATTGCTGCATATCAGTGCATCATCATTGCCTCCTCATCAATGCCCACCAGTGATGCCTCATCAGTGCAGCCTCATCAACAAACATCAGTGAAGGAGAAAAATTACCTGTTTGCAAAATTTTATAATAGAAACAAAGAAAAACTTTTTTTTTTCAATTTTTTTGCTCTATTTTTGTTAATAGTGCAAAAAAATAAAACACCCAGTGATGATTAAATACCACAAAAAGATTTTCCCTAAAAAACATGGCGGTTTGGGACTTCCTAATCTGACTTATTTTCAGGCGGCTCAGATAGCACAGCTCTCTTGTACTACCGCTGGGGGTTATGTTCCCCAGTGGGTTGGCATTGAGGCCTTATCTTGCCGTCCCTATGCTATTGGCTCTCTCATGTGGCTTCCTAGTCGGCTGCGTCCTCCTATCCTTTGCCCTACGTAATCCTATTCTTTAATGGTCTGGGATAGATGGAGGGCCCGCAAACCTCTTTTTTCCCTACATACCCCTCTTGCTCCAGTCTTTTGTAACCCTGAGTTTATTCCTGGTCTAACACCATCTGTGTTTCAATGGTGGATCAATAAGGGTTTTTTGCATATTGGGGACTATTTGGATGGACTTCGTCCTCGTTCTCTCCAATATTTTTCGGACAAAATGCCAGATGCCCTCCAATGAATTGTTTCGATACCATCAAATTATATCTTTTATCACCAGTAAACTCAAATTACTTGTAGAACCCCTCTAGAAATCTCCTGTGGGGCTATTGGGATGGTGAAAGGTCGTTTATCTAATATTTATGCTTCCCTTGTTGATCCACTTATTAAGCTTTCCTATATGATTCAGTGGGAAAGGGATTTGAACAGCTCTCTAAATCTGGACACTTGGCAGACTACAGCCAATGATCTATCTAAAATTTCGATTAATACTACTCTTATTGAATCTAATTATAAAACACTTCTTCGCTGGTACTTAGTTCCTACACGTCTTGCTAAAATGTACCCATCTGTGTCACCCAGTTGTTTTCGACACTGCGGACAAAAGGGCACTATGCTCCACATATGGTGGAAATGTCCTGTGGTTAATAGATTTTGGATCTGAATATTTAACTTCATTTATTCGGTAACGGGAATTAATATTCATAGATCACCGGAAGTAGCCTTATTTCATCTGTTGCCCACTGATATTCCCAAGAAATCAGTTAAATTAATTCTTTATCTTTTGTTGGTGGCACAAATTACTATAGCTAGACGTTAGAGACAGTCAACAATTCCGCTAGACTTGGTCAAACAGAAACGTATTTGGATTATGATTAATAATATACTTACTAGTATCGTTAACAATAATACTTCTAAATTTGAGTATACATGGGAATCATCGATTAGGTATATCTCTATTATTTAAGGGACCTATGGCTGGCCCTCTTTCTTTCTTTTTCTTTCTTTCTTCTTTCCTTCTTTCTTCTCTCCTTTTTTTTCGATCTATTCTTTATCCTCTTCTTCGACTCTTTTTGTTTATTTTTTTCGGTCTCCTTATTTTTGTTAGTTAGTTATATGATACTGCCCATGCCTACTGACTGATGGAATATTTGCTACCCTACTGTAGTTTTGTTTTGTTTACAACATCATTGGTTGATGTATTCTTATGTGCCTATATATTCCATGAATTTGATTGTTTGCCACAACTCACCATGCTGGTGGGCTATGCTTTCTCTTTTTCTGTATACTGCTTATAACAGATTTTCAATAAAAATATTGAAATATAAATACCACCAAAAAAAGCTCTATTTGTTTGAAAAAAAAAAAAATGATAAAAATTTCATATGGGTACAGTGTTGCATGATCGCACAATTGTCATTCAAAGTGCGACAGTGCTGAAAGCTGAAAATTGGCCTGGGCACAAAGAGGGTAAAAGTGGCTAACTAATGAATATATCCCGGGGGACCTTTTTGGGCTTTTTGGGCCTAGGACTCTATGCATCCTGTTGAACTCCAAGCGTTCAATAGGGGTACCAGAGATCAGCTCTTGGAGTAAAGCTGTGACCGTGGAAGTGAGGTCTACATGTTCTGGTATACCCCGGATCCCGAAATTGACCCTTCTGTTACGGTTTTCTAGATCTTACGCCTTGTTAAGAGCGTCAGTGAGGCCAGCTTTTAGTAAATCAAGTTTTCGCTCCTGGGTATTGACAGTGGTCACAGTATTATCTAATTTCTCTTCCAGGTCATGAATCCATGTGCCACATAGTCTAATCTCCCTGGAGAGTGTATTAGATAATTGCTGACTTACAGCTCCCTTTGTAATAAGAGCTTGAATTTTTGTAGTAAGGCAGCATCCCGGCAGAGTTGAATACCTGTCATGGCCATGGAGCTGTCGTTTGAGGAGCTGTTCTGCTGATTCAGCATGTCAGGGGAGGAGATCTCTGTCTTGGCTGAAATGGTTGCTATCATGGATGTAGAGCAGTTAGTTGGCAGAGCTGCAGAGATCCTCACACCAGCATGAGAGGGGTCAGAAATTTTCCCTATCTGCTGCCCGAGAACTCCAGAGCCAGCAGGTAATGAAAGTGGCGAGCGGTAGAGGCTAAATATAGTACAGCAGCTGCCGATGCTAGTGAACAGTGCAGAGCCGAGTTAATGTGTGGCCATTTTTGTGGCTGCTCATGAGTGCCCCCCATATGTTACCAAAAATTGGGTATTATAATGTATTTTGTGTTGTAAAATTCATTAAAGTGTGTTCTTTCCAAAAAATTGTGTTTGAAAAACTGCTGCGCAGATACCATGTGACATAAGAAATTGCAACACCCACCATTTTATTCTCTAGGGTCTCTTCTTTAAAGGATATGTTCACCTTTGGGAATAGGTTACATGTTTCACCAGTTTTTAGGGTGGAACAAGTAACATGTTGCCATAGCAGCAGCCGCCGCCCCTCCCTCTGACAGATAGTACAGCTAGAATTCTACCAGTGCGATCTGTCAAACTTCTGTGAATGAATGAGCTACAAGTCCCGACAGCCTTAGCAGCTGTTGGCTTGTAGTTTTCAAAGAACTACCACAACGCTGTGGAGCACCGTGGTAGTTCATTGAAACTCGTACATCTTGTAAGGCAAGCAGATATTCTGAATGGTCTGCAGGAGACCTGCATGGCATCAGCGATGTACTAATTGCTGGTGCAATGCTTTCCAGGCTCCTGTAGACAAAAATAATAAATGCACATTTCTTTACCTACAAAAAAATGTGCATTTATTATTTTTATCTAAAAGGTGAACTTATCCTTAAAAATACATAAACATGTGGGGGGTTTTGTTGTCTATATCACAGCAGTACCCAGCAATCTGTTGTCTTATATCATGTGGAGGATGATGACAAGTGTATTTATAAATGTATTTTCCCTCAGCAACAAGTCCAATAGTTCTTTTCCAGAGAGAGATTTAATGGGCTCAGAAACAAACCATAAGACAGAGGTACAGATAAGGCAGATGACAGGGTACTTAGAATATTCATGGAATTATCAGACACCTTCAGAGGACCCACTTTCTCCTGTCACAGCTTAACGAAAAGAACATTCCCTAATATAAACATTTTTCCCATTCAGTAAAATGACAAGAACTCTGATTGGCCACTTTTAGTAGCCCCTTTGATCTTCTGGGTGACAGGTAATGCCTTTTGGCTTTGGATAGCTGCAGTCGTAAATTCTAATCAAAGTTGTCTAGATATTTCCTAAACTGCATTCTTTTACCATTAATTAGATAAACAAGTTATCCCTTGAAGAGTGCTATTTACCATACTTAATACACATTTTCATGTTATTAGACAGTAAATGCTGGCCAAGTCCTTTCAAGTCTGACTGAGAAATCTGCATTTTATCACCCTTGCAAGTTGCAAATTACCTCCTTTGAAATGTTACAAGTTGGCCCATAAGTGCCAAGGTAATCTTGCATAAAATTACCATACCAAAGAGTCTGTTGTGTAAAATACACCTACCTCAGTCAGATGCTAGCCTGGTCAATAACGTGAATGCACACCATACATACAGTATATATATATATATATATTTATAATCAGAATTGATTAACAAACCTATACCAAACAAACCAACCTATATTATCAGCTAGAAGGGTGCATTGTGGCTTGAGGTATTGAATGTTTTACAATGGCTCGTATAAAATATGAAATTGAAACTGGCTACATCTCTCTTCACCAGTCTCTAAAATATCCCCATGAATCAGTTATTAGATAACATAACTTTAGGATTTGCAAACAACAATGGCCCATATTGCTGTAAGGCCTTATTTCATGGCTGAGGTTTCTTCAGTATATCACACCAAGATGTTGAGTATTGCGTAATGAGAAGCTGATGTCACAGTCCAGTCCTGTGTTTGACTTTGTTACATGAGTAACTTTTCACTATCCCACTGAAAGTAATGCTTAGTCCATTGAAAGTAATTGCCCAAATCCACATTAACAAGGATGTGCAATTCATATCACCCAACGACCGGGACATGTAGTTCCGAGCACTGGGCAGGTAGTTTTTTTTGCATCCACACAGCCCACAGTGCCAGCCACCACCCCCCTGATTGCTATGTGTCCCAGACTCTGCTTGCCCATCTGTGGGCCCGGGACTGGTCCAGTGGGTGCCGGCAGTATGTCGAGATGCAGGTATAGAAGAGGGAGGAGAGTGGACACGTCCGCTCCCCTCCCCTTCTTCTCCTGACCCGGAAGTGATGTGATGTCACTTCCGGGTCCCCATTGACAGATTCCCGGTCATCGAGGCCAGGAAAGAATGTAGCGCGGTGCGATGTGCACTGCATTACATTCAGTGGAACACAGGGAAGACATGCAGGGTATTTTAGACCCTGGATGTCTCAAAAAAAGAGAACTTGCACCAAAACATTATCACATAGGGACTTTTCGTGCCCTATGTGATAAAAAAAAAAAACGTTAAGTAATTTTTTTTTTTTAAATTTGTAAGAAATGTAAGTTACACCCAAGCACATAACCCCCCCAAAATTATCAAGGGCCCCACCCACACATATATGCACACACAAATGTAAGAGAAGCCCTAGGGCGCCTACACATGAAAGCAACGGCTGCGATACATATCGCTGCGCATGCCAGAATGAGAGCAATAATTCTAGCACCAGACCTCCTCCATAATGCTAAACTGATGACCTATAAGGGTCTTTAAAGGCATCACCAAGAGAAAGTACAGGGTATTAAAGTTTGCTGCCGTTTCACGAACGCATGCACATTTAAGGTTTGACATGTTGGATATCAATTTACTCAATGCAATCTTGTCTTTTATATTTTACAAATAAATATGATTATTTTTTTGTGGCCTAAAATTAACTTAAGTGTATTTTTTACTGAAATGTTGTGTTTCCTAGACTGTTGTGATAACATTGTGTGACATAAAAATTTGGAACTACCACTATTTTATTCTCTAGGGCGGGTGTCGGCAACCCGCGGCTCCAGAGCCGCATGCGGCTCTTTTTCACCTTGGCTGCGGCTCCGGAGCACACTGCCCACCAGGTGACAGGCAATAGGGCAGCAATGGGCAAACTACGTCCCGGCGGACCTTTTAATCCGGTCCGCGGAGCTAGGCTCCCGCTAGGCTCCTCTCACAGTCCGCCCTGAAGACCGGTGTAGCATGAAAATCTGTCTCCTATGAGGATCTGTCCCCCTCGACGTATCTGCGCATGTGCCGGAGATCGCCGATCGGCTGCTAATGCCTGAAACTGGCACATGCGCAGATACGTCGAGGGGGACAGATCCTCATAGGAGACAGATTTTCATGCTACGGGAACACGGCGAGAGGAACGCGCGGAGCAAAGGTAAGTGAATTGACACAGGGGGGACTTGGGGACTTAATATGGGGGATGAATTACTATAGGGGGGATGAATTACTATATGGGGGATGAATTACTATGGGGGGTGAATTACTATGGGGGATGAATTACTATATGGGGGATGAATTACTATATGGGGGATGAATTACTATGGGTGACGAATTACTATATGGGGGACGAATTACTATGGGGGACGAATAACTATATGGGGGACGAATTACTATATGGGGGATTAATTACTATATGGGGGATTAATTACTATATGGGGGATTAATTACTATGCTTACTATGGGGGAATATTACTATACTTACTATGGATGACACATACACATCATTCATCTACTCTTGGTCCGGCCCCCGGGTCCAATATATGAACCCATTGTGGCCCTCAAGTCAAAAAGTTTGCCCACCCCTGCAATAGGGTCTTCTGTGTGCCGGGCGCCCGCTCCCCTCCCTCCTCTCGGGCGGCCGCCCCAAAAGTCAGGACTCTGCAGCTAGCCCAGCAATGGGCAAACTACGGCCCGGCGGACCTTTTAATCCGGCCCGCGGAGTGTGGCAGACATTGGCTGTCAGGATGTAGGCGGGGCAGCGTGACGAACTCCTCTCCTCTCACAGTCCGCCCTGAAGACCGGAACGGCGCGGGAACACGGCGAGAGGAACGTGCGGAGCAAAGGTAAGTGAATTGACACAATATGGGAAATGAATTTACTATAGGGGGGATGAATTACTATATGGGGGATGAATTACTATATGGGGGATGAATTACTATGTGGGGGATGAATTACTATGTGGGGGATGAATTACTATGGGGGATGAATTACTATATGGGGGATGAATTACTATATGGGGGATGAATTACTATAGGGGGATGTATTTTCAGTTTTAAAAATGTGGCTCTCAAAATAAATTTCAATTGTGGTTTTGGCGAGATTTGGCTCAGTTGAAAAAAAAGGTTGCCCACCACTGACCTAAGGCTATGATTGTGATTATGACGATACACTGTGGCCCCGATTAACCCTTTCCTTACTGGGCCCTTAAACCCCCTTCATGACCAGAGCGCTTTTTGCAATATATGCAGTGTCGGATTTGTTTTAAATGTTGCAATGGTTTTGCGGCTCCCAGTCTTTTTTTCCCTCTCGGAAACGGGTCCAAGTGGCTCTTTATGTCTTAAAGGTTGCAGACCCCTGCTCTAGGGTGTTTGCTTTCAGAAAATATACAATGTTTGGGAGTTTTCTGTAATCTTCAGGCCTTAAATAATTTTTTAAATGTGTGCAAAAAAATTCAAGAACGGCTCTGGCAGCAAAGGGGATAAAGGATAAGCCCGACACTCCCCTTTCCTAACGAGCAGCCAATCGGTGCTCATTACACTGCAAGGTCTCTCCCCTTGAGATATACAGTGCAATGTTAACAATATAAACTTTTGAGTCGCCATAAAGCCTGTTTCATTTTTAAAAGCCACAGACATTCCATAAAGCACCTCAGATTTAAATACATTTTTGGTTAATTGTTTTTTTTTTTTATCACGACAAGTAGATTGCCATGAGGGACAAATAGATTGGGACCCAAATTTAGTCCCCGCACAAGTAGTTTTTTCAAAAATGTCCACACCCCTGATATAAATCCAGATTTTTTTCCATTCAAGTCTCAGGGGTTTTCTTTTTTTAACGATGAATTGTTCGATTATATCAATCTTCATCACGTAAAACTTCTGCCAACAGTGATTTGCTTTCATCATTTTGCTGTAGGCCGATTCCACATTGCCTTCAATAAAGTAGTTACTCTGATCATTCCGTGCATAATTCCACTGAACCCCAAGATGGTTTAGGTAGTATCATCTTGACATTAATGCTTATCAGATCATCTGTCCAGACAAAGCAGCAGAAATAGTTCTTGCCAGTATCCTCGCCATGAAAGTAGAAAGTTCTTTACATCCATATGTGTCATAGCCTTAAGCATATTATAAAAAACTGATTCAATAAAAATTCAAATTCTGACTGCAGTGATAACTTTCACTCACCCCTCTTATAAATTTAGGGAAAGTATTATATCCTCAACTTACGTCATCCGACCTACACAGTCTGAGGACCAGTGTGCAAATACTCAGACACCCAATAAGCTATGCAAAGCCATTGCGTAGCATCTGACCTCAGGAGTAACATATATACAGATGGTTTTAATCACTTGCCTTCCTGAGGATTTACCCCCCTTCCTGACCAGGCCTTTTTTTGCTATTTGGCGCTGCACTAAGTCAACTGGTAATTGTGCGGCCATGTAATGCTGTACCCAAATGAAATTTATGTCCTTTTTTTAACACAAATAGAGCTTTCTTTTGTTAGTATTTGATCACCTGTAAGCTTTTTATTTTTGCGCTATAAACAAAAAAAACCCCAAAAATTTTGAATTAAAAAAAATTTTTTTTTACTTCTGGCTATAAAAAATATGTAGTAAACTCAAAGTTAGTCATAAATTTAGGCCAAAACGTATTCTGCTACATGTCTTTGATAAAAAAATCCCAATAATTGATTATTATGTAATATTGATTGCATTGTGTGAAAGTTATAGCGTCTACAGGGGAGGACTGACAACTCATGGGGCCCCCAGACAATAAGAAATAATGGGGCCCCCTATGTCTCCGCCTACACCTAAGCCAAAGCCACACAACACAACAACCTACATAGTCTAGGTCAGCTGCATAGAAAGGTCATTAAAAATAATAAAAAAAAAATAAAAAACCGCCATGGGGTCCCCGCTCTATTCATACCAAGCCCTTCTGGCTTGGTCTGGTGTGGGTTTTGAGGGGAACCCCAACGCCAAAATTTAAAAAAAAAACGGCATGGGGTCCCCCCCAAGGATCCATACCAGACCCTTATCCGAGCATGCAGCCCAGAAGTTCAGGAAAGGGGAGGGACAAACAAGCGCCCCCCCGCTGAACCATACCAGGCAACACACCCTCAACATGGGGGGGTGCTTTGGGGGGCCATGTTGATGGGGACAAGGACCTTTTCCCCACAACCCTGGTCTGTGGTTGCAGGGGTCTGCGGGCAGGGGGCTTATCCGAATCTAGAAACCCACTTTAGCAAGGGGGCCCCCAGATACCCCCCCCCTCATTTACAAAAAAAAACGTGTAGTGTGAACAAAGACAAGAGACAGTCTTTGACAAGTGCTTTATTAATAGAAGAAAAATAAAAGACTGCCCCCCAAAGTAGATCCAACGTCAATCACGATGCCCACCATTGCTACTCGATTAAAAAAAAAGGTTCCGCTCCTGATCATCTAACTGCTCCGCTGGCTTGACAGTTCTTAAATAAGGGGCGGCCACTCAGTGACATCACAGGTGTGGCCCCACCTCCTTGTGACATCATTAACCCAGCATGTCCTGGTTGATGACACCACAAGGAGCTGTACTTTCTCTGTACTTTCTCCAGTTCAGGAATGGAGACTTTTTTTTCTCTTTTCAGGTAGCGGCGGCGGTGGGCATCATGATTGACATTGGATCTACTTAGGGGGACATTCTTTTTTTTGTTCTTTTAATAAAGGACTTGTCAAAGACTGTCTCCTGTCTTTTTTCACACTACACTTTTTGTGAATGGGTAGCGGTACCATGTACCCTATACTCATTCACATGGAAAAGGGGGGCTGGGATATGGGGGCCCCCTTGTTAAAAGGGGCTTCCAGATTCAAATAAGCCCTGAGGCTGTAGACCCCCACAACCTCCGGCCAGGGTTGTGGGGAAGAGGCCCTTGTCCCCATCAGCATGGGCCCCCTCCACCCCAAAGCACCCCCCCTCATGTTGAGGGCATGTGGCCTGGTATGGTTCAGGAGGGGGAGGGGGGGCGCTCGCTTGTCCCTCCCCCTTTCCTGAGCTGCATGCTCGGATAAGCGTCTGGTATGGATTTTGGGGGTGACCACCACCCCATCTTTTTTAAAATTTTGTCGTGGGGGCTCCCCTCAAAATCTATACCAGACCCAAAGGGCTTGGTATGGATGGAGAGGGGACACCACGCCATTTTTGAAATTATTTTTTAGTTGCCAGCAAATCTTTCTTTTACTTTCTGCTGTCAGCCGGGAACTCCGCTGACAGCTGAAACATTAAAGCATGGTTTTCACTACTAAAATACTGCATGACTTGATAAAATAACTCATGAGGTATTTTAGTAGCTTTTTTTGGTGAATTCAAACTGTTTTTTAAAAAATGCTATGTGGTAGCCTACCGCATACTCGGATGCGGTAAGATACCGCTTACTGAATTGTGCCCAGGCAGCCTGTCACAGCGCCCCCTACTGACCCCGGGCCCTCGGGCAATGCCCGAATGGTCAATCTGCCCCCTGAACTTCTACAAACTATGGTATAGATACTGCAATTTATGCCATTTTTTTCTATACAGCGCTGCGCTAGGCTAACTGACAATTGTGCGGTTATGCAATGCTGTACATTAATTAAAGTTATGTCCTTTTTTTCACACAAATAGAGCTATCTTTTGGTGGTAGTTGATCACCTCTGGGTTTTTCTTTTGCACTATAAACAAATAAACCAAAAATTTTGAAAAAAAATAAAATTTTCTCATTTCTGTCATAAAAAATATCCAAAAAACTCAAATTTTGTCAAAAAATTTAGGCCAAAATGTATTTTGCTATGTCTTTGGTAAAAAAAATCCCAATAACTGCATATTAATTGGTTTGTGTGAATGTTATATCATCTACAAACTATGGTATAGATAATGGAATTTACACAGCTTTAACTTTCTGACTGCCTAACACATTTCTTGAGGTGCTAAAATACCAGGACAGTACAAACACCCCCAAATGATCCCTTTTTGGAAAGCAGATACCCTAAGCTGTCTGCTGAGAGGCATGTTGAGTCCATGGAAGATTTTTTTTTTCCCACAAGATTTTGGAAAATGACAAAAACATTAGTTTATTTTATTTTTTACACAAAGTTGTCGCTTAAAGGATATATTGCTCACAAAAGCCATGGGTATATGTGGAATTACACCCCAAAATACATTCTGCTACTTCTATAGAGTATGGGGATACCACATCTGTGAGACTTTTTGGGAGCCTAGCCACATACAGGAGCATGAAATTCAATGACCACTTTCAAAGCCTTAAGGTGTGTAACTTCCACATGTCACTTCCTCACTACCTATCACAGTTTTGGAGGCCCTGAAATACCAGGATAGCACCAACTCCCCTCCCCATGACCCCTTTTTGGAAAGTAGACACCCCAAGGAATTTAAAAAGAGGCATGGTGAGTATTTTACAGATTTCATTTCTTTCTCACAAGGTTTTGAAATACAAAAAAAGAAAAGAAAAAATATGTTTTTGTTTTCTTTCTTCATTTTCCAAAAACTTGTGGCAACAAACGAGATCTGCAAAATACTCACCATGTTTCTTATCAAATTCCTTGGGGTGTCTACTTTCCAAAAAGGGTTCATTGGTAAAACATTCTTACAGCACTCCAACTTTTCCTCCATGTTTTTTGTTTGTAGAATATCTTCCCAATTAATGTTGTGCAGTATTGTTGCACAGTTCAGTAAAGTTGGCTCTTTTGAAATTCATTGTACATTTCCCACCCTTGTGTTTGGTTTTCCTATAATTTACAGTAAACAGAATTGCCCTGTGATCACTATTTTCTAGATTATCCCATACTTCCATGTATGCTATCAGCTCTGGGTTGTTAGTAATTAGTAGGTCAAGCACACCTTTGTTTCTAGTTGGGGCGCACATCAATTGTCCATAAAATTGTCCCACTAGACATTTTAACCACTCACTGACTGCATTATAGCTGAAAAAGGGCTACAGCGTGGTCATCCAGTTTGGAGGTGGGGTTGGGTGTCTGTGGATGTCCTCCCAGAACCCCACCCAGCCACTGGGGCGCACATCGGGTGTGCTCTGTGACCGATGTGTCTTTTGAACACAGCTGATTACAGATCTTGGTAAAGGACAAATTACAGTGGCCCTTTACCATGTGATCAGCTGTGTCCAATCACAGCGGATCACATGAAAACAGACATGCTGGTTGTCAACAGTTCTTTCCTCAAACACTGTGTCTGTGTAAAGAAGGACAAGCCAATGACCGGCAAGGCTGTCAGACAGTGTTTACACTGACAAGTGCAGCCCCATCAATGCCAATCACTGCCCATCACTGCAGCCTCAGCAGTGCCCATCAGGGCAGTCTATCAGTGCCCATCAGTGCAGCCTCATTAGCACACATCAGTGAAGAAGAAAAATTACTTATTTTCAAAATGTATAACAGAAACTAAGAAAAACATTTAAATACCACCAAACAAAAGTTCTACCAGTCTCAAAAAAAAGAACAACATTTGTATGGGTACAGTGTTACGGGACAGAGCAATTGTCAAAGTGCGACAGCACTGAAAGCTGAAACTTGGCCTTGGCAGGACAGGGGTTAAAGTGCCCAGTATTGAAGTGGGTAAGAAATCCCAAGCCTTAGAGGATTGAGCAGCTCCATCTGCCCAGTCAATGTCTGGATAACTGAAGTCCCCCATGAGATACACACAGACTTTCTACATTTATTTTGCCTAAACATCCATCAGTGTGAGCTGCTATGGCTATAGTTATGCCACTGTCTGAACTTTGTCCATTAGATGACGTGGCATTGAAAGCCATGTTGACAGTGGAACTAAATTAATGTGTATAGTATGACATATACCTCCAGGCCACCATTAGTATATGTGCTTTAGAAAAAAAATTTGTTCACATGTTCAAGGTCACTTTAAGTTCTTAAAAATCAGCTAAAACATTTATAATTGAAAACCTTTTGGTTCCTTATAACAAACTGACAATAAACACTTCTAAATCATATATAAACACCTCAACTATCAAGGCAAACCTATGCTAGGCAAGTACATGGAACCCCCCAGAATAGCCTCAAACTTTCCAGATGCTTTCTCGAAATGTTTTACAGGATGTGAGCAGGAGGGCATAGAATATCATATATGGTGGAGATGCCTTAACGGTAAAAGGTTTTGTATTCAAAGTGCTGCATTATAAAGAAATCTCAAGACAGCTGAAACCTCAGTAACACTATGGGCTCTTTCACATGGAGGTTCCGATTGGGTCCGCCTGCTCGTTTTTCAGGCAGATCTGATCGGAACCTCCATTCTCCTCTATGGAGCGGTGGGTAAAAAACGTTTACACCCGCCGACATCCGATCCGCAAAAAAGGGATGGATGGGGATCCAGTTCCCCTTCCATTCGGTGGATCGGATGGAAATGGACAGGTGGTCCATTTTCATCTGACTGCCCATTGAGGAGAGCGAGCAGCTCTGTCTCTGCTCTGCAGCAGTGGAGCAGGCACAGATCTGTCATCCGCTTGCTCAACGGGGATCAGCAGAAAGATACACTGTTGAGCAAGTGGATCCGCTAAATGGGTCCACTCTGTATTACAGGACCCTTAGCCACTATTTTTAAATGTGTCTAGAAAACAAAGCCACAGAAGAACAGAGTCCAGGGACAAAAAAAAGTGAACAAGCATACGGAACCTCAATAAAAGCTGCAACCTCCTGGAGAACCAGATTCCATTCCAACTGATCTTCTGTATTGAAGCGATGTGTATAATCTTCTATTTCATCTGAAAGTTCCTAAGATAGCAAGAAAAAGCAGAACTGTTTTAATAGTAGTCTATAGTCTCTATATTTTGAGGTAAAGAAAAACATACTTGCCTGATATCAGCAATCTAAAATGTTTGTTTATGCCAAAGAACACATTCATCTTAGATGCTGATAAACTGAAGCAGCTGACAGATTGCCAGAGATTTCACTGAAACTGTAGCCTGCGTAGCTTTTTGCCCTGCCTGTCAGCACCATTTTTGTATAGCAATAGAAAAAAAAAAAATCAGAGAAAGACTCAATGTTATGGGTGCACCAAGTGGGCTTATCTGGGAGCTTAAAACAGACCTTTCACTTAAACTAGCAACCCTCTATTTGTTAACCCCCACCCACACACACCTATGCAAAAGTGCTTGCAGAATACATATAAGAGCAATAAATAGTAAAAACACCCAATTTTAATTACTTCTGTATGGCCACAGTCAGTACAATTTGGGGCTGTGTAAATAAAGCTGGAGAAAAAGATCACAAAACTGGAGCTGTTGGTCATTGTATTTACCCCATTTACTTTTTCCATAAAATGAAACCTAATTGATTGCTACGGCCAACACCTTCATCTTTGTTCTGATCTAGTTTTAATGAACTGTCTCCCCTTTGTGTGCTAATTTTCACACAACTTTATTGTTAAAATGTATCTTAACACAAAAACAAACATTTCATATATTGCATCTGACCATTACTTAAATATGGTGGCTTTAAAGGCTAAGTTCACCTTGTTTTTGTTTCTGATAAATTCCAGCTTCCCTATGTACCAATGCAACATTAAATGTACTTATTTTGCAGAAAAGAATAAGCTTTCTATTTTTCTTACACCAGACTTTACCTCAACATCAGTTGGTTGCATGGAAAATGTCTACATTGCTTCTTGGACAGACCTTAGGTTGTGAAAACCAGTAAGACACAGGAAGGTGTTCACCAGTTGACCTCATTAACACACACCCTGCGCCTGCCCTGCCCCTTCAGGAGTTGGCTCCCACTCATCTCTACAGATGAATTTGCAAAGCAAATCACTGTTCTCACTAAATACTCAAGCATCGTTTTTTTCTAGTATAAATTATTTGGCAGAGTGTGCAGGAGCTGAGCGATCACATAACAGCCTATGTGGAAAGAAGTGCAGTTTTGAAAATAGGAGGTGTGTCTAGGAAGTCTGTAAAGCTCACCATACACTAGAGAATCTGATTGTACAATCTTCTTTAGATCTACCATCAACTATGTAGTTCAAGCTTGATTTGATATATGCGATTTATACACGTAAAATTAACTAGAATCACTTTTGACCATCCATTGTTAATGGCAGCCCAAACACAGAAGCAAACACACGTTTTATCATGTGAAAAACACAAGCAACAAACTCCACAAAATGCACAATAAAAAAAAGTGCACACTGCAACACGCCAAAATCTCCCATGAGCTAATTTGCCACGTGTAGGGTAGCACATTAAAATCAATGGTCTGCACCTGTGCTATGCGTTTCGTGGGAAAAATGAGCCAAAAGAAATGCGCTCCCACTACGCTAGGTGTGAAGGGGACCGGAAAGTTAAATTGGTGTGTTTCCACAAGAACAGTGAAGCTCCATTCACATCTTTGCACATATGCACATCTGTTTCCAAATGCACAGAAAACCACACAGAAAATGCTTGCTTTGCCACGTGTTTTGTGAACCCACATTGCACTTACCTTGGGGTGCTATTAACATTGCTGTTAAATGTTAATAACACCCCAAGCGTGGGTAGCAGGCATGTGTTTGCCATGTGACAAATGTAATGCAAATGCACCAAAAAGTGCCAGTAAAAAAACGCACCACACACTGCTCCAAAAAAATGTTCTGAAGCTTCTTTGGGACAATTGTCACAAGTAGGGGTTGCCCTATGCATGATGAGTGAAAACGCTCAAAAACATTCCAAAAAACACACGCATGAACGCAAGTTCCCACCATGCGGAGATGTGAGTGGGCCCTGAAAACTGAGTGTCTCCATCTACTCCATTGTTCTATGTATAAAGATGGCCATACAACATACAATCTGATTGTATAACCTCTGTACAAATGAAATAGGAGGACCCACCAGAGCAATCTATTCAATTTGTATCAAATCAGACAGGCCCTTGCATTAAATAGCTTATTGTAAAACTAAAGGACATTGTACAATCAGGGTGTACATAAAAAGGGAGGAGTGGTCCAGAGTGGTGAACACGCTCTATCACGCCCTCTTCTCAGTAAGGTAGTGCATGCTGGGATTCAAAGCTTCCTGGATGTCACATGATCTACAGAAAGTGATGGAAGCAAAAAACACTTAAATAACCATTCAAATTTCAAAGCTGCTATAGCTGAGGTAAGTGAAGATAAGCACTTTGGGATGGCTGGGGCAGAATTGGCATTACAAACGGATTTTATTATGATATGTGAAATTCTATAAGGCTTTCTTAGCATTTAATAGTTTTCTCCCCCTTTATTTTCACCTAATGACCCTGCCAGCAACACTTATCCACTCAGGGTGATGACACTCACCACTGTAATGTATCTTTGGAGGATCAGCATTATCATTCTATGCTGTTCTCCTAATTTGGATTACAAATATCTCCCCCTTTCATCCTCTTCAATACATAGGGGGTAGGTGTTTTGTAGTTCACAGAAGAGAACTGGGAGGGCTGATAATATTGTTTGAATTTTTAGTTCAGTGCATAGAAAGTTGCGTTTAGAACACTAAATTTCCTGGTATGATCAACAAGTCAACAGGTATATAAAATTGATTTAGCATGTAAAAAGCAAAATGAATGCAGCCACCATTTCTAGGGACTGGTAATCTGCAAAACATTACCATTTTTGCTTTTGGGTTTAGATAAGGATCTTTTAAGCTGTGGGCAAACAATGAACCTGCAGACTTCAATGTGGGCAAATGCAGCTTGTACTTGACTACGGTAAGCTTAAAGTGTCTTTTAAGCGCTTTTTTTTTTTCAACAAACATGTCATACTTAGCTGCTCTGTGCAATGATTTTGCACACAGCAGCCCCAATCCAGCTCTTCCTAAATCTCTCACCAGTACTCCTGTCCACACCCCCTGCTGGATGCCCCCACAGCAAGCTTCTTGCTCTGGGGACACTCACGTGTGCTCACTCCTGAGCCCCTCTGTGTGTCTATGAGACATACAGAGCACGTCTAGCCCCCGCCCCCTGCACGCTCCTCAATGGCTATGATTGACAACAGTGGGAGCCAATGGCTCCTGAGGCTGTGTCTCAGCCAATGAGGCAGCAGAGACCGTTGTGCACATCACTGGATCGGGCACAGGTAAGTACGGGGGGCTCAAGGGGAGGGGGGCTGCACACTGAAGGTTTCTTATGCATGAAGGTAAAAAACCTTCAGCCTTTAGAACCACTTTAAACTGTTATTAAAACTACAATACAGTGTATATGTGTATATATGTGTATATGTGCATAGACATATACACACAGCAATAACAAGTCCTGTCTATACAGGTTAACAATCAGGACAGGGCGCCTAATCTGTTCTGTTTGCTTAGGGCATCACCTGAACAGCATTAGCATTAGGCTTTGCGAAACAGATTTAAGTTCTTATCAGGGGTGCCTAATGTGAGTACTTAAGCAAGCCTATTTTTAGCAGTTACATAATGTTTTGAAGAAGATAGTCCTTCCAGCAATTAAGGTTTTGATGTATTTTGGAAAAGTCATATATAAGACCTATTCCTGTGTTTTTTTCAATCTGTCAGCATGTTACCATTACTAATGATTAATGTTAGGAGTTTGTAGCCCAAAATATAACAGGGTGTTTTAAATTATCCTCCAGTTTTAACACTGGTTTCTTCCTTCAGCTTTCACTCTGCAGCTGGCACTCCCCAATCTTCAGCCATCACTAGAAAACCTGAGAGTTGGGTAGTCAACGAACCATAAACATTACAAAAGGCTCCTAGCATTTTGTGAACTCTTTCCATTAGAACAAAAATAACCTAACAGGGGTTTTAACCCTTTCCAACTTATAAAAAAAAAAAAAAAAACTATAAATATATTTAACATAGTGCTTTCAAACGACACTAAAATCTCCATGAGGGAATAGTGCCCATCCTCTGTACTCTTTGCTTTTCATATCATTACTTTTTACAAGTAAAGTTTCATGTTAGTATAGTTTAACATGCCAAATCTCATCAAAGGTGGAAGAAACCAGTTGCACAATTAAACTATAATATGGATAGTGACATGTAAACATATACAGCAGTTTGTTTAACACAGTAAAGTGTTCTAACTTCCAAATCACAAGACAACACAAAGTATATAAATGTGACAATACAAAAGCAATACATAAATCACTTAGACTCACAGGCCATCAATTACCTTGACTAGGTCTTTAACAACATCCATTTTATTGAGTAACAGACAGACGACGATGAATCGGGCATAGTAACGCAATTTCTTCACAACCAGCTCAGGTCTAAGGGACAATAACTGCAGTTATCTAAAACAAAGCTTTCATCACTAGCATTTAACAATAGGAAGATGTTATTTCATGCATCTGGTAACATCCGGCTAGTATCTGTTTTTGAGACTGCATGCACTTGAAATGACTCTTGGCAGCACTGCATAACTTTGTATGTTTAATGTTACCTGTAAAAAAAGGGAAAATACTTACATTTCTGGTCACCTGTTGATATGCCAGATGGGTAAAATACCTTTTTCCCTGTAGCATATGGTGGTAGCCTGTATGTCCTGCATGCCTTGTAGTCAAGAGAAAAAAAATAACTGCCTGTGAAGTGGGAAAAAGGTATTCAACCCCTCCAGCCACTCAAATACTTGCAGCCGCCAAGGTGAAGTGAAGAGGCAGCATACCAACAAATAGTCTGCCGGAAAGGTAAAAATATTGCCTTTTTCATTACAGGTATGTGGTAAAGAACAAGGTAACCCTGTGCTGAAAGGATCACTTTAAAGAAAACCTAGAACCAATGGAGATATGTTTAGTCTTCCATTGCTTACCTCTCCTGGAAATGCTAGTGGTTTTACTGTCCTGCTGATGTTTTGGCCTTAGCATTTTTGGAGTCACTTACCTAGAATAAGAATGGAGATGAGCAATTCTGACCTTCCTCTAACTGCCCTATGCTGCAAGCTTGTTCTGGGTCAGTGACTCTGAAGTATTAATGTCAAGCAACTAGCATTTTCAGAAGATGACCACAAGTGACAGCTCAAAATTCTTTTCTTGGCAGATCTACTTTAAAAGGGAAAACTTATCCAAAACTGATATTTTTGGTGTGGGTAGAGAAAGATGGACTAAATTCCCAATTATTCCCTGGGGTATGCCATTGTCAAGATCTTCCCACCAAAGCTTCAGCTGCTCCCCCCTTCCCCCCAACAGAAGCAAAAGCCTCACTTTTCAAAGTATGCATCCAGCATAAAAAAATATGTAAAATATGATTGTGAGTGAGACAGCCCTATACATGACCACAAAATGTGGATGGACCTGGGAACCCAAAAAGAAATTTTGCCAAAGAAATTCCAAAAATGGAGATTCCAAAGGAGATTAAAACACAAAAATTGCTACCCAGAAGTGAAATATCAATTTTGGGTGGGCTGACCCTTTAACATGTGGAGTGATCTTTAATAGGATAATCTACCATCAACATGAGTAGAAGAGATTTGCTATAAGATTCCAACACACATTTTAGTTGATTTGTATTTGTAACCTCTTAGGTATTCATACACAAGCAAAACAAATGTTTAAAGCCTAAGTTAAGCGAAGAAAAAATCAGCACAAGGGACATTTCGTTATATTCCTCCACTAATTTCCCCTACCCTGCAATCTTCTGTTGGGTGGGAGCTAAAGTGATTGTAAAGCAATTTTTTTAACCCCTTCCAGCTGACAGCACACAAATATGCAGCCTCAATAATATGGGCCTTTGTACTGGGGGCGCACCACACAGCGCGCTCCCAACACAGAGGTCAGGCTCTCACCGGGAGTCCCGAGTCCCATACTAATGATCAAGACCCAGGACTCCTGGTTTCGGGTCACCTAATCGCTGTGATAGCCTCTGATTGGCTATCACAGTGATCAGTGACTGTAAAGCCCGCTCCTGTGATTTCTCTCTGAATGGAGAGAGAGGTGCATTGGGGGTTATTTACTAAAACTGAAGAATGCAAAATCTGGTGCAACACTAAATAGAAACCAATCAGCTTCCAGGTTTTATTGTCAAAGCTTAACTGAACAAGCTGAAGTTAGCAACTGGTTGCTTACCATGCACAGCTGCACCAAATTATGAGTGCACCAGTTTTACAGTTTTAGTGAATCTAAATCCCCCCGCAAATTTATCTCAGGGAGAAAGATGTAAACAAGTGTGTAAAATATAATAATAAAACATAAAATTAAAAATAAAGAGGAAAAAAAAGCCATTTCAAAGTTTGATCTAGGTCAGTGCCAATGTTAGTTTTATGGTTAAGGTAAGGGTTAAAATGAATAGTCAAAGATCAGTTGGTGTCAGTGTGTTTTAGGTAGGATAACAAAAAGTACGATAAGTACAAACAACAGCATACACTTATGTGGTATTGCTGTGATTATCAGGAGCAGGAAAATTTGGACAGTTTTTTGTTCTGATAATAAAAAAAAAAAACTAAACACAGAAGATATCTATTACCATTTACCACTAAAAAAAAGCCCAAATTGTCCTGAAAAAAACCACAGTTATAATCCACTTTTATGCACAAATTAAAACAAACATGTTATACCTGTACTTACCTGCCCAAATCCCCTCTTCTGGGGTCCCCCACTGGCAATCTTGGCTCCTCCTTTTCTCCAAGTGCGAAGCTGCTTACCTAGCTAGGAAACACTTCTGAGCAAGGCTGTGTACATCCATAGACATACACAGGCTCCTTCCCCTCATAAAATTTGACTGAGAGCAGCACAAGCCAATGGCTCCTGCTGTTCTCCATAAAGCCCAAGAATATAAGAAGAGAGCAGAGAAGGGCTGCCAGTGGGGACAGTGCTGGATCAAGAGTGGTGTTCAGTAAGATTTAGGGAAAGGGGGGAGACACAGACAGTGGAAGGTTTTTTTATCTTAATGATGAGAATGCATTGAGGTAAAAACCTTCTACCTTTAGAACCACTTATACAAAGCCAAGGGACCCATTATGTGCACTTATCAAGAGTGCCAACTGTGCCCACACGTTCAGCCTCCCTCCTCCATTTCTAGAAGCTGTACTATAGCTTCTATGAATAAAAAATGATCTATGAATGAAAAAGGTAGACCATTCATTAATCTGCCCTTTCTCCATTCAAAGATTGTTTTTCATAGATATAAGCTATCTTTAGAGTTTTTATGAATGGAAGAGGGGGTTGGAAAGGGCAGGCACAGTCAGCACTCTTGATTAGTGCATATGACAGGTTCCTTTGCTCTATTAAACCCTATTGTACTGGAAGATTATGGTGGCAGGGGGAGGCAACAATTAGAGCAGTAAGATTTCAAGGAAAGGAAGAGCCGGAAGCAGAACATACACATCCCATTAAATATATGCAATGTCCCCTGTGTTGATTGTTTTATTATGACTAAACTTGGGCTTTAATAATTACAGCTATCTGCATATGCAAATATCAGATTGGAACATCACATGTTTACAATAAATTAAACTAGTAGGAACAAATTTAGCTAATCCTTTCTTAAAGGTGCATTGCACAAGAACAAAGAATTAAGTCATGTTTATTGCTATGGATAAAATTAACCAGTCAATTTTCACTACATGGATATATAGCCAACAAAGAAACATCTTGGAGCTACTGTACAACTGATTGTCATTTAACAAATGTAAACTTCACCTTCTGCATGAGAATTTTATGTAGGCAGAGTTATTAACAGGGGATCAAAAAAGTGACAGAAAAGAGAAAAAGAAATAACATTGCAATGATAGCTAATCTCACACAAAAATTTTATATTTCACTATATAACAATATTTTTATACTAATTTTATTGGAAAAACAGCATGCAGTTTTTTCTATAGAGTTGTAAATGTACAAATTTCCTAGCCAGGAAGACTATCACCCTGTCCGGACTATCCCTATTCTCAATCAGCTGATGGCTTAGCTTCAGAGACTCATTTACAAATAAGCTAAGCTGCTAGCCTAAAGCATATGTATGCATGTAAAATCATATATTAAATTCCACATTGCATTTCAATTATTTCTAGCCTATTCCTATTAATCTGAATAATCTTGAGTTTTGTAAACTTACTTGTGAAGATCCCCACACAGGGGCGGACTGACCATTGGCGAACTCGGACGCTGCCCGAGGGCCCAGGGTCAGTAAGGGACCCCATGGGATGCCCCTGGTACCTTTCATAGGCTTTTTTGGGTGTGGTTTGAGTGTGGGTGAGGACACAGGGGCCCCTATTGCCCAGGGGCCCCATGAGTTGTCAGTCCGCCCTTGTCCCCACACATTTACTTCCTGGAATTCTGGGACACAGTCACTATTCCCTGCACTGCTGTAGACACTGCTGTGTCACACATTACACAAGACTGCCTTCTGAACAACAGGGATGCTGAGAGGAGTTTCAGGAGGCAGAGTCGCTACAGGAATCGCTATGCAGGCAGCGAGGTACCATGGGATATGTAGTCTTTAGAAATTAAAAGTAGACAGCAGAGAAGAAGCTTCAAAGCATGCAGGGAGGTGTAGAAAAAGATACCCAGCTGACAGGCAGCACTCACAACATGAAAGGAGATTTTTCAAGTAAGCTTAAATTAGACTGTAAAAAAAAAAAACTATTGTTTGTATTGCTTTTACAATGTTATAAAATGAAAATGTATGCTGTGACCACCAAACTTCATTAATTCCTTAAGGAATATACATCCTCTACCTGTTTGTACTTGTTATGAGAAATTATTTTCACATCCACAAAGCCTCTACAATAATTTATCTAGACCAGTGGTTCTCAACCTGTAGAACCTCAGGACCCACATTTGTCCTTAGTCATTAACGGGTCAATTCACTAAGAGTTAAATAACAACTGAATACACGCAGTGAAATAACGCATGAGGTAAATCTTTTACAAATTAGCAATTCCCTAAGAATTTTGAGGTAAATAACTTATGCGGTAAAATATTGTTATTGTGGTAATTACCGCATATTTTTACGTGGTAATTTATCTTACAGTAGCTGGTTGTTAAGGAAGCCGGCCGCTGAGCCCTTAACAACAAGATGACTTCATCAGCGGTCAGTGGGTTTCCCGATGACAGCTGAATGTAAAAAACAAGAATTGCCAGCAATTATAAATTAATTTTAAAAAACTGCCATATTAAAAAAAAAAAAAAATGGCATGGGGTTTCCCCCTGAATCCATACCAGACCCTTATACAAGCATGCAGCCCGGCAGGTCAGGAAAGATCAGGTAACGAGCAAGGCGCTCCCCCCCTCCTGGCAGTGCAAACTTTTAAAATTCCCGTGGTGTCAAACCACCGGCCAGAACAAGGTGACGTCACAGAAAGCTCAGCCAGATGAGCATTTTTCCAAAAATGGTGTCCTCTGGGATTGGAGAATGTTCTCCAATCCCAGAGGATGACATTTTTGGACAAACATCACCTTGTTCTGGCCGGTAGTCTGACACCACGGGAATTTTAAATGTTTACACTGCTTTTATGCACCTTATCTACTGTATGTAAGTGCAATACTTTAATACATTTTTTTCTGTTTTAAACCTTTCCTTGCATGATGTGGAGAGCTGTCTGATATGATGGATTCATTTAAGTGAACCTGCAGTCGTCCATTCATCTCCTTGATGCGGCTAACTAGGGTGTCAGTGTGGATCTGAACACCATCTGCTCGTTTGATCTCGATTGAAGATCAAAGTGTCTGGTAAGAGGCTGATTTTTTTCTTTTGCATCAAGCATTTGTGGACACCTATGCATGTTCCGTTGGAGGTTTTCTTTAGCACACAGCACTGTGTTATTAGATTTTGGGACTTTTAATTATTTAATATATGAATGTGGATTTATATAATTTTAATTAATTTATACACATTACTAGTTTAGTGTTTGTACGGATCACTATATTGATCACGAACAGAACTATACTAGTGCCTCCTTTGTATAGTGTCCATAAAAACGCAGAGTTAGAAGGATTGGCCCCATTCGCCGCCAGCACTAGCGTTTAGCCCCTTCGCTGTTTTTCACGGAAGATTTGTATCAATTGATTGTGGGCCAAGACAATTTATACGCACAACAATACATGGCCGCCCACCCAAATTCAGCTCTTGCCAGACAATTTGTATGGAAACCTATCACGGTTTCTGAATTTAAAAAACATTTGGGCCTAACCCTCAACATGGACATTACCGAAAAAAATTAATTGCAGATTCTCTATGGGGTTCCGGTCAGGCGAGTTTGCTAGCCAATCAAGCACAGTAATCCCACGGTCATTGAACCAGATTTTGGTGCTTTTGGCAGTGTGGGCAGGTGCCAAGTCCTGCTGGAAAATGAAGTCAGCATCCCCATAAAGCTTGTCTGCAGAAGGAAGCATGAAGTGCTCCAAAATCTTCTGGTAGATAGCTGCGTTGACCCTGGAATTAATGAAGCACAATGGACCAACACCAGCAGATGACATGGCTCCCCAAATCAACACAGACTGTGGAAACTTTACACTGGACTTCAAGCATCTTGCAGTGTGTGCCTCTCCATTCTTCCTCCATACTCTGGGTCCTTGGTTTCCAAATGAGATTCAAAAGTTGCTCTCATCAGAAAAGAGGACTTTGGACCACTGAGCAACAGACCAGGTCTGTTTTTCTTTAGCCCAGGTAAGACGCTTCTGACGTTTGTTGTTCAGGAGCGGCTTGACAAGAGGAATACGGCATTTGAAGCCCATGTCAAGCCTCAGTCCACTCCTTTGGAAAGTCCCCAACACTTTTGAATGGCCTTTTCCCGACAATCCTCTCCAGGCTGAGGTCATCCCTGCTGCTTGTGCACCTTTTTCTTCCACACTTTTCCCTTCCACATAACTTTCTATTAATGTGCTTTGATACAGCACTTTGGGAACATCCAACTTCTTTTGCAATTACCTTTTGAGGCTTTCCCTCCTTATGGAGGGTGTCAATGATGGTTTTCTGCACAACTGTCAGGTCAGCAGTCTTTCGCATGATTGTGATTCCTACTGAACCATACTGAGAGACCATTTAAAGGCTCAGAAACCCTTTTCAGGTGTTGTGGCTTAATTAGCTGATTAGAATGGGACACTTTGAGCTGAGAATATTGCACCTTTTCACAATATTCTAATTTTCTGAGATTGTGGAATTGGGGTTTTCATAAGTAAGCCATAATCATCACAATTATGACAAATCACGGCTTGATCCCTTGCAATGTCTGCTGGGGGCACTGGACCAAGAACTGTTTCAACCAGGAGTGTATATCATGGTATCTAGACTTTTAGATCTGGCTAGGAAGTTGATAGAAAGGTACTGGTTATCGTGGATTCTGTAAGTACTGTTCCATTTTTTTAAATTATCTTGGCAATAAAAGTTGTTTGTGTTTGTTGTTTGTTGATTGTGAATTTGGGGTTTTCATGAGCTGTAAGCCATAATCATCACAATTATGACAAATCACGGCTTGAACTATCTTGCTTTGCATGTAATGAGTCTATCTCATATATTAGTTTCACCTTTTAAGTTGCATTACTGAAATAAATGAACTTTTGCACGATATTCTAATTTTTCGAGTTTCACCTGTATATGCCCAAAATGGACCAGCAATATACTGGTATGTCTCTGGACTTCGGGTGGTTGTACCGGGATGATGCCTGCAGCTACAGGTATCAGCCTGGTATATTTTTTTTTCCGCTGGTGGTCGGCTTTCATGTAAAAACAATCCTAGTGGCCAATTAGCTGCTGAATTGTTTTTATGAGCAGCGGGAAGGGACACCCCCCCCCCCGCTGCCTTCCACAGTTTTCATGGGCTCTCCTGTCCCACAGGGCAATCTGAGAATGCAGCCGGAAGTTCCGCTGGCTGACCATAGAGATGGTCAGAGACCAGAATGACTCCAATCATCTCTATAGTGTCAGGGTTCTGTCCACAGTACTCTGCATGACTGCAGAAGTGCACGTTGGCGAAGATCCATGCACATTGGCTCACTGACACGAGCCAGAACATACTGGCGCACAGTTGCACATGCATCGGCTCAGCTTGGCATCAGGCGGCCTTTATAAGGACGCTCTTCACTCTCTCAAGTTGCTGGTTGAGCTCTGGCTCCCCATTACCATTGTCTGTGTTCCTTGCTTTAGTGATTTTCTGTTACCGACCCAGCTTGCTCTTGGACCTTTCTTCTCTGCCTGACTCCTGACCTGACCCTGGCTTGGCTAACAGATATTCTCTCTCGCTCCTCTGTGTATGACACCAGCTACTCTACTGACTACGTCTGCTCCAATCTCCACCTGGCACTTGACCTTGGCTTTGAGTTGACTATTCTGTGGTCCTCTGTTTCCCTGAAGGCTTGCATATCTCTCACAGGCGCCACCTGTCTGCAGACTCCATTCCAGTGCATCAGCTGTGCTGGGTGTACCTCTGACCAGCACTCCTATAGGCGACCTGTGCTACTTTGGGCCCGACTCCTGTTGTCCCATATCCAGGGGAGTATGGAACTTAGCCGCAAGGGAAGCCCTCTCTCCATTGGCCTCCATCACCAGGTACATTATATTATTATACAGGATTTATATAGCGCCAACAGTTTGCTCAGCACTTTACAATATAACGGGAGACAATACAGCAACAATACAGTTCATTTGAGGGCCCTGGTCCTTGGAGCTTACATGATATATAGTTTAAGAAATTGGAAGCTACAAGCATTTCATCACTTCAGTTTCGCAGGATATAAAAAGCGCCATTTGTAAATTGTGAAAGCATCTGTTCACACCGATCTTGGTGAGATTAGATTATGTAAGGGCAGAGGAGATATCTAGAGTCTGATAAACCCCAGAATTCTCAAAAAAGAATATATGACAATACCCATTGAAGTTATAGGGGATATTTGCATTCCCTGTGATAGCTTAAAAAGTGATCGAAAAAAAATTAAAGGGACAGTGTAAAAATAATTTTAAAAATCTAAATAACTAAAAAAAAAAAACACCCTTGCCCCCCTGCGTGCGCAAGTGATGACCCCGTGCCGGTATGTAAACAGAGGTTGCACCATGCATGTGAGGTATCGCCATGAATGTCAGATTGAGGGAAGTAATTCTAGCACTAGACCTTCTGTGTAAATATAAATTGGTGGCCTGTACAGGCTTTTTAACTGTAGCCTATCGATAATAAAAGTGTACGTACTTTGTTGCCATTGTACGGGCATGGGCAATCTTAAAGCATGTCATGTTTGGTATCTATTTATTCCAGAGACATGGGAGACACACACACCGAGTCCTTACACAGACAGCTCTGTTGTTAAATTTTAGGCCAATAGCCAAAAGTAAACCACACGAGAGGATAGTGGGGGCTGGGGCACAGATTCCACAGCTGGAGTGCAGAATTCAGTATTTATATAAGGTTACTGAACAACAGGGTTTAACAGGTACTAAGTTACTGCTTCCCATGACATAGAAACCACAAATGACATATCTGCAGCTGAATTTCTAGGAATGAGAGGGAATCTGGCAGGAAGGTTTAAAGTTAACCTGACGTGTTAGAGGACACTTCTCAGCAAGAGTAGAAAGTAAGGCTCTATAACATTAAACCTTCCAAAATGAAAAGCAATGGTCCTCTGGTAAGTATCAGTATATTTCCTCTCTTCCCCATTGAGTTCTTTGGGAGGATCAAAAGTGGATACAGGCAGGTGGCAAAGTGTTGGTTAGAGATCCAGGCAAGAAGCCAGTTAGTTAGAGAAGAGATTGTAGCTGAAGGGCCAGGGTCTACTGTGTATATTATCAGAAGGGACAGAATCTGCTTTGTTTTCCACTTCACAGGCTGTCTCCAATTTGATCCATAGGAAGACCAGAGAAAGTGGCTTCAAGATGGATAAAATGATGGGAGACCACAAGAGCTTTGGAGAGCAAAGTCTCTGAAAAATTCCAAGCCTGGACTTGTTTAAAATGGACATTTTATAATGAACTTTAGATAAAGACTGACACACCTTCTCAGTGTCAGAAATATGGGAGGGGTTGCTTTCAAGGTGAATGAATGAAGTGATTTTCTGAGTGGTTTAGGTAGTCTGAGAAAGAATCAAGGGTGGAATGTGTTGCGTTTGAGATACACTATATTGCCAAAAGTATTGGGATGCCTGCCTTTACATGCACATGAACTTTAATGACATCCCAGTCTTAGTCTGTGGGGTTCAAAATTGAGTTGGTCCAACCTTTGCAGCTATAACAGCTTCAACTATTCTGGGAAGGCTGTCCACAAGGTTTAGGAGTGTGTCCATGGAAATGTTTGACCATTCTTCCAAAAGTGCATTTGTGAGGTCAGGCACTGATGTTGGACGAGAAGGCCTGGCTCGCAGTCCTCGCTCCAATTAATCCCAAAGGTGTTCTATTGGGTTGAGGTCAGGACTCTGTGCAGGTTCCAGTCAAGTTCCTACACCCCAAACTCGCTCATCCATGTCTTTATGGTCTATGCTTTGTGCATGAGCAGTCATGTTGGAAAAGGAAAGGCCATCACCAAACTGTTCCCACAAAGTTGGGAGCATGAAATTGTCCAAAATGTCTTGGTATGCTGATGCCTTAAGAGTTCCCTTCACTGAAACTAAGAGGCCAAACCCCCTGAAAAACAACTGCACACCATAATCCCCCTTGACCAAACTTTACACTTGGCACAATGCAATCAGGCAAGTGTAAAGTACCGTTCTCCTGGCAACCACCAAACCCAGACACGTCCATTGGATTGCCAGACAGAGAAGCATGAATTATCACTCCAGAGAACAAATCTCCACTGCTCTACTGTCCAGTGGCAGCATGCTTTACACTACTGCATTCAACACTTTGCATTGCACTTGGTAATGTAAGGCTTGGATGCAGCTGCACGGCCATGGAAACCCATTCCATGAAGCTCTTTACTTACTGTTGTGATAATCTGATGGGCACGGGAAGTTTGGAGGTCTTTAACTACTGACTCTGCAGACAGTTGGCGACTTCTGCACACTGTGAGCTTCAGCATGCGCTGACCCCACTCTGTCATTTTAAGTGGCCTACCACTTCGTGGCCGAGTTGCTGTTGTTCCCAGTTGCTACCACTTTGTTATAATACCACTAACAGTTCACCACAAAATATTTAGTAGCAAGGAAATTTCACGGATGGACTTATTGCACAGGTGGCAACCTATCACCGTACAATGCTTGAATTCAATGAGCTCCTGAAAGCGACCCATTCTTTCACAAATGTTTGTAGAAGCAGTCTGCATGCTTAGGTGCTTGATTATATACACCTGTTTCCATGGAGGTGATTGGAACACCTTAATCCAATGATTTGGAGGCATGTCCCAATACTTTTGGCAATATCGTGTGTGTGTGTGTGTGTATACACACACACACATACATACACACACACACACACACACACAGGTGAAACTCGAAAAATTTGAATATTGTGCAAAAATTCATTTATTTCAGTAATGCAACTGTTGTGAATATTGTGAAAAGGTGCAATATTCTAGGCTCAAAGTGTCCCACTCTAATCAGCTAATTAAGCCATAACACCTGCAAAGGGTTCCTGAGCCTTTAAATGGTCTCTCAGTCTGGTTCAGTAGGAATTACAATCATGGGAAAACTGCTGACCTGACAGTTGTGCAGAAAACTATTATTGACACCCTCCATAAGGAGGGAAAGCCTCAAAAGGTAATTGCAAAAGAAGTTGGATGTTCCCAAAATGCTGTATCAAAGCACATTAATAGAAAGTTATGTGGAAGGGAAAAGTGTGGAAGAAAAAGGTGCACAAGCAGCAGGGATGACCGCAGCCTGGAGAGGATTGTCAGAAAAAGGCCATTCAAAAGTGTTGGGGACTTTCACAAGGAGTGGACTGAGGCTGGAGTCAGTGCATCAAGAGCCACAACACACAGACGGATCCTGGACATGGGCTTCAAATGTCGTATTCCTCTTGTCAAGCCGCTCCTGAACAAACAATGTCAGAAGCATCTTACCTGAGCTAAAGAAAAACAGACCTGGTCTGTTGCTCAGTGGTCCAAAGTCCTCTTTTCTGATGACAGCAACTTTTGCATCCAAGGAAACCAAGGACCCAGAGTATGGAGGAAGAATGGAGAGGCACACACTGCAAGATGCTTGAAGTCCAGTGTAAAGTTTCCACAGTCTGAGTTGATTTGGGGAGCCATGTCATCTGCTGGTGTTGGTCCACTGTGCTTCATTAAGTCCAGGGTCAACACAGCCGTTTACCAGAAGATTTTGGAGCACTTCATGCTTCCTTCCACAGAAGAGCTTTATGGGGATGCTGACTTCATTTTCCAGCAGGACTTGGCACCTGCCCACACTGCTAAAAGCACCAAAACTTGGTTCAATGACCGTGGGATTACTGTGCTTGATTGGCCAGCAAACTCGCCTGACCTGAACCCCATAGAGAATCTATGGGGCATTGCCAAGAAAAAGATGAGAGACATGAGACCGAACAATGCAGAAGAGCTGAAGGCCGCTATTGAAGCATCCTGGTCTTCCATAAACCTCAGCAGTGCCACAGGCTGATAGCTTCCATGCCATGCCGCATTGAAGCAGTAATTGCTGCAAAAGGGGCCCAAACCAAGTACTGACTACACATGTATGCTTATACTTTTCAGAGGTCCGATATCGTTCTATGTACAATCCTTGCTTTATTGATTGCATGTAATATTCTAATTTTCTGAGATTGTGGATTTGGGGTTTTCATGAGCTGTAAGCCATAATCATCACAATTATGACAAATCACAGCTTGAACTATCTTGCTTTGCATGTAATGAGTCTATCTCATATATTAGTTTCACCTTTTAAGTTGCATTACTGAAATAAATGAAGTTTTGCACGATATTCTAATTTTTTGAGTTTCACCTGTATATGTGTGTGTTCTTTTCTGCAGGAGAAAGCTTGCATGAGAAGAATGCAACAGGGGGCATCATGGCCTTGGACCCTTGGCATTGGGACAGTACTGCCCGTACTGCTGATTCTGAAGTGTCTACTTCTAGGACACATGGTAGAGCAGAGTCTGGATCCAGGAGTACAAGCGCAGAAGTAGAGTCCCTTTTAAGTTTTCAAATGCGGACTGCGCTCAGAAGTCCAATGAAACTGATTACATTGTTTGGTCAGTTCAGTAATAGGGGAAATGATTAGAGAGAACCCCTTTATGAACTTCTGCAAAGTTTAAAAACCCAACAAAAGTTGTTGTACCCCTGTAAAAGGACAAATAAAACCTTTCTTCAGGCTGTCATCAATGCACTCCTTTATAGCTTCTAGTTCTGTTACAGGAAAGATTCATCCAAACGGTATTTCGGCTCCTGGAAGACGCTCAATCAGGCAATTGTATTGTCTGTGGGGTGGAAGAATTTCTGCTCCCTTTTTTCCTGAATATGTCTATTAAATCACAGTAAGCTGCAGGAACAGATGAACATGCCTCAGCATCAGAGTCCACACACAGCAGTGTAGGTGGATGAAATGGTGGCTTGGAAAGGCAGTGTTGCTGACAGTAGGATAAGAACTTGATTCCTCCTGTGGCCCAGTTGATGCAAGGATTGTGTGCCTGTAGCCATGGTAAACCCAAGATGACAGGAAACAGAGGTGAGGTTATGGCATTTAGACACAGCAGTTCTTTAATAATTTCAGAGATGGTGGTGGGTAACGGAACAATCTCTTGAGTAACAGGGCCAGATTTAATGCGTGACCTATCTACCAGGTGGAAAGTCTGTGAGATTTTGGTTGCAGGGAAATCTGGTGTTGTGTGGCAAACGCCAGGTCAACAAAGCAGCTACAGGCCCTAAAATCAATTATAGTGGGTGCCTGAATAACCCATTCCGGAAGCTGGAACGAGATAAGAATAGCCAGGTGATAGGCGTTTTGGAAAAGCAACAGCTGATTGGCAGAAGTGAGGGTCTGGCACTTACAGTTCTTGGCTCGATAGATTATCACATAGTGGTCATTTTCCCTTCAGTACTGAAGCTGGCATTCCCCATGTGTGTGAGATGGGTGCAGCATACCAAGCTGCATAAGTTCTGATGTGTCAGGAGCAGGTGCAGCTGAGACTGATAATGCCTGACCCGGAGGGCTGGTAACTCGTGGCATCATCCATACGAGCGGAGGTTGACCAGAAGATCTCTCTGGCCTGAGCTCTCTTAGGCGCCAATCAATCTGGTCTGCCAGGTTTATGAAAGCTTCCAGAAAATCTGGCACCCCGCTTGGGCCAGCTCATCTTTTAATGGCTCAGATATGCCCAAACAAAAAGCCCTGAATTTGCTGCAATCACCCAAAAACCTTTCTGGAGTTGGGACTCTGGGTTGCATGGCTTTCCAGATGCAGTTGATGAGTCAGAGCCCCAGAAGCTGATGCAGGTGAGGATAATGCTTAGACACGTTGCTCAAGCCGGTTGTAACCCTCCTGTAGGTTCTTGACTGCTTGTGTGAGTGCTGCAAGATGACGACATGGTACCTTGTTCAGGCTCAGACATGGCTGCTTTGTGCTATCATGCACCTGGTATCAGTGCCTGATATGATGTGGAAGGCCTCACTTATACCTCTGACTTGGGGCCTCTGGTAGTTTAAACAGAAGGCGCAAGAGTGCAAAGGGGCACAAGTGCCTATAAGTCTTCCTAGCAGCAGAGCAGGTGTCCACGCTGGGCAGGTGAAGTCACCAAGGGCCTTCAGTAAGGCAGGCAGCTGGTTAGCAAACTAAAGAAGACTGGTACCGGTGACAACAAGCAGATGAAACGGTGGCTGGTAGCAGACTGTCAATCATCAGGAACAGCAGGTTAGTACACAAGTACCAGTGGCAGCAGGCAAAGTAGCAGAGTCAGACAGACTGAGTCATACACAGGGCACAGGCAGAAGCATGGTCAAGGTAAAAGTGGAGTCTGGAAGCCGATCAGTGAAGCAGAAGTCAATGGAGCAGATAGAAGCGGAGGTCAGAGGATAAGCCAAGGTCAGTGCAGACAGAGTTCAGGGGGTAGTTGGGACAATCCATTAAGGGTTGCAACTGGAATCAGGATACAGGGACACAGGATATACAGAAAGTTTCCCTGGCGAGAGCTCAGGATGGATACTGCCGCTTGCAGGGTTAACTAGTCAAGGGGATAGCCACACCGTTAGCCCTTCAAAAAAGTCAGGAGACAAAATGCTGTGCCAGGGTGCAGCTGCACAGCGATCTGTATTAATGTTACACACTATCCTAGAGTGTAGCCGCAACTCAGAAATGTCTAGGAGCCGGGTGAGAACCAGGAGTATAGGCACACGAACAGTTGTGCGTGGAATAGCCAAATTTACTGATAAGTGATCAGCTGAGATATAGGATATGCCTTTGACTTTTTTTTTTTTAGGAACCACTAGATCATTACTCTAGGAGTGTATGTGAAGATTCTTCAAAGGAGTGGTGCATTCTAAGTCATTCATGCCGAGCATTCACATATGAGACAGATCTCTTTGGAACGACCAAATAGTTATTCAACTAGTGAACTAGTGTATGGGAAGATCCTTCAGAGAAGTGGTGTAATCTGAGCAATTTATGCCAAGCATTCACATGTAAGGCATATCTTTTTGGTGAGCAAGACTCATATAGGGTAAACACAAGAGGTGATTGTTTACAGAGTGTGATAATCTTTTCATTTTTCCTGCACGCTTGAAACACGGATATTCATAATAGGTATGGGACTTTTGCATGGACGTTCTTATGAACTTTATGGTTTGATGTATTGCTCTTGTGCCTTCAGAAATCTATTAACATGATATGATTTCTTGCAGGGGCGGACTGACCATTTGGAAACTCGGGCACTGCCCGAGGGCCCAGGGTCAGTAGGGGGCCCCATGAGATGCCCCTGGTACCTTTTTCGTAGGCTTTTTTGAGTTTTGGCAAGGACACAGGAGCCCCATGATCCCCTATTGCCCGGGGGCCCCATGAGTTGTCAGTCCGCGCCTGATTTCTTGTGAGTTACTTATGTGTTTAAAAAGAGGCAGCAGGAGCTTTTGCACAAATACAGACTAATTGGTTCATTTGTACAACATGACATGTTAATATTAATTGAGGCGTTTATTCATGTCAATTTCCACAGTGTGGTGTTATTAGAAGTTTATTATTGTGTACAACTCCACTTTTTTCAATTTTCATTTGTTCACAATCCAAGTGTGGCACTATTGTCTGTTTGTTATCCACATATTGTCACTATTGCCTGTTTGTTGCTCTCATACTGTCACAATTGCCCGTTTGTTGCTCTTACAGTGGCATTGCCATTTGTCGCCTGCATTTTTTTGGCTACCCATTTGATGCCTATGCATTGTCACAGTTGCCTGGTTGCTTCCTTCATATTGTCAAGATTTCCCATTTGTTACTCTCATTTTCACAACTGTCACAACTATCCATTTGGTGCACGTTAGGATTAACTGTTTGTTGCACAGGTATTCTGAAAACTGCTTGTTTGTAGTCTAAGGCTGGCCATACATTGATCAGTTTTTTGGCTGCAGTGCTGACTGAAGGAAAAACTTCCAACAGGTCAGATTGAAGGAAGTCAATCAACTTGTCTGGAAAGGGAACAGCCATAGATAGATCAAAGTTAGGCTGGTCCCTGCTGAATCGTAAACGTTTGAATCATTTATGGCCCGCTTATTATCCTTACTATGACACCAGTGATGTTTGTCTATGCAACAATATTACTCATCAAGATAATAAACTTGACACTACAGAGCTAAGGGGTTCCATAAAGACCATACTAACTGCTTGCCACAGGTGGTGACCATCAAATCCCTGACTGGACTAGTGAATAAGGCAGATGCTGCCCCTCTGAGATCGGGGAATATTGCAACTACACAAAAATAAAACAAAAGGTTGAAAAGGTCTAGTGCATTATCCACAGCACTTTATAATAGGATAAAAGAGTACATACTCACAAAAGCAATGAATGTAACAGCATTGTATGTAAACTCCCAATCAACACACTGAAATTCATCGACAAACAAACATTGTAAACCAGCTGATATGTTTTGAGGGCTATACCCCCTTCCTCAGAGTAAAACTTAAAATAAACCTCAGAGTTTTGCTCTGAGGAAAAGGGTCTAAATCCATCAGCTGGTTTACGATCTTCGCTTGTTGATGGGATTTCGGTATGTTGAAGTCCTTTTGGTTCTGGAGCTTGCATACAACGCTGTCACATTCAATGCTTTTGTGAGTATGTACGCTCTTATCCTATAAAAAAAAGTGTAGTGGATAATGCACTAGGCCTTTGCACCCCATTTGTTTTATTTTTTGTGTAGATGACAGTAGTACTATGTAATTTAATACCCTGCAGGATTGTAACTATCAAACCACCAACTAGAACTAAACCATTGTCTTAATTTAAGCACAGTAAATTACTTATGTCACTATTGACCACTTCCCTTGTTTTGCCCATCACTCCGCTCCAAACTTAACTTACTAATTTATGTTTCCTAGGTATGGCCCTTTCTTTATGTATATGGAAACAATAACATCCAGGGAATCCCATTTATCATCTTGGAGAACATGTGGAGAAAGTATCAATCTTCACCCAATGTGGGAGCATTGCCAGTGAGCTTAGGATTTACACTTGTACTCAGCCTGTTACATTGTTCAGACAATCATTGTTTTTTGTTTCATTACATGTGTTTTGAATATACTGTATGCTCTTTGTGCTTCAGATTCATGCCACTTTGAGAAAAACTTTCAGGGTTTTACATGCAGTCTGGTTTACTGGAAGACAGGTGGGTTTGTCTACAGATCAAGCTGCAATGAGGTCACAATGCAACGTGTAGCGAGCAGGGCTGGATTAACATAGGGCTATTGGAGCTGCAACTCCAGGCCCTTACCTTAATATAGGCACAGGACAGCCACCCCCCCCCCAAAAAAAAACCCCAAAAAAACAACAGGCCATACACTGAAAAAAATGGGCCAACAGCAGGGATGTAGATAAGGGATGGAATCAGGGGGGTCTGAACTTCCCTCCGAACAGAGTTACTGTCCATCTGTCAGAGTGTGTTTGTGAAAAATAGGGGGCTTTGTTCCCGTTTATTAACAATTACAGATGGGAGAACTGTGCATTTGCAGCTCTGGTATCAGCCAATTTGTGATAGGCTGAGCTTGGAGCACTGGCAGTCTGTATCAGGCTGCTGCACCCCCACCCTGCTTTAGTTTACATCTCTCCTACATCCCAGGCGGTTCCACAGGTCCGGGTTTGCACTACATGATGACATCATGGCACTTGATTGCTTTTCCACCAATTTGAAATAGACTGCAAGGAGGGAGAACGGGAGGAGAGCAGGATCTTGCCTTCAGTGCTGGCCTGCACTAAACAGTGGCTGACAACTCACTACCACAAAGAAACTTCCCTGCAATCTGCTGAACAGAGTCTGTAGGGAAGTCACAGATATAAAGGTCCCCCCTAAAATCAGCATCCTCACTCCCCCTTTTACATCTGTGTCCCCCCTTTCACTTTGTGGATGCTAATGTAAGGGGGGGCTCTAGTGACCAGAGACCCCTTTACCTTGGAATTCCCCCTTACATTATTTTCTGCAGTGTTCCCCTTTACATCAGGGTCTGCAAAGTTCCCCCTTGCCCTGTAAGATGGAACTCTGTAGACTCTGATTTAAAGGGGAACATTGGGGATTCTAATGTAAGGGGAACTCTGCAGACTCTAATGTAAAGGGGAATGCTACGGACTGTGATGTAAGAGGGAACTTTGCAGACTCTGATATAAGGAGGAACTCTGCAAACTCTGATGTAAGGGGGGGGGAGGCTCTGGTGACCAAAGACCACCTTACATCAGAGTTTCTCTTTACACCAGAGGCTGCGGTTGAGCTTATAAAAAATGCTAGTGTGCATGGAGCCTAATAGGGTGATGCAGGGCAGCAATTTCACCCTGTGTCTGCAAATGACCCATTCATTGACTTGCTTATACTGCCAACATCTCTAGCCGACTTCTTCCTTCTCAGCAGCAGTCCACAATTTCCATCACTTTCTGGTATACAGAAGCATTGACCTCCTTCTGCTGCGACAATGCTTGGGTAGCCAACAGCAGTCTTTTTAATGCCAACCGTGGAGGAGGAAGGATCAGTGAAGGACTGTTGGTAAGATGAGTATAGAGGGATCCAAGGGGCCATTTGTTGGGACACGGTCATTCATTTATTACAGATATTTATATAGAGCCAATTTATGCATTACTTTACATAAGTAAAGCGCTGCATAAATTGGCACTATATAAATATCTGTAATACATGAATGACAGTGTCTCAACAAATGGCCCCTTGGATCCCCCTATTCTCATCTTGATGTGTATAGCAGTATAAACTACACATCAATCCCTGCTCTCAAGGAGCCCTATCTAACACACTATATTGACAAAAGTATTGGGACACCTCTCCAAATCATTGGATCCAGGTGTTCCAATCACCTCCATGGCCTCAGGTGTATAAAATCAAGCCCCTAGGCATACAGATTGCTTCTAAAAACATTTGTGAAAGAAGGAGTTGCTCTTAGAAGCTCAGGGAATTCAAGTGTGGTACCGTAATAGGCTGCCACCTGTGCAATAAGTCCATTCGTGAAATTTTCTTGCTACTAAACATTCCACGGTCAATTGCTAGTGGTATTGTAACAAAGTGGAAGCAACTGGGAACAACAGCAACTCAGCAACAAAGCAGTAGACCACATAAAATGACAAGCGAGGTCAGCGCATGCTGAAGCACACAGTGTGTAGAAGTCGCCAACTGCCTGCAGAGTCAATAGCAAACTTCACGTGGCCATCAGATTAGCACACCAACAGTGCGTAGAGAGCATCATGGAATGGGTTTCCATAACCGAGCAGCTGCATTCAAGCCTTACATCATCAAGTGCAATGCAAAGCGTTGGATACAGTGGTGTAAAGCATGCCACCACAGGACTCTAGAGCAGTGGAGACGTGTTCTCCGGAGTGACGAATCACGCTTCTGTCTGGCAATCCGATAGACGTGTCTGGGTTTGCTAGGAGAAAGGTACTTGCCTGACTACATTGTGCCAAGTGTAAAGTGTGTTGGTGGAGGGATTATGGTGGATAAGGGGTTGGGCTTGGCACCCTAGTTCCAGTGAAGGGAACTCTTAAGGCGTCAGCATACCAAGACATTTTGGACAATTTCATGCTCCCAACTTTGTGGGCACCAGTGCACAAAGCAAGGTCCATAAAGACATTGATGAATGAGTTTGGGGTGCATAAACTTGACTGGCCTGCACAAAGTCATGACCTCAACCCAATAGAACACCTTTGGGATGAATTAGAGCAGAGACTGCGAGTCAGGGCTTCTCGTCCGACATCAGTGCCTGACCTCACAAATGCGCTTCTGGAAGAATGGTCAAACATTCCCATTGAAAAACTCACAGGGACAGCCTTCCCAGAAGAGTTGAAGCTGTTATAGCTGCAAAGGGTAGGCCAAATCAATATTGAACCATACATACTAAGACTGGGATGCCATTAAAGTTCATGTGCATGCAAAGGCAGAGGTCCCAATACTTTTGGCAATATACTGTACATATGGTAGGGCCAATTTAGACAAGAGCCAATTAACCTACCAGGATGTCTTCGAAGTGGGGGAGGAAACCAGAGTACTTGGAGAAACTCATACATGCACTGAGAGAACATGCAAACTCCATGCAGGTAGTGTCATGGTTGGGATTAAAATTGATTACCCTAGTGCTGCAAGCCACTGTGCCACATGCAATATATCAGTGTCTCTAAAGTGTATGCTAAGGAAAAGTTCACCTTTCATAACGTTACACCCAGATGCAGGGTGTAACATGTTACGAAAAGGAAAGGCCCCGGCTCCCCCGTTTTGATAGCTTGTGTTCTGTGAATGGGAAACTACATGTTTTGACAGCCTGTAGCTGTCGCCTTGTAGTTCTCAATGAACTACCAAGGTGCTGTTAATGTCTGTAGTAATTCACTGATTCTTCCTGTCAGTATGTATCAGCTTGCCTGTACCAGGTAGCAGCGAACAGATACACTGACAGATCTGCAGGAGACCTGCATGGCATAAGCAATCTACTGATTGCTAGCGCAATACTTTACATGCGCCTAGTACAAAACATACCTAGAATTATCTGGAAAAAAAAGTGTCCATTCATTATTTTTTGTGAAAAGGTGAACGTATCCTTTAAAGACTCTGTAATACATATATATATATATATATATACACACACACACTGTACAGTGGATATAAAAAGACTACACACCCGTTAAAATGCCAGGTTTCTGTGATGTAAAAAAAGTAAACAAAGATAAATAATGTCAGAACTTTTTTCACCTTTAAAGAGACCTATAAACTGTGCAACTCAGTTGAACAACAGACTGAAATCTTTTAGCTGGAGGGAAGTAAAAATAAAAAACTAAAATAATATGGTTGCATAAGTGTATACACCCTTAAACGAATACTTTGCTGAAGCACCTTTTGATTTTATTATAGCACTCAATCTTTTTGGGTAGGAGTCTATCAGCATGGCACATCTTGACTAGGCATTATTTGCCCACTCTTCTTTGCAAAAACACTCCAAATCTGTCAGATTGCGAGGGCATCTCCTGTGCACAGCCCTCTTCAGATCACTCCACAGATTTTCGATCAAATTCAGGTCTGGGCTCTGACTGGGCCATTCCAAAACTTTAATCTTCTTCTGGTGAAGCTATTCCTTTGTTGATTGGGATGTATGCTTTGGGTCGTTGTCATGCTGAAAGATGAAGTTCCTCTTCATATTCAGCTTTCTAGCAGAAGCCTGAAAGGTTTTGTGCCAATATTGGCTGGTATTTGGAACTGCTCATAATTTCCTCTACCTTGACTAAGGTCCCAGTTCCAGATGAAGAGAAACAGCCCCAAAGCATGATGCTGCCACCACCATGCTTCACTGTGGGTATGGTGTTCTTTTGGTGATGTGCAGTGTTGTTTTTGCGCCAAACATATCATTTGGAGATTGTAAGCTCGAAAGAGCAGGGCCCTCGATCCCCTCATGTTTTGCATTGTATTGGTATTGTTCTGTCACATGTTCTGTTCCCCTCTGTAATGTACAGCGCTGAGCGAACTATTGGCGCTTTATAAATACTGTATAATAATAATAATAATTTGGAATTATGGCCAAAAAGTTCAACCTTAGTTTCATCAGCCCATAACACATTTTCCCACATGCTTTTGGGAGACTTCAGATGTGTTTTTGCAAAATTTAGCCAGGTTTGGCTATTTTTCTTTGTAAGAAAAGACTTCCGTCTTTCCACTCTACCCCATAGCCCAGACATATGAAGAATACGGGAGATTGTTGTCACATGTACCACACAAAATGTTAGACTTACTAGAACAGCTGAACTTTATTTGGGGTTAATCAGAGGTACTTTAAATGATGGCAGGTGTGTACTGACTCCTATTTAACATGGTTTTGAATGTGATTGCTTAATTCTGAACACAGCTACATCCCCAGTTATAAGAGGGTGTACACACTTATGCAACCACATTAATTTAGTTTTTTATGTTTACTCCCCCCCCTAAAAGATTTCAGTTTGTTTTTCAATCGAGTTATACAGTTTATAGGTCACATAAAAAAAAAGTTCTGAAATGATTTATTTTTGTCTCATTTTTTTACATCACAGAAACCTGACATTTTAACAGGTGCGTGTAGACTTTCTATATCCGCTGTATATGACCCTAGCAGAAATGCATTTGGCTCCTAATTTACTGTTGTGAGTTATCCACAGAGTGTCTTTTGTGGACTGAAATTGTAAGATAAAGATTTACGTTTTTTTTGTGCTTATTAAACATATACACCATGACACATTCAATTGTATATTTAACAGACCAAAAAGGAACAAATAAGAGAAGTTCATTGTGAGGGTTTACGTTTATTCAGCTTAACAACAAAAATAATAAATAAAAATAATTAACTCCAGCTAACACTTTTCTAGCAAATATAGCAACTGTTTTTTCTTTTTTTTAAATAGCTTAAACCATCTGAACAAAAGCAGAATGTTGTAAGCACCCCTGGCAATGTCATATGATTTACCTCGGTAATTGTCACTTTTGCTGAACAGTTTGGACTTTTAAAGGATATAGAAAAATTATCTACTGGCAGGATCAAGAAACAGCAAAACTATGTTACACAGGGGACTCTGGAAAACAAAGAAATGCTCTATTAATGTTTTTGACAAATCTTTTTGCCCAAAGTTCCACTAGAAGTGCCAGTGCTGTCACAGAGTATGCATGCATACATAGATTTCTTTCACAGCAAAAAATGCCTTGACATTAAAGAGCTTCACTATTTGAAAGGTTAAGGGCTCTTGGGAAATGTAGTTCTGTAGAGAATGCCTATATCAAGAGGAACTACTACCAGCAGCTGCCTCTGAAAGAATTGTATCAGATTGGTGCATGTTTTACCCTTTTTTTCTAAGGAGCCTGCAAAGCATTGCACTTGTGATCAACAAATCGCGAGTGCAATCTTAGTCTCCTGCAGACACTCAGCATACTCGTTTGCCCACAGCTTGTACAGGCAGGCAGCTACATGAGAACAGGAAGATCAATGGACTTTTTTTTTTTTTACTTGTAACTACTTGACGACTTACCTGCTCAGTATGGCTCCAAAGAAAATTCAGAGCAAGCATGGTTGTAAGAAAAAAGTGTGGAGTGGTAATGAAGGTGACCAGAACGTGCAGAGCAGTAAAGAAAGTGACAAGAATGTGCAGAGCAGTAATGAATGTACTGGTTCTTGTCACAAGAACGTGCAGAGCAAGCATGGTGGTAAAAAGCAAAAATGCAGAGCAAGAATGGTAAGAATAAGGTTGTGAAGAAAATAACCATCGAGTTGAAAAAGCAAATTTTAGAAAAGCATGACAGTGGTATTCGTGTGACTGACTTGTCCTTGGAGTACAAGATGGCGAAGTCGACAATCTCCACTATTTTGAAGACAAAAGCTGCCATCAAAGGAGCTGATGTGGCAAAAGGAGTAATAATGTTAACCAAGCAGAAGACACAAGTGATGGAAGAGGTGGAAAAACGTTTGTTAGTGTGGTTGAATGAGACAGCTGACAGGTGATAGCGTTAAGTGTCAGGGATCCAGGTATGACCAGAGATGTGTGGACTGACACAGGGAAGTAGCAGGCTTCAGGAACACAGGCGTAGTCAAGGCTGGAGAGGTGGAATGGTCAGGCGGGCCGTAAGGTACTGTCAGGCACCGCCCGGCGGGATCTCTAGTGACCCACAGAACAGGATTCCCCAGGGCGCCGAGTCTAAGCCCCAGTCTGCCTTTTCACCAGAGCCCCTGATGGTGGGGATGGACTTGGCGCAGGACTGAGACCAGGTCGCGGCCTCTGAGTGCACCCAACTGTGGTAGAGGGGTCCGCCGAGGGTATGTACCGGGGGAAAGCCTGATGTGAAGGGGCTGGCAGGTTTGGACAGTAGTGACTGGATCCGTGCAGGATGGATGAATCGTCTGGGTAGCGTCAGGCGTAGTGAGGCAGGCCAGGTCAGCAACGTGCGGGCAGTGAGGTACCGGAGGAGCAGGCAGAGAATAGTCAGGGTCACAAGCCAGGTTCAGTAACTCACGGGCAGCGCGGTACAGTGGATCAGGCAGAGAATGGTCAGGGTCACAAGCCGGGTTCAGTAACTCACGGGCAGCACGGTACAGAGGATCAGGCAGAAGGATGGTCAGGCAAGCCAGGGGTTAAACAGGAGAGGGTCAGGAACAATGCAGAGTCGGCAACAAATCAGATAGGCAGAGGAACAGGAACACAGGATACAAGCTACAGGGGCTCATGGGAAACAACACCAAGGCACTGACTGCATGTCTGGCCATTCCTTAAATACACCTCCTGCAATCAGCCTCAGGTGATGGCTGACTGCAGGAGTGAGCTTCTGATTGCTTAAAGCACCCGCTGGCCAGCCCTGGTACTGCAGCCCACACGGCAGGTGAGTCCCACTACCGGTGCTGAGTCCATTCCTGACAGTTAGTGAAGCTATGATCTGTGAAAAAAGCCAGGAAATTGCACAGTTATTTACTGCACCAAAATCCCTCTCCAAGTGCAGCAAGTAAAGAATGTAAAGCCAGTACAGGGTGGTTTGAAAAATTCCACAAGAGAAGTCACATCCACAGTGTGACAAGACATGGTGAGGCTTGCAGTTCCGACAAGGCCGCTTGAAAAATACAAGAAAGAATTTGCAGAATTCATGAAGGCAGAAGGATACGTCGCTCAACAAGTGTTCAACTGTGATGAAACAGGGCTCTTCTGGAAACAGATACGAACAGGACCAATATCATGCAGGAGGAAAAGGCACTGCCAGGGCACAAGCCCATGAAGGAGATCTTCTCAATTTCCTTATGGAGGGGGACGCTACCTCTGAACAATAACCGCCTCCCACCCGCCTTCCTGTCCTCCACGCCAGAAGTCGTCTCAAGCAAGGTTAGTGTTCTCTCTCTTCATACTGTACTTTGTTTCATATTTTCGTGCTAAAAAAACAAAGAAGTTCAGAATGTATTAACCTTATTTACATTGAACCTTATGGGAAAATTTGATTTGTTTGGTGACCGAATTTGGTTCGCGAGCTTGTTCGTAGGGGTCAGAATCGATTAAACCGCTTTACATTGAACCCTATTGGAAAATTTGCCTTGATTTACGACCAATTCGGTTCCGACCAGTTTCATGGAGCGAATTAAGTTTGTGAGGAATCACTGTATATAGAATTTTTCACCAATTACTGCATTCTTGCCACTAGCGACATCAGATAGCATCAGGGTCAGTTAGCACCCGTCCCAGCCAAGGTCAGCTAGCGTTAGATTGCCCGCACACTATCACATTCACGCTATAGGTCGCTGATCACCCCCATTATTAGTATAGTGTTTGTACAGATCAAAATAATGATCATGAACAGAACTATACTAGTGCCTCCTTTGTATAGTGTCCCCAAAAACGCAGTGTTAGCAGGATCGGCCACATTCACTGCCAGCACTAGCGTTTACCACTGTTCTTTATGGAAGATTTATACCAATTGATTGTGGGCCAAGGCAATTTATACGCACAATACATCGCTGCCCACCCAAACTAAGCTCTTGCCAGACAACCTATCACGGTTTCTGAATTTAAAACTTTTTTTAGGCCTAACCTTCAACATGGGTGTTACAAAAAAGAATGAATTGTGGTCATATTGATCCAAAGACCCAATTCATCATATGCCCATGTTCTCTGCTGTTACATATAAGCCCAATATGGGCCAGCAACATACTGGTACACCGCTGGACTTCGAGTGGTTATACCGGGATGATCATAGCTACTAATTAGCTGCAAGATCACTTTACAAGCAGAGGAAAAAGGACTCCCCCACCCCTCCTGCTGCCTTCCAAAGTTTTCTTGAGCTCTCCTGTCTGTGGGGAATCTGAGAATGCAACTGGCAGTTCATAGAGCTGATCAGAGACCAGAATGGCTTCAACCAACTCTATGGTCTAAGAGACTGGAAGCTACGAGCATTTCATCATTTCCTTTTCGCTGGACTTTAACAGCGCCATTTTAAAATTGGGAAAGCATCTGATCACATCGACCTTAGTGTGATCAGATGCTTTAAGGGCAAAGGAGATATTTAGAGTCTAATAGACGCTACATTTCTCAGAAAAGAGTACCTGTCACTACCTATTGCTATCTCAGTGGATATATACATTCCCTGTAATAACAATAAAAGTGATAAAAAAAAAGAGAAAGGGACACATTAAAAAAAAATCAAAATAATAAAAAAAAATCACCCCTGCCCCTCTGTCAGGAAATGGGAAGATCGCCAAGGCGATCCTGACAAAACGCACAGGCAGGCGGGTACTAGGACCCAGGCGCGCCTGTCACCAATGATGGCGCCGGGATAGCACTAGGACCCAGGAGCGCCTGTCAGGAGTCGGGCGGGCTATTTAAACCCGACTCTTGCAATGCTCAAGTGCCGTATGGTCTTATCTGTGTTCCGGAGTTCCTGTGAGTAGGTTGTTTGTTGCCGACCCTGCTTGACCCTGATTTGCTGTCCGTCTCCTGCTCTGATCCTTGGCTTTGTCTGACCATTCCCCTGCTTGACCCCATACGTTCTGACCTCCTGTTGACGAACCCGGCTTGTGACCTGTTTATCCTTCTGCCTGCTGATTCTGTACTACACCGCCACCACTGTTACTGACCCGGCCGACCCGACCGACCCGACGATGCTTCAGATACCTCCTCACATCAGACTCTTAACCGCTATACACCTTCAACGGTGCCACTACCACAGCTGGGTGAACCCAGGGGCCATGGTCTGGTCTTGGCCTGCTCCAAGTCCATCCCCACCATCTGGGGCTCTGGTGAACAAGCAGGTCGGAGCTTAGATTCCGCGCCTTGGAGGATTCCGGTCTGTGAAGTGCTAGAGGCTACCGCGGTTGGATTCCTGACACCCTCTCCCCTTCCCGTGCGCAATGGCAAATGCAAGCGTTGGTCTCGTGTCGGTATGTAAAGGTATTAATTGGTGACCTGTAAAGCGTCACCTATTGATATTAAAAATGTATGTACTTTGTCACCATTGCACGGGCATGCTCAATTTTAAAGCATGTCATGCTTGGTATCTATTTACTTGATGTAACATCATCTTTTATACTCTATCAAACAATCAGGCAATATATTATGTTTTTGTGCATTAAAATTCTAAAAAGTGTATTTTTCCCAAAAGATGTGTTTGAAAAATCGCTGCGCAAATACTGTGTGACAAACAATTTCAACACCCACTGTTTTATTCTCTAGGGCCTCTGCTTTAAAAAAATATTGAATGTTGTGGGGTTGATAGTAAGTTTCGAAAAAAAAAAACAAAAAAAAAAAAAAAACTGTCTTTTTATGTGAACAAAAAGTGTCAGAAAAGGTTTGGTCTTCAAGAGTGGGTGATGTGTGGCATAAACTTCTAATGCTGGCCCTGAAATGCCAGGATAGTAGGAGAAACCCCTCCAAATGACCCCTTTTTGGAAAGCAGACAGTCCAAGGTATTTGCTAAGAGGCATGGTGAGTATTTTGCAGATCTCATTTGTTGCCACATTTTTGGAAAACGAGGAAGGAAAACAAAAATTTATTTTTTTTCAAAACTTTGTGACAAAAATGATATCTGCAAAATACTCACCATGCCTCTTATCAATTTTCCTTGGGGTGTCCACTTTCAAAGAATGGGTCATTTGGGGGGTGGGGGGGGGGGGTGTTTGTACTATCTTGGCATTTTAGGGCTTCCAAAACTGTGGTAGGTAATGAGGAAGTGATATGAGGATACATGCTCTTTGAAAGTCAGGAAGCGGTCATTGGATTTTGGGGGCTTATATGTAGCTAGGCTGCCAAAAAGTCTCTCACATGTGGTATCCCCATACTTGGGAGAAAAAGAATAATGTGTTTTGGGGTGTTATTCCACCTATACCCATGGCATGCATGAGCAATATATCATTTAAGAAACTACTTTGTAAAAAAAAATTGTAATTTTCAAAACATTTGTGTCAAAAAATAAAATGTTCCATGGACTCAGCATGCCTCTGCAAAATCCTTGGGGTGTCCGTTTCCAAAAAGTGGTCATTTGAAGGGGGAGTTTTACTGCCCTGGTATTTTAGCACCTCAAGAAATGTGATAGGCACTTGGAAAGTAAAAGCTGTGTAAATTCCAATATATATTCCATAGATGCTATAACTTTCAGAGAAACCAATATACATAATATACATGTATTGGGATTTTTGTTTTTTTTTACCAAAGACATGTAACATAATGCATTTTAGCCTAAATTTATGACTGAGTTTATTGGATATTTTTTATAACCAAAAGTGAAAAATATAATTTTTTCTCAAAATTTTTGGTCTTTTTTTGTTTATAGCGCAAAAAGTAAAAACCATAGAGGTGATCAAATACCACCAAAAGAAAGCTCTATTTGTGTGAAAACAAGGACACAAATTTTGTTTGGGTACAGCATTGTATGACCGCACAATTACCAGTTGAAATAATGCAGTGCCGAACAGCAAAAAATGCCCTGGTCATGGTAACTTTTCCAGAGGGCAAGTAGTTAACAACAGCCTTACAGGTACTAGAGGACTTTGCTTCCTTTCCCCCTGGACCTTAATTCAGCCAGTGACTCAACTTTCCCTCTCCAATAGGTGACTGAATTAAAATATTTAGAGGTGCAAGTTACTAACAACATGGCAATTTTGTTCCACTGAATTTTACTCCATTGTTGGGATTGGTAAAGATTAATTTAATTTGTTGAAGTCATTGCCTCTGTTGCTGATCGGCAGAATTATTTTGATAAAGAGAAAGCTGCTTCCAGTACTTTTCTACATCCTTAGAAATACACCAGCCTGGATCCTGCTAGTTTTATTTGGGATAACAAACCTTCCAGACTCGGCATTGCCAATCTCATGCAACTGGCATCCCTTTGAGATTTAGCCCTCCCCAACTTCTTCCAGTATTTCTTGGCTGGGCAATTGGTACATGTCCATAATTGACTCTTACTGGACAAAGATAAGGCCAGAGGCCACGGTGCTGGGTTCATATGAAGCCTTACAGTCTCTCATCTATCAGGTTCATAGGGCTCCATACCTACTCATCTGTTCTATGAAAGCTATGATTAGGAAGTGGAACAAAGCTGGAGTGTTGCAATCTTATGGTTTCCATATATGGTCCCCACATCTTCCTCTATGGCATTATCCTGCCCTTCCACATTTCTTCCGGACTTTAGAGCCGGCCATCTAGGTGACTAGGGGTATAAAACGCTTGGGGGGTATACTTATTGATGGGCGCCTTCCCCCTTTTTCTGTCCTACAACCTAAACTCTCCTTGCCTAACTGGTATTTTTTCCAGTATATGCAACTGCACCATGCCCACATTTAACAGTTTGGCCCGGAATCCCTGTCAAAGACACATTCTGTGTTGTATTAGGCCTACGCCCTTTATTACCGCTAAGCTCACGTAGGTGTAGGGAAAAATGGATAATAAAGGTTGATGATGATGATTGGGAAGATGTTTAGGACTACCCCTTTTAATACCTTATTTGAGTGCAAGATAGGCTGATCCAATTTAAAATAATGAATTGCTCTTATCTTGTACCAGATTGTGTTAAGAAATTGAGCTCCTCAGGTTGCTGGCGCTACACTAATCCACAGGCAGATTTTATTCACCTCTTTAGTCGTGTCTGGCAATTGAGGACTATTGGGCAGAAATCTTACAGTTTATTGCCTCGGTAACAACTATTCCTGTACCTGTGGACATGGGGGTCTGCCTCTTGAGAATGGTTGAACTGCTGGCTCCCAGGAAGGTCACAAGGGTACTTCTCAGCACATTGCTGTTTTATGCTAGGAAAGCCATTGTCCTCCTATGGAAATCAGCTGCTATCCCCTCTTTGAATAATTGGAAATCTCTTGTGAACTGTGCATGTCTCTTATATAAAGCTGCATACAATAGCCAAGGATGTCCAAATAAATTTGACAAAATCTGGACCCAGTGGCTTGAACATCCAGACACAGCTCATGATCCAGAAGTTGCAAGGATGTCTGGGTGAACTCACTAGTAGCTTGTAGACCCCTGCATTTCCACATGAGTGGCATAAGTATGCTTGGGCCCACTACCTTGCGGTGGCCCTCCGCATCTGTCTGCTGTGCATCCTCTGCTATTGTAGGAGTATGGTACATGGTATTGTGTTGGACTGCAGTGTACAAGCTTTTAAGCTTTTGGCCTTCAGTTACAGTCAGGTCCATAAATATTGGGACATCGACACAATTCTAACATTTTTGGCTCTATACACCACCACAATGGATTTGAAATGAAACGAACAAGATGTGCTTTAACTGCAGACTGTCAGCTTTAATTTGAGGGTATTTACATCCAAATCAGGTGAACGGTGTAGGAATTACAACAGTCTGCATATGTGCCTCCCACTTGTTAAGGGACCAAATGTAATGGGGCAGAATAATAATCATAAATCAAACTTTCACTTTTTAATACTTGGTTGCAAATCCTTTGCAGTCAATTACAGCCTGAAGTCTGGAACGCATAGACATCACCAGACGCTGAGAAAGAGAAGGGAAAAGAAAAAAGATAAGAAAAAAAAAAGGGGGGGGGGAGGAAAGGAAGTCAGTGGTAAGGATAGCAAAGGAGGAAAAGAGAGGGGATTGGGAGACGGAAACGGCAGAAAGCAGAATCAAGGTGGCTCCCCACCTGTATCCCACCGGAGGGACTCCCGCATCATGTCATGGACCACAGGGCCTAACCGACACACAAGCCAAAATGAAAATGAGTTGGGGGAGCAAGGCTCAACTCAACTGGGGCGCAACAGGGGAACACATATCTCGGAGAGTCAAAGAGGAGGAGAAATGGAGCCAGACGGACCACAGTAACTTATGTTTATCATAGGTATCATTGGTAAACACCAGCAGAAATATATGATTTTAAGCGTGGTTAAAATATATAGGCTACCTAGGTATTCCTATCTGGTGCTTTCACCTTACAATTACTCCTGACCCTGTCTTTCCATGGCAAAAATAAACAAATTCTTTATGGCAAAAATAAACAAACATTTTTTGGAGATGGTCCCTAACTATTTACTGCTGACAATTTCTTCCTTCCCTATGAGCCTGTGGTTTGCTGTATACCTTGTATCCTACATATTGACAGATTCTTCAGTATTTTTCATTTTTTAAGAGATACATACTTGTACTTTGCTGTAACTGAAATTTTATGGTGAACATCTCCATTCAATAGATAAAACAGGTATAAATAAAGAAAAAAAAGTAGACTGCCATTATTAAATACTTGTAAAAATTGCAGTTGCTTGGTTAGCATACTAATCTAATATTTTGAAGTGATTTTAAACGTCTACATATAACCAATGTAAGCTAGCAACTGGTTAGAAATTAAACAAATCCTCCTACATAAGTTATACTTGTTTACTTGCAGCCCTCTCTCCTCTAAAGTCTCCTAAAACACTCAGATCAAAGATTTTTGCTCAGCTCCAGGAGGCAGGGATTGAGTATCTGGTGTCACACACTGCACAACACAGACAACAGTGCAATATAAGACCTGAGTGGGGAGGGGGGGACTGACCCCTCCACACACACTCAGAGAAACATGGACACCTGAAATTGTCAATAATCTGTTGTGGGCTTGGGAAGAGGGCTGTCCCCTCAGATTGTCTATTGTCAACATAACTTATTAGAAGTTATTCACGCAGGTAGGCAGGTGTAGTCTGTTTTCTCCACTGTAGGTGGTGCTCTATCTGAGTAGCATCACAGCATAAAGAGGAAGACAAGGGAAAACACGGTTTCTCTATGGTTTCCTAGGTGAATTAAGCAGCGTTCCGGTTGGCTATGCTGCAACCATGTGACTCTTGGTGGCCATCTTGGGTCAGCAGGGTCAATATAAGTGACTGCCTGAGGTTTTGGTGCACATTTTGTGAGTAGCTAGTGTAGTGAGAGACAGACCCACCTGGTAAGGGAAAGCCATTAGAGGTAGGGAAAGGCACCTGTTGAGAAGGTACAGTCTAGGGCAGGGGTAGGCAACCTGAGAGCAGCAAGACTACAAGTTCCATCATGCCTCTGCAAGTCATAGCTGTAACTGTCAGTTTTGTAATCTTTGCAATGCCTCATGGGAAATGTAGTTCCACAACAGCTAGAGAGCCACAGGTTGCCTACCCCTGGTCTAGGGAATCACTACCTGGAAAGAAGCCTCCCTGTTTGGGATTGAATCGGACTGGCCGGGCCACACTTCAACCTCTGGAACAGATGCTGTTGGCATCTCTCCTCAGCCACGTCTTTCACTACATTGAACTGTGAGTTGTTTCCCCGCTAGGGTGTCTGTACGTTGGCATTCTGCTCAATACAAGTTTAAAGTTTTACTGCAAATGGACTCCGTGTATTCACTACAGCTGCCCCTCCCGATATGAGGATAGCTGAGGAAGGAGACAGCAGAGAGAAATGACACTCTGTACTTTGGATTGAGGCAAGTACACATTATAGGAGGATATTCTTTGCTCATTTTTTATTTCAGAGGTTTACAATCTCTTTAAGTCACTCCTCCTTAACAAGTGTCCATATTAAAAGAACATACTTTACTAGTTGCATACTTGTTTCAGGTCTGTGATGAAGGATGGATTCACAGGATGTTAGAAATAGAGAATTGTCTTTAGGTGATTGTAGGAATAAATCTTTTGCGAGAGCCAACTAAGAAAAATATTTGTGACTTTATTTGATCACACAAAAGATACAAAGTCAATACAAAAATAACAGTTTCAAATACAAAAACAAATGTAGCTTAAAATAAATTAGGAAGTGAAAGATATATTTGTTTCGTTGAATGTAAGAAATGTGTGTGCTTTCCTTGTATTAAAGCATGTGTGTGTGAGTCCTTTGTGTCCTAAAATGGCCCCCCCAAGCCCATGTGTCCTTCAGCTTAAAAAGGATTCTTAGTTTAAAACAAGTGGGCTGACTAAAATCACCGCCCACTCTGAGCTAGTAGAACTGATTGACAGATGTGTGGTCCGAACTGAACCTCCGGTTTCACATCTAATTGACACAGTAGTTGTTCAGCAGTTCAGGTCAGGTTTACAGCAGGTTAATGTCATGATTCATCATCTTGTTCACACGTGCAGTTTAGAAAGCGTGACATGTTGGGTATCTATTTACTCAACGTAACATCCTCTTTCATATTTTTACAAAAAAATTGGGGTATATATTGTTTTTTTGTTCTTTTTAATTAAAGTGTATTTTTTTTCCAAAAATATATATATTCATTTTTAAAAACTGCGCATTTCGGTTTCGGTTTTCGGCCAAGTGCATTTTAAAGTTTTGGCCATGTGACAGATAGTACAGGGAGACTTCTCCCTGTATTATCTCTGAGGAAGGGGAGTGGGTGGCAGGTGTGACTGCGGCTACGGGAACATGTTACATGTTCCATCCTAAAAACAGGTGGAACATGTAACATGTTCCAAAGGTGAACTTATCCTTTAAGCATATTTTGGAATAAATCATCTCCTTCTCTGATTTAATTTCTAATTCGCTTATAGAACCTTCTCATTTTAAATATTAAACATAATTGAAATACAATGCATAATATAATAATGATGAACATAAATATTGTAAGATGTAATCAAATATTACCTTCTGCAGAAACAACTGACGTTTTTTCTCACATTGATACAGTACATTTACATTTTGACCACCATGAATGACTTGAAAATTCAGACCACTCATTATATATTTCTTACAAGTTCCCTTGTTCATGTTTAAACAATATATATGCTTTCCGGCGTTCATCTGATAAAGCTATCAATAAAGCTTTATCTTTTTGTATAACATTTACTCATTCTCTCCAGGGAATATCATCTACCTAAAATAGATTGTACTGTATGGGAAGAGCACTTATATTTTTCATTAGCATGTTTGTTAAATTAATTTTCATCCCATTACATTTATTGCTATATCATCTCCTTCTATACAATACAAATCTTGACTTTTCTTTATTTGTACAGGAGGAGAAGAAATTTTTTACCCTTTCTGAGCTCGACATGACTTAGAAACAGAACTTCTTTTTAACGACAAGGATAATTAACTCAAAGGTAGTTTTAACTTTTTTTATTCTTGCTGAGTTAAAAAAAGTTAAAACTACCTTTGAGTTAATTACCCTTGTCGTTAAAAAGAAGTTCTGATTATGACAGCAAGAATGAAATCTACTTTTGTCTTGATTAGGTAGTCAGATAACATTAGACTGAATTTGTGAACATGAAGACAGATCTAATTGATGTAATTCAAAATTATCACTGTTAAATGCAAAAATTTTAATACTATAGCTGATAATATAGTAACTGTGTATTGCCAACAGGTAATCCCAAGGCAGTAATTGGAATGAACATTTGTTCTTTTTCTGCTACAGGAATCATTGAAGAACTGTAACATACATTCTGATTACAACCTATCAATTTATTTACCCAAGATTTGTATTATTTATTGCATATGCAAAATTTAACTAGATATTATGTATATACATTATATCTAGGTAAATTTTGTAAAATACCAAGAGGAGCTATTCCATTTTGAAATGCTTGAGCTATTTTAAAATTTGTGGAATGTTCTGTCTGGATCCCTATACATGCTCTGGCTATATGGGAACGTTTTTCACTTATTAAATTAAGAGTAATATTTTGCAGATGTAATATAGATGACATTGTCTGTTTTAATCACTGTTTTCTAATATTTGATTTAAATTGCTTTGCACTTTAATGCTATTGCTTCCCAATAAGTCAGCTCTCTTGAGATCAGACTTTAATGTGTTAATATACATACGATTTGTTATACTTCCAATATTACCAACTCCTCTTAAAATACCTTCAACAATACCATGCTTATTCATGTTAGGATTCTTAATATTAGTTCCAAACCATTTTTCAATACCCAGTTCCATATAAACCAGGTGTCCTTGACATTGTGGAAACCTTGTAGAGATTTTCTATTCTGAAATATTAAAGTGTCACAATATAATGACAAAAACTTACCTTCTCTTAAAAGAGTCTAGTTTGGAAATGGTTAATTTGGAAAGGACTAGCTGGAATACATTTTGTTATATGTGCACCATGTTTTTCCAAGGGACATAACAATTACATTTGTATTTACACATTTAATTGAATATCCCATTAATATGCAGCATTCATACATACCTGTGTCATTTAAAGATACATTGTTTTGATGATACACAAATGTATTATTAGTCCAGTTCGCATTACCAAAAATACTTATGAATAATACCAGTTTTATAGTGAAGAAAAACTGCCCAGAAAACCATTTCTCTTCCAAGTTAATAATGAATTTTGAGATAGATATATTTGTGTACTACATATCAAATTCAAATCATTCTCTCTTTCTATAATTCTAGCCTACTGGGCACATACTCCATTCCTGCCCAGGCCAATTTCCAGCTTTCAGCGCTGTCATACTTTTAATGACAATTGCGCGGTCATGCAACATTGTACCCATATGAAATTTTTATAATTTTTTTTGTGACAGAGCTTTATTTTGGTGGTATTTAATCACCTCTGGGTTTTTTTATTTTTTCTTAAACCAAAAACCACTAAATATTTTGAAAAAAAAAATCTTTTTTCTTAGTTTTTGTTATCAAATTTTGTAAATAAGTGATTTTTCTCCTTCACCGATATGCGCTAATGAGGCTGCAGTGATGTACACTGATGGGCACTGATGAGGAGGCACTGATGGGCATTGACAGGCATCACTGATGGACACTGAAAGGCAGCACTGATACATGGCACTGATATATGGCACTGATAGGTGGCACTGACTGGCACTGTTAGGTGGCACTGACAGGCGGTACTGACTGGCACTACGGATAGGTGGCATTGACTGGCAGCACGGATAGGTGGCACTGACTGGAAGCACTGATAGGTGGCACTGACTGGAAGCACTGATAGGTGGCACTGAAAGGCAGCTCAGATGGGCACTGATATGTGGCATTGATGTGCACTGGTAGGCACTGATATGTGGCAGTGATGGTTACTGGCACGAGGCACTGATGAGCACTAACAGGTGGCGCTGCTGGGGCTACACTGATCATCAGTGCCCTGATGATCAGTGTACATGTCCCCACTGCAGAAAGTCGATTACCGGCTCACCTCTCCACTCGAGCTGTCAACGTGACAGCTTGAGAGGAGAAAAATGCCGATAACCAGCATTTCCCTGTTTACATGTGATCAGCTGTGATTGGACACAGCCGATCACATGACCGAGCCAACATCGTCGGCTCTTTCTGTGATCTGAGATCCGATGTGTCCGAGGGACACAGTGCACCACCGATTGCCGCACTGGGCGCTCCCTGAGCCACGCATGCGCAGTGAGAATGGGAGGACGTCATACGACGTCCTCCCAGAATGAGAGAGCCACCTTGCGTTTGTCATATTACTATATGGCGGGCGGGAGGTGGTTAAAAATTGAGGAGATATTTTTAGCTCTGGAACAATCAGATATACCAAAGTAACAGTCATCTTAACCCTAGTTTGAGCTAATGCTCTTGTTACTTGGAAATCGAATATTTAACTATGTCCTCCTTTTCATCCCCATTTATATTTAGATGTTCAGGATCAAGAAATTGTAAATACATTTGTAATCGATACCAAATATATGCTTTAGATCTTCCTATTTCCCCAGAATTTATTATGTTTCTTGTTACATTTCTTGACCAAATAGTCAATTTATTTCCCTTTAAAGCTATAACCCAGACACCCATATCAGTTAAATTGCATTCAATGATTCTAGTTTTGTTATTCAGTAAATAGGATCCTTGCATTTTAACAAATTTTGTTTTACACTCTATTCTAGCTCTTACAACAATGTCATTACTATGAATGAAATACTATTTCCATACAGAACGTAATTCCATTACCCATGCTTACATATCCTAATGTCTTCAGCTGTATTAATATCACTGTTCTTTGGAAAATATATTTTGTTCCTAGTAAGCATAATGTCTCTTGTGTAGGTCTTCAATCCTGTTAACCTCTGCATTGCTGGAACAATATATTACCACTGGTATAATTATCACTAGAGTAAATATGAGTCCTGTGATAAGTCTTCTTTAATACTTTTTTATTCTTTGTTCCTTTGTTGTCCTTTTTACAGTTCATGATTCCTCTATTCCAGATTTTTTAAAGTAATTTCTGTAAAAGAAATGCAGCATCATTATCTTGGCATAAACATGTTACATGGATCAGTGTTTATCCACATTATTTTGTTGTCTACAAGCATATTTTACTGAATTGAGAGGTCTTTGAACTTGTACCATTACTCCTTGAACATCCAAAACGTCAAATGGACCTTCCCAATTACTATGCCACGGCCCAGTTTTCCTGAAAGTTTTTATCATTACTTGTCCTCCTTTCTCAAATTTTGAAGAATGAGGAGAAACCATCTTTTGCATGCCAGTAGCTATATGTGGTAAAATTATGTTGCAACATCTGTAACCATTTCGTTTTTTCGATTGCCTCTTTGCGGTGTAGACAAAAAAGGTTCATGGGGAAAACAGCATTTTTTTTTCCTGTTATTAATTCAAAAGGAGAATACTGTATTGCTGAAGATGTTGTACTTCTGACACTCATCAGTACAAATGGTACAGCATCAACCCAAGTGTTTCCTTTGTCTATTAACTTTTGTGCATTTCTTGAATTGACAGTCCTATTCATACTTTCCACAATACCTGCAGATTAATGATGATATGGCACATGAAATCTCTGTTGTATTCCTAAGATTTTACGCATTGCCTGCATGATTTTACCTGTGAAATGGGATCCTTTATCACTACTGAGGTTTTTTGGTATACCCCAGACTGGAAAAAATGATTAACACTTTAGCAGTTAATTCTGATGCATTCTAGTTGTAGTGGATTTTAGCTGTAGTTGGTGTTCTTTCAAAATAGATTTAAATTTTGCCTGTTCGCAAGGATGATCTATTTTGAAAAAAAACACCAAATACAAATAGAATCAATTTTTCCCTGTTGGTAACGGTCCTATACAATCTAGTTGTAATGTGGACCATGGTCCATCCGCTGAAGGAATTCTTTGTAAAGGAGGTTTCTAACCTTTTGGTCGAGGATTCATTTTTGTCCCAGTGAAATTTTTCTTTGAATATTTCAAGCAATCTTTGGTTTATCTATGTGACTTAGGCTTTCATAATTGTATTTTGTAAATTTTACCATTAGATGCTGTGGTATAACAGAACAGAGAAACATGTTTAAGTCATGACAAAAAATCCCGTTTTCACAAACAAAGGGAGATTTTGGACCAACCTGAGAAGCAGAAAGAGACGGATCTCTTTTCTGTTCTACAAGTGAGAGAATCTGTGAGTCTGTCCTCCTAACAACATTATCTGAGACAGGTTCAGACTAAATCCCTGGTTCTCCATGTAAAGCTGCTTCTTTTGCTAAAAGATCAGCTGTTGAATTGCCCATACTCATCTCATCATTGTCCTTTCTATGGAATGGAATAATTTATTGCATAAGCAAGAGGATTTTACTCTACAAATTAAAAAATTGATTCAAGTGTCTCTTTGTGCATAAGCAAGCATCTACAAAACCTCTATGTTTCCAAATTGGTAGGTAATCAGTCAGAGAATGTACAACATATGAGCAATCACTGTAGATCACTAATGGACTTCTGTTCACTTCCTTGTCTATTGTCAACACCTTTTTTACTGCTTCAAGTTCTGCACTTTGAGCTGAAAAATATCCTGGCAATTTGTGTTGTATGGCATAATTACAATGTGGATACCAAACTGAGTACCTACTGTAATAATTGCCAGACATACAGTATCTCGAACCATCAACAAATACAGGTTCATCAATTTTCTCTACCTCTCTACGAAAAAGAGGAGAGTAAGTCTCTTGGCCTTCACAGACATTCATGTGCTAGCCTGTTATATTCCATCACCTAAGGTAGGACTTACTTGGCATTGCAAAAATCTTTGGTTGGAAACACCAGGAACATTTTTATCAAAAAAGAACTTAAAGTACTATTTGGGGATTGTAAAATTATTTTGTTAAATCCTACAATATGCTCAGTTGCTTGACACAACCATCAAAACCTCTATCTACAGGTGAAAGAAGATGAGAGAAGTACCCAACACTTCTCCAGACACCTCCCTGTTTCTGAAGCAAAACAGCTGAGATGGCAGTTTCTGAAACATGCATCGGCAAAGCAAATGGTGCTTGCTTATTCACAGTAGCCAATGCAGGCATTGTTTATAAATCATTTTTCAACGTTTCAAAGGCCTTTTGCTAGATTTCTGTCCAGGGGCCAAATTCATTTTCCTCTTTGTATTTAAAAAAAAAAAATCATATAATGATTTTGCTTTCTCTGTGAAGGATTCGATAAAAGCTCTGAAAAAAATGACCAAACCCAGAAACTGTCTCAATGCTTTGAATGTTGTTGGTACAGGAAGTGATGCAATAGTCTCAATTTGTTCTTGTAAAGGCTGACCAATCAGAACTCCTAGAAATTTTCCTTCACTTTTCATGAGCTGAACATTGCGTGTATTCAGCTTGAGACCTTCCTTAGAAAAGTGTAAACAGTTCTGTCAAAATGGTCATGTGCTCTGTCTGATTTTCAGTCATTAACAAAATGTCATCTACATATTGGATTAAACAATCTGGTCTAAAGAATTTTGATAAAACATTTCCGAATGCCTCATGAAATATAGAAGAGAAATATGCAAGCCTTACGGAAGGATCTATCCATAGCGGATTATTTGTCAAATAATTTGCTTTCCTAATAATTCCATCATAAAATAATTATGTTATGACAAAACGATAAAGGTTCCTCGGATTCTGGAAGTAACCTATACTGCTTAATAGGTGGATGATTTTAGCCTTGGATATCTACTTCAATATCTTTAGATAGTGGTTTCATTTTTACCTTGACTTCAAAGTTTTTTTTGTGACTGTACCAACTGTTTCAATTCCAATTTATCTCCCGTATCTGACCATTTATAGTCAGCATCAATTGCTTCTGTTAAACAGATGCTGCCAACTTCACAATAATCTGCTGGGTCAGTTACAACAGGCTTACATTTGGCAGGGCCTTTCTAAATCACTCCATTGGCCAAATCAATTATCCACCCTCTTTGAGGCAAAATGTCTGTACTAATAATGTTCTGTGCAACTTGACAAAACCAAATGTCAATTTCAGTTTGCAAACAACCTGGAATTTCAAGAGACACATTTTTACACATTGTAGCATAAGAATCACCTGTCCAATCAAACCCAACAACTGTACAAACTGTTACATTTGATAGAATATGTAATTTCAAACCAGTGACACTAATTTGTGCTCCTGTGTCTAAAAGACATTTCAATTTTTGTCCATTTATTTTAGCTTTTCAATAGGGATGCACACACTTGTCTAAGACAATTGAAGAAACATAATCCAGAAAGTGAGGCATTCACTGCATTGCAGATTCACATTTCACCAAGTTCTTTCATCAGAGGAGTGTAGACCGAAGATGACTTAACTTCCTCTGAATGAAGTGGAACAGACAGTTTAAGAGGAACAAGTCAATTTTCTTTTCCCATATTCCTCATCTGAAGGTCTTTCAAAAATTTCCTGCACTGCCACTTTAAATGAATTAGCTTTAAAACAGGAATAGTAAGTGGTTCTCTTTGATTCCCTTTTATTCTGTCATTCCTGTAGGAGGCAGTGTTTCCTGTCTTAGATCTGGCCTGACTTTCCTTTTTAGGATTGCTATTCTGATTTGCAGCTTAGATTTTACATTACTTTGTTTTAACTATATACTTTATAAAAGAGGCTGCCTCATCTTAATCATTTTTCCTGGTGTCTCTATGGCAGTATACCTGTGATAAGCCCCACCTTAGACTCCTCCCTCAGGACCAGTGAATATATAAAAGAATGGATTAAGGTACCCCCAGGATTCTTCTTTTTTTCCTCATACCTTATGGTCAGTGAATGTAAGTCCGCCGTCCTTAATTCTGCCGTGAGCAGCTTCCACCTGGATTCAGCCTCTCCCAATTGAAATCCCTACTCTTGGGCAGCTAAAGGCACTGACAAGGTAAGGAGTCACTTCTGCGGGTCTTTTTGGGACAGCAGTTGTTTCTTATCCAGAACCAGTTTGCTAACAAGTTAATGGCATTCGCTGAGGCTTAGGGCAGAGAGAGCAGCTATTCCTGTTCTTTTCTCCTCAATGGCTTCCATGCATTCACCTACTCTCCTTCTCTGTTCCCCACTCATTGCTGCGATTCTTCTCTCTCTCCCCAGGTACTTCTTCCTTCCTCTTCAGTACAATCCTCTGCTTTTCTCTTTTTTTCTTTTCCTGTCCCCTACAGAGCCGGCGCACTCCCCTCTCCGGCCTTTCCTGCATGCCGGCGTCTTCCCACAGGCACCTGGCAAGACTGGGCCAAACGGCTGGGTCCTAGAGCTGCCGAATGGTGCAGGCGCACTGCAGTTGGATGCTGTGGTGGCCATCTTGGTTATGGGCAAATAAGCTATTTTGCCCTTGAATTCTTATTTTTTTTCCCTTCCAGGATGGGGGGGGAGGAGTTTGTTTCCATTTTCCCCTTCCACTATTTAATCCCAGGATTTAGTTTGGCCTTGTGCAGCTTTAGCGGAGACCGGTTTTGCTGAGAGCTCCTGGAAGTACTGTCAGTATTCACCTGTGGTAAGTCTTTTGATGGTACATTTATGTATTTCAGCCCTGTACGCCAAAAGAGGTCCAAGAGGACATCCAGGCGCCGTGAGGAATCCAATGAAGTCAACCCAAGCCAACCTCGATCTTCCAGATACCATTCGACTGGGGTACGTTTTTCAGCCAAAAGACAAAGATCCCCACGGAGCTTAAGTCCTAGACCTAAAAATGCTGGGCATGCAGAGCCGCCTCTCTACCAGGCAAGCTAGTCTGCAGAGACTGTTTCAGGGACTATGCAGCTGAAAGAGGTGCAGAGAGCCAGCAGGTTGAGGCCTACTAAAAAAAAAGTGGTCAAAGATTCGCTCAAAAGAACTAGCAACAGCTAATCTGTCACAGCTATCATCGAGCATCAGACGTGCTACTACCAGGCCCATCCTCCGGCGAATCCTCTCACCCCATAGCGGATCAGCCGTCTAGACAATCAGAAGATTCCTTGGATGAATCAGATCCCTCAGGCTTTAGCTTTTCCCTGGTTCAGCCTTATGTCCAGGCAGTCAAGCTTGCCATTGGCTTGGAAGAAACTGATTCCGCAGCAAAGCAAGGAGTTACTTCCCATTTCTTAGAAAGCGAATCTCCTTCTTTCATCTGATGGATGAAATCAGGGATGTTATAGGAGAATGGAAAAAGACAGAGAAAATATTTTCTTTCAATCGCCCGGGCAAGCTACATCAAGCGCTATCAGAAGCAAGCTACAAGCGCTATCAGAAGCGGAATCCAGATTGTTGGATGGTCCACCGGTAGTGGATGCAGTGGTGGTATGATTAGCAAAGAACATAACATTACTTTTGAATGACTCAACCTCATTTAAAGACCCCCTAGACAGACAAATAGATCTTGACCTAAAGAGGGCCTTTCAGATGGCCGGAAATGCCTACAAGCCAGCGATTGTGCTGACATCAGTTTCCAATGCCTTGCGAGTATGGATGGACAACACAGAGGAGGCTATCCAACAGAGAGTTCCCAAGGAAGACATAGTCAAGACTCTGGATGAGCTCAAGCTCTCGGCCGACTTCCTTGGTGAAGCAGCTATCAATACAATAAGATCTTCTGCAAGATCGATGCTGCATGCCGTCAAGGCGTCCGACACGGCGTCAAAACAAAATTGGTGTAAAATCCCTTTCGATGGCAAAGCACTGTTTGGAGAGAGGCTGGAAAAAGCCATTTCTCGCGTTACAGGAGGAAAATCAGGCCTGTTACCCCAAGACAGAAGACCTAGATGTACCAAGTGATTTACTTCAAGATTTCAGTAGTTCAGGGGCAAAGATTACAGGTAGTTCAGACAGTGCAGAGACTCACGACAGAAATGGAGAAGCACACAATCCACTTTTTTGAGGTCCCACAAACAAAAGGCTCTACCTATCCCGCACCACCAAGTCCTTTTGATGCCAGACCATCCCAGGCAATGCCAGTAGGAGCCAGACTGAAGCATTTTGCCAAGGTTTGGATGCAAAAATGCCAGGAAAATGCTCAGTCTGATAGGGGTTATGTGAGAATGTATCCCAATAATTCCATGGGCCCACTGGTACCTGAGGCACTTTCAATTAGAATTTCTAAGACAATGGAACAAGCTTTATCTATCCCAGCCCATACGTTTGACAAGTCTGATGCACAGGGGGTTACGATGGTGGCAAAGAAAGAAATCCTTATAAGATTTGCATCCATCGGGATATCCCTCTTGGACCATAGTTTCCACATATGCCAGTGCGATTAGCTTGGGGGTGCACTGCAACCAGGTGTCAGTTCAAGGAAAATGGGCATTTCACACAAGAATCATCTGAAATATTTTAAATAATGATAAATAATGATAATGATAAATAAATTTGAGCAGCTTTTCTAGCTCTGATAGCCCTGGAGTTTTCATATCAGATGCAAGCCAGTGCTTCTCCGAATGGATAACAGAGCGGCGTTTCATACATCCAGCATCGGGGGGACCCACAGCAGGTCCTTATTGAGAGAACTCATCCCCCTTTGGGCATAAAGGAATCTAATGGATCTAACAGCAGTCTCTCTATATGTCAGGCTACATGAACACAAAGGTGGACCTTTTGTCCCAAAAATTTGTGGACGCCAACGAATGGTCTCTGAATCCATCGTGGATTGGATCATGAATCTATGGGGTCTTCCCGATCGGAATCTCTTTTCTACAGCAGACAACGCCAAAGGTGCCGAGGTTCATTTCATGCCTACCTCACCCCCAGGCAGAAGCAATAGATGCCCTCTAGTGTCCGTGGGCATGCAACCTGGCCTATGCATCCCCCTCCCCCCCGCTTCTTATCTCAGAATACATTTCGAAAGTCACAACAGTGATAGCGGTCCTACCGTACTGGTCGAGACATCCATGGTTTCCTGTAACAGTGTTCCTCAGTATTTGCTCAGTGATAAAAATCCCACTCATACCTTTTCTTCTGTGTCAGGAACAGCGCACACACATCCAAATCCTCACAAGTTGAATCTTCACATACGGTTGTTGAAAGGCAGAGGTTCCAGGCCTTAGAATGTTCTTCAGAGGAGATTTATACTCTACTCAAACACAGAAAACCCTCTACAATTGGCCGCTTCCGTTCCAACCTATAGCTGCTACAGGGAAGCACGGATGTGCAAAGTCACGTGTGTGTGTGTGTGTGTGTGTGTGTGTGTGTGTGTGTGTGTGTGTGTGTGTGTGTGTGTGTATGTATGTAGATATATATGATTTTGCAGTTCTGGGTAGGGTGTGTGTACGCCCTACCCACGCTGCCATTCGTGGCCTTAGCTGCCTCCATAGCAGAGCCATACAAAGCAGTGTGCTTACAGTGAAGCACACACACAGCCCACATAGTGAAACAGAACACAGTAAACCCTTTGATCACCCCACGTTAACCCCTTCCTGCCCAGTGCCATTAGTACAGTGTCAGTGCTTTTTATTAGCACTGATCACTGTATTGGTGTCACTGGTGATGTCAGTGACATCAAGTCAGTTCCCCCCAGTGACAGAATGCCCGCCGCAGTCCCACTATAAGTCACTGATCACCGCTCATTACTAGTAAAAAAAAAACCAAAAAAAAAAAACCTTGTTCAGTGACAAAGTTGTTCGGTTTTTGGTATAGAGAGGACAAAAAATCTGCAAATCTATGTGTAATCTTCACAGGGTCTGAGGTAAGGCCACCGCCCCTCATTCGGAATCGAATAGGTTTATGCGAGGGACCAAGCAAATTAAGTTTCTTGGCCAACATTGGTCCCGGTTTATTGGAGCTTGTATAAAACATATGTTCGGCCCAACGTAATGCCTTCTCAGCTTGAGTAGTGGAGAGAAGATCAAGTTCAGCAGCCACCACATCTCGAGCTTTCCTGTTGGCCGTAGTCGGGCAGGTTTTCCAAGTAGCGTCCACCACGGCCAATCTCGAGGTCAATTTCGACATCCTCTTCTCTCTGGCCAGTTTCCTAGACGAGGCGATATGAATCAAATGACCCCTAATGGTGGCTTTGTGAGCCTCCCACAAAGTGACGGCCGAGGGTACAGAGCCCACATTGCCCGTAAAATAGGACTGAATGTGCGAGAGAACCTGGGAGCAAGAAGCCTGAGTGGTGAGCAGGGATTCGTTGAGTCTCCATGAAAAAGAGGGCCGAGCCATACCAGAAAGACACAGTGAGAAGACCAAAGGGTCATGATCAGACCAGGGTGAGGTAGAGATGACAATCTTTTGAATTAAAGATAAATGTTTGAAGGAAATGAAAACGTGATCTATTCTACAAAAGCTAAAGTGTGGGCTCGAATAAAAAGTATATTCCTGTGACGTAGGATGCATTTCCCGCCAGACGTCTACCAACCCATAAGCTTGCAACGTATCACGCAGTTTAGATTCCTGAGAAAGGTCGTGGTTAGGGGTCCCCCCCGTCGGGTAATAGCGATCGACAGATGAGTTAAAAGCAACATTCGAATTGCCCAGCAGTAAAAGAATACCACGTTGGTGGTGTGAAATCACCTTCAACAAGTGAGAAAAAAACTTGTGTTGGAATCTATATGGCGCGTAATAACCCACCAGGGTCACCTCCTGGTCCCAAAGGGTTCCCCGGAGGAGCAAATACCTGCCGGTGAGATCAGCTATTTCCAGGTTGCAAATAAATAGATTGCATCTAAAAGCAAACACCACACCCCTATGCTTCTCAATGGCCGAAGCAGAGAAAAAGGTTGGATAATGGTGAGAGATAGTGCTGAGGATTGAGAAAACCTTGTCTCCTGCAGACAGACTACGTCCACGTCCTGGGACTTAAGATGATGGAACACTTTAAAACGCTTGGTCGGAGAGTTAAAACCATGGATATTTTGAGAAAAAAAATCTTCAAAGGTTTTAAAGCCATGCTGAGTCGAAGGAATTCAACTGCCGAAGTACACTAGGAATACCGGTCCAATCTTCAAATGCAACCTTACCCTGGGCTGCCCTGGAACCGTGAGAAAGAAAAAAGAAACAGACAAGAAAAGAGAGACAGAAGAAGAAAATGTACACTCCAAGATAGTGTAACAAAACCACAATCAGTGGAAATTGCGTCCCAAGCGCAAGGACACACATAGGGTGTGGCTCTACCACCGGGCACATGGGTGCGTCATAGACAAAATAATACATAATAAACCTGCATGGGGAGGGAAAGGGAAGGGGAGAGAAAAAAAAAAAAGGAAGGTGGGGAGGAACATAACAGGCAAAAAGACAACATCAAGTATATTACCGTAAGGAATGCATAATATGATACCTTAAGATATAGAAAAAACTAAGGCAGATACATTGACATATTAGCATGATAAAAAGGAGGCATTCCCGGGTCACAGACCCATAAGATCGGAAACGGCACCAATCGTAAAAGGCATAGGGCCATGATCCAGGAAGGCCCCCCGGTATATATAAAGAGGTACAATAACATCCCCCCCCCAAACCAAAAAAAACCCAAGGAGCCGGCGAGAGCGGGAATTCCACATAACCAAAATCTTTGCATTACAGTAGCAGAAACACACACACACAAAAAAAAAAAAAAAAGACCCAAAAAATTCAACTCAAAATTGGATAGCAAGGAGGCGGCGGGGAACGAGGATCACCACCAGCATGGACCAGTGTTGCACGGAAGAATATGTCAAACTGTAAGACTAAAACCCGCAACCTACAGAAAACATACGAAAAGTTCAATGTACCAGGGCCAGTCAAGGTCTCTGCCCCATCAGAAACACGGAGAGTCACGTCAGTGGGCCAAGCATTCTGAAAAGCAGAAAATCTTACCCATCCAACCGTACTCAACCTGGATCGGAGCAAGAGGATCCGGACAACGGAGAGCTACCAGGGAGGGAGCGTTTACGGCCGCCAACTTTCTCCCATATATGCCCCAGCTGGGATGAAGGAGGATGGGAACCAGAGGGCCGCACCGGGCTGTCGGAGGTATCCCACGAGGGCAGAAGGTGTAGCACCTCCAGGGTAGACTTGGCCTCTTCCGGATTGTGGACAACATGGCTCCGACCTTGGTACATGAACGTAAGCTTAAATGGGAAGCCCTATTGGTACTTGATGTGACGGTTCAAGAGGACTGACGTGAAGGGTTTCATCTGTTGATGTTTCTGGATGGTGGATGGTGCCAGATCCGCGAACAGCTGGTATGGGTGACCTTGAAAGTGAAGATCCTGCTTGTCTCGCGCAGAGCAAAGGAGCGATTCTTTCGTAAGGTAGTAGGTGAATTTAATTATGATGTCCCTGGGAGGACCCTCAGACCTCCTTGGACTCAGGGCCCGATGGATGTGATCGAACTCCAAATGGTCCATCGGTATTGCCGGGTCCAACTCTTGAAAAAGCACAGTGGCGTGGACGTGAGGTCGACGATGGATTCGGGCAGACCACCCAGGCGAAGATTACTCCGACGGGACCTATTTTCAAAGTCTTCCAGACGCAAGAGGGCTGCGTCAAGTTCTCTTCTCAAATCTGTATGGTCTTGCTCATGATTTTCGTTCACTGGCGCCGCAGCGTCCATCTTGTCTTCAAGAGCATCAGTGCGGCTGCCCAACTCACGAATTTCCTTGTTGAGATGGTTCGCTAGTCTGGAGGAAGCGGTGTGAAGCTCCCGCTGCAGCATGGTCTTGAACCTGGCCAGGAGGTCCACATCACGCAAGGGGGCTGAGAGTGGTCTGCGTCCCGCAAGGGGGGCTGTGTGTGGTCTGCGTCCTGCAAGAAGGGCTGTGGGTGGGCTGTGTCCTGCAAGGGGGGCCGCGGGTGGTCTGCGGCCCTCAAGGAAAGCCGGGGGTGGTCTGCGGACCGCAAGGAGGGTTGTGGGTGGTCTGCGGCCCATAAGGTGGTCTTTGGGTGGTCTGCGGCCTGTGAGGGGGTCTGTGGGAGGTCTGTGGAGATGTCTGGCAGGCTCTCCGTGTCCGGACCGCCCACGGGTAGCGGCGGGCATGCAGCCAAAATCGAGACCGGGGATTCCGCTCGCGAGTAGGCCGCATCTGCTGGCCGGCTCTGAGTGCGAGCGCTGGAGGCGCAGGGGGCTGCTGACTTCTTCCCCATTTCGGCGGGGGGGTCAGCAGAGGGTGTGGGCACAGGTGGGGGACAAATCGGGGCTCCCCAGGAGGCAGAGAATGACTTATTGTGCCTGGCGGTGGAGGAGTGTGGCTACCGAGCTGCCATGCCTTGCGCTGCTCACGAGCGCCCCCCTAAGGTGCTTTTAGGGAGTCATCTTAACTATTTGTCATCCCCTGGGGCAAAAACAAGGGAAAAGAGGCTTCATTAAGAACAATTTCTTCATGGATAGTCAAGTTAATTCATAAGGTGTACAGGGCCAGGGGATTGGAACCCCCCTCTTCAATCAAGGAACATTCGACCAGATCTATCTCCGCTTCATGGGCAGCTAGGGTAAATGTATCAATCAAGACCATCAGCAGAGCAGCTATGTGGTCGTCCCAACACGCATTTATGAGGCACTACAGAGTAGACCCAGGGGCTCTCTCGTCTGTGGAGTTCGGCAAACAAGCTATCAGAGCGGCTGTTGCCTGTTCCAAATGAAAACTTTTACTAAGCATGATTCCACCTGTTTCAGTTAGTTATTTATCACACGTATGCTGACATGGAAGCCCCAGGAAAACAGAAAATTGTCCTTTCCTGGTGCCTATCCATGGCAGCATACGATCCTGCCCTCGGTATTCTATATTACAGAGAATGCTGGGGGTACCTTAACCCACTTCTTTTATATATTTACTGGTTTATATATTCACTCCCTCAGAGGAGTCTAAGGCGGAGCTTATCACAGGTATGCTGCCATGGATAGGCACCAGGAAAGGAAAATTATGGTAAGTATGGTACAATTTTCTGTTTTTCACATGCTGTCAGGGATCCCGGGTCCTCGGCGGTGCGCAGACGGCCGATCCGTCCCAGCCGGCGAGTGCAGAGTCCTCGGCGATCGCGGCGGCGGCCGCACATGCGCAGTAGCGATCGCGGCCGCACCAATGGGAGAACAGGGCGCTCTATTTAAAGCTGCCCTGTGCATCTCCAGGTTACTGCAAGGTCTTGTTCCTGATCCTGTAAGTACGCTTCCTTGTTGCCAAACTCTGCCTGTTCTGACTTATGCTGACCCTCTCCTGCTCTGACCCCGGCTCGTCCCTGACCATCCTTCTGCCTGACCCTCGGTACCGCGCTGCCCGCTACCTGCTGAACCTGGCTTGTGACCCCGACTATTCTCCGCTTACTCCCCCTGTACCACGCTGCCCGCACGATACGGACCCGGCTAGTCTGACCTCGCTCACTCCTAGCTGTCACCCATCCATCCCGCTCGGATCGGGACCTGTCATCCATCCATCCCGCTCGGATCAGGATCTGTCATCCCACCCATCAGCTCGGATCGGACCTGTCATCCCCTTCACAGCAGGCTCATCCCGGGCACATACCCTCAGCGGGACCCCTCTGCCACCGCCGGGGGTGCCCAGGGGCGTGACCTGGTTCCAGTCTTGCACCAAGTCCATCCCCACCATCAGGGGCCCTGGTGAAAAGGCAGACTGGGACTTAGACTCCGCGTCCTGGGAAACCCCGTGCTGTGGACCACTAGAGATCCCGTTGGGCGGAGCCTGACACATGCTATGGCAAAGGATGCAGGATCCAGATACTTAATATTTTTTACAAAAGCTTTTACCATAACAGGAGTCTCATTCTCCAAATCAAATACCATTTTGTATGCTTTGGAAAATCTAATCCTGAAATCAAAAGGAGCATCATTGACCATAGCTCTTAATGAGTCTAAGATTTCCAGAGTTTTTTGGAATACAAATTCCAGTATACAGTATATACACACCAACATTTGTAGACGCTATAACTTTTTTTTTTTCTTAGCAAAGACATGTCGCAGAAAACATTTTGGCCTAAATGTGACATTTTTTTTTTGTTTTATAGCAAAAAGTCAAAAAATAGTTTTTTTTTTAAATTGTCAGTCTTTTTTTGTTTATAGTGCAAAAAATAATCAGACACAGAGAGCAACAACTGACGCAATCTGTCTGATGCATTGCTATGAACTTCATCCTCATTAAAATATGACATCTTGATTAAAAGCTGTGCCATAAAATTGGCAACCCAAAGACAGAATATTCTATTTCTCTGCTCATCATTTAGGTTAAACTTATCAAAAAGTTTCAAAAACATCTGCATTATGGAATGTGTCAGCTTTCATATCATAAGCTAGCGTATCCTTCAAAATTTTAATTAACTGATTATGAATTTGCAAGTCCAGCTTAGAAGCCCTATTCACTACTAAGTTCCTCTGCTGCAGAGAGACTATTTGGAATATACAGTCAGGTCCATAAATATTGGGACATCGACACAATTCTAACATTTTTGGCTATATACACCACCACAATGGATTTGAAATGAAACGAACAAGATGTGCTTTAACTGCAGACTGTCAGCTTTAATTTGAGGGTATTTACATCCAAATCAGCTGAACGGTGTAGGAATTACAACAGTTTGCATATGTGCCTCCCACTTGTTAAGGAACCAAAAGTAATGGGACAGAATAATAATCATAAATCAAACTTTCACTTTTTAATATTTGGTTGCAAATCCTTTGCGGTCAATTACAGCCTGAAGTCTGGAACGCATAGACATCACCAGACGCTGGGTTTCATCCCTGGTGATGCTCTGCCAGGCCTCTACTGCAACTCTCTTCAGTTCCTGCTTGTTCTTGGGGCATTTTCCCTTCAGTTTTGCCTTCAGCAAGTGAAATGCATGCTCAATCGGATTCAGGCCAGGTGATTGACTTGGCCATTGCATAACATTCCACTTCTTTCCCTTAAAAAACTCTTTGGTTGCTTTTGCAGTATGCTTTGGGTCATTGTCCATCTGCACTGTGAAGCGGTGTCCAATGAGTTCTGAAGCATTTGGCTGAATATGAGCAGATAATATTGCCCGAAACACTTCAGAATCCATCCTGCTGCTTTTGTCAGCAGTCACATCATCAAAAATACAAGAGAACCAGTTCCATTGGCAGCCATACACGCCATGACACTACCACCACCATGCTTCACTGATGAGGTGGTATGCTTAGGATCATGAGCAGTTCCTTTCCTTCTCCATACTCTTCTCTTCCCATCACTCTGGTACAAGTTGATCTTGGTCTCATCTGTCCTTAGGATGTTGTTTCAGAACTGTGAAGGCTTTTTTAGATGTCATTTGGCAAACTCTAATCTGGCCTTCCTGTTTTTGAGGCTCACCAATGGTTTACATCTTGTGATGAACCCTCTGTATTCACTCTGGTGAAGTCTTCTCTTGATTGTTGACTTTGACACACATACACCTACCTCCTGGAGAGTGTTCTTGATCTGGCCAACTGTTGTGAAGGGTGTTTTCTTCACCAGGGAAAGAATTCTTCGGTCATCCACCACAGTTGTTTTCCGTGGTCTTCTGGGTCTTTTGGTGTTGCTGAGCTCACCGATGCGTTCCTTCTTTTTAAGAATGTTCCAAACAGTTGTTTTGGCCACGCCTAATGTTTTTGCTATCTCTCTGATGGGTTTGTTTTGTTTATTCAGCCTAATGATGGCTTGCTTCACTGATAGTGACAGCTCTTTGGATCTCATCTTGAGAGTTGACAGCAACAGATTCCAAATGCAAATAGCACACTTGAAATGAACTCTGGACCTTTTATCTGCTGATTGTAATTGGGATAATGAGGGAATAACACACACCTGGCCATGGAACAGCTGAGAAGCCAACTGTCCCATTACTTTTGGTCCCTTAACAAGTGGGAGGCACATATGCAAACTGTTGTAATTCCTACACCGTTCACCTGATTTGGATGTAAATACCCTCAAATTAAAGCTGACAGTCTGCAGTTAAAGCACATTTTGTTCGTTTCATTTCAAATCCATTGTGGTGGTGTATAGAGCCAAAAATATTAGAATTGTGGCGATGTCCCAATATTTATGGACCTGACTGTAACTAGCCTTTGCTGCTTCTGATTGTTTTTTCCTAGAGATCATAGCTATTTGCTTCAATTTCTTGCTCAAAATGCTCAATATAGTTACAAACGATTTCACAGTTTGTACAATTGGAATCCAAAACAGATCTATTTTCATGCACTTGTGTGCTCTGCAAGACATTTTCACAACACAAACTGCATTTTTTTCAGGTATTTCAAACACCATTGAATTGAAAAGCCTAACAAAATTCATTACATTACGCAATTTCCGTTTCATTTCATTAAAGGAAAACCTGGATTGAGCAATATCAATATTAGCCTGCATACATAGATTTCTACAAACTAGTATCAGAAGCATGGCTAACTAAACCCTGGAATTCCAACTTGCTTTTAATAACTAATGAATCAATAAATTCCATTATATCTACTCACCGAATATAGCATATTTCCTCTTATGTGCTGGCTCAGGGATCTGTTTCTCTGGACTTTTGGTCTCCACAAGGATCCTCAGGTCTCCATAATTGCCATCCATTCTAGGTTCTTCAATCTTTTCTGGATCTTGATCAATCAATAAACTTTATTCATATCATCTTCTCCCCCCTCAGCAAATGAGGAAAAAGGCAAAAAACTTGGAAAATATTTGATAAAGGCTGGCTTCTCCAAAATGTTAGAAATCGAATTGTGATAAGACACTAATAATATTCTTTAATGTCTTTAGACAATTGTAGGAATAAATCTATTGCAAGAGCCAGCTAAGAAAAATAAGTGTGACTTTATCTGATTACACAAAAGATACAAAGTCAATAAAAAATAACAGTTTCAAATACAAAAAGAAATGTAGCTTAAAATAAAATAAAAAGTATTAAGTAAAAGATGTTAGTTTCCTTGAATGTATGAAATGTGTGTGCCGTCTTTGTGTTAAAGCATGTGTGTATGTGACAGACTTCTTTGTTTCAAAAAATGCAGGCTGACTTAGTTACCTCCCCTTTTCGCCTCCCACTCTGAACTAGTAATGGGGGTTGTCTAGATGCAACATGAGTTCCTACCACTAGCTAGTTAACATGACTTGTAAGAGAAAGTTTGGAGGGGTGAGGAGCAAGTTCTAGTGTTTCACAGCATAAAAGAGTCTTCCAGATAGAAGTGACTGATGAACATTGAAAAAAAAAAACTACATAAGCTCTCAATCTATTCAATCAAATCGTAACAAGATATACATTACATAGGAATACTTTAAGAGCATATAAACCCAAAACCATCAATCAGCATGTCTAAAGTTACCAACTTCAGACACAATTCACATCTGGAACCATTCAACCAAACCTCTCTCATATACACATAATTAGAGGGTTTTACTTTTGCCAGGCACATATTAGAACTACTAGAGACCGAATTAAAATTTAGATATTAACCACTTGCCTACCGGGCACTTATACCCCTTCTTTACCCGGCTAATTTTCAGTGCTGTCACACTTTGATTGACAATTGCGCGGTCATGCAAGATTGTACTCATATGACATTTTTATCATTTTTTTCTCACAAATAGAGATTTCTTTTGGTGGTATTTACTCGCCGCTGGGCACTTTATTTTTTGCACTATAAACAAAAAAATGCAAAAAATTTTGAAAAGAAAAAAAGGTTCTTTGTTTCTATTTTTGCAAACAGGTAATTTTTCTCCTTCACTGATGTGCATTGATGAGGCAGCACTGATGGGCACTGATAGGCAGCACTGATAGGCGACACTGATAGGCAGCACAAATGAGGTGGCAAGGATAGGTGGCACTGATAGGCGGCACTGATGATGGGTACTGATAGACAGCACTGATAGGTGGCACTGACTGGCATCACTGCTGGGCCAGTCAATACCTAGCAGTACTGGCTGCACTGCTAGGTATTGACTGGCGCCACTGTTAGGCATTGACTGGCGCAACTGCTGGGCACTGACTGGCACAACCGATGGGCACTGACTGGTGCCACTGACTGGCAGTACTGCTGGGCTGCACTGATGGGCACAGGTAGGTGGCACTTCTGGATTGCACTGCTGGGCACAGGTGTGTGGCACTGCTGGGTGGCACAGGTGGTTGCACTGCTGGGCACATGTGGCTGCACTGCTGGGCACAGGTGGGCAGAACTGGTGGGTGGCACTGCTGGGTACCGATCATCAGGGCACTGATCATCAGTGCCCTGATGCTCGGTGCCGATTCCTGCTCTAAAAACTGCCGGTTCTCGGCAGTACTTTCCTCACGATCTGACAGCGTGAGGAAAGTGCAGCCGAGAACCGGCAATTGCATTTCCCTGTGATCAGCGTGTCATTGGACATGGCTGATCACATGGTAAAAGGCCAATGGCCAATGGTAAAAGGTCCGTAGAACACAACGATCACGGAGATCGCCAGGGGCGCGCAGGAGAGCGCGTTCTGGGAGGAAGTCATATGACGCCCTCCCAGAACTGGCCAGCCGCAGTGTAGCCGTCATTCGGCTATCTGCGGTCGGCAACTGGTTAAAAATTAATATTACACACCATTGTGAAAATGCATGCAGTTTTCTTTGCTTTAAAAATACGCTATGGCATATTTTTTGTGTGTCTTTGCACATGGACATCAATATGCATTTTGTTGCATTTCTCTGCATTGTGTTTTGCACGTTCTTGCTTGAATATGATATAAAATTTCTCTCTGTTGGTCAACTGGTAAACAGAATTGAAATGCACTACTTGTGTTTTACTCCATTATAATTAATTGAAGGCGGTAAGATGAAATCACATAAGCAGACCCCCGCCCCAGTCCTTCACCGTGAACTGATAAAGACTCCTAAGTAAAATTACTCAGAATTCAGGTTTGGTTCACCATCTGGCCTCCCGAGAACCTTAGAATATACCATCCCTTCCCTCTACTCTATCCCCCTAGACCTCCCACCCAAATCTGGCTGTTCACAAGTGCCAACTAAAACTATGTAAATATTAAAAAACTTGTTTAAGATGAGTAATGGAGCCAGGATGTCAAATAAGAACGACAATACATTTTTGTAATGTTAATATGTTTATCTTGTAACAACATTGTAGTTTAATATCGTTAAAATGCAAATAAAAATTATATTTAAAAAAGGCAAAACAGGGTGCAGTTTCCCTAATCCTGCACTGCAATGCAAAAATATGAACAGTCATACACATAGAAATGTGTATGACCGTTCTCTGCTTCTCCTGCTGTAGGTGACTGAATTTCACCTCTAAATTGTAACTGTGTAAATGTGAACATAGCATCAAAAACTTACAAAATAAGCAGGACGAGCAAACAACCAGTATTTTTGTAAGAAAATAAATTATTACAACCAATGTATTTCTCTCACCAGGTTACCTTTAATTGGCGCACCAAACAAAGAACATTTCTATGCAAGATATATCTTTAAAAAAATTTAAATATAAATGTGTCTTATATTTATCAATAACTTTCATTTTGCTTGTGTAAACATGAAAATGTATTTCTCCACCACAGATTTTGCAAATGACAAATGATGCATGTGCGTAAATGGCACTAGATGCATAAATACGTTTCAATTACTATTACAGAAGAAAAACAAAATCATACCCTTGAGGGAAATATCTCACATGTTGTACATATTCTAACATTTCTAACATTTAGGTTAATAAAATCAAAAACTGTAGAAACAAATGGAAATTATTAAACAAAGTCTCACCTGTCTTCTTTGGTGACTTGAGAATAGTAAGAACGCTGTCGAATAGCAGAGTAGAATGAAAATGCTTCATTAAGGTAGCTTGTCTCAGAGGTGCGGAGACTGAATGAGAAAAAGAAGCTCTTGTTACAGAACCTAACTAGAATCAAAGATAATACTATATAACCTAGCATAATTGAACATGCAAAAATACAGTCAATACTTTATAAATGTGTAATACAAGTAAAGATCAACTTATTTAAGTTAATTTAAAGTGGTTGTAAAGTAAAAATGTTATTACCCTAATGCAGGCATGTCCAAAGTCCGGCCCGCGGGCCAATTACGGCCCGGGGGTCGGTTTAATACGGCCCTCCAACAGCCCTCCCTGCTCTGTGTAATGTGGCCCTCCCACAGCCCTCCCTTCTATGGCAGACAGTCTTCTGCTTGAGAACAGAGGGCAGTGCGCATGCCTGACTGCGGCGCGTTCTCCCTGGTCTGTGTAAATGCGGCTGTCGCACGGCCCTCCCTTCTGTGGCAGACAGTCTTCTGCTTGAGAGCAGTGCGCATGCGTGACTGCACCGCGCTGGGAGCGACAGAGGGCGGTGACGTCAGGGCCGGACTTCCAGCGTGAAGTGTGTTTCTCTTCTCTTCCCGGCTGCCGAGCAGAGACTTCAGCTCCAGCTACCTTTTTCACCCTTCACATTAGTGCAGGTAAGTTTTTTTTAAATTTATTTTCAATACATTGTGAAAACTCAGCTTGAGTTGATCTTAATGTTATGAAATGAAAAGTATGTCGTTTGCAATTAACTTGGCATAAAATAATTTATTTGCATTTAATTGTAATGGTTCAAAGAATGTTTGGAAAAATGTTCGGCCCTCCACCATGTTCACTTCATCCAATCTGGCCCTCTTTGAAAAAAGTTTGGACACCCCTGCCTTAATGCATTCCATGCATTAAGTTAAAAACAAGGTAAAAACTGCCCCAATAACTGTACTACCCATCTCCCCTTCCCTAAACACTTACCTGGCTTTTCTCACTGCTCCAGTGCTGTCCCAGCTCCAGCACAGCTCCTCTCACTTCCAGGTCTCCCAGGAGACACTGAGAACAGCGGAAGCCATAGGCTACTGCTGCTCAGTCAAATTCCTTTGAGGAGAGTGTGGTGGCATAGCTACCGGCGCTGGGAGTGTCTATGGACACAGTCTGGCTCAGCAGCATGTGTGCACTGGTGCCCAATTAGCACCCAGCTTGCCAAGAGGGCACTCCAATATCATTGCACACAGCAGGTAAGAATAACACCTTTTTATTTTAAAGAAACAAAAATTTTCTTTAGTACCACTTTAAGCACACAATACAAATGGGAGAATTTTCTGAAACTGGACCAGACAAAATCTGGAGCAACTTTTCATAGTAACCAATCAGGTTCTAGATTCAGTTTGATCAGTTAAGTTTGGAAATAAAAGCTAGAAGTCAATTTGTTGGCATCCACAGCTATTTCAGATTCTTGTAGCTCCAGTCTTTCTAAATTCCCCTCGATGTACCTACTGAAAAAAACATGTTTCACAGTCCATTGAAGAAAACAGGAACAGTATTTTATTTTGTATTATACAATGCCTTCTTTAGGTAAAATGGACACCAGGTCAAATGCCATTTGTAGCCAGCCCCTAGAGCTCCTCGCACCCCAGCCATGTTTTACTTGTAGGGAAGCAGCACAAAAAAAATGAATAAATAAAATAATGGGCGTACACACTTGAGGTACGAGTACGGCGTCCATGGACTCAGAGAAAGGGATTTTACCTGAAGTACAAAAATCCTGTTTATGCTAACTGATGAGGGACAAAAGAACAGTATACTACTATGGAACATCCAAAAACAATTTCCCCAAGAATAGAAGGCACTCTCAATAAGAAAGAAGAGTAGGCACAAAAGAAGGGATGCTTTTATTCCAACTTCTCTTTTATATAACCTGTCTTAAAGGGTCGGTTCACACCAGAACGTGGTGCCGGAAACCTGCATTTGGTCCACATTCAAAATGCCCCGCAGATGCGATTCTCCCCTATTTTCTGCCTGTTTGTACAAAACAAAGTCCATAAAGTTAACACCCTCTCTGGTGTAGGTCATAGCAAAAAAATAAACTGCAATTATTTTTACTGTAATACATCTGTAATTCCAAAAATGCTTCCTCACTCTGTAGCCATATCAGCAGATTAACTACACTACATCCATACAACAAAATTTGGCTTCTAATGGGAGATGTGGAGCTCTTCCCATCAATACATGAATATGAAAAGCTAGGGGACAGGAAAAACTGTGCCCCAAAGCAGTTTTGGGTCTCTGGAGATGGCAATCCCCAGAAAATATAAATTTTTTTTATGGGTGAGGAGGCACTCATTCATAATCACCAAAAACCACATAACTTCTGTATGTGAAAACCTGCGCAACCAGTACTCAAAGCATACAAAGATCAGACATCCAGAATGGAAAATACATGTTCTGATTTTATCTTTAATCCCGGTTACATTCCTAAAACATGCTTGATGTCATGTATGTGCGCAGGTAGTCTTGAGGCTAGGAGCTGCAGCTGTGAATCTACCCATTCCCCTACCCCGGGATTAGCAACCCGTTGATTCACCGCAGGCAGGTGACAGGTGGTTTGCCATATTGCCATAGAGTCCCTGACAACCCGCAAGTGCTTCCCCCCCCACCACAAACACTGATTGTAGAGTAGTGTAGAGATGGAAAGATCTTAGGCGTCTTGCCTCAAGCTGCTAAACATTCAAAGCCAGTTCTAGGCATCCTTTCATTCCCTTTCATGTGCAGCTGCGGGGCAGGGAATTCCTCTGCCGCCTAAGATTTGCTGTTGGCTAGTTTAGGCTCTTTCAAGTGGGTGACATCATGTGACCAGAGAGGAGGAATGGCAGTGATCAGAGCACAGGAACATGGAGCTGTACCACAGCAGTCCTCCTGCCCCTCTAGTACTGTACCCTCCAGACCCTCCTTTGCTGTGCCTTCCAGACCCCCAGTACTGTGCCCTCCAAATCCCCCTGTACCATGCCCTTCTGAAAACCCCATGAGCTGTGCCCTCCTGACCCGCTCCCCCTTTTACACTGCTCTGCTGACCCCTTGCCCTGTTCTCTGCCTTGCTAGTTTCTCTCCTGCTCACCCCTACTGGTGTCTGTACACTGCCCTACATCCTATTGACTTCTGTACACTGCAATAGATCTCACTGACATCTGTGCACTGTCCTACATCTTACTGACCTCTGTACACTGCCCTACCAACTATTGAAAAGAAAGAAGAGTAGGAACAAAAGAAGGGATGCTTTCATTCCAACTTCTCTTTTACATAACCTGCCTTTAAAGGGTCGGTTCACACCAGAACATGGTTCCAGAAACCTGCATTTGGTCTGCATTCAAAACACCCTGCCAGGGGGCGTGGCTTGGATATGGCGGAGTGAGAGCTCTGCGGGGATCGCTGCCCGGACACTCAGTCTAGCCCGTTCTGACAACCGCGACACATGCCTGGAGACCTCAGTCAGAACACGGGGGACCCCTGAACTGACGCTGAGAAAGTATTTGATCGAGTTAACTGGCAATTTTTGGAAGCAACCTTGGCCCATATTGGACTTCAAACTTCTATGCTTCGCTTGATTGCCTCTCTATACTCTCATCCATCTGCGTTGGTTATCGTTAACGAAACTCGCTCTGCCTTCTTTCCAATCACCAACGGTACGCGTCAGGGGTGCCCCCTATGCCCCCTGATCTTTATTTTGACTCTGGAACCATTCCTTTGCACAATCCGGGTGAATAATTCTATCTCTGGTTTCTGTAAACCCTCTGGGGAGCACAAGGTTTCCGCAGTTGCAGACGACCTAATCTTTTTTCTCACCGATCCCCTTATCTCACTACCTAATTTGATCAGGGCATTGGGGAAATATGGAGATATTTCTTTTTTCAAAATGAATCTCTCCAAGTCCTCAACTCTAAACATATCCACGAGCTCTCTGTTTTAGTATCTGTCCATCCTTTGCCTGTCGCTCGTCCACTACTTCAATTAGGTGACTTAAAATTAACGTTACGCCAGATCCCTCCCACCTCTTTGAGGCAAGCTTTGCTCCTTTGCTTATTAGTATCTTCTCCGGTGGCAATCCCGCACTCTCACCCGGTTTTGTAGATGCAGCGCACTCAAGATGATGATTCTACCCTGTGTTCTGTACGTCTTACAGGCTCTCCCCCATCAGGTTCCCTATATGGGAACCCTTCAGGAAAATTGACTTCTTTTTGTGCCTTTATTTAGCCCCGTGGGGGTCCTTGTTTTGCTTTTCGTGTTTTGACTCTCCCCAAATCTTCTGGGGGGGTTGTTCTGCCAAATATTTACTCCTACTACAAGGCCACACACCTCGCGTGTCTAGTGGACTGACATTGCCATGGTGAGGCCAAACACTGGGTTTCAATGGAATTAGAGGATTCGGCTAACACGGCCTTGAGCCTTCCATGGTTATGTGTCCCCCTCCTTCTTGAGCTGGTAGCTCATCCAACACTAGGTGCTACCCTCACAGTTTTGAGCAGGTCTTTCACTCTACTCATATCTCCCCGGAGCCTTCTCCTCATATCCCAATTCGGGGAAACCCTGATTTTCCATCGGGAAATGAGGACCCCTGTTTTGCCCATCTTGCAGCCTCAGGCTACTCACATCTTGTGGACTTTCTTCACACTTCAGGGGGTTTGGTTGCTACTGATTTGATGTGTTTAGTGAACCTTCCGCTGAGTTTGTGGAGGGGGTAACAGCTTCGCTCCTATCTCCGATCAATCTTATGCTCTTCGGGAATTACACGTAAGTTGACTCATTTTGAGACACTCCACTACAAGGGTGAACCAGTCCGTCATAGTTTCTCTACAATCTATTCCCTCCTGATCCAACCCGCTTCTGACTTTGTCCCCTCATTTCTATCAAGCTGGGAATACAAATAGATGTATACTCACAAACCAAAGGAAATTAAAAGCAGAAAGTGCTCAAAGGGGGTTCGTCTCCTGAAACGTGTCAGCTTATCCCTATTTAGGGCACAGCATTGTAGTGACTGTCATTGAGGATTACACTTTCTGCTTTTAATTTCTTTTGGTTTGTGAGTATACATCTATTTGTTTACACAATTCGTGGTGTACCACGGTAATGCACGATGAGAGTGCGCCCTTGTCTGCTTTTGTTCACCAAAATTTAGGAGACTATAAGCTTTTGGCGAGTTGGTATTGTGTGCCCTCTACCCTTCATTGATTTTTGCAGCAGCTCCCTGATATTTGTTGGAGTTGTGCAGTGGAGAATGGTACCATCTTCCATGTCTTTTGCCAGTGTCCAAAGCTTCAACCATTCTGGCAAGTGGTGACGGATATCAACAAACATCTTACCTCTGTAGACCTGCGTGACGATCCGGCTGGCTGCCTGCTGCACCTCTCGGAGAGACCCGTCAAAAAGTATAAATCTTCTCTCACTATGCAGTTGTTGAATGCAGCTAAGGCATGCATCCCCATCTGTTGGAAAACTGACCGCCCTCCTTCTCTTTCCTTGTGGTTTTCTAAGGTCAATGAGCTTAGGGATATGGAGAACCTCACTGCCACCCTTTACAATAAGGAGGAGGCCTTTCAAGACACCAGGTTCCCCTGGCAATATTATGTTTTTGCAGATGCTTACCTGGTTGAATCTTCTTGTGCTCATTGAACCTCTTTCTTTCTTTCAGTTGCTCTGATCTGACTTGCCCAGGGAGGGAGGGCGACTCGATGCTTGCTCCTTGTGTATTTGACCCTCTCTCTCCTTAAGGCTCTTTTACTGCTCATTTTCTGTCTCCCATAACATTGCCTTTTTATCTTGCTCTCCTTTTCCCCGCGTTCTCATGGAGTTGACTGGCTCCTTTTTCTAGGTCTCACTACCTTTTTCATTTTCATTTCTCATACTTTCTCTCTGGTACCAGCTAAACTCGTTCTGACAGAAATTTTTTACCCACTCAACTTCATTGTACTCATTTTACTCATAAGTCACGTTTGCATTGTTTGTTCACTGCCTTTCATCCCTTTAGGTTGATTATTACTCTACTTGAACCCCAGAAAATCAGATGCTCTAATTATAGTGCAGTTTGTTTGTTTTTTTATGTACTTTTGACAATTTCATTGGAAACCAACTGTTTTCTTTTTGCACTTTTATACAGCTGATTTCTGTTAAATGTTGTTGTATATGTTGCCTATCATCTTTTGATGAACCCAATGTTTGGTTCTCTTTGCCTGTTAAAAATAATTTCATAAATAAGAAAAAAAAAAGCTGCGGCACCCGAGTGATCTTTGATCTCTTCCACGTTCTCATGGTAGATCTCCACCTCCACAAGTCATGGTAGATCTCCACCACTCAAAGGTTGCCTTCCCCTGCCCTTCCCTTTAATTTCTAGAGTCTATACCAAAGACTATGTCATGTAATTCAGGCAAATAGTGAAAAATAGGAAATCTGGGATACTCAACTTTGAGATAGGTTGCTATTTTGAATCCTACCACTTTCTAAGCCACCGTTCATCCATCAATCTACTTAGATATGTTCGATATGGCTCATGGGGGGGGGGGGGGATGGCTATGAGCGACATCTGAGAAGATGCATCTCACAGAGCTCCTGCTTGGAATCCTTCATTGATCCTTTCCCTGGCCAGCTATCTTCCCACATCGCTTACTGGAGTGCGGGGACAATACCCTAGAGTAGTCAGCTGTACCTCTTTATCGCTTTATCAGCTCCACAGCATCCTGACTAGAGATGAGCGAATTATTCAAAAATTCGATTCGACTGATTCGGCGAATTTGTGAAAAAATTTTGATTCGAGTCTAATATATTCGCCGCGAATTTACCTTATAAAAGGGTGTTTCTAGGCTTCAGAGAGCCTTTATATTAGTGCAGAACACTGTACCTTTAATTTAAATGCCCTTGGAGTCTGCTGGGGAAGAGAAATAATACTGACAGTCAGTATGACATGCAGATGAGTGCCGTCGATCTTAGAATCACCGCACACTTCACTCATTTGGGCAGTCACGGGGCCAAAACCAGAGTGTGGAGCCACAGTGTGGCGGTGGAGGCAGCAGCAATGGGAGGCCATACAGCACCCTATGACAAAAATGGAAACCACCAGCAGTGTGAGGAGACCTGAAAGTGGCACATGGCAGAGTGTGGCGATGGAGACAGCAGCAATGGGAGGCCGTACAGGGACCCATGACACACTCTGGACCTGGCAGCAGCATGAGGAGGCGGTACAGGGGCCCATGACAGATTACGGGCCTGGCAGCAGCATGAGGAGTCGGTACGGGGGCCCATGGCAGATTACGGGGCTGGCAGCAGCAATGGGAGGCCGTACAGGGACCCATGACACACTCTGGACCTGGCAGAAGCATGAGGAGGCGGTACAGGGGCCCATGACAGATTACGGGCCTGGCAGCAGCATGAGGAGTCGGTACGGGGGCCCATGACACACTCTGGACCTGGCAGCAGCATGAGGAGGCGGTACAGCGGCGCATGACAGATTACGAGCCTGGCAGCAGCAACTTGGACAGGAGGACGTTCAGCTTCTGCACCGTCGGGTGCGTGCTCGCAAACTGTTGTCTCTTGGAAACGGATTCCAAGAAAGGCTGCTGACGGAATCCGTGAAGAGGAGTAGCAGGAGAAGGAGCATCTGAACGAGCGGAATATGCCAACAAGCGACAACAGGGGCCCATGACAGATTACGGGCCTGGCAGCAGCATGAGGAGTCGGTACAGGGACCCATGAGAGACTCTGGACCTGGCAGCAGCATGAGGAGGCGGTACAGGGGCCCATGGCAGATTAGGGGCCTGGCAGCAACTATGGGAGGCCCGTAATCTGCCAGCACCCTATGACAAAAAATGGAACACACCAGCAGTGTGAGGAGACCTGAAAGTGGCACATGGCAGAGTGTGGCGATGGAGACAGCAGCAATGGGAGGCCGTACAGGGACCCATGAGAGACTGTGGACCTGGCAGCAGCATGAGGAGGCGGTACTGGGGCCCATGGCAGATTACGGGCCTGGCAGCAGCAATGGGAGGCCCGTAATCTGCCAGCACCCTATGACAAAAAATGTAACACACCAGCAGTGTGAGGAGACCTGAAAGTGGCACATGGCAGAGTGTGGCGATGGAGACAGCAGCAATGGGAGGCGGTTCAGGGACCCATGAGACACTGTGGACCTGGCAGCAGCATGAGGAGGCGGTACAGGGGCCCATGGCAGATTAAGGCCTGGCAGCAGCAATGGGAGGCCCGTAATCTGCCAGCACCCTATGACAAAATGGAACCCTGGGCTGGGGCACGCAGAACCGCCGTATCTTTATCACGGTTTTCCCAGGCCACCGAATGGCGACGCTGCATATGCTGACACAACGCTGTAGTCCCAACATGGGCCCCCTGGCCACGCTTGACTTTCTGGCCACATAGTCGACATACGGCTACGTTTACTTCCTCGGGCGGCTTGACGAAAAATTGCCACACCGCCGAGTAGGAAACTTTGCCCCCGCTACTCCTCACTGGCTGACTGCTACTTCCTCCGTGCACACCGGCACCACTACTGGCCGTGGTGGTAGGCTGCAGTGGAGCTGGTGCTCTACTCCGTGGCCGTTTGCCTCCACTGACACAGCTGAGACCCTGCTGCCTCCTGGCAGCAGCAATGGGAGGCCGTACAGGGACCCATGACACACTCTGGACCTGGCAGCAGCATGAAGAGGCGGTACAGGGGCCCATGGCAGATTACGGGCCTGGCAGCAGCAATGGGAGGCCCGTAATCTGCCAGCACCCTATGACAAAAAATGTAACACACCAGCAGTGTGAGGAGACCTGAAAGTGGCACATGGCAGAGTGTGGCGATGGAGACAGTAGCAATGGGAGGCCGTACAGGGACCCAAGAGAGACTCTGGACCTGGCAGCAGCATGAGGAGGCGGTACAGGGGCCCATGGCAGATTAGGGGCCTGGAAGCAGCAATGGGAGGCCCGTAATCTGCCAGCACCCTATGACAAAAAATGGAACACACCAGCAGTGTGAGGAGACCTGAAAGTGGCACATGGCATGAGACACTGTGGACCTGGCAGCAGCATGAGGAGGCGGTACAGGGGCCCATGGCAGATTAGGGGCCTGGCAGCAGCTATGGGAGGCCCGTAATCTGCCAGCACCCTATGACAAAAAATGGAACACACCAGCAGTGTGTGAGGAGACCTGAAAGTGGCACATGGCATGAGACACTGTGGACCTGGCAGCAGCATGAGGAGGCGGTACAGGGGCCCATGGCAGATTAGGGGCCTGGCAGCAGCTATGGGAGGCCCGTAATCTGCCAGCACCCTATGACAAAAAATGGAACACACCAGCAGTGTGTGAGGAGACCTGAAAGTGGCACATGGCAGAGTGTGGCGATGGAGACAGCAGCAATGGGAGGCCGTACAGGGACCCATGAGAGACTCTGGACCTGGCAGCAGCATGAGGAGGCGGTACAGGGGCCCATGGCAGATTAGGGGCCTGGCAGCAGCAATGGGAGGCCCGTAATCTGCCAGCACCCTATGACAAAAAATGGAACACACTAGCAGTGTGAGGAGACCTGAAAGTGGCACATGGCATGAGACACTGTGGACCTGGCAGCAGCATGAGGAGGCGGTACAGGGGCCCATGGCAGATTAGGGGCCTGGCAGCAGCTATAGGAGGCCCGTAATCTGCCAGCACCCTATGACAAAAAATGGAACACAACAGCAGTGTGAGGAGAACTGAAAGTGGCACATGGCATGAGACACTGTGGACCTGGCAGCAGTATGAGGAGGCGGTACAGGGGCCCATGGCAGATTAGGGGCCTGGCAGCAGCTATGGGAGGCCCGTAATCTGCCAGCACCCTATGACAAAAAATGGAACACAGCAGCAGTGTGTGAGGAGACCTGAAAGTGGCACATGGCATGAGACACTGTGGACCTGGCAGCAGCATGAGGAGGCGGTACAGGGGCCCATGGCAGATTAGGGGCCTGGCAGCAGCGATGGGAGGCCCGTAATCTGCCAGCACCCTATGACAAAAAATGGAACACACCAGCAGTGTGTGAGGAGACCTGAAAGTGGCACATGGCAGAGTGTGGCGATGGAGACAGCAGCAATGGGAGGCCGTACAGGGACCCATGAGAGACTCTGGACCTGGCAGCAGCATGAGGAGGCGGTACAGGGGCCCATGGCAGATTACGGGCCTGGCAGCAGCAATGGGAGGCCCGTAATCTGCCAGCACCCTATGACAAAAAATGGAACACACCAGCAGTGTGAAGAGACCTGAAAGTGGCACATGTTTGGGGCATGATTCATGGCGGATTTAGTCAGTTGTGTCAGGAACTGGTGGTTTGAAATCCAGACTAATCCACGCCTGATTCATTTTCACAAACGTGAGTCTCTCCACACTTTGGGTGGACAGTCGTGTCCTCCGCGGAGTTACAATACCTCCTGCCGCACTAAACACGCGCTCCGATGCCACGCTACTGGCCGGGCATGACAGCCTTTCAAGGGCAAATTCAGCTAGTTGGGGCCAAAGGTCAAGTTTCGTTGCCCAGTAGTCAAGGGGATTGTCTACCTCGGTTGGCAGGGTGCTGTCCAAGTAGGCCTAAGCCTGTTGTTTGAGGTCCTGCTCCAGGTCCACCTGATGCTGCTGCTGCTGCGGCTGGTTAGTAGTTTCCTCACTGCGCTGGTGAAGAAAGCTACTCATCATCGACTGCAGACTGAGGCAGCCGCTGCTGGTGGAGCTGCCACTGCTCCTACCACCCCACCCCTCCCCTGCTGCCATGGCAGCGGAACGCGAGCGCACAGGGCCCACAGTGTCTGAGGATGGACGTTGGCGCAGAAAGGCAGAGACCAGCTGACTACATAGGTGGTTTTTATAGTACGTTATTTTGGCCTCCCTCTCAGCAGGTGTGAAAAAGGCCACCATTTTTGAACGGTAGCGAGGGTCCAACAAGGTGGACAGCCAAAAGTCATCCCTCTGTCTGATGGTTATTATTCGGCTGTCGCTATGCAAGCAAGCGAGCATGCTATGGGCCATTTGTGCCAAGGAATGCGAGGGACTCCCTGCCTCCATCTCCACAGCATACTGCCACGGTGCGTCTGGGTCCTCTGTCTCCTCCTCCTCCTCTACCAGATGCTCCTGCTCCTCCACTCCTGTCCGCTGAGTGGAAAAACCACCTATTTCACTCAATAATTCCTGAGCACCAATGTCCTCCTCTACCTCCTCCTCTTCTTCCTGTCCTGCCCCCACAGGGGTCATGTGGCGTTGAGATCTGTGCGCCACGTCTACCGCACCCTGACCAGCCATTGTTAACAGCATTTGTTCCAGGACGTGCAACAGAGGAATGACGTCGTTCATCCCATAGTCCTGCCGACTCACGAATAGCGTGGCCTCCTCAAAGGGCCTGAGCAAGCGCAGGTGTCACGCATGAGCTGCCAATGGCTGACATCTAAGTTACACAGGGAGTACCTTTATCCGCTTGTAACATCAGGAAATCTGTGATGGCCTTTCGCTGTTGGTAAAGGCGGTCTAACATGTGTAAGGTTGAATTCCACCTTGTTGCAACGTCACAGCATGAGGAGTCGGTACGGGGGCCCATGGCAGATTACGGGCCTGGCAGCAGCAATGGGAGGCCCGTAATCTGCCAGCACCCTATGACAAAAAATGTAACACACCAGCAGTGTGAGGAGATCTGAAAGTGGCACATGGCAGAGTGTGGCGATGGAGACAGCAGCAATGGGAGGCCATACAGGGACCCATGAGAGACTGTGGACCTGGCAGCAGCATGAGGAGGCGGTACTGGGGCCCATGGCAGATTACGGGCCTGGCAGCAGCAATGGGAGGCCCGTAATCTGCCAGCACCCTATGACAAAAAATGGAATACACCAGCAGTGTGAGGAGACCTGAAAGTGGCACATGGCATGACACACTGTGGACCTGGCAGCAGCATGAGGAGGCGGTACAGGGGCCCATGGCAGATTAGGGGCCTGGCAACAGCTATGGGAGGCTCGTAATCTGCCAGCACCCTATGACAAAAAATGGAACACACCAGCAGTGTGAGGAGACCTGAAAGTGGCACATGGCATGACACACTGTGGACCTGGCAGCAGCATGAGAAGGCGGTACAGGGGCCCATGGCAGATTAGGGGCCTGGCAGCAGCTATGGGAGGCCCGTAATCTGCCAGCACCCTATGACAAAAAATGTAACACACCAGCAGTGTGAGGAGACCTGAAAGTGGCACATGGCAGAGTGTGGCGATGGAGACAGCAGCAATGGGAGGCCGTACAGGGACCCATGAGAGACTCTGGACCTGGCAGCAGCATGAGGAGGCGGTATAGGGGCCCATGGCAGATTAGGGGCCTGGCAGCAGCTATGGGAGGCCCGTAATCTGCCAGCACCCTATGACAAAAAATGGAACACACCAGCAGTGTGAGGAGACCTGAAAGTGGCACATGGCAGAGTGTGGCGATGGAGACAGCAGCAATGGGAGGCCGTACAGGGACCCATGAGAGACTCTGGACCTGGCAGCAGCATGAGGAGGCGGTATAGGGGCCCATGGCAGATTAGGGGCCTGGCAGCAGCTATGGGAGGCCCGTAATCTGCCAGCACCCTATGACAAAAAATGGAACACACCAGCAGTGTGAGGAGACCTGAAAGTGGCACATGGCATGACACACTGTGGACCTGGCAGCAGCATGAGAAGGCGGTACAGGGGCCCATGGCAGATTAGGGGCCTGGCAGCAGCTATGGGAGGCCCGTAATCTGCCAGCACCCTATGACAAAAAATGTAACACACCAGCAGTGTGAGGAGACCTGAAAGTGGCACATGGCAGAGTGTGGCGATGGAGACAGCAGCAATGGGAGGCCGTACAGGGACCCATGAGAGACTCTGGACCTGGCAGCAGCATGAGGAGGCGGTATAGGGGCCCATGGCAGATTAGGGGCCTGGCAGCAGCTATGGGAGGCCCGTAATCTGCCAGCACCCTATGACAAAAAATGGAACACACCAGCAGTGTGAGGAGACCTGAAAGTGGCACATGGCATGACACACTGTGGACCTGGCAACAGCATGAGGAGGGGGTACAGGGGCCCATGGCAGATTAGGGGCCAGGCAGCAGCTATGGGAGGCCCGTAATCTGCCAGCACCCTATGACAAAATGGAACACACCAGCAGTGTGAGGAGACCTGAAAGTGGCACATGGCATGACACACTGTGGACCTGGCAGCAGCATGAGGAGGCGGTACAGGGGCCCATGGCAGATTAGGGGCCTGGCAGCAGCTATGGGAAGCCCGTAATCTGCCAGCACCCTATGACAAAAAATGGAACACACCAGCAGTGTGAGGAGACCTGAAAGTGGCACATGGCATGACACACTGTGGACCTGGCAGCAGCATGAGGAGGCGGTACAGGGGCCCATGGCAGATTAGGGGCCTGGCAGCAGCTATGGGAGGCCCGTAATCTGCCAGCACCCTATGACAAAAAATGTAACACACCAGCAGTGTGAGGAGACCTGAAAGTGGCACATGGCAGAGTGTGGCGATGGAGACAGCAGCAATGGGAGGCCGTACAGGGACCCATGAGAAACTCTGGACCTGGCAGCAGCATGAGGAGGCAGTATAGGGGCCCATGGCAGATTAGGGGCCTGGCAGCAGCTATGGGAGGCCCGTAATCTGCCAGCACCCTATGACAAAAAATGGAACACACCAGCAGTGTGAGGAGACCTGAAAGTGGCACATGGCATGAGACACTGTGGACCTGGCAGCAGCATGAGGAGGCGGTACAGGGGCCCATGGCAGATTAGGGGCCTGGCAGCAGCTATGGGAGACCCGTAATCTGCCAGCACCCTATGACAAAAAATGTAACACACCAGAGGTGTGTGAGGAGACCTGAAAGTGGCACATGGCAGAGTGTGGCGATGGAGACAGCAGCAATGGGAGGCCGTACAGGGACCCATGAGAGACTCTGGACCTGGCAGCAGCATGAGGAGGCGGTATAGGGGCCCATGGCAGATTAGGGGCCTGGCAGCAGCTATGGGAGGCCCGTAATCTGCCAGCACCCTATGACAAAAAATGGAACACACCAGCAGTGTGAGGAGACCTGAAAGTGGCACATGGCATGACACATTGTGGACCTGGCAGCAGCATGAGGAGGTGGTACAGGGGCCCATGGCAGATTAGGGGCCTGGCAGCAGCTATGGGAGGCCCGTAGTCTGCCAGCACCCTATGACAAAAAATGTAACACACCAGCAGTGTGAGGAGACCTGAAAGTGACACATGGCAGAGTGTGGCGATGGAGACAGCAGCAATGGGAGGCCGTACAGGGACCCATGAGAGACTCTGGACCTGGCAGCAGCATGAGGAGGCGGTATAGGGGCCCATGGCAGATTAGGGGCCTGGCAGCAGCTATGGGAGGCCCGTAATCTGCCAGCACCCTATGACAAAAAATGGAACACACCAGCAGTGTGAGGAGACCTGAAAGTGGCACATGGCAGAGTGTGGCGATGGAGACAGCAGCAATGGGAGGCCGTACAGGGACCCATGAGAGACTCTGGACCTGGCAGCAGCATGAGGAGGCGGTATAGGGGCCCATGGCAGAATAGGGGCCTGGCAGCAGCTATGGGAGGCCCGTAATCTGCCAGCACCCTATGACAAAAAATGGAACACACCAGCAGTGTGAGGAGACCTGAAAGTGGCACATGGCAGAGTGTGGCGATGGAGACAGCAGCAATGGGAGGCCGTACAGGGACCCATGAGAGACTCTGGACCTGGCAGCAGCATGAGGAGGCGGTATAGGGGCCCATGGCAGATTAGGGGCCTGGCAGCAGCTATGGGAGGCCCGTAATCTGCCAGCACCCTATGACAAAAAATGGAACACACCAGCAGTGTGAAGAGACCTGAAAGTGGCACATGTTTGGGGCATGATTCATGGCGGATTTAGTGAGTTGTGTCAGGAACTGGTGGTTTGAAATCCAGACTAATCCACGCCTGATTCATTTTCACAAACGTGAGTCTCTCCACACTTTGGGTGGACAGTCGTGTCCTCCGCGGAGTTACAATACCTCCTGCCGCACTAAACACGCGCTCCGATGCCACGCTACTGGCCGGGCATGACAGCCTTTCAAGGGCAAATTCAGCTAGTTGGGGCCAAAGGTCAAGTTTCGTTGCCCAGTAGTCAAGGGGATTGTCTACCTCGGTTGGCAGGGTGCTGTCCAAGTAGGCCCAAGCCTGTTGTTTGAGGTCCTGCTCCAGGTCCACCTGATGCTGCTGCTGCTGCGGCTGGTTAGTAGTTTCCTCACTGCGCTGGTGAAGAAAGCTACTCATCATCGACTGCAGACTGAGGCAGCCGCTGCTGGTGGAGCTGCCACTGCTCCTACCACCCCACCCCTCCCCTGCTGCCATGGCAGCGGAACGCGAGCGCACAGGGCCCACAGTGTCTGAGGATGGACGTTGGCGCACAAAGGCAGAGACCAACTGACTACATAGGTGGTTTTTATAGTACGTTATTTTGGCCTCCCTCTCAGCAGATGTGAAAAAGGCCACCATTTTTGAACGGTAGCGAGGGTCCAACAAGGTGGACAGCCAAAAGTCATCCCTCTGTCTGATGGTTATTATTCGGCTGTCGCTACGCAAGCAAGCGAGCATGCTATGGGCCATTTGTGCCAAGGAATGCGAGGGACTCCCTGCCTCCATCTCCACAGCATACTGCCACGGTGCGTCTGGGTCCTCTGTCTCCTCCTCTTCCTCCTCTACCAGATGCTCCTGCTCCTCCACTCCTGTCCGCTGAGTGGAAAAACCACCCATTTCACTCAATAATTCCTGAGCACAAATGTCCTCCTCTACCTCCTCCTCTTCTTCCTGTCCTGCCCCCACAGGGGTCATGTGGCGTTGAGATCTGTGCGCCACGTCTACCGCACCCTGACCAGCCATTGTTAACAGCATTTGTTCCAGGACGTGCAACAGAGGAATGACGTCGTTCATCCCATAGTCCTGCCGACTCACGAATAGCGTGGCCTCCTCAAAGGGCCTGAGCAAGCGGCAGGTGTCACGCATGAGCTGCCAATGGCTGACATCGAAGTTACACAGGGGAGTACCTTTATCCGCTTGTAACATCAGGAAATCGGTGATGGCCTTTCGCTGTTCGTAAAGGCGGTCTAACATGTGTAGGGTTGAATTCCACCTTGTTGCAACGTCGCAGATCAGGCGATGCTGTGGAATTCCGTTCTGCCGCTGCAGCTCAAGGAGGGTGTGCTTTGCGGTGTAGGAATGGCTGAAATGCATGCAAAGTTTACGTGACATTTTAAGGATGTCTTGCAGTGGGATGGTGGATTTTAGGAACCGCTTGACAACCAGATTGAACACGTGAGCCATGCATGGCGCATGGCACAACCTTCCTTGACGCAGAGCAGACACCATGTTCTTTCCGTTGTCGGTCAACATGGTTCCGATTTTCAGTTTGCGCAGAGACAGCCATCTGTCGATTTCTCTGTTCATTACACTCAGAAGTTCCTCCCCTGTGTGACTACGTTCGCCAAGGCATACCAGGTGCAGCACAGCGTGACATCATTGCGCCCTGCACATGTGATATGCCGGTCGGGTAATGGGACTTGGCACGGGGGTGGCGGCTGAGGACACGGCGGAAGAGGTGGTAGAGGCGGACATCTTTGCTGGACCAAGGACGTGCAAACGTGGAGGCAAAAGCGGCGTGACCTGTCCAAGTTGCTGGTGCGGCTGTGACGGCACCACGTTTACCCAGTGGGCCGTAAATGACATGTACTGTCCCTGACCGTAGTTACAGCTCCACACGTCGGCGCTGCCGTGCACTTTGGCAGAGACCGACATGCTCAAAGACTGGCCCACCATCTCTTCTACATGTGAATGCAGGGCTGGCACTGCCTTTTTGGCGAAGAAATGACGGCTTGGCACTCTCCACCGCGGCGCGGCACAAGCCATCATTTCTCGGAAAGGTGCTGAGTCCACCACTTGGAAAAGGAGGGACTGCAGCACCAGCAACTTGGACAGGAGGACGTTCAGCTTTTGCACCGTCGGGTGCGTGCTCGCAAACTGTTGTCTCTTGGAAACGGATTCCAAGAAAGACTGCTGACGGAATCCGTGAAGAGGAGTAGCAGGAGAAGGAGCATCTGAACGAGCGGAAGATGCCAACGAGCGACAACTCCCCTCAGCAGAGGTGTTGGAGCCTTGACTGGCTGATAGAGGGCGATTGACGTCGGGTGACGGAGCAAGTAACGGAGCGGGTGATGGAGCGGGGGCTGGGGCAGGCAGAACCGCCGTATCTTTATCACGGTTTTCCCAGGCCACCGAATGGCGACGCTGCATATGCTGACGCAACGCTGTAGTCCCAACATGGGCCCCCTGGCCACGCTTGACTTTCTGGCCACGTAGTCGACATACGGCTACGTTTACTTCCTCGGGCGGCTTGACGAAAAATTGCCACACCGCCGAGTAGGAAACTTTGCCCCCGATACTCCTCACTGGCTGACTGCTGCTTCCTCCGTGCACACCGGCACCACTACTGGCCGTGGTGGTAGGCTGCAGTGGAGCTGGTGCTGTACTCCGTGGCCGTTTGCCTCCACTGACACTGCTGCGACCCTGCTGCCTCCTGGGCAACCCACCGACTGTTTTGCTCGCTGCCAAGCTGCCACCCTCTTCTCCTGATGATGCGGAAGCAATAGCCTGATGACGACGAGGCTGCCAAGTGCGATCAGCCTCATCATCATCAATTAGGGTCTCCGCCTCACTACTAGCCCCCTCGGCTGCGTGTGGGTCAGGAGACAGACCTGTCTCTAGACCGGCTACCGAGCCACTCTCCTCGCCACTACTTCTTCGCCTGGCTGCTGAAGAGGCGGATGTCTCCCCCCGTTCCTGACCGCCCTCTGTTAGCTCTTCCTCACTGTACAGTAGGGCTGAGCCCACAGCATGCGATACTTCGCTTGGTGAGGGAACACCAAAGGACAGGGGCAGGTAGAGGACACGTGATTTCAGTGGGCTTGCTCCCGGACCATGCCAACTAACGGTTGTGTCTGACGTACCCACCGACCGTTGGCTGTAGGTGTCAGAGGTGACCTGGGAAGAGGAAGACGACCGAGCCAACCAATCGATGACGGCAGGGTTGTCGGTGGAGACACGACCGCTGGATGACACCGGGAGCACTGGCCTCTGGCTGCGACTAGTGCTGCCTCGACCCCTTCCTCTGCTGCCACGTCTGCTCGCTCCTAAAACATTGCCTCCTCTGCCACTCCTCTGCATGTTGTCTGACATACCCTTTAATTAAACGATTCTGTGTCCCTGAGTAACAATTCTGTGTCTGTCCCTCAGTAACAATTCTGTGTCCCTCAGTAACAATTCTGTGTCCCTCAGTAACAATTCTGTGTCCCTCAGTAACAATTCTGTGTCCCTCAGTAACAATTCTGTGTCCCTCAGTAACAATTCTGTGTCTGTCCCTGAGTAACAATTCTGTGTCTGTCGCTGAGTAACAATTCTGTGTCTGTCGCTGAGTAACAATTCTGTGTCTGTCGCTGAGTAACAATTCTGTGTCCCTGAGTAACAATTCTGTGTCTGTCCCTGAGTAACAATTCTGTGTCTGTCCCTGAGTAACAATTCTGTGTCTGTCCCTGAGTAACAATTCTGTGTCTGTCCCTGAGTAACAATTCTGTGTCTGTCCCTGAGTAACAATTCTGTGTCTGTCCCTGAGTAACAATTCTGTGTCTGTCCCTGAGTAACAATTCTGTGTCTGTCCCTGAGTCACAATTCTGTGTCTGTCCCTGAGTAACAATTCTGTGTCTGTCCCTGAGTAACAATTCTGTGTCTGTCCCTGAGTAACAATTCTGTGTCCCTGAGTAACAATTCTGTGTCCCTCAGTAACAATTCTGTGTCCCTCAGTAACAATTCTGTGTCCCTCAGTAACAATTCTGTGTCCCTCAGTAACAATTCTGTGTCCCTGAGTAACAATTCTGTGTCTGTCGCTGAGTAACAATTCTGTGTCTGTACCTGAGTAACAATTCTGTGTCTGTCCCTGAGTAACAATTCTGTGTCCCTCAGTAGCAATTCTGTGTCCCTCAGTAACAATTCTGTGTCCCTGAGTAACAATTCTGTGTCCCTGAGTAACAATTCTGTGTCTGTCGCTGAGTAACAATTCTGTGTCCCTCAGTAACAATTCTGTGTCCCTGAGTAACAATTCTGTGTCTGTCCCTGAGTAACAATTCTGTGTCTGTCGCTGAGTAACAATTCTGTGTCCCTCAGTAACAATTCTGTGTCCCTCAGTAACAATTCTGTGTCTGTCCCTGAGTAACAATTCTGTGTCTGTCCCTGAGTAACAATTCTGTGTCTGTCCCTGAGTAACAATTCTGTGTCTGTCCCTGAGTAACAATTCTGTGTCTGTCCCTGAGTAACAATTCTGTGTCCCTAAGTAACGTTTCTGTGGCCCTAAGTAACGGTTCTGTGGCCCTCAGTAACAAATCTGTGTCCCTCAGTAACAATTCTGTGTCTGTCCCTAAGTAACAATTCTATGGCCCTAAGTAACTTTTCTGTAGCCCTAAGTAACGATTCTGTGGCCCTAAGTAACGTTTCTGTAGCCCTAAGTAACGTTTCTGTGGCCCTAAGTAACGGTTCTGTGGCCCTAAGTAACGGTTCTGTGTCCCTCAGTAACAATTCTGTATCCTTCAGTAACAATTCTGTGTCTGTCCCTCAGTAACAATTCTGTGTCCCTAAGTAACAATTCTGTGTCTGTCCCTGAGTAACAATTCTGTGTCCCTAAGTAACGTTTCTGTGGCCCTAAGTAACGGTTCTGTGGCCCTAAGTAACGGTTCTGTGGCCCTCAGTAACAAATCTGTGTCCCTCAGTAACAATTCTGTGTCTGTCCCCAAGTAACAATTCTGTGGCCCTAAGTAACGTTTCTGTGGCCCTAAGTAACGATTCTGTGGCCCTGAGTAACGATTCTGTGGCCCTAAGTAACGATTCTGTGGCCCTAAGTAACGTTTCTGTAGCCCTAAGTAACGTTTCTGTGGCCCTAAGTAACAGTTCTGTGGCCCTAAGTAACAGTTCTATGGCCCTCAGTAACAATTCTGTGTCCCTCAGTAACAATTCTGTGTCTGTCCCTGAGTAACAATTCTGTGTCCCTAAGTAACGTTTCTGTGGCCCTAAGTAACGGTTCTGTGTCCCTCAGTAACAATTCTGTATCCCTCAGTAACAATTCTGTATCCCTCAGTAACAATTCTGTATCCCTCAGTAACAATTCTGTGTCTGTCCCTCAGTAACAATTCTGTGTCCCTAAGTAACAATTCTGTGTCCCTAAGTAACAATTCTGTGTCTGTCCCTGAGTAACAATTCTGTGTCCCTAAGTAACGTTTCTGTGGCCCTAAGTAACGGTTCTGTGGCCCTCAGTAACAAATCTGTGTCCCTCAGTAACAATTCTGTGTCTGTCCCCAAGTAACAATTCTGTGGCCCTAAGTAACGTTTCTGTGGCCCTAAGTAACGATTCTGTGGCCCTAAGTAACGTTTCTGTAGCCCTAAGTAACGTTTCTGTGGCCCTAAGTAACAGTTCTGTGGCCCTAAGTAACAGTTCTGTGGCCCTAAGTAACAGTTCTGTGGCCCTAAGTAACAGTTCTGTGGCCCTAAGTAACAGTTCTGTGGCCCTCAGTAACAATTCTGTGTCCCTCAGTAACAATTCTGTGTCTGTCCCTGAGTAACAATTCTGTGTCCCTAAGTAATGTTTCTGTGGCCCTCAGTAACAAATCTGTGTCCCTCAGTAACAATTCTGTGTCTGTCCCTAAGTAACAATTCTGTGGCCCTAAGTAACGATTCTGTGGCCCTAAGTAACGTTTCTGTAGCCCTAAGTAATGTTTCTGTGGCCCTAAGTAACGGTTCTGTGGCCCTCAGTAACAAATCTGTGTCCCTCAGTAACAATTCTGTGTCCCTCAGTAACAATTCTGTGTCCCTCAGTAACAATTCTGTGTCTGTCCCTAAGTAACAATTCTGTGGCCCTAAGTAACGTTTCTATGGCCCTAAGTAACGTTTCTGTGGCCCTCAGTAACAGTTCTGTGGCCCTCAGTAACAATTCTGTGTCCCTCAGTAACAATTCTGTGTCTGTCCCTCAGTAACAATTCTGTGTCCCTAAGTAACGTTTCTGTGGCCCTAAGTAACGGTTCTGTGGTCCTCAGTAACAAATCTGTGTCCCTCAGTAACAATTCTGTGTCTGTCCCTAAGTAACAATTCTGTGGCGCTAAGTAACGTTTCTGTGGCGCTAAGTAACGTTTCTGTGGCCCTAAGTAACGTTTCTGTGGCCCTAAGTAACGTTTCTGTGGCCCTAAGTAACAGTTCTGTGGCCCTAAGTAACAGTTCTGTGGCCCTCAGTAACAATTCTGTGTCCCTCAGTAACAATTCTGTGTCTGTCCCTGAGTAACAATTCTGTGTCCCTAAGTAACGTTTCTGTGGCCCTAAGTAACGGTTCTGTGGCCCTCAGTAACAAATCTGTGTCCCTCAGTAACAATTCTGTGTCTGTCCCTAAGTAACAATTCTGTGGCCCTAAGTAACGTTTCTGTGGCCCTAAGTAACGTTTCTGTGGCCCTAAGTAACGTTTCTGTGGCCCTAACGATTCTGTGGCCCTAAGTAACGATTCTGTAGCCCTAAGTAACGTTTCTGTAGCCCTAAGTAACGTTTCTGTGGCCCTAAGTAACGTTTCTGTGGCCCTAAGTAACGTTTCTGTGACCCTAAGTAACGGTTCTGTGTCCCTCAGTAACAATTCTGTATCCCTCAGTAACAATTCTGTGTCTGTCCCTGAGTAACAATTCTGTGTCCCTAAGTAACGTTTCTGTGGCCCTAAGTAACGGTTCTGTGGCCCTCAGTAACGGTTCTGTGGCCCTCAGTAACAATTCTGTGTCTGTCCCTAAGTAACAATTCTGTGGCCCTAAGTAACGTTTCTGTGGCCCAAAGTAACGATTCTGTGGCCCTAAGTAACGATTCTGTGGCCCTAAGTAACGATTCTGTGGCCCTAAGTAACGTTTCTGTGGCCCTAAGTAACGATTCTGTGGCCCTAAGTAACGTTTCTGTGTCCCTAAGTAACGTTTCTGTGTCCCTAAGTAACGTTTCTGTGTCCCTAAGTAACGTTTCTGTGTCCCTAAGTAAAGTTTCTGTGGCCCTAAATAACGTTTCTGTGGCCCTAAGTAACGTTTCTGTGGCCCTAAGTAACGTTTCTGTGTCCCTAACTAACGTTTCTGTGTCCCTAACTCTCTCCCTGAATACAGCCAGGTCTGCCTCTGTTGAATGACTGGAGGCAAATGGAGAATTCTAAAATGGCCGCCATTTATAGCTCGACCATTACACAGTGCTGGCTGGCTGGCTGCTGATTGGCTAATGCGATCACATGTCATGAATGAATGCATTATGGGTCAGCGCGCCTTGTCTGCGCGCCTTCCCAGACATCCCCGCTCCGTCGCCGCACATGTCGCCGCCATTTTAGGACAAATTTTGATTCGCGCATCCGAAGTCTGCTAATTTTCCTAATATTCGAAACGAATTCCACTTCGCCTAGTTCGATTCGCTCATCTCTAATCCTGACCCATTAAAGCAGAGAACAAGGCATGGCACTGCAATCCCAGCATGGCACCTCAGCTCATTGCCACAGCACACTTCCTCGCAAACAGGTGCGGATCAAGTGCAAAGTGCAATTGATTTGATTTCATGCTTGCATTCGTCATGGGGTGGGAAGGGCTCTAGGAAAGAAAATCTACTGCCTCTATATGCAAAGAGTTTGACACTATTCTCATGATCCTATCTTGATAAAAATCTTAACTATATCTAGAACTGTGATCAAAAACGTCTGACCTTTTTACGCTCTTTATATAGCTCTCTGATGGCCCAAATATTGTTATAGGGAACTGTAGATCTGATCCTATCGTCGTTGTCTCTGGTACTAGGCAGGGACGCCCACTATCCCCCCACTTGTTCATAATTGCAATTGAGACTTTAGCAATAGCGATCCAAACAGACTCATATAGTGGAGCCAAAACTCACAAATGTGCATTATTCACAGATGATCTGCTGATGTTTATCACCTCCCACTGCTTCTTTCTTCCTTTTTTCTATATCCATTCCTCCTCTCCCAGTCTTCAGATCTCTTCTTACCTTGCTTCTTCCTTTTTCTTAAACCCAACTGAACTTCTCCCAGTCTTCAGATCTCTTCTTACTTTGCTTCTTCCTTTTTCCTAAACCCAACTGAACTTCCACTGATTAATTAAAGTCTTTATATTTTTCATGGGTGAATATGTTCAATTTTATTAGCTTTGCATATATATTAACCAACCCTGTCTATCCAGCAAGGGGATATGTTTGCAGGAATAGGTGTAGGGTTAGATCCCTTAGCTCATCTGATGTCAGTTATTTTTCCTTGCCGCTCTGTATGAAGCATTAATTTTATGACGTTATATCAAGATGCGGTAAATTTAAATTACCCTGAACCTAATGATAATTATCTTTGCTTTAACTGTATCCTGTCTGCTAACACATTTATATGAGCACTTTCAGTTACTGTATACTACATCTACCCATTTTGGGGTCCTGATATTCTTTTGCTACTGCTGCATATTTCTGTAGTTTTTCTTGAAACAAAAACAAAAAGCGATTCAAAAATGAAAACAGTATAATTAGTCGTAATCAGCATGAATTCATGAAAGATCGTTCTTGGTAGACCAATCCGTTAACATACTATAAGGAAGTGAGCGGTCATCTAGCTAAAGAAAGGAATGTGGACATGGTATATTTAGCTTTTGCAAAAGCATTTGATACAATTCCCCATATACACTTAATTTACAATTAAGGTCTGTTGGCATGGACAACAGCGTAATGTAACTGGATAAGAAAAAAAACCTGGTTACAGGCGTGCATCCAAAGAGTGGTGATAAATAGCATGTACTCAGAATGGTCTGGAGTGGTAAGTGGAGTAGCCAAAGACTTTGTCGTTGGACCAATTTTGTTTAATTTATTCATAAATAATATAGAGGTTGGTATAAATAGCTCAATCTCAGTGTTGACGATACAAACTTAAGAAGGGCAATAATTTCACAGAAGGATATAGAAACTTTATAAGCCCTCAATGAAATAAAGGGATGGGCAACTACATGACAAATGAGGTTTAATGTTGAAACATGTAAAATATGCACTTAGGGCTAAAAATATGATTACAAGTTATTCGCTAGGGGATGAACCTTTAGGGGAACCCAGGATCGAAATAGATCTGGGGGTCTTAGTAGATTACAGGCTCAGCAAAGGCATGCAAGCAAAGCTAGCAGAATATAAGCATGCATAAAAAAGGATATATACAGGGTACGACATAAGCTTATAATTCTAGCACTCTGGCCACATCCAGTTCTGGTCACCAGTCCTCAGAAAGGATGTACTGAAGCTGAAGAGAGTCCAGAGAAGGGCAACAAAGCTAATAAGGGGACAGATCTACACTGTATTTGAACACCACAAAACAAGAACACTATTTAATACATTTTTAGTATTCAAAGCAAACTCCCCATAAATCCATGTCTCGAGGCATTATTTTGTTCAGAAATCACTTTGACACACTGCTTAGCATTTCTGGTGACCATCTTGAGTAAGGGCAGGCAATTTATGTAGCATTTGCTTCATGGAATCCATCTTCCATTAGCTAAGGCATGCAAGCAGGAAGCTTTGATTAGCTGAGAAAGCTCCTCTTCCCCTCCTGAAGACTCCTGCCTAGGCAGGAGTCTTCAAGAGGGGAAGAGGAGCTTTCTCAGCGAAGCTCAGCTTCCTGCCTAGACACAGAAACCAGGAAATAACCAAAGAAATGGATAAAAAAATATATATAAAACAAGTACATATAATATACTTTTCTATTTACTAATACTAGCAGCATCAGGATTAAAAATAGTCAATGTTGATTGAGAGAGTGAAGTTCCACTTTAAGAAGAGATATGACAAAGATAAATACATTTATGAATGGTGATTAGGGAGAAAACTATTCAGTCTCCGGGAGCTTAAAAGATAAGTTCACCTTTCGTAACATGTTACACTCACATTCAGGGTGTAACATGTTACCGTAACACCAGCCCCCGCACACCCCCAATCGCCTGTTGTGGCAGCTAACAGGGGATCTTCTTCCCCTGCTATATGTCACAATTTTTAAAATTGCAGCCGAGGTTTAAGTCTGGGCTCTGACTAACCCATGCAACCGCTGTGTGGTCATTTCTGTTGTATGCTTTGGGTCACTCATTTAGGAAACCTTCTTCCCATGGACAACTTTCTGGCAGAGGGCAGCAGATTATCCTCCAGAATTTGAAGATATTGTGCCCCATGCATTTCTCCTTCTATCCTGACAAGTGCTCCAGTCCCTGCTGCAGAGAAACACCCCTTTAATAGGATATTACCACCTCCATGCTTTACTATAGGAATGATGGTTTTTAGATGGTGAGCTGTATTGTATTTCCTCTAGACATATTGTATAGTGTTGAGGCCAAATAATAAAATTTTTGTCTCATCTGACCATAACACCTTTTTCCATGTGGCCTCAGAATCTTCAAGGAACATTTTGGTAAAGCTCAGTATTGACTGCATGTGGCATTTCTTGAGTGGCTTTTTTCTTGCAACCCTCCCATACAAGCTGTGACGGACGTGGCGTCAGACCTCTAGCCCTTCTCACCAACTTGTGACCGAAGGACTAGCCAATCTAAAACTGCGCTGTCACGTGCGTAACAATGCCATGCTCAGCAGCACACTGCATAAAGATTTTCCAGCTCACTGGACCGCAATCTATGTGCCACAGCCTCAGAGCAATTGTTACTGGGTCAGGTTAATTACGCAATTAACCCTTCACACTGCCACCACCACCTTTTTGTACAGAGTAGGAGGAAACTCGACAATCTTAGCAGTAACACTGATGTTTGAATAAGTGTCTGTATACACACTGTCACCGCAGGCAGATGTATGCAGAAGTTTAAAAAACACAGTAGCGCTCTTCAGAGACAGGGATTCTTAATTTGCACTAAAGAGCTTTAGAAACAGTTCAACACTTTCAGATAATAGGATTTATTACTAAAAAGGTCAAAATGGTGCAATAAAAATATTTACAGAAAAAGATGTAGCCAATATATATATATATATATATATATATATATACACAGTGGGGATCGAAAGTTTGGGCACCCCAGCTAAAAATTTGTATTAATGTGCATAAAGAAGCCAAGGAAAGATGGAAAAATCTCCAAAAGGCATCAAATTACAGATTAGACATTCTTATAATATGTCAACAAAAGTTAGATTTTATTTCCATCATTTACACTTTCAAAATAACAGAAAACAAAAAAATGGCGTCTGCAAAAGTTTGGGCACCCTGCAGAATTTATAGCATGCTCTGCCCCCTTTGCAAAGCTGAGACCTGCCAGTGTCATGGATTGTTCTCAATCATCGTCTGGGAAGACCAGGTGATGTCAATCTCAAAGGTTTTAAATGCCCAGACTCATCTGACCTTGCCCCAACAATCAGCACCATGGGTTCTTCTAAGCAGTTGTCTAGAAAACTGAGACTGAAAATAGTTGACGCTCACAAAGCTGGAGAAGGCTATAAGAAGATAGCAAAGCGTTTTCAAATGTCAATATCCTCTGTTCGGAATGTAATTAAGAAATGGCAGTCATCAGGAACAGTGGAAGTTAAAGCAAGATCTGGAAGACAAAGAAAAATATCAGACAGAACAGCTCGCAGGATTGTGAGAAAAACTATTCAAAACCCACGTTTGACTGCACGATCCCTCCAGAAAGATCTGGAAGACACTGGAGTTGTGGTACACTATTCCACTAAAAAGAGATACTTGTACAAATATGGTCTTCATGGAAGAGTCATCAGAAGAAAACCTCTTCTACGTCCTCACCACAAAAATCATCGTTTGAACTTTGCAAATGAACATATAGACAAGCCTGATGCAGTTTGGAAACAAGTTCTGTGGACCGATGAGGTTAAAATTTAACTTTTTGGCCAGAATGAGCAAAGGTACGTTTGGAGAAGAAGGGGCACAGAATTTAATGAAAAGAACCTCTGTCCAACTGTTAAGCATGGGGTTGGATCAATCATGTTTTGGGGTTGTGTTGCAGCCAGTGGCACAGGGAACATCTCACGAGTAGAAGGAAAAATGGATTCAATAAAATTTCAGCAATTTTTGGATGGTAACTTGATGCCATCTGTGAAAAAGCTGAAGTTAAAGAGAGGATGGCTTCTACAAATGGATAATGATCCTAAACACACCTCAAAATCCACGGGGGATTACATCAAGAGGCGTAAACTGAAGGTTTTGCCATGGCCTTCACAATCTCCTGACCTCAACATAATTGAAAATCTATGGATAGACCTTAAAAGAGTAGTGCGTGACAGACAGCCCAGAAATCTCAAAGAACTGGAAGACTTTTGTAAGGAAGAATGGGCAAAGATACCTCAAACAAGAATTGAAAGACTCTTGGCTGGCTACAAAAAGCGTTTACAAGCTGTGATACTTGCCAAAGGGGGCAGTACAAGATATTAACTCTGCAGGGTGCCCAAACATTTGCAGACACCATTTTTTTGTTTTCTGTTATTTTGAAAGTGTAAATGATGGAAATAAAATCTAACTTTTGTTGACATATTATAAGAATGTCTAATCTGTAATTTGATGCCTTTTGGAGATTTTTCCATCTTTCCTTGGCTTCTTTATGCACATTAATACAAATTTTTAGCTGGGGTGCCCAAACTTTCGATCCCCACTGTATATATATATATATATATATATATATATATATATATATATATAAAAATACAGAGAGCAATAACACAGTGGAGAGATAACAGAAAGAAGTTTAGAGAGGAATACTTGCCGTCAGCCTTCATTTTAGCAGATCAAGGTCCTGAACAAAAGGGTACTGTTCTAAGTTGGTTCCTGATGTTAAAAAGGGAGAATTCTTCAACTTATCTCTCTCAGGCCTGACAGCCTATTTCCTAGTCCACCAACAGGATGTCTCCTTAAAGCAGAGAACCAATCGCCTCATTTGGGGAGGGTGTTTAGGCGGGGAATTCTGCTATGACCAAATCCCTCCCACGTTTATACCATGGTCAATAATCTTCCATAGGTACATGGAGCATCCTATCCACTGGTAGGATACTATGCAGAATCATCTCCTGAACGTCTAGATATCAGATATGACATATCTACCTGTGACAGTTAAAGAGATATCGCTTTCTGCTTTCGGGTAGACGTTATCTAGGGGTGTAAGATATCAGGCGACTCAAATTAAACTGAGCTATCCGAATATATGCTTTGTTCGATTGTATGTAGTCCCTATTTTAAGTTATGAAAAGTGATTTTTAAATTGGATGTATGTTTTACGGCTATTCTGTAATGTGTTTCATGTCCAGTGGAGGACTGGTTTATAGCTTTACGATCATCTCAGATCGAGAAGCTAACAGACACCCGGGCACCAGCTAATTGGGATTACAACCATGAAGTGTATCCAGCTGTGCCTGAGGCCCTTGTGAACCCAGCACACACACACCCCACATTCCTGAGGGAGAGAGAATGATACAAGATGGAGGGTCTTTACCAAAATGGATGTTTGCGTCCATATTTGTACGTACAATTGCTACACAAGCCACATTTGGGAAGAATTTGTGATATTGGTATTACATGCACACAATAACCACTCTTTGTCAAACTCCTGCAACTTGCTGTAGGCCTCCCGGTAGCCTCTCTGGCCAGTTTCCTACTGGCTTTTTTTTTTAAATATATCTTTTATTGAATTTTCTAATACAAAAAGAGAACAACCTAGTACACAAATACTTCACATACAGATAATTCCATTTTACATCGCCTTATTCCCTACCCCATCCTCCCCCCATCCAATTACCCCTGTCCACATCCTATTACCTAGTCTCTATCTTCTCTCATGGTTATCTATCTGTATCTATATCCCTTCCCTCCCACCTCCACTCTCTCTTTCAGGTACTCCATTAAACTCTCTCTAGACTTTTCCCCCTAAATTCTAACCAGTTCAGGATATCTTTTGATGTTTTAAAGTTTAACCAACTACTCCACGTTTTCCTTAAATTTTCTATTTTATCCTCCTTCATCCTATAAATATTTTCAACTCTGTTTATCCAGTCATTTATTCTTGGTGGCTCCGGAGCTTGCCAGAACTTGGGAATCAAGCCCTTAGCTGCACTGATTATATATAGTACCCTATTTTTATGTAGTTTCACCAAATGCTCAAAATTATAAAATAAACACGTCCACGGATCTTTCTGTATGGTGATCCCACATATTTCCTGAATATATTGAGTTATTCCCTTCCAGTAATCCTGTATTTTTGAGCAATCCCACCATATATGTGCTATTGTTCACTTTTCCCCACAACCTCTCCAACATAAAGGTGAGACATCTACTTGTTGTTTATGTGCCACACTCGGTGTAATATACCATCTCGCCAAACATTTATAGTTCATTTCAACTGTGCTCATATTCATCACCTCATGTTAGTTTAAATATTTTATTCTTTTGTTGCTAATTCAATTCTGTTCAAGGCTCCTCTTCCCATTTTTCCAAGAACTGGGGAGGATCAGCTCTTTCCATATCCATATCCAGTTTTGGAACTGCGATTACGTTCAATAGTTTTTCAAATGGATACAGATCCTCCAATGTCCTCAGTGGCTGTGGGAGCATTGAAACAAAATTACATAATTGACAATACCGCCACTCATCCAATGTGAAAAATAAATCTTTTATCTTCTTTAAATCTTGAAAAGTGTGCAATTTCCCTTTATTCAATATATCCTTCAAACTTGCAGTTATCTTTAATCCATTTCCCGGAGATATTATCCTTTCCTGGAGGGAAATACTCTGTTCCCACCAAGGGAGTCAATACTGAATTATATTTCCATTCCTTTTGCTTATACATTCCATCCCAAACACTTAAAACTTTCTTTGTCAATGGACTGGTATTCATATCCAATGTGCGAAATTTATGTGGTATCCAAACAATCTTCCCTAACTGTGCCTTACTTAAAATCCCTTCCATATTTATCCAGCCTCGTTTATTTAATGTCCGATCTACTATTCATGATAAAATCACCACTAAATAATAATTCCTAACATTAGGCAAACCCAGTCCCCCATTCCCTTTTGCCCTACACAAAACCTCATGCCTAATTCTTGGTTTCTTATTTGCCCATATAAACCTGATTATTATCTGCTTTATTATCCCAAAATAAGGCCCTGGTAGGTATATTGGGAGCATGTGAAACTTATACAGAACTTTTGGTACTATGCCCATCTTTACCAGGTTTGTACGACCTATCCTGGAGGCTCCTCCCTTTGAAAGTCTCCCCAACTCATCCTTTATTTCATTTATTAATGGAATATAATTTGCCTGGTATATGCCTTTTATTGAAGGAGTTAGTTTTACGCCCAGGTAGCCTATTTCCTTTTCCCTCCAAGTAAATGGAAAATTTTTTTGTAAACTCAGCTTCTCTAGCTTTGGGATATTAATGTCTAAAATCTCTGACTTTGCGAGGTTTATTTTCAGATTTGATAGCTCGCCATACCGTTTTAATAGTCTCATTAAATTAGGAAACGTTATTCTAGGATTTACAATATAGAATAACTTATCATCTGCGTATGCTGCCACCTTATGCTCCACTTCCCCTATCTTTCAGGGATAATACAAATAACAAAAGGAGAGAGTGAGCATCTTTGTCTAAACCATTATACATTTTAAAGAACTGAAAGAGGGATCCGATGATCTTAACCACTGCTGACAGACTGTTATAAAGCCCTTTTATCCAACATTTTAGGCCCTAATCCTGAGGCCTCTAGCGTGTCAAACATGAATCCCCAGTTGACCATGTCAAAAGCCTTTTTGGCTTTGATTGACAGGAATATTGTTGGCAGTTTCTCTCTCTTTACTCTTTGTAAGAGGAGGAATGATCTCAAGCCTAAATATAATAAGTTGGTGCTGCGCTAATAATTTATCCCTTGAATCAAAATAAACAGAAAACTTCATAGAAAGAGCATATAAATCCCTAAATATATATAGAATAGAATGCACATAAAAATCATACATAACAGTGGAACCCTCAAAGTACTAAATCTAGGGTGTAACCTAAGTGCATCATAAATAGGTGACTAATGAATATCAAGATATATAAAATAGAATGCACATGAAAATACAAAATCATATATAACAGTGAAACTCCCAAAATATATCCAGGGTGTAACCTAAGTACACCATGAATCAGTGACTTATAACAATAAGTCCTTATTATCCATAAATAGTGCCAAAATGGTGATAAAATAGAATCCCACCACTACTGTGCTTAATTGCACAAAATAACTTGTGATGTGAAAATATACCTGCAGGTATATTACTTGCCAAACTGGTATTGCCAAAAAGATCTATCAGAAAAAAACACTTATAGTGCATATAGGTGAAAAGAAAGGAAACGTTTTGAAAAAGTGGTTACTCGTGAAAAACCACAAAGCTAATTTGCCGCAACATAGTTGTAAATAAAATCATCAAAATGCAACAGATATACAACTGATAAAACGATAAAAAGTGAACCATATAACAGTGACCCCTAATTGAGGATAAAGAAAAAAATTAGTGGCTAGGTGACACTAAAAGAATACTGTATATGGTGAAACGTTTATAAGCCACACAGCATATAAACATAAAGAAAAAAAAGAAATAAACTATTTATATGTGACCCTTAAATACGGGGATAAATATTGAGTTAAGTGACATACACATGAATCCATGACACATTAAATGATAGGTCAAAAATTGCAGAATCATATATAAATAAAATATCCAATATATAAAGTGAATCTCATCCAAAAATAAACTAAAAGTCCAAAAACCACCTAAATGGTGGAGGTGTTCTATAGTCCTTAGTGGATGTATGTATAAGAAAAGTTTTACATAGGGAATTCAACACTGAATGAAATGCCCCCTCCCCTCCATGAAGCGACCCCACAGGGTCAAAGCACTTTTTTCAAATAGTACTGCATTGATCAGAAACCTTGACCCCCTCCTACGGGCACAGGGTCCAAAGCAGCGTCAATCCCCCTCACTGGTGGACAATGGCACCACAAGCAGCCTCCTCAGAAATATCTGGGAAATAGCCAATCCTCATACAGCCAGAGAAAGAAAGGAAGATGCTCCTATAGTGTAATAACGTTTTTTAATAAAATAACTAAGGTAATACAAATCCCACTCACATGTAAATAGCTTTACATAAGCCTTGTGTGTAACCACATGCTGTGGGTGTACTTTACATTGATGTCTATGGGAGTACCAAGATGGCGTCCACACCGGAAATTACGCCAGCAGGTCTGGAAATTGCGTCACCACGTCCCACGCCTTACATCAAGCTAACACATGACTTCAGCAGGGTAACGTGATTGGTGACTAGTGCTGTCATTTATAGGAGAACAATCTGTCACTCAAACACCTAATACAAATAATAGACAAATTAAAGTTTAAATCCACATCCATAATTTTAGCTTGGGCTGATGTATCTTCCCTTTATACTTTTATAGGACATCAGGATGCTATAGAGGCTACCAATTGGGGCCTTAGAGAATTAAGTGATTTATCCTGGACACAAAGAAAATATATAATAGAATGTCTTGGTTGTGCCAAAAGTAGTTATGTTGTAAACAAAAATCATCAGTTTTTTCGCCAAATTGAAGGGGTAGCTATGGGGGCAAGCTTTGTCCCCAGTGTTGCAAACTTGTTCATGTCCTTATGGGAAAAAGAAGCTATATATGAACACCCCCCAGAGAGTCTATAAGAGGTATATAGATGATGTAATCATACTTTGGGAGGGGAAGGAGGATAACCTGCTTGCTTTTTTAACCGCTTGCCGCCCTGCCACTGTGTATATACGTGTGCAGGGCGGCAGTGGAGCGCAAAACCACGTTTAAAAACGGATTCCGCGCTCCCGACACTTTCGCCGGCAGGGGGCGCGCGCGCGCGCTCCCGCCGACCCGCGGGTGACACTACTTGATCCAGGAGGGATCAATCATTAGATTTCAGCCAGTGATTTCTGGCTGAAATCACATGATCGGTCCCTGTCCTATCCTGTCCTGTGTTGACATACACACAGGGCAGGATATGATGTCATTCTTCTCTGCCTGGACACATTCCGTTCCAGACAGAGAAGAAGACATCCAAAAAGTGAGTACACAAGCACTACACTACAGTTAGAACACTCTAGGACACATTTAACCCCCTGATCGCCCCCCCCCCCCTCCAGTTAACCCTTCACTGCCCTGTCACCAGTGTTACTGATCAGTGAAGCGATTTTTACTGATCAGTGTCGCTGGCGACTTCCGATAGAGTTAGCGCCCCTCCCAGATAGCGCCAGATTGCCCGCCAGTACACCAGTAATCCCGTTTAACCCCTTGATCGCCCCCCCCCTCCAGTTAACCCCTTCACTGCCCTGTCACCCAGTGTCACTGATCAGTGAACCAATTTTTATTGATCACTGTATCAGTGTCGCTGGCGACTTCCGATAGAGTTAGCGCCCCTCCCAGATAGCGCCAGTTTGCCCGCCAGTACACCAGTAATCCCGTTTAACCCCTTGATCGCCCCCCCCCTCCAGTTAACCCCTTCACTGCCCTGTCACCCAGTGTCACTGATCAGTGAACCAATTTTTACAGATCACTGTATCAGTGTCGCTGGCGACTTCCGATAGAGTTAGCGCCCCTCCCAGATAGCGCCAGATTGCCCGCCAGTACACCAGTAATCCCGTTTAACCCCTTGATCACCCCCCCCTCCAGTTAACCCCTTCACTGCCCTGTCACCAGTGTCACTGATCAGTGAACCAATTTTTACTGATCACTGTATCAGTGTCGCTGGCGACTTCCGATAGTGTTAGCGCCCCTCCCAGATAGCGCCAGTTTGCCCGCTAGTGCACCAGAAATCCCATTTAACCCCTTGATCGCCCCCCCCCCATTTAACCCCTTCACTGCCCTGTCACCAGTGTCATTGATTACAGTGAACAGATTTTTACTGATCACTGTATTAGTGTCACTGGTGACTTCCGATAGTGTTAGCGCCCCTCCTAGATAGCGCCAGTTTGCCCGCTAATGCACAGGATTTTTTTTACCAAAAACATGTAGCAGAATACATTTTGGCTTAAATTTATGACTAACTTTGAGTTTACGATATATTTTTTATAGCTGAAAGTAGAAAATATTGTTTTTTTTCAAAATTTTTGTGGTTTTTTTGTTTATAGCGCAAAAAATAAAAAGCGCACAGGTGATCAAATACCACCAAAAGAAAGCTCTATTTGTGTGAAAAAAAGGAAGTAATTTTCGTTTGGGTGCAGCATTGCATGACCGCGCAATTATCATTTGAGTTAGTGCAGCGCTGTATAGCAAAAAAAGGCATAAATTACAGTATCTATACCATAGTTTGTAGACGCTATAACTTTCACACAAAGCAATCAATATACACTTATTGGGATTTTTTTTACCAAAAACATGTAGCAGAATACATTTTGGCTTAAATTTATGACTAACTTTGAGTTTACGATATATTTTTTATAGCTGAAAGTAGAAAATATTGTTTTTTTTCAAAATTTTTGTGGTTTTTTTGTTTATAGCGCAAAAAATAAAAAGCGCACAGGTGAACAAATACCACCAAAAGAAAGCTCTATTTGTGTGAAAAAAAGGACGTAATTTTCGTTTGGGTGCAGCATTGCATGACCGCGCAATTATCATTTGAGTTAGTGCAGCGCTGTATAGCAAAAAAAGGCATAAATTACAGTATCTATACCATAGTTTGTAGACGCTATAACTTTCACACAAAGCAATAAATATACACTTATTGGAATTTTTTTTACCAAAAACATGTAGCAGAATACATTTTGGCTTAAATTTATGACTAAATTTGAGTGTACGATATATTTTTTATAGCTGAAAGTAGAAAATATTGTTTTTTTTCAAAATTTTTGTGGTTTTTTTGTTTATAGCGCAAAAAATAAAAAGCGCACAGGTGATCAAATACCACCAAAAGAAAGCTCTATTTGTGTGAAAAAAAGGACGTAAATTTTGTTTGGGTATAGCATTGCATGACTGCGCAATTATCATTTGAATTAGTGCAGCGCCAAACAGCAAAAAAAGGCCTGGTCATTAAGGGGGGTAAATCCTCTGGGGCTCAAGTGGTTAAAAAGGCTTAATAATAACAGAAACCTTAAATTCTCTTGGGAACACAGTAATGTATAAATTAATTTTTTAGACTTAATATTGATACGTAAAGAGGAAGAAATAGTAACCAAAACTTTCTTTAAAGGAGTAGATAGCAATGGGTTTATACCTATAGACAGTTGCCACTACCCCCCGTGGTTACTGAATATGTAGGGACAATGTGTTCACCTCAGAAGGAGTTGCACCTCTGAAAGTGATTATAGAGCTCAAGTGAAAACAATAGGTGAATGTTTCATTAAGAAAAGGTATTCACAGGATTCTATTAATGTGGCTATAGAAGAGGTAGCTAATATGGATTGATCTATAGTGATAAACGATAAAAGCCAAAAAGGGTGAATTTAAGGAGGAACTGTCCATTATTTTAGATTTCAATGTACATTACAAAAAAATTTAGAGCATTTTTAAAAAATATTGGCCCCTCTTAAAAGCAAATAAAAAGTTGTAACAGCTTTATTACCTGCCTATCCTAAATTTGTTTACAGATGAGCACCTACGTCAAGACTAAAATTAGCAAACAATAACCTTGATCCACCCAAGAAAAATAAATCAGTGACTTTTTTAGATGCAAAAGTTTTCTTTCCATGTAAAAATTGTTATGCATGCAAAACTACCAAAGGACTAAATAAGAAAAGGAATTTGTTTATATCTCAAAGTAATGGTACAGAATTCCAAATTAAAGATTTTATATTGTGCAGTACAAAGGTATGGTTTTCAGTGTTCTTGTCAGGGATCTCGGGATGGATCGCGGGGCGCGAGTCTGCGCATGCGCGGTATGCCGAAGCGCACTAGCGTGCGGGCACTAGGACCTGGGCGTCCGTGACGGTACTCACGCACTGGCGGACGCACGCCCGGCACCAACAGGAGCGCAGGGCGCCCTATTTAAACAGGCTCTGACAGTACTTAGTTGCTGTCTGGTCTTTTCCTGTATCCTGTGTCCTGAGAGATTGCCTTGCTGCCGACCCTGCCTGACCCTGATTCGTTGTCTTCTCCTGCTCTGACCCCTGGCTTACCTGACCATTCTACTGCCTAATCCTGTGCCTTTTGACCTCCTGTTGCCGAACCTGGACCATAACCCGTTTATTCTTCTACCTGCCGTTTGTACCGACATAGCTTACTCTGCCTCTTCACATCAGACTCTCACCTGCTACGTACCACCGTCAAGTGCTTCTACCACAGCTGGTTGCACCCAGGGGCCACGAACTGGTTTCAGCTTGCTCCAAGTCCATCCCCACCATCAGGCGCCCTGGTAAACAAGTAGGTCGGGACTTAGATTCCACGCCCTTTGGAATTCTGGTCTGTGGAGCGCTAGAGGCTACCGCCGGTCGGTCTTTAACAGTTCCTGTGGTCTACAGTATGTAGGGAGAACCAAAAGACCACTATGGATAAGAATAAGGGAACACATTCAAAATATACATAACGGTTGCCCTAAACATAGTGTGTCCAAACACTTTTTATTACACCATAATAAAGATCCATCTTCCCTCCTATTTTGAGGTATAGAGAACTATAACAAACATTGGAGGGGTAGTAATAAAATACAAACATTGAGTCAAACAGAGTCCAAGTGGATTTATTCTATGCAAATGCAGGTTTCGAAAGGTTTAAATTTAGAGTTTGACTTAAATTGTTTTATAAATGATTTTTAGTATTCAGGTTGTTATTTCTCGTCATTTTAGGACTTCGATGGAGTTGTTATAAATATTCACAATAAGAATGATGTTTGCGATTTTGTAAGCCCAAGGTGTGGGTGTTCTCTACATGGGTGGTATATATTTCACTATTATAATTTGATAAAAACAGATTAATCAGCCCCTTATATAGTAGAATTATTTTATATCTATTTTTATTTGCAGGTGCATAAGAATTAAATTATTGAGGAGGGAGGAGCCTGAACATGGCGCTGAGGGAGAGCTCGATGTGAGAGTTCTCCGCTTACCAGCTATGTATGCCCCGGGTGACCTGCTAAAAAAAAGCCGGAGAGATGTAAGCCGACAGCGGGGAGACCTATCTGTGAGAGGGGGGGTCTAAAGTGGGCTGCAGAGTGCGGAGGTCGTGGGACGAGTCGGCTGGAGAGGTGGACGGAGCTTCGGGCGGGCACCGCAGCGGGACGGCTGTGAGTCCTATCCGGCGCGGCAGGCAGCCTGGAGCCAGGAGGACGTGGGGTGACCACGAGACCAGCCGCAAAGGAGCACTGGGAGGGGGAGAAGCCGGCTGGCGTTTCCAGGGAGAGGAAGATGTCGGTCCTTCTCGGGAGTGAACGGGGCGAGTGCTGTGTTCCCAGCCCTACAGGAACAGGGAAGAAAAGGACCCAGTGGGGGGAATCTCCCCCTAAACAGAGGACATCAGTGTACTAAGCAAGGGGTCTGTGGGGAATCACTACCCCCGAAGGAAGATCTTGAAGCTGGCCTGCATATAAGAGAAGACCATAGGAGGGTGAGTGAGAGCGGCGAGGCTTATTACAGGATTTCATTATAAGATTGCATTATATGGAAAAAGAACTGAACTGTAATGTGAACTAAAGGGGGAGATCACCCAGGTAGTCCAAAGGAAAAGGGGGACGGAAGTTATACAGCACAAGCCCTTGGAGATAGGCTGGTTGAGGGGGAATTAAAGTGAAAGGAAAAAGAGCAAAGAAAAAGAAAAGGAGGAAATCCCTCCCCCCATCTCCTTAGAACTTAAGGAATTAAGTTGTTTGGCGGCATGAAAAGTAAAGTGGCCACAGGAAGTGGGCCCCAAAGGTTCCCTAACAGGTACAATTAAAAAATATATACTCTCACAGGGAAATTTGACCCCAGAAAGACAAGGAATATGCGATAGGAGTGAGCTGGAAATCAGTTTAGAAGATAATCCTAGACTATCCCTGGGAATGGCTAATGGTGGTCAACAGGTAAAAGAGAGTGGAGGTGATAGAAGAAAATGACCTACAAATGCCAAATAAAAAAGAAATAGCAGAAATGTTTAAAGGTCTTGAAAGATCAATAAAACAAGAGATGGCAATAATACAGAAAGATTTGGGGCAAATGTTAACAAGAATGGAAGGAAAAGTGAACAAAAATGCCCAAAGTATTTTGAAGTTGGAAAAATGGACGGTAGAAATGAGAAAAGAACAAAGAAAGCTGCTATATAGAGGACCAAGAAAACTGGGATAGGAGAGGTAATCTAAGGATTCAAGGAATAACAGAGAGTTCACATGGAGAACACCTAAGGGGTATAATTTGTAAATTGTTGAATACTATAATGGACAGACCTGCATCAGAGACTCTTAAATTGGATGGAGTATATAGAATAGGAAGGCCCCAAGATGAAAAGAGTAAAGAAAAATAAAGAGATGTAATTGTACAGTTCCATAATTATGGGTATAAGGAAGAGATATGGAAGAAGATTAAAGGAAGCACAAGTATCAGATATGGAGAAATAAATATTCAGATTTTTGCTGATTTAGCAGCAGAGACATTGATAAGAAGGAGATCTTTGAAACCATTGTTGGAGCAAATTAGGAAGCAAAATGTGCAATACAGATGGGGCGTTCCGGAGTGTTTAATCGGATGGAAAAATGGGTGTACAGAAAGACTGAGATTTCCTGAAGATATGAGAGACTTTTGTGAGAGACTTGGTTTGCAGGGAATGGGTGGGAGGATGAGGAAGGAGAGATAGGGGCTTTTGGAAAAGAGGATTGGCAGGTAGTTAGAAGAAAAAATAGAGAGTAGGGAGGGGAGAGGGGGGACGGGGGGGAGAGAGGAGGGAGGGGAAAGGAAAATTCCCCCCCCCTTTTTTCGTTTTCATTCCAACCCTTCCATTCGATTTTCTACTGGAGATAGAGAGTGGCAGGATATGGAGGGGGATAGGTGGCTCGTATATCGTGCATGTTGGGAGCACCACCTCAAAGTGGAATCTAAAGTGGGATTAGGACCACAAATGATTTGTAGTCAAAAAGGTAGCCTAAGAGATGGGGAGGGTAAAGGGAGGGATGGAAGGGAGGGGGGGGGAGGGATGAGGGGGACACTCAGCATAAAGAGAGAAGTTAGTAGATATAGGGAGAATCCTGGGGAAAGAAAGAACTGAAAAAATATATAGTAATGGAGGAGGTTAATTTTATGACTTATAATGTTAAAGGGTTAAATAGCCTGGGAAAAAAGATTCACGATACTTAGAGAAATACAAAAAAGATTTATTGATGTAGTGTTTATACAGGAAACCCATCTAATACACGAAACAAATGTGAAATGATATTCTAAGCACTACCCAACATGGTATTATGCAGACTCCCCAACTAAACGTGCTAAGGGCGTAGCAATTGGGTTTGCGAAAAAGAAAAGGTTTTGTCTGGAAGATAAAATGGAGGATCCGCAGGGGAGATTTTTATTTTTAAAGGGGAAATTGCAAGCGGTAGAATGTACACTGGCAAATATATACTGCCATAATAAAAAACCTGAGGTCTAATTAAAGAATATATTAAAGAGGCTATTAGATTTCAAAAAAGGCAAATTAATTGTGGCAGGAGATTTAAAATGTTGCATGGAACCACAGATGGATACGACGTGCTGAGAGAGGGTAATAAATATTTGAAAGTATTAAGGAAAACAATACAATATTGTCAGATGGTGGATAGTTGGAGAATTAAAAATCTGAATGATAAAGACTATACATTTTATTCTCATGCACATAAAACGTACTCAAGATTGGATTATATATTGCTAGACCATAGACTTTTAGGCCCTGATTTACTATTGTGCCTGGGCGCATTTCCGTGGGCGAACGTCTAATTTTTACGAGCGACCGTCTACTTTTATCACGCTAAGAGATTTACTATTGAGCAGCATCAACAAGTAGACGCCCAATTGGAATTTACTAACGAGACACACACCACGAATCAGACTCACAAAGCAGACTTGGTAAGAGGTATGTCTAACACCATGAAAAATCACTGCAGAATGACGTTCTAGATAGGTTCTTGTCCCCCCATCTATTGGTTGTGGGGATTTTAACCTGGTAGCAAATCAAGGTTTTCCCAAAATCCCTTACTAAGAAACTAGATGCCCTCCAATTAGTGGACACCTGGAGAGCGCACAATGTGGGAGCCAGAGATTATTCATTTTACTCTCACCCACATGACTCTTATGCTAGATTAGGCTATATCTATTGTACCCCTATTTTATTAGCGAATTCTAGGACAGCTTGCATTCACTGGAGCCCCTGGTCGGATCACGATATTATGGCTTTATCGATCAGGTTTATAGGATTGGCACCTACCCCCTTGGAGACTTAATGACTCTATGCTTACTGATATTGACTCTCGCCAAGTGGTGGTTACGTCTATCCGGAAATACTTTCAGTCTAACTCTACTCCTGATATATCTTCAGCCACACTATGGGTAGCCCATAAGGCGGTCCTACGTGGCCGCCTTATCTCCATGACCTCGTCCAGGAATAGAAAACGATGGCAACAAATACTACTTCTTACCCGACAATTAGAAGCACATTATAGAAGTCATGTGGCTAATCCATCTCTTCTTAATAAACAGTTGTTGTCCCAAAAGCGTTTAGAATTGAATACCCTGCTTTCCCAAAAGACTGAAAAAGCTCTCTGCTGGTCAAAGGCCTCATACTTGTTACATAGCAACTCAGCATCCACTATGTTTGCAAGGAAATTTAACCACTCTCTGCGCCCCCCACATGTCTATAAATTGCGCACCACCTCGGGTGCTATTTCCTCTCTACCTCAGGAAGTTTTGGGTATTTTTGAAAACTTTTATTCTGGTCTATTAGCTCCTCCCCAGTCAGATTCTGTTCCTTCATCTGACTCACGGCTGGATTCTATACCCCTCCCTGCCCTTACACCTTCTCAGATCTCTTAATGCCCCTTGTACTATAGAGGAAATAACTCGTGCGATTAGCGCACTAAAGTTCTACTGCACTGGGCCCCGACGGATTCACCACTAGTTATTATAAACATTTTGCCTCTACGTTGGCTCCCTATTTGATAACATTATTTAATGATGTTTTGCAGGGGGGTTAGTTCCCAGAGGAGATGCTGTTGGCTAATATGTCTTTAATACCCAAACCACAGAAAGACTACTGTTTACCACAAAACTATAGACCAATCTATGTAATGAATAACAATCTGAAAATATTTAGCCACCTTTTGGCCCCTATTATCTCCTCTTTGGTCTCTCCAGACCAATCGTTTTTTTTTCCTGACAGATTCATTACTGATAACATTTGCCTCACTCTAAATGTTATTCAAGATGCCAATTTACATTCTAAAGAGGTCCTGTTGATGAGTCTAGACATAAACAAGGCCTTTGACAGTGTGCTTTGGCCCTATTTATTTTCCTTGCTACGAAAAATGGGTTTCAGTGATGGGTTTTTGGCCGGTATACACGCCCTATACGACTCTCCTAAACCGAGAATAAGGCTTCCTGGCTGTAATTCTGACTTTTTTACATTGGGTAGAGGCACCAGTCAGAGTTGTCCTCTTTCACCCCTCTTGTTTGCGCTGGTGTTGGAACCTTTGGCAGTGGCGATCAAATCTCATCTGGATATTTCTGGCTATCCATTATTAATTTCACATTTCAAAATAAGTATGTATGCTGATGATGTTATGCTTTTTCTTACTAACTCGTTAATCTCATTGCCTAATTTATGCTCCATTGAATGATTTTGCTATAGCGTCAGGTCTCACTGTTAATTTCAACAAATCGGTGATTATGCCTGTTAATGTTCCTGATTCCCTAAGTGCATCTCTCCGTAGTTCTTTTCCATTTCGTTGGGTCATGGACCGTATATTCTATTTGGGTGTTAATCTCACTCCCAGATACTCAGATATGTTTGCTGCTAATTATCCACCATGTGTATCACGTCTCTCTACTCTATTAAAGATTTGGCATGGTTACCATATTTCCTTTCTGGGTAGAGTCATGGTGGTTAAAATGAATATCTTGCCTAAACTACTTTATCTTTTCAGAGCACTTCCAGTCCCGGTCTCAAAAACATTTTTGGACCACTTTCAGCAGACTATTAACAATTTTATCTGGGGTAATAAGCGTCCACGTTTTGCTTCATCCATTTTGTACCGCTCACAACGGACGGGAGGTCTCAGTCTTCCCAATTTTTGGCTATATTACCTCTCAGCTCATTTTGCGCAGCTATCACAATGGGCAACTATTAATTCTCAGACCCCATGGATCAAATTTGAGTCTCAGTCTATACGCCCATTCTACTTACCAGGTATTCTGTGGTCCAAAATCTCTCCCCGATCGCTTACTTTCTACAACTCCATAGTAACCCACTCACTGACGCTTTGGTCCAAATACAAACTTAAATTGAATCTAGTCTCTCTTATTCCCCCAGGGGTTTCATTTTTTGGAGATCCTACTTTTGTCGCAGCTTTTTCCTCCCCTCAAACATTTTGTTGGTGGTACGATTGTTCCTTTATCAGATTATCTGATTTCCAAAGAGGAGGATCGTACATTACCTTTGATATGCTATGCAAGTTTTTTGATATCCCTCTTCGTGAGTACCATCGTTACCGACAGATTAGACACTTTTTTAATTCACAGTTTGGCCTTATATCATCCTCCCCGATTTCCTTTTTTTGAACGTATCAGCCGTGACTCTCCCAGAGGTAGGGGTCTTATTTCTGATCTTTATCATCAATCTTTGACCTGTCTTTCTCATACACCCCCTTTATACAGACAAAAATGGGAGGAGGATAGTGGTATCACCTTTTCGAATGAGGATTGGGATTCCATGGTGGATAACATATGTAAGTGCTCTAGATCTCTTTCTGTTCGTGAGACGGCCCTTAAGGTTTTAACCAGATAGTATTACACCCGATCAAGATTACATGTACTGTTCCCACAAACATCCCCCTTCTGTTTCCGGGGCTGTGGCCATGCAGGAACTTTGGTTCATATATTTTGGGACTGCCCGACCATATCTTTGATTTGGTACAAGATATCTGAGGTGGCTACCTCACTTGCGGGTACCCCGGTACGATTGTCTATGCAGACCTGTTTATTGGGGGCTCATATCCCGGGGGTCTCTGATGCCATTATGAGATTGATACATACTATATGTATTGCCACTTTATGGTCTATTGCCTTGCATTGGAAGTCCAATACTGAACCCTTGACCTCCGTTTTACACAGAATTGATACTGTAATGCTCATGGAACGTATTCACTATACCCTACTGGATAAGATGCACTTATTTGATAAAAAATGGGAGTCATGGAGGGATTATAGACATTTAATGCATGATTAATTACATTCCCAGTGAAAATTGAATGGCATATACTGTTGACAGATGTATCATTTAACCTAACCCATCGTTTACACATTTCATGTGCTTGCTATCTAATTTTTTTTTCTATTCCTTTTCTTTCTTACGTTAATATATTTTTCTGTAATGTACTATTCAAAAGTGCCTTGTTTTTGCTGAAAGTTTTTTTTGAAAAATGTACTGTTGTCTTACAGTCCACTTTTATACAATAAAATCGTTTGTAAACAAAAAAAAACTTAACTGCAGAAACATGTTCACTTTGAAATTTGCTTTGCCAAATATCAGGACTTAACGTTAAACAATATCTACCATTTAAAAAAAAATTAAAATGTGTTGTTTTTTTTTTTAAGCAAGCCGACACAGTGAAAAACTAGACGCTCGTGCAGTTTATTTGGCTGATACAAATGCGCATGTGCAGAACACATTTTAGACGTTCTCTGTGGGCGCTTGCTTTTTAGCCACTGCTCAATAGTAAATCTTAGTGTGGAGTCCTCTGACAGCCGACACTCGGTTGCATCTACTGTGTTTAACAAACAGCACTAGGCATATCTTTATGTATTCTAATTTAATTTCCTTAGTTTTAGTGATTCTATTTTTGTTTCTTATCCTTTATAATTATTTCTGTAATGATTTTACTTATTTTGAAGGTCTAGATAATATTTATTTTGACAGCTGAATGTAAAAATAAAGGTCCGCAATAAAAAAAAAAAGCCGGGGACATCATCCCGAGTGACAGGCCCCATGTCACATGCTTGCTGTTCCCGGCTGGCCCCGCCCCATACCTATATAAGAACTGTCAGACTGTCTCCTGCATTCAGCTAGTTAGGCTCAGTGGAGAGACAGGGTGATTTCCTTAGTTCTAGTGATTCTATTTTTGTTTCTTATCCTTTATAATTATTTCCGTAATGATTTTACTTATTTTGAAGGTCTAGATCAGGGGTCCTCAAACTGCGGCCCGCCGAGCACATTAATCTGGCCCGCTGGCAGGGGACACTAAGTACAGGGGTGGGCAGGGGGCTGCTATCTCTTACCTGGGTACAGTCCCGCGACAATCTAGTCCAGGATGCCCCTTCACTTCGGCTGCTCCCTCACTCAATGTCCACGCTGCTGCTCGGCTCACCGGTGATTGGGCGCCAGTACTGTAGCTCAGGAAAGGCACACAGGCGGCCAATCACCGGCAAGGAGGCGGAGCCAAGTGGCCCCGCGAAAATCAAGGGAGGGAGAGGCCGAAGTGAAGGAAGGAGGACAGCTGACCGCCCGGGTAAGTGTGCTATGCAGATGGTACTGCTGCAACCAGGTATGCTGGCTGCAGCAGCACCATGCTGGAACAGGGGTCGGCTAGTTAAGTGTCATTGCTGTCAGTGGGAGGAATAGTTCCCCATCATTGGTGTCACTGATAATAATGATGGGGCATTATTCCTCCCACTGACACCAATGATGAGGCACTATTCCTCCCACTGACACCATTGATGGGACACTATTTCGCTCCATAAGACACACATGGGGGGAAATGTCTGATGGGGCACTATTCCTCCAACTGACACCAATGATGGGGCACTATTCCTCCCACTGACACCAATTCCTCCGACTGACACCAATGATGGGACTCTATTCCTCCCACTGACACCAATGATGGGGCACTATTCCTCCCACTGACACCAATGATGGGACACTATTCCTCCCACTGACACCAATGATGGGACACTATTTCGCTCCATAAGACACACATGGGGGGAAATGTCTGTGCGTCTTATAGAGCGGCCGGCCCAGTATTCCCACCGCCGTTGCATGTCCGCAGTCTCTGAACAAATGCGGACACAGTACAGGAGATGACCACAGTTTTTTTTTTTTTTTTTTTTTAACTATAGTCCGGCCCTCCAACGGTCTGAGAGACAGTAAACTGGCCCCCTGTTTAAAAAGTTTGAGGACCTCTGGTCTAGATAATATTTATTTTGACAGCTGAATGAAAAATATAGGTCCGCAATAAAAAAAAAAAAAAAAAAAAACAGTGTGGGTCCCCCCTCTCATCCATACCAAGCCCTTCAGGTCTGGTATGGATATTAAGGGGAAACTCCACGCCGAAATTTAAAAAAAAAAAAAACAGCGTGGAGTACCCCCCAATATCCATACCAGACCCTTATCTGAGCATGCAGCCCAGCAGGTCAGGAAAGGGGGGGGGACGAGCGAGCGCCCCCCCCTCCTGCACCATACCAGGCCACATGCCCTCAACATGGGGGGGTGCTTTGGGGCAGGTTGATGGGGACAAGGGCCTCTTCCCCACAACCCTGGCCAGTGGTTGCGGGGGTCTGCGGGCGGGAGCTTATCAGAATCTGGAAGCCCCCTTTAACAAGGGGGCCCTCAGATCCCGGCCCCCCCTCTACGTCAATGAGTCTGCGGTACATGGTCCCGCTACTCATTCACAAAAAAACAAAGTGTTGTGTAAAAAAAAAACACAGTACAGGGTCTTTGACAAGTCTATTAATAAAACAATGTCCCCCGAAGTAGATCCAACATCAATCACGGTGTCACGCACTGGCGACCGGGAATAAGGAAAAAAAACAAAAACCCGTTCCGCACTCGACGAGGCTTACTAGCCTTATGCAGCGAGTCGCTCACTGACAGCTCTTTAATAGGTAAGGGGCGGGGCCAGCCATGGGCATCATCTGAGTGACCCCGCCCCATGTGGCATCGTTGATGTCACATGGGGTAGGATCACATGCTTGATGTCCCCGGCTGGCCCCGCCCATTACGTGATCCAGATTCTGATAAGCCCCACGCCCGCAGACCCCCACAACCACCGGCCAGGGTTGTGGGGAAGAGGCCCTTGTCCCCATCAACATGGGGACAAGGTGCTTTGGGGGGGGAGACCCCCTGCCCCAAAGCACCCCCCCATGTTGAGGGCATGTGGCCTGGTATGGTTCAGAAGGGGGGGGGGGGCGCTCGCTCGTCCCACCCCTTTCCTGACCTGTCGGTCTGCATGCTCGGATAAGGGTCTGGTATGGATATTGAGGGGGTCTCCACGCTGTTTTTTTTTTTTTAATTTTCGTCATTGAGTTACCCCTTAACATCCATACCAGACCCGAAGGGCTTGGTATAGATGGGAGGGGGGACCCCACGCTGTTTTTTTTATTTTTATTTTTTTTAATTCACGGAAATAATTTAAAATTCAGCTGTCAGTGGGAAACCCCGATGACAGCTGAAATATTCCTTCTGTCCCTGCAGAGAGCTCCGCTATTATATTTGACATTAAAAAGTATAGAGACTGCAACATTGTATCTATTTGCATCCATTTCGGATATAGATGATTTTATTCGGATACATATAGATACAATGTTGCAACCTTTATACTTTTTAATGTCAAATATAATAGCGCAGCTCTCTGCAGGGACAGAAGTAATTACTTCGCTATTATATTTGCCGGCCGTAGACGGGGCGAAAATCGGACAATTTTTTTTACCGTTGGTGGTAACGTCGGCCCATTGAACAACCGATTTTTTTTTTTTTTTTTAACGGCCAGTTTTCACCTCATCTATGGCCTGCATTTTTCTTTTTCTTCTTTTTCTTATTCTTTTTGTATTCTTCTTTTTCATTTTCTTCTTTTTCTTGCAGGTCATGGCCCATGCGCAGATTTTTTATCTGTAAAAAGATCAGCCAATTTGCCGATCATTGCCGCTAAAATCAGCCGATTTGCAAAATTGTCCGATTTTTATCCAAATTTACCAATTAAAAAAGTGGCAAAATCCTAAAAAATGGCTGACCAATTAACCCACTAACGGCCCGTAAATCGTTTGATTTTTTTTTTTCGGCCGATTTTAGACCCATCTAAAGCAGGCCATAGATGGGTCTAAAATCGGCCGATTTTTCTGGCAAAAAAAAAAACGATTTTCGGGCCGTTAGTGGGTTAGTCGGCCGTTTTTCGGGATATTGGCACATTTTTTTTATTAGTAAATATGGAAAAAATGTTTTCCAACTTTACTGATAAACAAAATGTGCCACAATCCCGAAAAACGGCCGACCAATTATCCCACTAACGGAAGAGGCCCTTGTCCCCATTAGCATGGGGACAAGGTGCTTTGGGGGGAGCCCCCCCTGCCCCAAAGCACCCCCCCCATGTTGAGGGCATGTGACCTGGTGGCTCGCTCGCCCCCCCCCCTTTCCTGACCTGCCGGGCTGCATGCTCGGATAAGGGTCTGGTATGGATTTTGGGGGGAACCCCAAGCTGTTTTTCATTTAATTTCGGCGTGGAGTTCCCCCTTAATATCCATACCAGACCCGAAGGGCTTGGAGTGGATGGGAGGGGGGACCCCATCCCGTTTTTTATTTATTATGGTGCTGGTTTTTAAAATTAATTTTCCCTTTTTTTTTCTTCACTATAGCTCAGAAATTCACCTGTCACTTCCCCCAGCTAAAAGAGAAAGTTTTCTTGGAATTTATATCCCTAAAAGGAAACAATGTTTACTTTGAGTTTATTAAAAGATACAAAGTTTTCTGTAACTTCGGGAAAGTGACTTCTAAGCTTGTGAACTATAGTGAAGAAAAAAAAAAAGGCTGGCATTTGCATTTGAAAATCAGCGCCGACATACACTTTGTATTGAGAAAAAAATTATTAACAATTGTGTAAACCGAGGCATTATTTTCAATGGATTTTCATTCGTAAACCGAAAATTACGTTAACCGAGGTGTTGGTAAACTGAGGTACGCCTGTATTAGTATTGCAATCCTTTGTATTGGGATACATAGAACCAACATACATCTGAATTGGCAACATAGCACAACATTTGTGTCACATTTGAGATATCTGGCTAGTTACACTGACCTTGCCCAGGGACTTAGGGTTGATTCACACCACAGAAATACAGGCAGGATTAGTGTTCAACAGCTCCGTGGATTAGTGGTTAGCACTACTGCCTCACAACGCTAGGGTTGTTGGTTTGAATCCCAACCACAGCAATGAATTTGCATGATCTCCGTGTGACTACCCTAACATACATGTGCTGGTGGCAGCATCTTTGCTTTCTGTTTAAATTCCCTAGAATGTGAATTAGAATGAGGCCTTGTCTGTTCAAATACCTTTCAAGTAGCACCTTATGTGAATGTCAAACAATGGGATGAGATAAGGGCCTGGACTAATGATTGATTGGATAACGCTGGTTTGCACTCCCCCTCCTTTTGGGAAAGTTTGTCAAAACCATGAGAAGAGTGAGCGAGAGAAAGAAAAGGATTAAAAAAAATAAAATAAAATAATGGCATGGAGTATCCCCCCCCCCAATCCATAAAAGACCCTTATCTGAGCATGCAGATACCGCATGCCTTCAAAGATTTATTTCCTTTGTTGAATTGCCTGCTTGGTTCACACTAGATGTGATTTAAAATTGTGCTTTTTGTTGGCAATTTCACCGTGTTTTCTGTAGATTTACCAATGAGTTATTGCATTTTCAATTCTGTTCTGCATTGCGATTTCTTGGTTAATTGGATCCTGTCAAAATTGGCCCTAGTATATGTATGAATGTAATTTAGGGCTCTTAGTATGCCCCTTGAGGGTTGGGGACTGATGTGAATTTACCACATCTATATGAAAAGCGCTGCGTAAATTGACAACGCTAAATAAGTATCTGAAATGTACTAGCACCCCTAACACTTATTTTTGCTAGCTATATAATATGCCCAAATCTTCCTTGTTAGAGCGCACATGTGCAAGTATGTCCAAAATAACAAACAAAAAGCCCCCTATTGCACCACAAGACCATGTTATGTACCAATGAATAGGTCGTGTTCAATGTGCAGCTAGCTATTCTTTTTCTACAATCCTCTTAACAGTAATAAATTGGGCCCCCAATTTATGTTGAAATATATATTCACCAATGTCATACACAGTATAGCTGCAAGCATACATTCACCAATTCCAAATCTACAATAGAATTGCAAACATATATTTGCAAATGTCATATATAGAGATGAGCGAATTATTCAAAAATTCGGTTCGGCTGATTCGCCGAATTCGCAGATTAAATTTGCTTCGTGCCGAATATATTCGCTGCGAATTTAACTTATAAAAAGGGTGTTTCTAGGCTTCAGAGAGCCTTTATATTAGTGCAGAACACTGTACCTTTAATTTAAATGCCCTTGGAGTCTGCTGGGGAAGAGAAATAATACTGTCACTCAGTATGACATGCAGATGAGTGCCGTCGATCTTAGAATCACCGCACACTTCACTCATTTGGGCAGTCACGGGGCCAAAACCAGAGTGTGGAGCCACAGTGTGGCGGTGGAGGCAGCAGCAATGGGAGGCCATACAGCACCCTATGACAAAATGGAACCCACCAGCAGTGTGAGGAGACCTGAAAGTGGCACATGGCAGAGTGTGGCGATGGAGACAGCAGCAATGGGAGGCCGTACAGGGACCCATGACACACTCTGGACCTGGCAGCAGCATGAGGAGGCGGTACAGGGGCCCATGACAGATTACGGGCCTGGCAGCAGCATGAGGAGTCGGTACGGGGGCCCATGGCAGATTACGGGCCTGGCAGCAGCATGAGGAGGCGGTACAGGGGCCCATGGCAGAGTGTAAGCAGCTAAAATTGAAGGCCATACAGAGGCCTATGTTAAAAAGTCCCCCCAGCAGCAGCGTGGGGAGACGACTATCAAGAGTCCAATGGCAAAGTGGCGGAGCAGAAGCAGCTTCAATTGAAGGCCATACACAGGCCTAGGTTTAAAAGTCCCTCACAGTTAATTCCAATAACGAACTCTACTCCTCCGTGCAATCTGCTTACGAGACCCTGGGCAGGTCTGGGTCCAATTTGTGGTAGAGACTGGTTTTGTTCAGCCATGCTTGAGCGAGTAATAACAGGTCTGTGCTGCCCTTTGGTTTCTGGCTTAATGCGCACAACACTGAACGTCCCAGCGTTTGTCAACGATTTGTCGTTAAGTGATGCAAACCCGCTGAACCACGTTCATGAGGAGCCGGTACAGGGGGCCATGAATCAGTATGGACCTGGCAGCAGCGTGAGCAGACGACAGAGGCACATGGCGCAGGGTGGCGGTGTAGGCAGCATTATTCTGAAGCCATACACAGGCCTAGGTTAAAAAGCGGAAGCCGTCAGCAGCGTGAGCAGAAGACAGAGACACATGGCGCAGGGTGGCGGTGGATGCAGCAGTATTCGGAAGCCAAACACAGGCCTCGGTTAAAAAGCGGAAGCCGTCAGCAGCGTGAGCAGACGACAGAGGCACATGGCGCAGGGTGGCGGTGGAGGCAGCAGCAATGGAAGGCCATACAGCACCCTATCACAAAATGGAACCCACCAACAGTGTAAGGAGACCTGAAAGTGGCACATGGCAGAGTCTGGCGATGAAGTCAGCAGCAATGGGAGGCCGTACAGGGACCCATGACACACTCTGGACCTGGCAGCAGCAAGAGGAGGCGGTACAGGGGCCCATGGCAGAGTGGCGAAGCGTAAGCAGCTTAAATTGAAGGCCATACAGAGGCCTATGTTAAAAAGTCCCCCCAGCAGCAGTGTGGGGAGACGACTATCAAGAGTCCAATGGCAGAGTGGCGGAGCGGAAGCAGCTTCAATTGAAGTCCATACACAGGCCTAGGTTAAAAAGTCCCCCCAGCAGCAGTGTGGGGAGACGACTATCAAGAGTCCAATGGCTGAGTGGCGATCCGGGAAGTCAGCGTTGTGATTGCAGATGCAATGAAGAGATTCTATGAGGTGATGCCGTGGGTGCGAAGAAGATCATATACCGTCGTACTTCCATCCATAAGACGGAACAACCTGCGAACCGGGAGCTTTATTGCCCTGACCCGCTGAGCAGCTTCTGGGATACCCAAGAGTTTGGCTTCTGTGGGGAATATGGTTGAAAACTGAAACTTAAAGGCATGTTGACGGAAGGGCACCAGTGTCAGTGCTCCGGAGGGAATATAGCTTCAAAGCTGACACTTAAAGGTATATCGACGGTCAGAGACCACAGGAAGTGGAGCTTGCGTCTTAAATCGACTGAATGTGGCAGACGTGAAACGTCTACGGGCCGTATATGAAACGGGTTGTTCCTCTTTCTAGAATAAGTGTTGGAAATGGCCACTCTTTTTGGTGTGGCGTTTTGTCTATTTAATTCCGATAACGGACTCTACTCCTCCGTGCAATCTAGTTACGAGACCCTGGGCAGGTCTGGGTCCAATTTGTGGTAGAGACTGGTTTTGTTCAGCCATGCTTGAGCGAGTAATAACAGGTCTGTGCTGCCCTTTGGTTTCTGGCTTAATGCGCACAACACTGAACGTCCCAGCATTTGTCAACGATTTGCCGTTAAGTGATGCAAACCCGCTGAACCACGTTCATGAGGAGCCGGTACAGGGGGCCATGAATCAGAATGGACCTGGATGCAGTGTGAGGAGACCCGAAAGTGGCACATGGCGCAGGGTGGCGGTGGAGGCAGCAGTATTCGGAAGACATACACAGGACTAGTTTAAAAAGCGGAAGCCGTCAGCAGCGTGAGCAGACGACAGAGGCACATGGCGCAGGGTGGCGGTGGAGGCAGCAGTATTCAGAAGCCATACACAGGCCTAGGTTAAAAAGCGGAAGCCGTCAGCAGCGTGAGCAGACGACAGAGGCACATGGCGCAGGGTGGCGGTGGAGCCAGCAGTATTCGGAAGCCATACACAGGCCTAGGTTTAAAACTGGAACCCAGCAGCGTGAGCAGACGACAAAGACGCACATGGCAGAGGATGGATCTGGCAGCAGTATGAGAAGGCGGTACAGGGGCCTGTGGCACAGTGTGGTGATGGGGGCTACAGCAACTGGATGCCAGAAAGTGGCCGATAGGGCTATATACTGCATGAAATTATAAAGTTGTAAAGACAGCGGCCTATTTGTCCCTAATAACATGTTTGGGGCATGATTCATGGCGGATTTAGTCAGTTGTGTCAGGAACTGGTGGTTTGAAATCCAGACTAATCCACGCCTGATTCATTTTCACAAACGTGAGTCTCTCCACACTTTGGGTGGACAGTCGTGTCCTCCGCGGAGTTACAATACCTCCTGCCGCACTAAACACGCGCTCCGATGCCACGCTACTGGCCGGGCATGACAGCCTTTCAAGGGCAAATTCAGCTAGTTGGGGCCAAAGGTCAAGTTTCGTTGCCCAGTAGTCAAGGGGATTGTCTACCTCGGTTGGCAGGGTGCTGTCCAAGTAGGCCCAAGCCTGTTGTTTGAGGTCCTGCTCCAGGTCCACCTGATGCTGCTGCTGCTGCGGCTGGTTAGTAGTTTCCTCACTGCGCTGGTGAAGAAAGCTACTCATCATCGACTGCAGACTGAGGCAGCCGCTGCTGGTGGAGCTGCCACTGCCCCTACCACCCCACCCCTCCCCTGCTGCCATGGCAGCGGAACGCGAGCGCACAGGGCCCACAGTGTCTGAGGATGGACGTTGGCGCACAAAGGCAGAGACCAACTGACTACATAGGTGGTTTTTATAGTACGTTATTTTGGCCTCCCTCTCAGCAGGTGTGAAAAAGGCCACCATTTTTGAACGGTAGCGAGGGTCCAACAAGGTGGACAGCCAAAAGTCATCCCTCTGTCTGATGGTTATTATTCGGCTGTCGCTACGCAAGCAACCGAGCATGCTATGGGCCATTTGTGCCAAGGAATGCGAGGGACTCCCTGCCTCCATCTCCACAGCATACTGCCACGGTGCGTCTGGGTCCTCTGTCTCCTCCTCCTCTACCAGATGCTCCTGCTCCTCCACTCCTGTCCGCTGAGTGGAAAAACCACCCATTTCACTCAATAATTCCTGAGCACCAATGTCCTCCTCTACCTCCTCCTCTTCTTCCTGTCCTGCCCCCACAGGGGTCATGTGGCGTTGAGATCTGTGCGCCACGTCTACCGCACCCTGACCAGCCATTGTTAACAGCATTTGTTCCAGGACGTGCAACAGAGGAATGACGTCGTTCATCCCATAGTCCTGCCGACTCACGAATAGCGTGGCCTCCTCAAAGGGCCTGAGCAAGCGGCAGGTGTCACGCATGAGCTGCCAATGGCTGACATCGAAGTTACACAGGGGAGTACCTTTATCCGCTTGTAACATCAGGAAATCGGTGATAGCCTTTCGCTGTTCGTAAAGACGGTCTAACACGTGTAGGGTTGAATTCCACCTTGTTGCAACGTCGCAGATCAGGCGATGCTGTGGAATTCTGTTCTGCCGCTGCAGCTCAAGGAGGGTGTGCTTTGCGGTGTAGGAATGGCTGAAATGCATGCAAAGTTTACGTGACATTTTAAGGATGTCTTGCAGTGGGATGGTGGATTTTAGGAACCGCTTGACAATCAGATTGAACACGTGAGCCATGCATGGCGCATGGCACAACCTTCCTTGACGCAGAGCAGACACCATGTTCTTTCCGTTGTCGGTCAACATGGTTCCGATTTTCAGTTTGCGCGGAGACAGCCATCTGTCGATTTCTCTGTTCATTACACTCAGAAGTTCCTCCCCTGTGTGACTACGTTCGCCAAGGCATACCAGGTGCAGCACAGCGTGACACCGTTGCGCCCTGCACATGTGATATGCCGGTCGGGTAACGGGACTTGGCACGGGGGTGGCGGCTGAGGACACGGCGGAAGAAGAGGTGGTAGAGGCGGACATCTTTGCTGGACCAAGGACGTGCAAACGTGGAGGCAAAAGCGGCGTGACCTGTCCAAGTTGCTGGTGCGGCTGTGCCGGCACCACGTTCACCCAGTGGGCCGTAAATGACATGTACTGTCCCTGACCGTAGTTACAGCTCCACACGTCGGCGCTGCCGTGCACTTTGGCAGAGACCGACATGCTCAAAGACTGGCCCACCATCTCTTCTACATGTGAATGCAGGGCTGGCACTGCCTTTTTGGCAAAGAAATGCCGGCTTGGCACTCTCCACCGCGGCTCGGCACAAGCCATCATTTCTCGGAAAGGTGCTGAGTACACCATTTGGAAAGGGAGGGACTGCAGCACCAGCAACTTGGACAGGAGGACGTTCAGCTTCTGCACCGTCGGGTGCGTGCTCGCAAACTGTTGTCTCTTGGAAACGGATTCCAAGAAAGACTGCTGACGGAATTCGTGAAGAGGAGTAGCAGGAGAAGGAGCATCTGAACGAGCGGAAGATGCCAACGAGCGACAACTCCCCTCAGCAGAGGTGTTGGAGCCTTGACTGGCTGATAGAGGGTGATTGACGTCGGGTGACGGAGCAAGTAACGGAGCGGGTGATGGAGCGGGGGCTGGGGCAGGCAGAACCGCCGTATCTTTATCACGGTTTTCCCAGGCCACCGAATGGCGACGCTGCATATGCTGACGCAACGCTGTAGTCCCAACATTGGCCCCCTGGCCACGCTTGACTTTCTGGCCACATAGTCGACATACGGCTACGTTTACTTCCTCGGGCGGCTTGACGAAAAATTGCCACACCGCCGAGTAGGAAACTTTGCCCCCGCTACTCCTCACTGGCTGACTGCTACTTCCTCCGTGCACACCGGCACCACTACTGGCCGTGGTGGTAGGCTGCAGTGGAGCTGGTGCTCTACTCCGTGGCCGTTTGGCTCCACTGACACTGCTGCGACCCTGCTGCCTCCTGGGCAACCCACCGACTGTTTTGCTCGCTGGCAAGCTGGCACCCTCTTCTCCTGATGATGCGGAAGCAATAGCCTGATGACGACGAGGCTGCCAAGTGCGATCAGCCTCATCATCATCAATTAGGGTCTCCGCGTCACTAATAGCCCCCTCGGCTGCGTGTGGGTCAGGAGACAGACCTGTCTCTAGACCGCCTACCGAGCCACTCTCCTCGCCAGTACTTCATCGCCTGGCTGCTGAAGAGGCGGATGTCTCCCCCCGTTCCTGACCGCCCTCTGTTAGCTCTTCCTCACTGTACAGTGGGGCTGAGCCCACAGCATGCGATACTTCGCTTGGTGAGGGAACACCAAAGGACAGGGGCAGGTCGAGGACACGTGATTTCAGTGGGCTTGCTCCCGGGCCATGCCAACTAATGGTTGTGTGTGACGTACCCACCGACCGTTGGCTGTAGGTGTCAGAGGTGACCTGGGAAGAGGAAGACGACCGAGTCAACCAATCGATGACGGCAGGGTTGTCGGTGGAGACACGACCGCTGGATGACACCGGGAGCACTGGCCTCTGGCTGCGACTAGTGCTGCCTCGACCCCTTCCTCTGCTGCCACGTCTGCTCGCTCCTGAAACATTGCCTCCTCTGCCACTCCTCTGCGTGTTGTCTGATATACTCTTTAATTCAATAAGCACCCCAAATTGTGGTGCTTATTGAATTAAGCACCACAATTTGGTTGTGAAGCAGAAAGTCAGTTTATTTAGCACAATCGGTCAATTGCAGCTTGCCGTTGGCTGGAAACTGTACGTTTATGTCACTGGAATGCACTAATCACCCAAAAAATATTACCGCCAGCCGGCGTGTAAATGGATTTAACTCTTTGAACGTACAATAGTGGTTGTGAAGCAGAAAGTCAGTTTATTTAGCACAATCGGTCAATTGCAGCTTGCCGTTGGCTGGAAACTGTACGTTTATGTCACTGGAATGCACTAATCACCCAAAAAATATTACCGCCACCCGGCGTGTAAATAAATCTAACTCTTTGAACGTACAATAGTGGTTGTGAAGCAGAAAGTCAGTTTATTGTACACAATCGGTCAATTGCAGATTGCCGTTGGCTGGAAACTGTACGTTTGTGTCACTGGAATGCACTAATCACCCAAAAAATATTACCGCCAGCCGGCGTGTAAATGGATTTAACTCTTTGAACGTACAATAGTGGTTGTGAAGCAGAAAGTCAGTTTATTTTGCACAATCGGCAAACTGCAGCACCAACTGTGCACGACAGCCACCAAAAAAAAAAAGGGTGTATGTCACTTTAAATTTTCGATTCTTTGATAGCTGTGGCCCTAAGTAACGATTCTGTGTCCCTGAGTAACGATTCTGTGTCCCTGAGTAACGATTCTGTGGCCTAAAGTCTCTGTGGCCCTAACTCTGTCCCTTAATACACACAGGTCTGTCTCTCTTGAATGACCGGAGGCTAATGGAGAATTCTAAGATGGCCGCGATTTATAGTTCCACCATTACACAGTGCTGGCTGGCTGCTGATTGGCTAATGCGATCACATGTCATGACTCATGAATGCATTATGGGTCAGCGCGCCTTGTCTGCGTGCCTTCCCAGAGATCCCCGCCCCATCTTCTCTGTCCATTTTCTCCTGTCGCCACACATGTCGCCGCCATTTTTGGGAACATTTGATTCGTGCATCCGAAGTTTGCTAATCTTCGGTTTCGTCGCGAATCGAATTTTTCCAAATCTTCGGAACGAATTCCACTTCGTCATGTTCGATTCGCTCATCTCTAGTCATATACACAATGGAGCCGCATGTAAAATTGCTATGGTGCACAAATAAACGCCAAGACGGCTGTTGGAGGAGGCGCTAGAGCAGCTGTCATACCGGAAATACGTCATGATGTTGGCGGAAGGATGTTTGCACACACCCGGAAGTGGAAGTGGGGAGTGTGAATGGATGGAAGTGTAGTTAGGAGAGTTTAGTGGTAATTTGCAAGTCTATTTTTTAGTTTTGTGAATTGTTCTTTTGTGGAATTCCAAACCACATCTGGACATGGCGAGATCGCTGTTCTTCACCAAGGAGCTGATCCTCATTTGCTGGGGAAACATTACTAATAATTGTTGTATTTTCAGTTGAAAACATGTCCAATTCCTAGATCCACTGAGGTACATAGCAGAGGTTCAAGGTTCTTCCTAACTATACAGGTGGCACAGACACAAGCATACACCCAGGGCCACTGTTCGATATCATGGGGCCCCGTACAGCATACCTGACAGCCCCCCCACCGCCAGAGAAAATATCCAAATTATATTTATGGTAAAAATACACTAAAAACATTAATGGACATAATCCCAACCATATTCCTGTGAAATCTAAATGATAAAACTGTACTGAGTTCATAAATAAAGCTGTGTGTGTAATTGAGGTGTAATTGAGGTCTTGGGGCTCATGGGTGCTGTGGCCTGTAGAGTGGGAATCAGTGGTTTGTTTTTGTGGCTATCGCCGTTTGCAGGCAACCTATGTTACACTATGGAATTGCAGGTCATAATTTGACAAGCATATGGGTGCAGGTGTACAGCCCTGAACACAGACAGTGAGCATTGAGGGCCACTTCCCCATGCTTTTACACCTGTCAGATTAAAACCTGTGTTCATACAGCTGCTGTGTCCCCATAGTGTAACAGGTGGCTCTAGCCACATAAACAACCCACTCATTCATGCTGTACAGGCCAGAGGACCTGTGTGAATGGGGCATTTTTTATGTTTCTTTTTTCCTCAGCTCCTTAATTTCAATGGGCTGCCTAATGTGTGGGAACATGCAAAAATACTACAGGCATATTATTTTAAAAGTGTGTTGCACCTAACCGCACACATCTGCAAAGGGCATTGCATTTCTTTGCTATGCTGGAAAATGTGTGTTCTTGCATGTGTTTCTGCACCACCAATGGTGTGAACAAGTCCTAAGGACCAGTTCACACTATAGAAACAGTCTAGATGTGTTCCTGATGCGTTTTTGCATGCCCTTTTGGAATGTAGCGTGGTCAACTTTGTTTACAGCACCTGCAATGCACTGAAAATGCAGGCGCTGATGTGAACTATGACATTGACAACCATATAACCTTCTTTCTGTGCGTTTGTGATGCCAAAAAAGCAACTGAAACACATGTAGTGTGAACTGGTCCTAAAGATAATTAGGGGTAAGGGAACGGGACTGACCAGGGATTGTGAATTCAATCAGACTAGTGGTGATATACAATCAGCAATTGTATAATAATGTGAGATCTGAGCTGTAGCTGATAGAAAATGAGACACATTCACTTGATCAGTAAATAGATAGTTAAAAAGAGTGGGGCGGTGATCCATAGATTTGAATATGGAACAGGTGATGATGGGGTGGGGGAGGGGGTCAAGTTGTATAAGGAGACAGATTTAAAAGAAGAGAAAAAAGTTACAATGAAATATACACAGCATGAAACTTGCACATTTCCTAATTGGCAGAAGAACAGGACGCAGGTAACATTCATCCACTTTCTAATCATTAGGCAAAATCATAATTGATTGATCAATATCCCTGGCACTGACACAACCCAGAAAATTGACCTCCATTTTTTTAACGTTCATAAATGTCAAAGAGCTTATAATCTAAGGGCAGAAACTCAGCCATGTACTAGGTCCAATAAACCTAACAGCATGTCTTTTGAGTGTTGGCAGAAACACATCCATACAGGGAAAGCATGCAAACTGGGATGCAGCCATGACTGGGATTAGAACCCATGACCCAAGTGCTGTAAGTTCTGAGCTCTAACCACTAAACCACTGTGGGAGACACAGTTTGAGCTACAATGTAGAATACTTACATTGTTTAAAAATGATAAAGCGAGCACTGGTCAAATTATATAGACTACTAAAATGGTATTACACAAGATAAATATAACCACAAACAGTAGTGCATGAACTCGTGAAAGGTCATCCACCCTTGTGACACTGTACTACACTATTAAGCACCTTTCTGGCTCCTGTGGCTGAGCTAATTCCTCCCCAGGACCATTTGGGTACCCACCCTGATGGATGGATGGATGGCTGGAGCTGGATGACTAACCCATAGCTGCCAGCATACCGCTGCACCCCCAGATGTGTGATGTGTGCAACCCATGCGCATTAATACATTTGTTCTGGTGAGTGTAGACCAGTCCCAAGGGTGGTTTATCTTTCACGAGTTCATGCACTACTGTCCGTCACGGAGAAACCACACGTGCCATTCATAGGCACTCTCTGCGTTGGTACTCTCACACGAAGGACATTCCATTATTCAGGAATGATTATATGAACTTATTTTAGCACCATTTACCATTTGACATCATTATTGCAAATATTTGCACTTTTTGGTTTTTACATGCATTTATTATTGATCACATGCATTTATAGCGCTGCACTTGACTAACATAGAATAGTTATGTGATTAAAGAGAATGAAGATATATCATTATATTGGGAAATTAGAACTAGACATATTTGAGATATAAGTGTGAAAATGTTTAAAATTGGAAAATAGAATGTATGACATTCATTAGTAAATCCATTAGTTGTGTGATCATTTTGGAGAAACAGCAAAAAAAAAACCAAAACTATTCTAACATAGGTGTACTATTTATGTTACATTCTAAGTATTCTCTTATGCTAACACAAAAACGCCAATGCTACAAAGCCCGCGCTTTTGCGCCATCTAGTGAACATATCCGGTATTGCACCTAAAAATGTGCCAGATGCGATTCCACATTTACTAATAGCAAAGTAGACGTTCGTCAATGAGATTGCTAGACTCCGCTCAGAAGACTGACAGGTCTTGATTGATTTTACTGAGTCTGCCTGAATGTTCAGAGTTTGCTGGTAGACTCAAGTCTTAGTAAATCAGGGCCATAGAGTCTTTGGTGAAAGCAAAGATAGAAGTTAGAACACTATCGGATCATGCACCTGTCACAATGAGGTTGTTATGGGTAAGAGAACATAAAAAGATGAGATACGAGAGATTAAATGAGACACTTCTTCAGGATAAGGAGACGGTACAGATAATTAAAAGGGAAATAGAACAATATTTTGAAAGGAATGAGACTGAAGAGGTGTCGGTGGCGACGGTATGGGAGGCCCATAAGGCCTATATCAGAGGAATCTTAATAGCGATTGGGGCAAAAAAGAAAAAGGAAAGAGAATTAACATGCTTCTTAGAGAATTATTTGAATTAGAACAGGTACATAAAAAGAAAATAAAACAAATTAAGCAAGATGTAATGGAAAAACAAGAAGAATTAAATAACTTAATGGAGGAGGAAAAAAGGAGAGTGTTTAATAAGAGGATTAGTGAAAGATATCGGTGGGGAGATAGACCAGGAAAATTTTTAATGAGAGCTCAAAGAAAAAAAGAAAGGTAGGAACTTTATAGAGAAAGTAAGAGATAATAAAAGAGAACTAAAATATTCTACCAAAAATATTGCAAAAGTGTTTAAAGAGTATTATAGTAATTTATAGAATATCAACCCTCAACGGTCTATAATAGAAGAGGAAGAAAGAAGTAAAAAAAGACAGACATACTTAAAAGAGGTAGGTTTACCAAAATTAAGAGAACAGCTAATATCTCTTGAGAGATCAATATCAGAAGAGGAAATTCAATGTGCACTGAAGAGAACTATGACAGGGAAAAATCCGGGTCCGGATGGGTATACAGTGAGTTACTATAAGAAATTTAAAGATTAATTGATACCTAAATTAAATCATTGGGAGGGGAGATGGAAATGAGAGAGGAGTCCCTACAAGCGTATATTACGATAATACCAAAAGATGGGGAAGATAGTACACAGTGTTCTAGTTATAGACCAATGTCCTTTCTAAATATAGACACTAAATTATACGCAAAAGTCTTAGCAAATAGGATAAAGGACTTAATGCCGGAGTGGACCCACAGGGATCAAGTGGGGTTTGTCCCTGGAAGAGAGGGTAGGGATAATGGATTAAGATCATTATTGCTTATACAAAAAAGTAAAAAAGAAAAATTTCCTGTATTGTTATTGTCGGTAAACGTGGAAAAAGCATTTGATAGATTAGATTGGGGGTATATGTTAGATACATAGAAAGCTCTGGGAATGGGCCCTAGAATGAGAATATGGATAGGGAAATTATATAGTCAACCATCTGCGGCTATAAAGGTTAATGGAGAAATATCACAGAGCTTTAAGGTGTATAATGGGACCCATCAGGGATGCCCATTGTCACCTTTGCTGTTTGTCTTGTCCTTAGAATCCCTTATAGAAAAAATAAGGAAAAATACAAATATTAGGGGGATTTGGATAGGAGAGACAGAACAAAGTAGCGGCATATGCCGATGATTTGCTGTTTTATGTAGGTAACCCAAGGATAACCTAACCCAATTTAATAAAAGCACTGAAGGAATATGGGGAGCTGTCTAACCTAAAGATTAATCCAACTAAAACAGAAATCTTGAACATAAATCTTCCAAGAAAAGAGAAAAAAGCTTTACAAAAAGTTTTCTTTTTCGTGGAAGGAAAAAGAATTTAAATATTTAGGAATAAATTTAGCCGTACCCTTAAAAAATTTATATAAAGCAAATTACATCCCATTACTAAATGAAATAAAAGATGAAATGAGAAAATTTGGGATGAGGGAATATCTTGGATAGGACGAATAAACTTACCGTATTTTTCGCCGTATAAGACGCACTTTTTCTTCCCCAAAACTGGGGGGGAAAGGTCAGTGCGTCTTATGGAGCGAATATGGAGCGGCCGGTCCGGTATTTCCACCGCGGCCGTGTCAGAATACCGGGCCGGCCGCTCAGCTCTGCAGCGGGACCTTACCTGTTCCTCTATCCAGCGGCGTGCTGTCTTCCCGGCTTCTGTAGTGTGGGCACTGGGCATGACAGCCGGGTGCCAAGTGCGCATGCGCAAGAAGCGGTGCTTTTTGTGAATGGTAAGGCGGTACCTGGGACACATGACAGATCCCAGAAGCCGCCGGACCAATCACAAAGTGCAAGTGCTTCTCGCTCATGCGCACTGGGCACCCGGCTGTCATGCCGAGCGCCATTACAGAAGCCGGGAAGACAGCGCGCGGCTGGATTGAGGAACAGGTAAGATCAAACAAAACCTCTGCGGAAGTAAGAGCGGGTACCTGTCAAATTCAGGTACCCGCTCCCCACCTCCCCAAAGGTCAGCAGTCATCTGTACTGTCCGCAGTCTCTGGTCATCCCTGTGCTGTCCGCAGTCTCTGGTCATCCCTGTGCTGTCCGCAGTCTCTGGTCATCCCTGTGCTGTCCGCAGTCTCTGGTCATCCCTGTGCTGTCCGCAGTCTCTGGTCATCTCCTGTACTGTGTCTGCAGTCCATTAGTTCAGAATTTTTTTTCCTGTTTTCTGCCTCTAAAACCTAGGTGCGTCTTATGGTCAGGTGCGTCTTATACGGCGAAAAATACGGTAATTAAAATGGTAATTGTTCCAAAAATTCTATATAAATTTCAGATGATCCCAATAAAGCTGCCAGGATTGTATTGCATATTTACAAGAATGGTTTTGAGGGTTTGGGACACAATGCACAAACAGATGGGATGGGAATTGAATTCTTTGTTGATGCCTATCGTAAATACAGATTTCTTCCTGCTGGGAAATGAAAGGGTTTCAGGGAGGTGGATAAGAAAAGGAGATGCACAATTAAGAGATCTAATAAAAGGGGAAATAATTTGCCCCTTAGTGGAAATGAAAGAAAATAAGGAGTTGTTTATTAAAGTGGATGAGTGGCGGTATTTACAAAGGAAAAATTTTATAGAAAAACTCCCGAGGCCCTTAAGGAAGAAAGAAAAGTGGAATCCATTTGAATTTTTGTTTAGTACACAGGGGGGATGGGAAGCATGATACTTCGAAAATATATAAAATTTTCACTAAGTTAGCAACAAACACGATTCCCACATATATGGAGAAATGGGAAGGAGAACTAGGATTAAGGATAGAGGAAGAAACGCAAAAAAAGATTTATAAGTTAACACATGGTAATATAAGTATGAAAGATGTAGAGATGAACTATAAATGTTTGGCGAGGTGGTATATGACACCAAATATAGAGCACAGACATGTTTATGTTGGGGGCCTGTGCATGGCGGTGTCGGAGAGCACGATGTAGCTGCTCTCCGAGACCTCGGATCCTGACCTCCCATACCCTCTATGCCGTGGCGGAGTGTCCATTTCCCCGGGACTCACGTGGGAAGGAGATGACCGGAGATTAGTTGCTGAGGTGGTGCCCCTGTGAAGTGCGAGAGGATCCGGCTGGCGCCTCTCCTCAGGTCGGGTGGAGGAGATTCCAGAGGAAGAGCCGGATTGCCGGGGAGACGGAGAGACAAGGCAGGACCACGTGGTAACCGCAAAGGAGAAGAGGAAGAGGAGAAGCTGGCCGGCGTCCGGAGGACAGGCAGGGATGCGGTCTGTTCTCTGGTTTCCCCCTGCTCTGTGGTCTATGTCCTGGATACCCTGAACAAAGGACAAATTGATGCCTTGCCTGAAGCCCTAGTAAAAGGACTAAGATATACATTGGAACCCCCCAGAGGAAGAGGAAAAGATCTGGAGAGACGGATAACAGCAGCCGGAGAGTATGACAGGAAAAATACGAAGAGAGGAGGGTGAGTGAGAGTGGCTGTGAAAAACAGTATAATGCTGGGCTTGATATTAAGGAGCAGCGTGTGAAGTGGAGAAGGGGGGTTCCAAGGGGGGCTTCTAGGAAGATCAAAACAGCAAAGAGGAATATTAAATTAAACTAAAGGACCCTAGAAATGTAAACTAAAATTTAAGTGGACATTTAAAGAAGTAAGGAAAACCTGGGTCTTTAGTTGAATAGCGGAGATCTTCAACGGTGTTTTGAAAAGGGACCAGAAGATATGAAGAATAAAAGTGTAAAAGGAAGTGGGGTCAAGGGAGCCCAGACTGGCTCAATTAAAAAGTATACGTCTCAGGGAAACACGACCCCAGAAAGACCCCTGGGAACAAGTGAAAAGAGCGAATGGGATGTTAGCATGGAAAAAAGTCCTAGACTATCCCTAGGAATCAACAGTAGTAGTCAACATATGTCAGGAAATATGGAAGAGAGAGAACTGGAAAGGGAATTACAAGTGCTGAATAAGAAAGAAATGGGAGAAATGTTTAAAAGCTTGGAAAACTCAATAAAGCATGAAATAACAGCAATAAGGAATGATCTTGGGCAATTATTATGCAGAGTGGAAGAAACAGAGGAGAAACTTAAAAATCATGCCCAGGATATCTTAGATCTTAAGAAACAGACATTGGAAATCAAAAAAGACCAAAAAAAACTGCTTTACAAAATTGAGGATCAAAAAAATAGGGATAGAAGGAAAAATCTCAGGTTACGAGGAATCCCAGAGAGTTCACAGGGGGAGGACTTGAAAGGGTTAATGAGTCAAATCCTAAATTCCATAATGGACAGACCTATGTCAGAAATATATAAACTGGACGGGGTATTTAGAGTAGGAAAATCCCAGCAAAGCAATGGCGGAGAAAGACGAGAGATTTAATCATCCAATTTCATAGACTGAGCGATAAAGAAGAGATAAGGAATAAAATAAAGGGAAGAACAAGTATTAAATATGAAGAAATAAATGTTCAAATTATTGCGGATTTAGCACCAGAGACATTATGGAGAAAGAGAACTTTAAAACCCCTGACAGAACAGATGAGAAAACAGAATGTGCGTTACAGATGGGGAGCTCAGGCGAGCTTAATTGGATGGAAAAATGGACTCACGGCCATGCTGAGATTTGACTTGAAATACAAAGAATAAAGATTCCAGGGTGGGATGAGGAGAAGGGAGATATATGGGACATGGGGAGAGAGGAATGGCAGATGGTGGGAGGTAGAGGTTAGGGGGGGGGGTGTTCCTTTTTTTTTTCCCCTTTCTTCCTCTCTCTTTCTCCTCCCTTGCCCCTTTTTGTCCTCTTGTTCTTCTTTATGCCATTTGCTTTTTATGAACACAGTTTTTGCCATCAGGGGCTTTTCGAAAAATTATTGAACACACATAGAGGGAGGGGGTAGGTGGGTAAAGAGGAGTCATATGTGGACAGAGCTCAACCCCAAGGTATTAAATCAAAAGTGGGTCTTAGTCCACAAATGATTAGTAGGCAAATTCTAAGCCTAAAAAAGGAGGAGGGAGGGGTGGTGGAATGGGGGGGGGGGGGGGGTAGGGGGCTAATACTCTGCGGGTGGATTGAAAGTAGGAGTGAGGTGCGAGAGGGGAGAGAGGGTGGAAGGAGAAGAGAACTGGAAGAAGTACAGTTTGTAACTTATAATGTAAAAGGGTTGCATTGTCCGGGGAAGAGATTCAGGATGTTAAGAGAACTGCAACATAGATTGTCCTCAGTAGTTTTTCTACAAGAGACACATTTAAAAATTGAGTCAAACATCAGGTTAAACACTGGGCATTATCCGCTATGGTACTATGCAGACACCCCAATTAAAAGAGCAAAAGGAGTAGCTATAGGGTTTGCAAAAAATATAAGGTTTGAGATGCAGAATAGAGTAACGGATCCGGAAGGAAGATTTTTGTTTCTGAAGGGTAAACTGCAAGAAATTGAGTGTACAATAGCTAATATATATTGTCCAAATAAGAAGCCGGAGATATTTCTGAAGGGAGTATTGAAAAATTTGATGGATTTTAAGAAAGGTCGTTTGATAGTGGCAGGAGATTTTAATATATGTATGGACCCACGGGTGGATACAACCTCTACTGTGCTGAGGGAAGAGAGTGGATCTCTGAGATTATTAAAAAAGTTGATACAAGAGTATCAAATGGTGGATATATGGAGAATTAGACACATGAAAGACAGGGATTATACTTTCTTCTCACATGCACATGAGATATACTCTAGATTGGACTACTTTTTAATAGATCATCGATTTATAGAGTCTGTGGTGGAAGTAAAAATCAAAGCAATGCCCTAATCAGATCATGCCCCTGTCATATTGAAAACAAGATGGGGAAGGGAGACGAAAGGAGGTTTTTTATGGAGGATGAATGAGGCACTTCTCCTGGATCCTGAAATAGATCAAAGGATCGAGATGGAGATTAAACGATTTTTTGAGAACGATACAGGAGAAGTGCCAGTGGCTACAGTGTGGGAGGCTCATAAGGCTTACATCAGATGATTATTAATTGCAATGGGGACAAAAAGAAAAAAGAAAGAAGGGAAAAAAATGAGTGGACTGTTAAAGTAAATATTTGATCTTGAACAGACACATAAAAGTAAAACATCTAAAGAGAGAGAGCAGAAGATAAAAAAAAGAAATTAGAGTTTGAGACCTTGATGGAGGAAGAAAAAAGGAGAGTTTTTAATAAAGTAATAAGTGAAAGATATAGATGGGGTGATAGGCCGGGAAAGTATTTAATGAGAGCCTTAAGGAAGAAGAAAAATAGGAATTATATAGAAAAAATAAGGAATCCTAAAGGTGAGGTGGTTTATTCGACGAAAGAAATTGCGAAAATATTTAAGGAATATTATAATAAGCTGTATAATATTGCCCCACAAAACATTGTAAATAAGGATGAATTAGTAAATGATGAAAAAAAAAAGAAGGATATATTTAGAGAATGCAGGAATGCCAAAATTGAGCAAAGAACAATTAGAATCCCTAGAATCAGAGATCACACAAGAAAAAATAGAAATAGCATTGAGAAGTACCATGGAGGGGAAAAGTCCAGGGCCAGATGGGTATACGGTGAGGTATTATAAAAAATACAGAGAAGTGTTAATACCTAAACTAAAAACATATATGAATGCCTTGGGGGGTGAGATGGAAATGAGGCGAGAATCTCTGCAGGCTAATGTAGTTTTAATACATAAGGATGATAAGGATGCCACCTTGTGCTCAAGTTATAGACCAATTTCATTATTGAACGTGGACACTAAATTGTACGCAAAGGTATTGGCGAATAGATTGAAGGATCTGATGCCCGACTGGATACATGAGGATCAGGTGGGGTTTGTTCAAGGGAGAGAAGGCAGAGACAACGGGGTGAGATCATTATTGCTCATACAGAAAAGCAGAAAAGAGAAAAGCCCAGTGGTATTGTTGTCAGTAGATGCTGAAAAAGCATTTGATAGAGTGAGTTGGGGATTTATGATGAACACCTTAGAATTGCTGGGAGTGGGAGTTAAAATGACAGAGTGGATAGAAAAATTATATAGAGGACCATCAGCAGCTATTATGGTTAATGGAGAACGGTCGGAGTTTCTCGGAATGACAAATGGAACAAGACAGGGATGTCCATTGTCACCTTTGTTGTATGTTCTGTCTTTGGAGCCTTTGTAGTCTACAATAAGGAAGAGCATAGACATAAAGGGTATATGGATTGGAGGTAGAGAACATAAAGTAGCGGCCTATGCGGACGATTTGATGTTCTACGTGGGAAATCTTAGGATAACACTCCCAAATCTAATGAGGTTATTGAAGGAATATGGGGAGTTATCAAACTTGAAAATTAACCTGACAAAAACTGAGATCCTAAATATAAATCTTACAAACAAAGAAAGAGAAAAGATACAAGCAGAATTCCCCTTCATATGGAGAGAGAGAATTAAAATATCTAGGGGTAAAACTTTCAGTTTCACATAAGAACTTGTATAAATCAAATTACATTTCACTCCTAAATGAGATTAAACAAGAATTGAGGAGATTGGGGGGTGGAAACCCATCTTGGATAGGTCGCATAAATCTGATAAAAATGATAATTGTGCCCAAAGTATTATATAAATTTCAAATGGTCCTAATCAAATTGCCAGAGACATATTTTAAAGAACTTAAAAAAATGATAAGATATATTTGGAAGAATAAAAAACCTAGAATCTGTTACGAAACACCGAGTAGGAATAAAGAGAGGGGAGGATTGGGAGTACCAGATTTTAAGAGGTATTATAAATCTGTGATAATGGCGAGAATTTTTGATTGGACGCATAATCCAGAGAAAAGTTGGGTCAAAATAGAAAATACGTTGAGTGGGATGAATTTAAGTAGGATTATGTGGGTGCCCACACAATATAGGGGTTTGGATAATGATACAAGTTTGTACACTTTAAATGTTTTGAAAGCTTGGGATATAATGCACAGACAGAAGGGGTGGGTTTTTAATTCACTATTGATGCCATTAAGGAACACAGTTTTTTTTGCACCAGGTAGGGAGGATATCACAGGGAAATGGATTATAAAAGAGGATGCACGATTAACAGACATAATGGTGGGGGAGGAACTGAGATCACTAAAGGAGTTGAAAATCTCCCCTTTTTTCTTTACCAACAGGATGGATGAATGGCGATATCACCAATTGAAGTACTTTGTAAGAGGACTTCCAAGACCTTTTAGAAATAGGAAGGATTGGAATCCATTTGAAAGATTTTTAGATGAAAGGGGGAATGGGAAACATGGAACTGCAAAAATATATAGAATTCTCACTGATATAGATAATAGCACTAAACTGAGGTATATAGAAAAATGGGAAAGAGATTTGGAGATGGAAATAGATGAAGAGATGCAGAAAAAAATATATAGATTAACCAACGAAAATATTAGTATGCGAGAGGTTGAAGTAAATTATAAGTGTTTGATAAGATGGCACATTACACCGAAAGCTGAAAATAAGATGAATGGAGAGATTTCACCATTCTGTTGGAGAGGGTGTGGAGAGATAGGCACGTGGTATCATATATGGTGGAGGTGTTCAAAAATACAAATATTTTGGAAGAAAATAGTTAATGTAGTGGGGAAGATCACTGAAGTTAATATTAGATTAGACCCAGGGGTTTGTCTTTGCCATATTACAGAGATACCAGTGAAAATATATAAGAATTTGGGTATATGGTATTTACTAAGTGCCGCAAAGAGTCTGATTCCCAGGTATTGGAGAAAAAGAGAGGTGCCGACGGAAGAGGATTGGGTGGTCAGAGTGAACCAGATTTGTGAGATGGAGAAACTTTATTATATACATGTAGATAAGATGGGGATATTTCATGCAAAATGGGAAAAATGGGAGAAATTTAAAGGAAAGGTGAAATAAATGAAGATCTAAAACTCTACTAGACATGCTAAGAGCACTCTCTATAGGGGGTGGGGAAGGGGAAAAAAAATGCAGAGTAATGGGGTGGGAAGGGGGGGAGGGGTGGGCGGAGGGGGAGGGGTATGGAGTTATTTTAGGGAGATAATTATTTGTAAGATTGTATTGTTCTGTTTGTTATATTTTTTTGCTTTGGTATCCCTTTAAGTAGGGAAAAGGATTGTAATATGAATTTTGATGGAAAATTAATAAATATTTATAAAAAAAAAAAATCATCTTTATGTTGGAGGGGGTGTGGGGAACAGGGCACAATGGGTCACATTTGGTAGGAGTTTTGTAAAATCCAAAAATATTGGGAAGAAATAATTAACCAGATACAGGAAATAACTGGGATAAAAATATCAAAGGACCCAAGGATATGTCTTTTACATGGAACAGAACTAGCGGTTGAAAAATATAAAAATTCTGGGTTATTGCATTATATTAACGCAGCAAAAAGTTTGATTCCTAAATTTTTGGGGGAACAAGAAGCACCAAAAACAAGGGATTGGATTAAAAAGGTAGATCAAATATATAGAATGGAGGAACTATATCATATAGATGAAGATAAAATGGAGTTGTTTTGTGAAAAATGGAAAAAATGGGAGGAGTTTAAGAAGGTTAAATTAATTGAAAGCATATAGGAAATAGGAATGGAAGGAAACCCCAGAACTATAAAAAGAGAGGGGAAGGACGCTGAATGGAGGGGTGGGGAGGGTGGGAGAGGGGGGAGGGTGAGGGGTGGGAAGGGGAGGTGCGGAGTGGGGAAGGGAGGGGGGGTTTGTATTTTTGTATTTTGGGAGAAAATAATTGAATAACAGATGTTGTTTTATAGATGGAATATATGAAATGTAAAAGTTAATAAAATATTAATTAAAAAAAATGTAAATTATGAAGAGTAAATGATCCATTTATTATTCCTACTTTTTAATTTTTTTTTAGAATTTATAATATATTATTTACCTTTTCTATATAGTTTTATTTATATTGTATGTAGGAGTTTATTAACCACTTGCCTTCCTGAGGGATTTACCCCCCCCCCCCTTCCTGACCAGGCCTCTTTTTGCTACTCAGCGCTGCACTAATTCAACTGATAATTGCGTGGTCATGCAATGCTGCACCCATAAGAAATTTACGTCCTTTTTTCACACAAATAGAGCTTTCTTTTGGTGGTATTTGATCACCTGTGCACTTTTTATTTTTCACGCTATAAACAAAAAAAAGACCAAAAATTTTTAAGAAAAACAATATTTTTTATTTTCAGCTATAAAAAATATATAGTAAACTCAAAGTTAGTTATAAATTTAGGCCAAAATGTATTCTGCTACATGTTTTTGGTAAAAAAAATCCCAATAAGTGTATATTGATTGCTTTGTGTGAAAGTTATAGCGTCTACAAACTATGGTATAAATCAGGGGCGGACTGACAACTCATGGGGCCCCTGGGCAATAGAGGGATCATGGGGCCCCTGTGTCCTTGCCCAAACTCAAAAAAGCCTATGAAAAAGGTACCAGGGGCATCTCATGGGGCCCTCTACTGACTCCGGGCCCTCGGGCAGTGCCCGAGTTTCCTAAGGGTCAGTCCACCCCTGGTATAGATACTGCAATTTATGGCATTTTTTTGCTATACAGCACTGTGCTAGTTTAACAAACAATTGCACGGTTATGCAATACGGTACATAAATGAAATTTATGTCCTTTTTTTTCACACAAATAGAGCTTTCTTTTGGTGGTATTTGATCACCTGTGCACTTTTTATTTTTGGCGCTATAAACAGAAAAAGTTTTGAAGAAAAAAATTGTTTTTGAAAAAAAAACCAATATTTTCTCATTTCTGTCATAAAAAATATCCCAAAAAACTAAAATTTCGTCATAAATTTAGGCCAAAATGTATTCTGCTACATGTTTTTGATTCAAAAAATCCCAGTAAGTGTATATTTATTGCTTTGTGTGAAAGTTATAGCGTCTACAAACTATGGTATAGATAATGGAATTTACACAGCTTTTACTTTCTGACTGCCCATCACATTTCTTGAGGTACTAAAATACCAGGATAGTACAAACACACTCAAATGACCCCTTTTCGGAAAGTAGACACCCTAAGCTATCTGCTGAGATGCATATTGAGTCCATGGAAGATTTACTTTTTTTCCAACAAGTTTCTGGAAAATGACAAAAACATTTTTTTTTTTACACAAAGTTGTCATTTAAATGATTTATTTCTCGCACAAGCCATGGGTATATGTGGAATTACACCCCAAAATACATTCTGCTACTTCTACCGGGTATGGGGATACCACATGTGTGAGACTTTTGGGAGCCTAGCCACATACAGGAGCCTGAAATCCAATGACCACTTTGAAAGCCTGAAGGTGCGTATCTTCCTCATTACACTTCCTCACTACTTATCAGTTTCAAAGGCCCTGACATGCCAGGATAGCACCAAACCCCCCCAAATGACCCCTTTCTGGAAAGTAGACACCCCAAGGAATTTAAAAAGAGGCATGGTGAGTATTTTGCAGATCCCATTTTTTCCCACAAGGTTTTGATTTTCATTTTAGATTTACAGAGGAGGTCTAGTGTTAGAATTACTGCCCTTGATCTGACGTTCACGGCGATAACTCACATGCATGGTGCAACCACTGTTTACATACCGGCACAGGCGCAACGCTTGTGCACACAGGTGTGCACGCATGGGAGGGGCAACTTTTTTATAAGTTATTTTGATTTTATTATTTTTACACTGTACCTTTCATTTTTTTTTTATCACTTTTAATGCTATCACAGGGAATGCAAATATCGTCTCTAACTTCAATGGGCATTGTCATATATTCTTTTTTATGAAATCTGGGGTCTATCTACTCTGCCCTTACATTATCTAATCAAACCAAAAACGGTGTGATCAGATGCTTTCCCAATTTACAAATGGCGCTGTTTATATCCTGCAAAACTGAAGTGATGAAATGCTCGTAGCTTCCGAATTCTTAGACTATAGAGATGATTGGCACAACTCTGGTCTCCAATCAGCTCCATGGTAAGCTGGCAGGAACACCGGCTTCATTCTCAGCTGCTTGTAAAAGCAATCCTGCAGCTAATTAGCCACAAGGATTGCTTTTACATGAAAGCCGATCGCCGGCTGAAAAAAATTATAGCCGGATGATGCCTGCAGCTGTAGGCATCATCCTGGTATAACCACTCAAAGTCCAGTGATGTACCAATACACCGCTGATCCTTGTTGGTTATATATGCTATGTTCTTTTTTTTTTTGTATTACCCTTTCTTTCTGAAAGACAGCATAGACAAGGAATATTAATAGCCCACTTGTGTGAAGAATGAAGCCAAGGTTCAGCAATATCAATTAATTAACAGTTCTCTTTATGCATTAATGTATTTGCTTGGCAGACTCCTGGCACTGGTAAACAAAATGTATTGTTGCATTTTGCACTTGTGTTTTGCATATCTTTTTTTTGTAATACAAATAATACTATAATTGCTAATGGTTGTTTGCATCATGGGAAAATCTTTATCACCTGCCACAGCCCTTTCCCCATTAGTGTCTGACTTCTCTGTCCAATTATATTTTAAATCTCTCATCCCCCCACCCAATCCTAGTTTAAATACTCCTCTATCCTTCCCATAAACCTCTGCCACAGCACATAAGAACCCCTTCCATTTAAGTGCAAACTATCCTTAGCATATAGGTTGTACTCCAATGAAAAGTCAGCCTACAAGGCGAGACAGCACCATACTTGAAGGAAACCAGGAGATAGACTGCTTTATTTTAACACAGACACAAGATATAAACATTCAAGTGTACAACCCACCTCCCTGCATAAGGACACAGGGCGGGGCAGACCAAACCTAGCAACCAGAGACACACACCAACAACAGTCCCATCAGGAGGGCTGCTGGAAACACCCCCCACCAAGCCAATACACAAACACATACATCCCATAATAGTTTGCTCCCAAGCAAGACACAATAGAACAATGGGACAACATGGCAGTAAACAATGTACAACCCCCACACCCCACCTATGCATGTCTACACAATATCAGGACATTCCACCCTGTACCCCTAACAGGCACAGGGTGACTTACACATAGGAGGGATATGGGGAGCTGAAACAGGAATCTCCCCACCTCTCCAAACGGGGCTGTGTTCCATGGGCCCCCCCACCCAAAGTCACTCCCGTCACAGTCCTTCCATTCAATTTGCAGCCCAATTCTTTTTGGGATATTTATCTCTACGAACAAGAATGAGGGAGCATTCTCTGGAAAACAAAGATGTTGCTTCCTGAACATTTTTAGTGTATTTTTTAGATTTCTGGCAGCTAATCAGGAAAATAACCTGTAATTTGACCTATCAAGTACCATTTAATAGAAAGCTTCTGTTTTTGCAATTTTGTTTTATATATAGTTTAAGTTTACTTTTTGCTTATGCTATATGTGTAGCTCAGGCATGCACTCAAGGTATATCATATAACATTTGTGGAACTGGTACCATTTGGAGATGGCTAGGCTGGATGGATGCTGACTGTAAAGGTTTTAAAAGCCGCTTACATGCTTACACAGATGCTACTCATTTAGTAGATATCAGTTTCCACGTATTTTGATGCAATTATTTCAAGGCATAGTATTGTCTATGTATATGTAATTTACATAACAGGTAAGCCAGTTGTAGGTTTGCTACAGGATGACTGGACAGAAGAAATGTCTTGCCAATGTCGTCAACAGCTGTGATACCTTCTGCTACATTTGTGGCGAGTACACGCTTAAGTCTCAAAGACGCACCATGACTAGACTTGTTAAGAAAGCTTATGAACTATACTTTGCTTGTAAGATTAGTGACCAAGATAAGGCATAGGTTCCTAACATTTGTTGTGCAGGATGTGCTGTCGATCTTATAGCTTGGTTCTGAGGGATTCAGAAGTCAATGCCGTGTGCTATGATACGCTATGATGATATGGAGAGAACAGAATAATGACATGACAGACTTTTACTTCTGTCTCACTCAAAAGTCACTGGTTAAAAAAAATCAAGTTACACTTACGGTAACGTCTTTTCCAGTAGTCTTTCAGGACAGCACCTTGAGAGACCTCGGCTCCTCCCCACCTGAGGAAACACCTCCACCCAAAATAAAAAGCTCTCCACTCCCCTCTGACCTCAGTTCTTAAAACATACCTCCGGTCACCTGGGGAGACACAACATGAGACAACATGACCATAATAAGACATTCTCAAATAACCAAATATCAACACTGGGTGGGTAATCGGTGCTGTCCTGAAAGACTACTGGAAAAGAAGTTACCGTAAGTGTAACTTGATTTTTCCTCTTCCGTCTTTCAGGGCAGCACCTTGAGAGGATAAGCGAGTACTCACCCCTCGGGCGGGCTAACTGCTTGCAGTACCTTATGTCCAAAGGCCTGCTCCTGCACCGAGACCAGGTTGAGTCTGTAATGTCTTACAAATGTATCGTAGCTGGACCAGGTTGCTGCCCTGCAGATTTGTCCTGGGGAAGCACCTGCCAGCTCAGCCTGGGTAGTTGCTACTGCTCGGGTGGAATGCGCCCTGATTCCTTCCGGGACCTCTAAGCCCTCTGCTTGGTATGCCCCTGCAATCGCCAGCTTTAACCATCTGGCCAGTGTCCTCCTAGAAGCTTTCTTGCCCTTCCTAATCCCAGTGAAAGAAACAAAAAAAGATTCCGTGTTCCTGAACCCTTTCGTTTTTTTCAAGGTACAGCAGCACGCACCTTCTAACATCCAACAAATGTAGTCTCTCCTGACTTTCCCCAACCGGGTCAGGAAAAAACGAGGGTAGCACTATATCCTGCTCCCTCTGAAACCTCTGAGCCACCTTCGGAATGAAGGACGGGTCCATCCTAAATACCACTCTATCTGCAAAAATCTGTAGATAAGGGGCTCTGACTGATAGGGCTTCCAGCTCGCACACCCTCCTTGCTGTGGTAATCGCCACTAAAAAGGCTGTCTTAACTGCAAGGTCTCTTATCGGGCAGGAATCTAAAGGCTCAAACGGGGCCTTAATCAGTACTGCAAGCACTTTGGCCAAGTCCCACATCGGAAAAGGCCTGGACCTTGGAGGTCTTTGCCTTGTCAGGGCCTTAAACTATCTCCCTACTAGCGCCTCCCTGCCTAAGGGCGTCTCCAAAAACACACTGAGGGGTGAAACCTGGCCCTTGAGCGTGCTGATAGAAAGTCCCTTATCCGCCCCTGCTTGCAGAAACTCCAGAACCGATAACACGCTATGGGTCGCTACCGTCGCCTCACCGCACCAGGCCGTAAAGCAACCCCAAACCCTGCTATAAATGGCCTGGGTCTCTTCCTTCCTGCTCGCCAGCAACGTAGCTACCAACCTGGTTGAAAGCCCCTTCGCTTAAAGGAGCTGTTGTTCAGAAACCAGGCCGTCAGCCTTAGTCTCTCTATCCTGGGGCATAAGACCGGTCCCTGTGACAGTAAATCCCTTCTTGGCGGTAACTCCCAGGGCGGCCGTGTGGCTAAGCTTGTTAGAGTCGCAAACCATGCTCGTCGTGGCCAGAATGGGGCGATCAGGATAAGCGAGGTTCTCTCTGATCTGAACTTCCTTAGCACCTGGGGGAGCAAAGGGACCGGGGGGAAAGCGTAGCACAGCGGGTAAACCCATCTCTGACCCAACGCATCCACCGCTTCTGATCCGTCCCCGCAGGTTAGGGAGAAGAACCTTGGAACCCTGTTGTTTTTCCCCGAGGCAAAAAGATCTATCTCCAGGGACCCCCATTTCCTTACGATCGCCTGAAACACTTCCGCATTTAGGGCCAATTCCGACTCTCTGAGCCGAGTCCTGCTCAGGAAATCTGCCGTCTGATTCAGTTCCCCCTTCAAGTGAACTGCGGATAGGGAAGCCAAGTTTTTCTCTGCCCAGGATAAAACCACTGCTGCTACGGAACCGAGCGCCTTGCTCCCTGTCCCTCCCTGCTTGTTTATATAAGCTACTGCCGTAGCATTGTCTGTCATGACCCGTACGTGCCGGCCCCTGATTCTGTCTTGGAAGGAGCGGAGAGCCTCCCCTACTGCCCTCAACTCCCTCCAATTCGAGGATTCTCTCCTTTCTCCTAGGGACCACTCCCCCTGAACCACTGCGTCCTCTAGGTGGGCTCCCCACCCAAGAGCGCTGGCATCCGTCGTAACCTCCTTGGTTACTGGGAAACACCACAACAGGCCCTGGGTCACATTGGCCGACCTTCTCCACCACCACAGAGACCTCTTTACACTGGGGGGAATAAGGACCCGATCCTCTAAGGATTGTACCCATCTGTCCCAGACTCTCAAAACCCACAGTTGGAGAGGGCGCAGATGCAAGCCTGCCCACTGCACCGCTGGGATGGAAGCTGTTAACAACCCCAGCATTGACATGGCCTGCCTCATTGTCACAGACCTGCTCCCCTGTAACAATCTGATCCCTCTGTCCAACTTGAGTCAAGGAAGTCCTCTGCCTCACGGAATCTAGAAGGTACCCTAGGTAAATTGCTCTTTGGGAGGGCACAAGACAGGACTTTTCCAGATTCAAGAGCCACCCCAGTTTCTCCAGATGGTCCCTCACTACGTCAATGTTCTGTCGCAGCCAGATCTCTGAGTCTGCGAAGAGCAGCAGGTCGTCCAAGTAGGCTATTACTGCAATCCCTCTTAAATGAATGGGAACCAATGCTTCTATCAGTATCTTGGTAAATACCCTTGGGGAGGCGGATAGCCCGAATCGCAGGGCCCTGAACTGCCAATGATGTACTCCTGCGCCCCCTTGTACTGCCAACCTGAGAAAGCGCTGTGAGGGTTCTGCGATGGGTACATGGAGTAAAGCGTCCCTTAAATCCATAGAGGCTATGAACGTTCCCGGTGGGAGTAAGGCTCCGATTGTAAAAATAGAGTCGATGCGGAACTTTTTGTACCGCACTGACTTGTTTAGGGGCTTCAGGTTCACAATCAGCCTGAAGGCTCCCGACTGCTTCTGAACCACAAAAACATAGGAATAGAACCCTCTTCCCCTTTCCGCTTCCGGGACCTTGGCTACGACTCTCTGATCTTCCAAGTCCCTCAGCGAGTCCATTAGGGCTGAGGCCCTTGCAGAGCCCCTTGGCAGGGTTGTCACAAAAAATCTTCCTGGTGGTGGCTCCGAAAACTCCAGCTGATAACCCCTTCTCACAATGTCTAAAATAAAGGGGCTGGAAACTGTTGCTTCCCACTGTGGGAGAAAGGCCGCCAATCTCCCTCCCACAGGGGGAACCGAGTCAGCGTGGCTTCTGGGGCTGTTCAGGAGGGCGAAAAATCGCCCCTCCCCTGCCTCTACCTCTTTGCCCCCAAGGCCTTCTCTGTCCCTCTGGCCTGGGGCTCTGTCTTTTTGCCAGGTGTGATGTCCACGTCCCCACCTAAGGCAGCTTCCTTTTTAGAGGAAAGAATTTTTTCCTGTCTGCCGTCCGGTCTAGAATTTCCTCCAATCCCAGGCCGAACAGGAAATCCCCTGTAAAGGCGATGCCACACAACCTAACTTTTGATGTGATATCACCCTGCCATGTTTTCAACCATAAGGCTCTTCTAGCTGAGTTTGTTAGGGCCGCTGACCTGGCCCCCAGCCTCACTAACTCTGCGGAAGCATCCGCAATATACCCCACACCTTGTAATAGGGTTTCAAATGAAGCCAAAATCTTTTCCTTGTCGGCCACGATATGGGCCTGCAACTGCGTTAACCAGTATTTCAGCCTTCTGACCACGACAGTAGTGGCCATGGCGGGTTTCAGGTTTGACAGGGTTGAATCCCAGGCCTTCCGCTCTCCTGTCTAACAAATACGGAAAGACCCCCATATCCTCGAACGCCAGGTCCGTTTTCCTCGCTGTTTGTGAAAAGGCTGCGTCGAGTTTAGGGTTCTTATTCCATACGGCCCCAGGATCCTCGCTAAACGGGAACCTCCTTCTAAGGGCTCTAGAAAAGAAGAGCTTCCTTTCCGGGTCTTGCCACTCTCTTTTGATGGTATCCACTAAGACCTCATGCACCTGTGCCTTTGTTCCTCTAACCCCTGATACATCTGATAATGCAAGGACAAGGTCTTAAATTCCTCCTTGATGTCTAGGGTTTCGTATATGGCCCCTAAAAGGTCATCTACCTTCTCCCGAATGGGAATCCCCAGAGGGTTCCTCATCCTCCCCTGCCATGAGGGGATCTTTGCTCCGACCTGCTGAGGCCACCGGGGGGGGGGGCAAGGGGCTGACTGGGGAGCGGCTAACCTTTCCATAAGACTCTTGAAAGAGTCGAAGGTATTGGTCAGCTCCTTCACTGACCTGACCAAGTCACCCTGTTCAGGCCTCTCCTCCTTTACTAACCCTTCAATGCAAGGGCCGCAAAGAACCTTCCTCCAAGTTTCGTTTTGTACTGACTTGCAGGACGGGCATCTGCACTTAGGCTCCTGATGCTTAAGCTTCTGCCGGGCCTTGCCCTGAAAGACAAAAAAAAAGGGCCCAAAAAGGGAGCCTATCACCCGCTACCATACACTGTAACCCCCCCCCTTCCTTCCCGAGAGGGCCTAACCCTTCCCGACAGAGCCCCCTCCCGGCCCAAGAAGACCCTCACCACCAGAGGGTCCGGGAATAAACCAGGAGCTAGGGGCCACCAGGTAGGGGAGGACTCCTCTGAGTCACCTTACCTGAGACTGGCTGGTGTTGGCATCCACTGGTCCTGGTGCATCCGACATCCTGTTCCAGGAGGGTGGTTGCCCAGTGCGGTAGCCTGTCCCCCAGGCTATTCTGCTCCGCACCGCCATTCAAATTTCACGCGCCGCGGTGTCTAGGGCCGCAGCCAGATGCGGAAGCCGCGGCCCTGGGAGAAGCCCCGCCCCTCCGCCTGAAATGTCGTACCCCGACATCCGGACTGACAAGTTCCCCTAACCGCCAGCATGGGAAGGAGCGGGACTCCTCCCCAACTCACCGGAGGGGGCCGGGGGGCGAAGAGTAGGTATGTGTTACCCCCTGTCCTCCAGGGTACACGCTCACTGCACGGCAGCAGGTCCCGGGGAGGATCGCAGCCGGACACTCCGGCCTTCACTCCCAGCTGCCCTGAGCCTCCCAGCCGGCTCTCAGACCCTCGGCTCAGCCCTAACCTGTCTACTTAACAGCACTTTGAGCTTCCTCAATGTGTCTCCCCACCGGAGGAAACACCTAAACTGAGGTCGGGGGGGAGTGGAGAGCTTTTTATTTTGGGTGGAGGTGTTTCCTCAGGTGGGGAGGAGCCGAGTTCTCTCAAGGTGCTGTCCTGAAAGACGGAAGGGGAAAAAAAGAAACCAACTGAACAGCCCAATCTGCCTCCAATCATAGGACCAGTGCCACATGACGACAATCTGACAGTACTGAAGCCACCAGAGAAATTGAGCTTAGACAAAACAGACAAGGATTCTGTATTGCATCATACTTCAGATTTTGAACTGTGTATGTCTGGTGAGCCTCATCTCATAGCACAGCCAGAATTAAATGACCTGGTCAGGGACTTAGGTTTGAAAAAAATCAAATCCAGAACTTCTGCATTCAAGCCTGCAAGGATGGAGATTGCTATCACCAGGGATAAAAATGTCTGTCTGTCTTTTGAAACTGCAAAAATGATTTAACAAATTTCTTTGCACAGATTTACAACCTTGTTTTCTGTACTGACACTTACAGTTTGTTCACAGCTTTGGGTTGTAAGTATGTCCCACTAGAATGGTGTCTATACTGAATCATCAGTGTTAAGCCTCAAGGCTGTCTTGTTACACAATGCCAATGTACACTCTTCAAAACCTGTTGGCCGTGCTGCACAAAAGAAACATACCAAAATGTGGAACTGTTGTTGAAGCACATTCAGTATACCAAGTACAACTGGAATACCTGTGGTGATATAAAAGTAGTGTCTCTGCTGCTTGGAATGCAGCATGGCTATACCAGGTACTGTTACATATGTGAATGAGACAGTTGTGCAAGAATCACATTAAAAAGAAATGGCCACTCTGAAAGAATTTGGTTTCAGGACAGAAAAAAACTTGGCACATGAACCACTTGTTGACATGACCAAGATATTTTTGCCTCTGCTTCTTTTTTCTTTTTTTTGAGACGGTTATTTCCAAATATAACTGATGCCAAAATTAAGGAAGGGATTTTTGTTGGTCCACAGATCAGACTGGGAGTCACCATACCAGTGAGCTCACCGTTTTGTACATTTAAATCACTTGAACTGTGGGGAACTGGGGGGTTACTGAAAGATGCAAAAATAAAACCCAGAGGTCCTAACTTTCCCTTCTCTTTTGTTTTTTTTTTTATAACGTTGCCCCCATTGGAGAGATTTCCCATGACCTCCTGGCTTTCATTTTTGGTAGAAATAAGCTTTAACCCTTTCACTGCCAAGTCCATCCGTCGTACGGATCTGACAGTGGGGGATTTTACACACACTCAGATTGTCATATTTTGTGTACATCTGACAAGCACACTCCTGCCTGTCAGATGGAAGCATTTGTGTGGCTGTGCACCACCTAACCTGATTGTTTCCACACAGCCCTGGTAACGGTGCCCCCCCCCCCCCTCCATGCGAGCCCCAGCTATGCATCCTGGGTTTTGCCTGCCCATCTGTGGACCCAGGACCGGCATAGCGGGTGTGGTCAGGTAGAGGGTAGGAAGCAGAGCAGACACAGGTCCACTCTCCTCTTCTTGTTTGTTGCTGTCCCAGAAGCGTTGTGTAAAACGTGTAAAATATAATTTTAATTGTAAAAACTTAAACTCAACCACATAAAATCCCCCCCAAAAAATTTTTGAGCTCTCCCCCACGCACACACATACGAACGTAAACACATGCATCGGGGGTACCCACTCATGAAATGTCGGTTGTGATAAACATTTTACCTATAGCTGCGCACACCAGAGTAACAATATATCTAGCAGCAGAACTCTTCTGTCACGCCAAAGTGATGAACTATAGATAGCTTTTAAAACGTCAGAAATATGGAAAATATAGGGTACTGGAGTTTTTCGCCATTTCATGAGCACTCGCAAATTTAAGATACAATATATTTTATATTTTACCAACAAATGGGTAATTTATTGTATTTGTGTACCCTAAAATTAGATTGTGTATTTTTTACTGAAATTTTGCATTTCCTAGACATTTGTGGTAATATTGTGTGACATAATATATTGTAACTACCAACATTTTATTCTTTACGGTGTCTTCTTCCAGAAAATATATGTTTTGGGGGTTTATGCAATCTTCATGCCTAAAATTAATTTTAAACATACTTGCAAAAAATGCAAAAATTGCTCTGGCATCGAAAAGGTTAATTTGCATAAACCCAAGTAAAAAGCTATTTATACATGTGATAAATTTCATAATAGGATCGAACTAGGTTTCAACTATGTAACTTTAAGCTGGGTGGCCTTAATCACACTAAGCTCTTGATACTTACTAATAGTGGTAGTACAGCTGACCAATCTTTGAGGCAATTTCTCCAATCTGCCATCGTTTTAGACCATATCGGTTGTCAAGGACCTGTCTGTAATAGGATAAAAAAAAAATATATTATCTACAACAGTTGGGGGAAGAGTGTGTAAACAGTAAAGATATTCTGTTTGTGTAATGTGTCGTGTGTCCCAAGTACAAATATGGTATCAGTAAAGGTTATTCCCCAAACCCTTGAGCATCATAAATTATTCCAACAAAACAGCAGGCACAGAGTGGCCATACACTGCACAGTAACTCCAAGCAATGTGAACAAATTTGCAGGAGGTAACAAGTTTAAAAAATCTAGTACTTAGGATGCTTCATATTGGGTTCATAAGCCAAATCCAAACCCCTCTGAACTTAATAGAGGATTCGTTTTTCAGGCTCATACGCAAAAGATTGTCAAATGGCAAGGCGGGGACGGTTACCGCCCTGGGGAACATGTACAAAAGTAAAAATGGGGAATTTTTACTTACCAGTAAATTCCATATCTTGCAATTAAAAAAAGTCAGACTGTAGGTTATAAGTCACTGGCAAATACTTAGCTGGGGACATCCATGTGCTCTCTTCCATAACCCCATTCACTTAGCACTCCACTTTGGTCACAAACACTAAAGAGAAACAAAGGACTTAGGGGACCGATCTGTGTCCTGTACTGTATTCCAGGAGACGGGATTTACTGGTAAGTCAAAATTTCCATCAGCTTAATGAGGGGGTGGGCATAAACATACCAAACAGCCCAACAAAAGAGTTAATGAAGCTGAAACTCTCAAATGACAGCTTGAAGCACCTTGCAAGTGAGGCTTGCATCAACCCAATAAAACTTTGAGAAAGTATGAATAGAAGAACAGGTTGCAGTCTTGCAAAACAGATGCTTGATGCTGAAAGGTCCATGAAACACTGATTGATCATGTGGAATAGGCCCTGATAGGAAAGGAAGGGACTTGGAAAAGAAAGGCCTAAGCAACCTAGCAATGGTGAAAGAGGAAGCAGTATGTTCCTTCTTTGGGCCTTCAGGGATGACAAAAAGAGACTTAATTTTCTGGAAAGAATATGCTGTAGCTAGGTAGACCCCTAACCGTTGACCATATCCAGGCAGGGCACAGGAAAGGAAAGGACTGGGAGGGGGAATTAAGAAATAATCTCAGAAAGGAAAGAGGGTATAGGTCTCAGGACCACCTTGGACCCTATGTAAGACAAGAAAAGGCTCCTTAGAAGAGCCACCAACTCAGACCTACCTGGAGATGGAGATAATAGCCACTGGTCTAAATCTTGGAGAACAGCCCTCAGCCTTGGAAAATTTGCTCTCTTAAAATTAAAATGTTTTATATTTCTAGTATGTTCTTGTTGTTTACAGCTTACATGAATTTAAATCATGTTATGGTCATTGTTTCTTTTACATGAACATTAGTAAAAACCTCCACAATGTTTGAGATTAATAGGTCCAACAGCGCATCATTTCTAGTTTAGGCTTCTATAAACTGTACTATAAAATGGTCTTGTAATATGTTTAAAAATATCCACCCTGTTACTGTTCCAGCAGTGCCATTACTTCATTCAATTTCGGAGTAGGTAAAATCCCCCATTATTAAAACTCTCCATGACCTTGTAGCCCTTTTTATCTGTGCAAAGAGCGGAGTCTCCACCTCCTCATTAACATTGAGTGGCCTATAACAAACTCCAGTAATTAACTTTGAAGTACGCACACCCATATGCAGCTTCACCAATAATGCTACAGCACCATCACATTCTCCATGAACAAGGCCCTCATTCACACTTGCCTTGAAATCCTTCCCTCTTACACCAGATCTTTATCCATGCACTCAGTTCTCTAAGCTCCCCCTGCCCCTGTGTTGTGCATGACACAGGCAATATTCCACAAAACTTTGGAGGTCCTTCTCTTCAATATGCAGCCTGGCTTTTAAAGTGATTCTTACCAGGATAAGTTCACCTTTTAGTAAAAAATAATAAATGCACATTTTATTGCAGGAAAAAAAATGTGCATTTATTTTTGTCTGCAGGAGCCTGTAAAGCATTGCACCAGCGATCAGCAGATCGCTAGTGCCATGCAGGTCTCCTGCAGATCTGTCAGAATATCTGCTTGCTCGTATGGGATGTTGCGTCTCGGTCCCACCTCCTCTCTCTTCTCATTGGCTAACTGGCTGTGATTGACAGCAGTGGGTGCCAATGGCTGATGAGAAGCCAAAAAGGATAGGGAGTCCCGGGACAGCTGAGACTTCAGTGCACATTGCTGGATCGAGAGGAGGCTTACGTGAATATTAGGGGGGGCTGGGGGGGATGCTGCACAGAGGTTTTTTACCTTCATGCATAGAATGCATGAAGGTAAAAAACCTTGAGCATTTACAACCACTTTCAGATAAAAAGTTCCAAAATGTATATCCATTATCAATCACTAAGTCCAACGATGCAAATCTTCATGAATCACGATGAACGATGCCTGCGAAAAGAAAAAAAAAAAGATCCCAACGAGCAACAGGCACATTTGATCCCATCGCTGACTCGCCAATGTGGGGGAAAGTGAAACAGCCATTCTATTTGTCAAACATTTAGTTCTGATTAGACATACATATTGCATGTATACTGTATTTAGAAGACATATGGTCTAACATCCTGTATTTCCTCTTTCTGTATGAGAAGACCATTTTCACATCCTTCATTTGTTCAGTTTTATTAGCTTTGAAAGTATCTGGGTAGTACTTTTTTCTATGTATAAAAACTGTGAATTGATGCAAAGTGAACAATCACTACTTAAAGTGACAAGTGTAAAATAAAACAGTAAGCAAGTCCAAATTAAAGTGCAACAATCGTGCTACCACTCTTTTGATGTGAAACTAAATATATGCTTTTCCACTTCAAAATCTTCTGCTCAGAAAAAAGGAGTGACACTCTAGTGCATATATCCTCCAGTGGCTAGAGTGCCTCCTCACCTCCTTTATTCGACCCCTAAGGGTAATCAGATATTCCACCCCGATTAGCTTCCGATAATATTGATGACTTCACAACACCTCATCTATCCCTCTGATATCCACTCCAAATGTATTGGGCATAGAGAAACTCAGCAATATAGTATCAGGGCCATGGAAGGGTAAACAAAGAGAAATACTTCCATAGTGTAGTACGTCCAATATATTTAATCAGAAAATGCTAGATGAATCACTCACATGGTCCAAGTTTACAACCCACGGTTTCCCATATGTTATGGGTGTACTAGGGGACTCAAGATGGCAAAAAACTGGAAGTCCGTCACCGGAACTACGTCATCGAGCTCCACCCAGAAATTATGTTACTGCGCTACCCTTCCATGGCCCTGATACTATATTGCTGAGTGCGGTCCGCGGTGGAGGGAGGTCAGCGCTGGCATCACATTTCCCTCTCCCGGACCACCAAGTGACCCTCTTCAGCCTATTGGGCCTTCCCCACACGGACCCAGAGATAAGGCCTAATATAAAGGCCCTGAGGCTCCCACGTACAAGCCTGAGGCCTCCATTAGGCCTGCAGCCACATTACCTCCAAGGACAGACGCCTAGGGGACAGAGCGGTGCTCCTTGCAACCCCCCCCCCCCCCCCCCTGAAGGGACTTGTGGCTATCTATTAAGAGGAGTCTGCACATTATTATTATTATAATACAGTATTTATATAGCGCCAAAGGGTTTGCTCAGCGCTGTACAATAGCAAGGGGGACAGAACATGAGACAGAACAATTAACAGTACAATACACAAGGGGTACGAGGGCCCTGTTCTTTCGAGCTCACAATCTAGGAGGGAGGGGAAGTGGTACAGGAGGAAGTGGCTGTGGGGGATGGAGAAGTGGGAGAAGTGGAGGAGATCGGTTATTAGATGAGGGTGGGGTAGGCTTCCCTGAAGAGATGGGTTTTCAGGGTGCGTCTGAAGGTGAGGAGGGTAGGTGACAATCTGATGGATTGGGGTAGGGAGTTCCAGAGGATGGGGGAAGTCCTGGAGAAGTCCTGCAGTCGGGCGTGGGATGAGGAGACCAGGGAGCTAGGGAGTAGGAGGTCCTGTGAGGAGCGAAGGGCACGGGTAGGGTGGTATTTGGGTGTCAGGTCAGTTAGGTAGTTTGGGGCGGTGTTGTGAGTGGCTTTGTAGGTCAGAGTTAGTAATTTGAATTTGATGCGCTGGGCAATCGGGAGCCAGTGAAGGGATTGGCAGAGGGGGGTGGCAGATGTGGAGCGGTTGGTGAGGTGGATGAGTCTACTCATTGAATTCAGGATAGACTGGAGTGGGGATAGTGTTTGTTTGGGTAGGCCAGTGAGAAGGGAGTTGCAGTAGTCCAGGCGTGAGATGATGAGGGAGTGTACGAGTTGTTTAGTAGTGTCTGGGGTGAGGAATGTACGTATCTTGGAGATGTTGCAGAGGTGGAGCCTGCATGACCTTGATAGTGATTGGACATGAGGTTGGAAGGAAAGGTTTGAGTCCAGGATGACACCCAGGACTTTGGCGTGTGGGGTGTTGTTGATGGTGGCGTTGCTAGTAGTGATGGAGAGGATGGGGGGGGCATGGGCTGGGGGGAAAACCAGGAGCTCGGTTTTGGACAGGTTTAACTTGAGGAAATGGAGCGACATCCAGTCTGATATGTTGTTCAGGAGGTGGGCGATGCGGGCGGAGAGTGAGGGGGTGAGGTGAGGGGTAGAGAGGTAGATTTGTGTGTCGTCGGCATAGAGGTGATAGTTGAAGCCGTGGGAGTATCAGTTTGCCAAGGGAGGAGGTGTAGATGGAGAAGAGGAGGGGTCCGAGGACAGAGCCTTGGGGGACTCCAACAGAGAGGGGGAGAGAGGGGGAGGTGGCAGTGTTATAGGTTATGCTGAAGGAGCGTTGGGATAGATAGGAGGAGAACCAGGAGAGAGCAGCATCCCTGATGCCAAGGGAGTGCAGTTTTGTAAGCAGGAGGGGGTGGTCGACTGTCTTGAAGGCTGCAGAGTGGTCGAGGAGCAGGAGGACTGAGTAATGGCCATTAGCTTTGGTGGTTAGCAGTTCGTTAGTGATTTTAAGTAGGGCGGTTTCGGTGGAGTGTAGGGGATGGAAGCCAGATTGTAGTGGGTCAAGGAGGTTGTTATCAGTGAGGTGGGCGCTTAGGCGATTGTAGGCCAAGCGCTCAAGGAGCTTGGAAGTGAATGGTAGCAGGGAGATGGGTCTAAGGTTGTGTGGGTCAGTGGGGTCCAGGGAGGGTTTTTTGAGTATGGGGGTGATCTGTGCGTGCTTTAGGGGGGAGGGGAATGTGCCAGTGGAGAGGGAGAGATTGAAGATGTGGGTGAGGGAGCGAATGATGGAGGAGAGGGGTGAATGGAGGAGCTGTGAGGGGATAGGGTCCAGGAGGCAAGTAGTGAGGCAGGCTTCAGTGAAGACCTTAGTGACTTCCTCAGTGGTAGCTGGGCTGAAGGAGCGGAGCGTTGGGGAGGTGATAGTGTGCAGGGTGTTAGGTATGGTGGGGGGCAGGTCGGAGGAGGGGAGAGTTGAGGGGGTGATGGGGGGGGGCAAGGTGGAGTGTAGATTGTGAGTTGACAATGTCCTTACGGCTTGCATCAATCTTGTTTTGGAAATGATTGGCAATCTCGTGGGCGGTGAGTGAGGTACTGGGTGGAGGTGGGGGGGAGAGAGCAGGGATTTGAAAGTGGAGAAGGCCGACGAGGACAGGTGGAGAGGGTGTTGATGAGGTTAACGAAATAGGCTTGCTTGGCGGCGTGGAGGGAGGTGGTGTAGGTGAGGAAGGCGGATTTGTAGAGGGAGAAGGCACGAGGGGATCTGGTTTTGCGCCATAATCGCTCCAGCACACGACTGCATCGCTTGAGACGTTTTGTGTGGTTGTTTTGCCAGGGTTGAAGCGGTCAGGGTCTGACGTTACGCATGGTTAGGGGTGCCAGGGAGTCGAGGGCAGCCGTCAGTGAGTCGTTGTACGCAGTAGTGGCCAGGTCAGGGCATGACAGAGGAAGGATACTATCGTACAGACAGTCAGTTGCCGGGTGGAGATGGGCCGGGTTCAGGTTGCGGAGGTTATGGCTGGTGATGGTTTCACGCTTTGCGGGGGGGGGTTAGAGGAGGGGGAGATGGAAAATGTGAGGAGGTGGTGGTCAGAGAGGGGGAAGGGGGTGATAGTGAAGTCGTGGGGGGTGCAGAGGTGGGAGAAAACGAGGTCCAGGGTGTTTCCATTGGTGTGGGTGGAGGACTGTGTGTGCTGTGTGAGCGCGAAGGAGGAGGTTAGGAGGAGGAGTTGGGAAGTAGCCGGGTTGTTGGCGTTGATGGGGATGTTGAAATCCCCGAGGATGATGGTCGGTAGCTCAGAGGAGAGGAAGAAGGGAAGCCAGGTGGTAAAGTCGTCCAGGAAGAGGGATATGGATCCAGGAGGCCGATAGATTACTGCAATCCTCAGGGGGGTGGGAGAGAAGAGCCAGATGCAGTGGGCCTCAAAGGAGGAGAAGGTTAGGGAGGACCTGGAAGGTGCACAGTGGTGACAGGAGCATGCCGACCCTACCGCCTCTGCGACCACTCGGTCTGGGTGAGTGGGTCCAGACGAGGCCTCCATAGGTGAGTGCTGCAAGGGAGGTGGAGTCGGTGGGTTGGATCCAGGTTTCGGTGACCACTAGGAAGTTGAGGGAGTGGGAGACAAAGAGGTCATGGATGGCGATGAGCTTGTTGCAAACCGAGCGGGCGTTCAGGAGTGCAACCGAGAGAGGAGGGGTGGATGCGGGGAGGAGGGGTACAGGTATGAGGTTGAGGGGGTTGCGGTGGCTGGCGGGAGCAGGAGGGTGCCTAGAGGGGGAGTGGGGAGGTGAGGGGCCAGGGTTCGGGGAGATGTCACCGGCGGTTAGAAGGAGAAGGGTGAGGAAGGTGGCATGGGAATGGGATGGGCAGGAGCGAGTGGATTTGTTAGTGGTGGGGTGAGGGTCGGCGGGAGAGTGGAGTATTAGGAGGAGGTGGTGAGAGCCGTAGTGGGGAGAAGGAAGAAGGGAAGGAGCAATGTAGAGCTGTTTTGGGGGAGTAGGGGGAGGCAATTTTGGGAATGGAGGAGAGGAATATGAGGAGGAGGAGTGCAGGTGGCATGTTAGAGTGAGCGGAGTGCTGGTTAGATCGGGGAGGTGAGAGGTTTCATATCAGGGCATGATGATGCGGACAGTCTGTCACGTCGTGGCAGAGGTCATCTGTGTCCATCTGTAGGGGGAAAATGAGAGTGGTGGGCGGTTGGGTCAGCAGCTGGCAAGTTACAGTCCATGGGTGCTGTAGGCCGGCGGCCGTGAGTGCTGTGGCACGGCGTCTGGGGATGATGCAGGGCACGGCGTCTAGGGATGATGCGGGGCACGGCGTCCGGGGATGATGCGGGGCACGGCGTCCGGGGATGATGCGGGGCACGGCGTCCGGGGATGATGCGGGGCACGGCGTCCGGGGATGATGCGGGGCACGGCGTCCGGGGATGATGCGGGGCACGGCGTCCGGGGATGATGCGGGGCACGGCGTTCGGGGATGATGCAGGGCACGGCGTCTGGAGATGAAGCAGGGCACGGCACCTGGAGTTGATGAAGGGCACGGCGCCTGGAGTTGATGTAGAGCACAGCGTCTGGAGTCAGTGTAGAGCACGGGGTCTGGTGATCCCTGGCGGGATGGTGGCTGGCGATCCCTGGCGGGATGGTGGCTGGCGATCCTTGGCGGGATGGTGGGCTTGCTCTCCCTTGCGGGGTGGTGGGCTTGCGCTCCCTGGCGGGGTGGTGGGCTTGCGCTCCCTGGCGGGGTGGTGGGCTTGCGCTCCCTGGCGGGGTGGTGGGCTTGCAGTCCCTGGCGGGGTGGTGGGCTTGCAGTCCCTGGCGGGGTGGTGGGCTTGCAGTCCCTGGCGGGGTGGTGGGCTTGCAGTCCCTGGCGGGGTGGTGGGCTTGCGATCCCTGGCGGGGTGGTGGGTTTGCGATCCCTGGTGGGATGGTGGGCTTGCGATCCCTGGTGGGCTAGTGGCCTATGGTCCCTGGTGGTGGTTTGCAGTCCTTGGTGGGTAGTAGGTGCCCCTGTTAGTGTCCCTGGTGGCTAGCGGTGTGATGGCGGCTAGGCTTCCTGGTGGGTAGTAGGTGCCCCTGATAATGTACCTGGTGGGTAGCAGTGTGATGGCGGCTGGGCGGCGGTGTCATGGTTCGTCGCGGCTCAGGACCCTCCTGGATGCCAGCAGGACCAGTAGGGACCGGTAGGGGTGGTGGCAGCTTCCCCTGTCCAAGGGATGGAGCAGAGGCGTCCCGTCATGGCAGTGAACCTAGCCGCGATTCCGGCCACGCCCGGCAGGAAACACTGCAGCTTTGGGTGCCGCGGTAGGCCGCAGTAGGCCTCAACCCGCCAGAGCTCCGCCGGAGGGACGGAGTATCCAGAGCCCCTTCAGGGTGTTGGCGGGACCTCGGCGGCAGCTCAGGGGTCCGGATGGTGGCGGATGGAATGCGGGGGCGCCGGAGCTGGTGGTCACACAGCTGCTCCGGACGCCATCTTGTTGCATGGGAATTACCCATTCTTAACCCCTGCACCTGTCTGCATCCTCACAATTTCTGACGCCTGCACCTGAACCCCCATCCCTTCTAAAGCCTGTTTTTATCAGTTCATAAGTTTATAATTGCGGGGGGCTTACCCTGAGCCCAGGCAAATGACAACCGAATTACTACAGCCCTGATACACAGAGGCGGATATACATAATATAAGGAAGGAGGGACCCGGCTGAGATGGGGAAAGCGGATAAGACAACAGCCACCCCACGATCAAGATCTGCTCGCCGGCCGAGTGGCCCTACCAGTCGCAGCATTCCGAAGCTATTCCGGTCTCAGACCCCGGAACATACTGAGCCAGATGCTCCTGCTTCTCCACCACGTCACCTTCCCAGAGTGTCTCACTCCCAGAGCAGCAGTCCAACCGCAGCACCCGCAGCCGGCCATCCTGAAACCCCCCCTCTCACTATAGGGGATTTGAAAGCAGTAGCATCAGATATAAAAAGAGACCCACTCTGCTGCAATTGCTGAGTTACATATCGACATGCAGGCAGTGGCCCAAAGGCTTGAAGCGGTGAAGGATAAAGTTACCATACAGGAATTTGCCATCCATGATATGCACAAACTGGTAGATATGCACACTATACATTTAAGAGAGCTTGACCGTCACATCGAAGACCTTGATAACAGGGGAAGACGACATAATCTAAGGTTGTGTCTCTGAAGCTATTGAATCCGGCCATCTCACCCAAACGCTTTTAGCCATTTTCAATTACCTTTTCGAGAGACCGCTAGAATCTCCAATTGAGTTTGAACGCCTCCATAGAGCGCTGCGTCCGAGAGGTAGAGACGCTGATCCCCCCGAGAGATATAATATGCTGCTTAGTCGACTTTCGACTAAAGGAAGAAATATTGCGCAGAGCAAGAGATCGAAATCGCGTGATATATAATGGAGCAGAAATCAAACTCTTTCAGGACCTCTCTCATCTTACTTTGCAACGCAGAAAGGACTTACGCCCTCTGTTGGAGCTACTGCGCTCCAGAGGTATTGCTTACTGCTGGAGATTCCCATTTGGTCTCTCAGCAACACATACGGGACGTTCAGCCCTCCTAAAATTCCCAGAAGATATTTCACAGTTTTGTGAAGCTCTCAATATTCCTATTGTAGAACTACCCAATTGGTCAAGCGAACCCCACCTCCCTTCTCCGACAGAGGAAGACCCAATGGAGGCTCAATCTGCTGGACATCCTGGAGGAGGCGGAAGACGCAGACCGGCTCAGCGCATCTCGTCCTCTCCTGTCCGTTGAAGACTCATCACTGGGGACAGTCTTCCAACCTCACCAGCCCATTGCAAGGCACGTCATGATTGACACTTCCCCGTTCCCCCGCCTCCCTATACCTGTGACTCTCACACCTAAGCGAATATGTCTCACGGCTTCTTTCTAAACCCGGGTCCTGCTGCACCTTTAATGTATCACCTATCCGCCTCAGGGCAAGATGTACGGGTATGTGTATTAGAATGTCTTACCTCCCACGCACATTTTATGTCTGTTATATGTGTTCACCACTTTTGAATATATATGCTGAGATCACACTAACTCTTGTTCCTGCCCGGCTGCATGGTAATGATATTCCTAGAGCTTTGGCCCATAGCCTTACCAGTGCTAAAGCTCTCTTATCTAGTTCATGATGGCCTAATACAATATCCTGATAGCCTCAAATGAGACCAGAGTCTTTATTGGCTTGGGATCCAGTGACACAATCTGCTCATTTCCCACAACGTCGGCCTGAGTCGCTGAATCTCTGCACATTTTGCTATTGATATCCTTATTTGGGGAATCTCCTATGACTATGGTCTTGTGTTTGCCACAAGGCAGTTTATTGCGGCCTTCCTGAATGGCATGTCAGAAACATATTATATATCCCATGAGCTATTTCAGAATGAGCTCTATATCTCCTTTTGCATGTTTCTGTTATGGCTCTTTGGGGCTGTTATTAGGTGACCATGTAGCACTTCGATTCCTATTGTACCCATAATGTCTCCTCACAGGCTTTTTGATTACCTATGAGCTCATAGAGACCCTTATCTGACCGCATTGCTCCCCTCAACAGCTGTGATCGTACCCTGATTTAGGCATCGAAGCTTGAGATACTATACGCAATGCACTACTGGCCTTTTTCCACCTTAGCATTTCCCCTTAGGCATTACTTCCCTCTCTCCTTATATTTTGACTGCCTTCACATTGTTCCCAAACTGGGTGGAGACTACCTTAGAAACCTAGAGTACAAGTTAATTTCAATTGCTTACCTTCTAATTACCTTCTAATTGACCTTGGATGAGGTGTTGAGTTATGTCTAAGGCAGGTGATATTCCCAATAATTTAGGTATAGTACAGGTTCGCCGTTCTCTTATGTTAGTCTTATTTATACGCATTTGGATTTTTCTGGAACATGCTCTCAACAGGCCACAGTTACACGATACATCTTCAGCAGCTGATCATAACCTCACGTACACGTAGGTAAACCTGCATCTGTGGTTGTGGCCTGGTGTACAGCGTACTGAGCCTCGGTTGGGGCTGATATATCCCTTGGGTCAGGATTGTAGGAACGCGGCTCAGCTGAGGAGCTGGACCTCGACCTGCACTTCCGTACACTAGGGCCTTATGTATTCCTGTTTGCAATGCCTGATTTCATGCAAGGTTGACATTTTCTGTCTGAACTGACATAGTAGGAAGAGATATATTTGCAATGTTCCTTTTGATCGTACTACATGACTTATGAACAACTACAAAGTGTAACTCACCATTAATGCTTACTGCTTACCTCTTGCTATTATGGTATGATTGCCATATGCCTATGCCATATTCTACTACATAGTATCATCGCAATGCCTTCCCGGGACGGCTTCACGTTCCACTAGATACATTAGAACCATCCTTCAAAACATAACAACCTCATTTCTATGCACATGATGATCCACAATATTACAGCTAACATACACTTTCCTTTATTATCTCCTATGTTCTCCCACTTGCTATGATTTGACTACCTCTCCTTAGAATTCGCCAACATTTACCTGCCTCCGTGTATCATCGCTACCTTATACCGGACCTTATTTTATACACTCTTTCCGTCTACACGACACCTGGTGGATCCCAGACGATCCTTGTTGGACTGTTTTGTGTCCCCTCACTACGTCCACCTCTGGGTCCGACACTTTTCCAATCTTATTTGTACATTTACACATAATACATCAAGTATCTTATCGACATTTCAGAAGTGAGACACAGGACTGTGTAGCTGGACTACTTGGTCACCGGATTTTGCTTCCCTAGAGTAGTGTTAGGAATACATATTGCCTTATACGCCTAGTTTTGCGCATGAACACCTAACACTCCTCAACTTTACGATATCCTTGCTCCCCGACTTTGCTTCTCTTTTCTATCTTCACTATTATTTCTACTTTTTCCTTTACCCCCCCCCCCCTTTTTTTTTCTTTTCCTCCCATTTGCAGATTTAGAGTCTTAAAGCAAGATAGTTTCCCCAGTACATAACAATGTCTACTAATCACACACCTCTACGAACCCACCGCACACTTTCTGTGGCATCTCTGAATTCGAGAGGCCTAAATATACCTGAGAAACGCTCGCAACTCCTGACTTACATGAAACACCTACGAGCAGACGTGCTCTTCATTCAAGAAACTCACTTTCATGCTGATCATATTCTTAAACTTTCCAATGTCAATTACCCAACAGTGTACCATTCAGTCAACACAGGGGTAAAAGCAAAAGGTGTATCCATTTTAATCTCCAAAACATTCCCACTTATAATCTCTGAATCTCTTGAGGATCCAGAGGGAAGGTTCCTCTTCCTTAAAGGCACTCTATACGACAAACCGATCACTTTAGCCAACATATACAGTCCCAACACAGAACAAGTAGGCTTTTTTCGTAAAATCTCCAGACCTCTTGCCACTTTCCAATAGGGTATCTTGATTCTTGGAGGCGACTTCAATGTAGCTTTGAATCCCCTAGAAGACACTTCGACAGGCTTCTCATCAAAACCCTTTTGAGCACTTAAACAGATTAAAGCAGAATTAAATGACCTACTCCTTCATGATACATGGCGTACCCTACACCCCTCCGATAAAGATTACACCTTTTTCTCAGCACCTCACAAACATCACTCCAGAATCGATTATCTCTTGCTCTCACAAAAAGACTTACATACACTGAGGTCAGCCTCTATTGAACCAACAATTCTCTCTGATCACCCAATTATGATGACCCTTCAACTTCCCGATGCCCCGTACACATCCAAAACATGGAGATTAGATCCCTTTCTCCTTACTAACTCAGCCGTTACCCGTCAAATACGTGAATCTCTGACCAATTACTTTAAAGAAAATATGTCCCCGGAAATGACTCCTCGCATTCAATGGGAAGCACACAAATGTGTGATACGTGGACTCCTGCTTTCCATCTCCGCCTCTCGTAAATGTGTAGCTCAGGCTTCTTTTAATTCTTTTCTTCAAAAAGTCCGTAAACTGGAAGGTGCATATAAGCACTGTGGATTCCGCGATGGAGCTTGAACCAGGCACGCAAGCAACTTCGAGACATAGTGGAAAAGAAAATTAGATGCAATTTTATCTTACCTCAGAAACTCTTTTATGAACATGGCAATAAAAGCGGTAGGTTTCTGGCACGGGCTTTGCAATCTAAAAAAGCACCTCGTACCATTCATCAACTTAACTCAAAACAAGGTCACCTACTCAAAACATCTGTGGATATCACAGCCGAATTTGAACACTATTATTCCGCACTTTATAACCTCCCCTTATCAGCTAAACCGACAGGGGATGCTAGATCATGCAAGGTCATCATCCAGACTTTTCTGGCCCAATATCTCCCTATAGCCATTTCTCTATCACAAGCAAAAGAATTAGATGGAGCTCTGACTTTGACGGAACTACAACAGGCCATTGCACAACTAAAACCAGGTAAAAGCCCGGGCCCAGATGGTCCTATAACCACATATTACAAATCCTTCATAGACGTCCTAGCACACCCATTCCTAAAGCCCTTCAATTCGCTAGATACACCAGGTCAATCCATGCGCCATCTCTCTGCACCACATATTACATTGATACCGAAAGAAAATAAAGACCAGACATCGCCGGCGAATTACCGTCCGGTTTCCCTACTGAACGTTGAATTAAAGATTTTTGCCAAGATATTGGCCAATCGCTTACTGTGCATCATAGACGCTATTATCTCCACTGATCAAGTGGGATTCGTTCCCAGCAGAGAGGCTAGAGACAACACGATCAGGGCAATAAACATACACCATTGGTTGACACAAAAGAAACAATCTGGCTTCTTCCTCTCTCTAGATGCTGAGAAGGCCTTTGACAGACTTGCATGGGACTAAATGGAGGCTGTTCTATCTGGCCTCGGGCTTCCTCCCCGCTTTTGGAACTTAATTATGTCCTTATACACGACACCAATGGCTAGAGTGAGAGTAAATGGTCTCCTTTAGGAAGCCTTTTCAATAAGCAATGGGACCAGACCAGGCTGCCCATTATCCCCCCTCTTATTTATTATCACACTTGAACTGTTCTTGAACTGTATTAAACAGAATGACAACATTAAAGGGATTGCAATTAATGGCAAAACCCACAAAGTTGCGGCCTTCGCTGATGACATTTTGCTCTTCTTAACAGACCCACATATTACATTACCTAAACTACTACATGACTTCACGATGTTTCAGTATCTAGCCAATTTTAATATCAACTTCAATAAATCTCAAGCCCTAAATATTACCCTAACACAAGATACGGTTCGACAGGCAAAACTTAATTTTCCCTTTACCTGGCAGTCTGAAGCCATCAGGTATTTAGGAATTCAACTACCAACCCATCTTACAGATCTTTATCCCCAAAATTTTTTACCCATCCTTCGTAGCATTACTAAAGATCTACAAACTTGGGATAAATAGTTTTTCTCTTGGTTCGGCAGAGCAGCGATCTTTAAGATGAATGTGCTTCCTAGACTTCTATACCTACTGCAAACGATTCCAATTAAACTGCCTAATTCCTTCTTTAAGTCTTATAAAACATTATGCACCTTGTTCCTATGGTGTAACAAACGCCCCAGAATTGGTTTCGACCAACTTACTATGCCTAAGACCAGCGGAGGTATTGGGCTACCGGACATTGCCCGCTACTACAGAGCATGCCAAATGGCAAGAATAGTAGATTGGTCTACGAATCATCATCATAAAGCTTGGGTTAACTTGGAAGCTGCCTTTTCGAAGATCCCACTCGCCTTCTCCCCTTGGCTGAAAAATTGTTACCTTCCGTCTGAGTTCACGGGACATCCTCCTATAGGCCCCACTCTATCCTGCTATCACCAGATCATTAAGAAAACAGATTTCTCTTCTACCCCAGGCCCACTCTCGCCCGTTAGAATGAACCCAGACTTCCCCCCGGGTTTGTCACATGCATTTCTTGCAGGACCCAGTCCCACAGACAGTTTGAGTATGCACCAACTTTTTAAAGACAGGACATTTCTATGCAGAGACACCATTCTAAATAAATGGCTATTCCTGACCTTGACGCCATGGAAGTACAGACAACTCCACCACTTTGTACATAGCTCCTCACACAAATTAATATACTAGAGATCTTACCCCATTCGAAAAACTTTGCTCTATGGACTCCCCCCAGAGACATGTTATATCCCAGCTTTACTCTTGCCTTGAAAATACTATTGATGTTCCGTCAATGAAAGCTTGTAAGGCTTGGCGCTCTGAATTACAACTTCAACTATCGCCGGAAGACTGGGATCACATCTATGCACATATACACAAAGGATCCGTATGTGTCTCCACACAGGAAAACAACTGCAAACTATACTCTAGATGGCACAGAGTTCCATCCCTGCTTCATCAATTCGATCCCAACATCTCAGATTCGTGTTGGAGATGTCACCAGGCGACGGGTACACTCATGCATATTTGGTGGGACTACCCAGTGCTGCAGCCTTTTTGGGGGAAAGTCCAATCTACAATTGCACAAGTACCCATGTATAACCTAGACTTATCCCCTGCACAATTCCTGCTGCACCACTCCTCACTTCCATTCCGGACACATCGTAAATTACTCGCCATGCATATGGTTAACGCTGCAAAACAATGTGTCCCAGTTCATTGGCGCTCAACACATACTCCCACTATCTCTGAATGGTTTGCTAGGATTAATAAAATTGAGGAAATGGAGGAACTGATCTCTGTTGCTAAGGAACATCCCGAGAGATTCAGGGAAACATGGGCTTGTAGGAGTCATTTCAAAACCACCCCTACATACCACCTACTAGTACATGACTGAATGATTGGACATACTTTGACACTGGGGAGTACCGTTTTCCAAGACACCACTTTTTGCACGTCTGGACGTGCCTTGGTGTATCACTATGACCTATCCTCTTGAATTTTAACCCACGTTTTGCCCTGTTGATGGTTTTGATACACACCACGTCTTAAGCTATATGCCTATATTTCTAGTGCGACTCATACAGCATGAAGTGAGCCATTTATCCGCAAGTATACACTCCACTTCCCCACTTTACCTTACCCTAAGCCCCTCCCCCCCCCTTTTTTTTTTACTTTCTCTCCTCCTTCCTTCCTTTCTATCCTATACACTTACTTCTCCCACTATACTACCCTACATACCCTTTTCTAACTAACCCCCTCTTTGTCCGATCTCTGGTTCATACCTGTATTCAAATCCTATCATTTACATATCACCAACAATACAGAGCATTGACCTTCAAACAGGTGTGCTATACTCCACATAACTCACATATCCAATTCATGGACACACGAACCATAACATACACAGCATCATGTGCTGTTCTTACCCAACACTTCACACTCCCTTGATGTAGAAACCTGCTCATAGGTCAGAAGACAATTTCTCGTATTGCTTATCTCCTATACTCTGTATATTTGCTGGATTGCAATATTCTGTTGTCATAATGTCTTACACTGTTCTGATCTGTATTGCTTTTTAAGCTTTGACCCGTCTGCGAAACGGGAGGCGACATGCTGTGTTTTGTTCAGATTTGGATCCATAACTGTATATGCACTGTTATGCCTTCTTTCTTCTAATAAAATATTTTTTTGAAAAAAAAAAAAAAGTAATTTCTTAATTTTCCAATAAATTATGACAAAACAATTTCAACTTCAATAAACTCGCCATGCCTCTTATGAACGGCTGACTGTCTACTTTGCAAAACGAGATCATTTGGGGGATATCTGTACTGTTCTGACATTTTTGGGTCTCAAGAAATTAGATTGGCTGTCAGTACTTCAGGATTGATCAATTTTCAGATATATCCCATAGTTTGTGAACTCTATAACTTTCCTACAGACTAAATAATAAATACTGATTTGTTTTATTTTCAACCAAAGAAATGTAGCAGAATACATCTTGGCCTAAATTTATGAAGAACATTTATTTATTTGCAAACTTTTATAACAGAAAAAGAAAAATGTGTGATTTTTTTTCAAAATTTTCGGTCTTTTTTTGTTAATTTATCATAAAATTAAAAAAAAACAAATAAATACCACCAAAAGAAAGCTCTAGTTGTGTGAACAAAATTATAAAAATTTAGTTTTGGTACAGTGTTGCATGACCACGCAATTGTCATTCAAAGTGTGAGAGCACTGAAACCTGAAAATTTGCCTGGGCAAGTAGGGGGTAAAAGTATTGAAGTGGTTAAATCCCCTTTCTTCCCCATTCTGATGCACGCTGTGAACTTCAGCAAGTCGTCTTCACCACATCTAGATGCCTAAATGCATTGAGTTGCTGCCATGTGATTGGCTGATTAGCAATTTGTGTTACCAAAGCAATTGCACCGCTGTACCTAATAAAGTGGCCGGCGAGTGTATATCAGCTAAGTTTTTACACGGTAAATCCTGGGCTCATCCTGTGGCTGCTCTCACTTGATCTAGGATGAAAACACCAACCATTAAAAAGAACAACAATTGCCAAGGAGTTAAGGGGCTGCGCCTAACATTCAAAATGCCATAATTGACCTTATGTTTGTTTGACCTGTGGAATTCTCTATTTTCTTGTCAAACTCAAGACATCACTCTCCTCACCTATAGGATGACAGAAATCGAGTCATGAGTGTTCAGTAGACATGTGTGGTTCGTTTTGTTCCTAATTGAAATTCAGATGAAATTTTGTTATTCGGATGTATCTGAATTTCCAAGTGACATCAGTAATGAATTTTAACGATGCTGAAAACAGTTATTACCTGTTAACACACTTTCCAGATATCTTCCAGGGTGGCTTACAGAGTCTCCTCCCACCTAGCACAGGAAACACATGATCAATATTCTAAAAAGCACACACAGAGTCCTAGCCCTCTGTAATAACATATAACCGCAGGCAGGGTAAATATACACAGTAAGATGTAAAATAATCCTACCCCAAATAGGGTGGGAATAGGCACCGTCCTGGAAGATTTCTAGAAAGTGAGTTAACAGGTAATAACTCTCAAGTCATTTTCCAACATGGCTTACAGAGGGAACAAAATAGAACTACCTGATTAGGACGGGACAACTATTTGCAACACCTTCCTCCCAAAGGCCTGTTCTTGACTTGTTCTAGACATCTGGACCAGGTGGCAGTTTTGCAGATCTGGAGGGGAGAAGCTACAGCCTGCTCTGCCCACAAGGCTGCAACTGCCCTAGTAGAATGAGCCTTGACAAAGGTGGTGTTATTGAAGATGACTGATAACATTCTGAGATTGCCATTATGAAAATATGAACCACCTAGCGATGGTGTTTGGAGACGCTCTTGTCTTTGTAAGGACCTGAGAATAAAACAAACTTGGCATGGAATTAGACATCTCCTTGCATCCACCTTGTTGAATTCCCCTTCTTTTGCATGCCTGTGGTACTGCAAAAGGAGAGGATAATGATCTCCTAAGAATGATGAAAGTTCAATGCCACCTTAGGGAGAAAAGCTGAATCTAAAGTCAAAATGATTTTGTCTGGAAGAATAACGCAATAGGGCTCTGCAATTGAGAGAGCTTGGATTTCACTTACTCTCCTGGCGGAGACTAGAGCTACAAGGAGAGCTGTTTTCAGAGCTAACCTTTTCAAACAGCAGTCTTCCAGATGCTTGAGGGGTTCCTTACAAAACCCTTGCAGCACAATGGAAAGATCCCATGTCGGGAATCTAGAAATCAAGGGTTGCCTTTTTCGACCTATAGCTGTTAAAATTCGCTTGACCAAGGAGTTTTGTATTAGGCATACAGTAGATCTAGAAAACCTGAAAGGGCCGCTACCTGAACTTCCATGGTGTTGAGAGCTAGTTGTACATCAACTCAGTCTTGAAGAAAATCTAAAACTGCTGGAATAACAGGTCCAGATATCCTACCATTCTCTTTCTGCCACCCACAGAATCATTTCCATACTTTGTTGTAGATAATGTTTGTAGAAGTCTTTCAACTCAAAAGGATAGTTACTTTCTGGGATAACCCTTTTTGTATGAGTCATTTCCCTTCAGAAGCCAGGCCTTCAGTGAAAGTTGTGCCACTAAAGGGTGCTGGACCACACCTTGGTGGATGAGATCCGATACGGTCATGCTTTTCTTCTGATGTTGCTTGCCAGTATCTTTGTTCTGCGGACGTCTGTAGGAACAAAAATTATTTTTTGACTGCTGTTTCTTTGGGATGGGGAACCCGTTCTTTTAGTCTGCCGACCTCTCCAAGACTGACTCCAGCTCTTTACCAAACAGAAGGTCCCCCGAAAAAGGCAGAATACATAGCTTAGATTTTGAAGCTGTGTTGCTATTCCATGATTTTAACCAGATAGCCCTTCTAGCTTTGGTAATAAGGACTGCTGATCTTGTCGTAAAATTTACAGACTCTGTGGAGGCACCTGCAATATATGCCACCCCTTTGCTGAGAGTGGGTAAAGCAATCAAAATCTCTTCTCTCAGAGTATCACTCTCCAAAAGCGAAGGCAGCTGGTTTAACCATAGGTCCCAGGTTTTTGCCAATGTAGTCTCCCAAGCACACTTTAGATACCCTTCGGCTTTTCTGTCCATCAGATCCTTCAGAGAACCAGCACCCTCAAAGGACAGTTCTGACGTCTGGGAGACCTTGGATAAAGAGGCATCCAGTTTAGACATTTATCCCACAGTCCAGTGTCTTCTTCCTTGAAGGGGAATCTCCTCTTTAAATTTTTTGGAAAAAAAAAGACTTTCTGGATTCTTCCATTTATTTTAGCATTGAATCTTTTAAGGCTGCATGGACCAGAAAAGCCCTGGCTTGTTTGAAATGAAGGCCTGCGTACGACTGGTCATGAATTGAGAGTTCTTTACTCTCTTCCACCTTCAATTCCAGTGTATTGTAAATTGCTTTAAGTAATTCTTCAATTTTATCAGAGGGGAATAGAAATTTTTGTGACTTGGCAATCTTTTCTTCCTTCAGCTCTCCTTCCTGTGATGCTGACACAGAGTCAGAACTCCCTTCCAAATCTTCCAGAGTGCCTTGATCCTGTACCACCTGTAAGTGTTGCTGCACTGGAGCTGTAGGTATTGGGCAAAGGAGTATGTTATGATCCGCCAGGTGGTGCCTCAGGCTGCCAACTGACAGACCTACTCAGAGCGTGGGGTCTAAGCCCGGGCTGTGCTTTCACCAGAGCCCCTGATGGTGGGGATGGACTTGAAACAGTCCCGGGCCAGGTCACGACCTCCGAGCAGGCCCACCAGTGGCTGAGGAGACCTTTGGGGACAGGTACCGGGAGAGCCAGATATGAAGAGGATGGCGACCCCAGCAGGGTAGTAACGGATCGTGGGCCCGTGAGGGTAAGCGGGGTACAGAATCGGTAGGCGAAGAGTAGTCGGGTCACACGCAGGGTCAGCAGGGAAGTCAATCCGTAGAATGGTCAGGGCAATCCGGGTCAAACGCAGGAGCAGGCAGAGTAGTCAGGACAATCCGGGTCAATCACAGGAGCAGGCAGAATAGTCAGGGCTATCCGGGTCAATCGCAGGGGCAGGCAGCGTAGTCAGGGTCAATCAGGGTCACAAGACAGGTGCAGGAACTCAGGATCACAGGAAGACCTTGCGGCAATCTGTGACAGTGCAGGGCATCTTTAAATAGTGCGCCCTGCACTGTCATTGGCCGGCTAGGACGCGCCCCCGGCTGTCATTGGACGCCTGAGGCGCGCCCCCGGCACCTACTGCGCATGCGCGGCGTCCTGTCAGCCGCGGCTCGCCGGGACCTAGTGCCTGTGTCCCGGCGCGATCTGCCGCCAATGCGCATGCGCGGGGCACAGAGCCGCGATCGTGGACCACGGAGCCGCGATCCCTGACATTGCCCCCCCCCCAATGGGCACCCTCCGGGAGCCCCACTGATCTCTCCACCGTGGGTGAGCACGACAAAATTCCCAGATGAGCCTGGGTGCGTGGACGTTCTGGGCGGGTTCCCATGAGTTCTCCTCAGGGCCATACCCCTTCCATTTTATCAGGAACTGTGTCTGGTCCCCCCTCCTTCGGCAACTGAGGATAGTCTCCACTTCATATTCCTCCTGGTCACCTATGGTGACTGCCTCGGGAGGTCTGGATTCACGGTCCGGGAAGGGATCCGGTCTGGATGGCTTCAGGAGAGATACATGGAACACAGGATGTATCTTGAAGGTCTGTGGAAGCTCGAGTTCGTAGGCCACCTCGTTAACTGCTCGTTTTACCGGAAATGGGCCAATGTACTTGGGTCCCAGCTTCCTTAAGGGACACAGCATCTTCAAGTTGGTTGTTGCTAGCCAAACCTGATCCCCTGGTTGAAGCAGTAATTCTCCTCTTCTCTTTCTGTCGAATGCCCTTTTACTGTCCTCTTGGGCTTTAGCGATGGCTTCCTGAATTGTCTTGTTATTGACAGAAAAGAAGTTCAAGATGTCTTGAGATGCCGGTACCGGATTCTCAGGCATCAGATCAGGGAGGAATGTGGGATGATACCCATAATTGGAAAAGAACGGGGATTGACCCGTAGCTGAGTGACTCGAGTTGTTGTATGAGAATTCCGCGGAAGGCAGCAACGACAGCCAGTCATCCTGAAGGTAGGATGTGTAGCACCGTAAGTACTGTTCCAGCGTCTGGTTTGTCCTCTCAGTTTGGCCGTTGGTCTGTGGATGGTAGGTGGATGAAAGCGACAGCTTGATTCCCAGCGATTTACATAAGGCGTTCCCAGAACCTGGAGGTGAATTGGACCCCCCGATCTGACACTATATCTTCGGGAACACCATGAAGCCTCACCACTTCCTTGATGAAGATCCGTGCCGTTTCTGGTGCTGATGGGGTCTTCTCCAGGGGCACGAAATGTGCCATCTTTGAGAAGCTGTCGACGATCACCATTATTGCAGTGTAGCCCTGGGATGGTGGAAGTTCGACCACGAAATCCATGGCTATCATTTGCCAGGCCCGCTTGGGTATGGGTAATGGACGTAACAATCCCCATGCCCTGCTCCTGGAGGGCTTGTTCCTTTGACAGGTGGGACAAGTTCGGACGTAATGCTCACAATCCTTGATCATGTCTGGCCACCAGAACGAGCGCCGTAGTAGATCCAGAGTTTTCGTTACCCCGAAGTGGCCCGCCATTGGATGGTCGTGGCAGTGCCCTAGGACCAAGGTTCGCACTTCTTCTGGGACCATGATCCGGTCTTCCTTCCAAAATAGCCCACCATGGCTCTGGAGGGGTGACCCAGACGGAACTGGTAGTCCTACAGAAGCATCGAGAAGCCGGGACCGAAGTTCCGTTTGTAGAGCGAGGAAACTCCCAGAAGGTAAGATGGTGTCAGGTACCACAGCGTCGTCGGGGTCCTCAAACATGCGGGACAGAGCGTCTGGTTTAGTGTTCTTAGTACCGGGTCGGTACGTTATATGGAATGAGAATCGAGAGAAGAAAAGAGCCCATCTTGCTTGGCGAGGTCTCAGTCGTTTTGCCGTTCTTAAATATTCAAGGTTTTTGTGATCTGTGAATATTAGGATTGGGTGTGTGGCTCCTTCCAGTAAATACCTCCATTCTTCAAGAGCAGTTTTAATGGGCAGGAGCTCCCGATCTCCAATGTCATAGTTACGTTCCGCTGGTGTCAACTTCCTGGAGAAGAACGCCACAGGGTGCAGTAGTTCCTTGGTACCATTCCTTTGGGACAAAACCGCTCCTACCGCATTTTCGGAGGCGTCTACTTCCAAAACATATGGGAGAGAAGCATCTGGATGGCAGAGAATGGGAGCAGAGGTGAACAATTCTTTGAGCTTTTCGAATGCTGTCTGCACTTCGGGAGTCCACTTAAAGCGGACCCCTTGTTTCGTCAGTTGCGTGATCGGGGAGACCAGACCGGAGAAGTTCCTAATAAACTTCCTGTAAAAGTTGGAAAAACCGATGAAACGCTGTACCCCCTTTTTGTCGGCGGGTATTGGCCAATCTAAGATCGCCGTGACTTTCTGGGGATCCATCGCGACCCCCGCGGAAGAGAGAACCAGTCCCAAGAACGGGATTTCGTGCTGTTCGAAACAGCACTTTTCTGCCTTCGCGTATAGCCCGTGTTGACGCAACCGTTCTAATACCCGTATCACGTGACCCCGATGAACCTTCAGTGAGGGGGAAAAAATTAGGATGTCATCCAAATAAACCACCACGAAAATATCGAGAAAGTCACGAAAAATATCGTTGATAAAGTGCTGAAAGGTCGCCGGAGCATTACAGAGCCCGAACGGCATCACCAAATACTCGTAGTGACCGAATCTCGTACGGAACGCCATCTTCCACTCATCCCCCTCCCTGATACGGACAAGGTTATAGGCCCCCCGCAGGTCTAATTTAGTAAATATCGTTGCCGATCTCAATCTCTGGAGGAGCTCGGGGACTAGGGGTAAGGGATAACGATTCTTTACCGTTATTTTGTTCAGGTCACGGTAGTCTATGCAGGGCCGTAACGATTTGTCCTTCTTCTCTACGAAGAATAACCCGGCCCCGGCTGGGGATGTGGATGGACGAATAAATCCCTTCCGAAGGTTTTCGTCAATGTATTCCCTCAGTACTCCCGATTCTGTTTCGGACAAGGGAAAGATACGGCCGAATGAGATTTCAGATCCGGGTAGGAGGTCTATGGGGCAGTCGTAGGAACGGTGCGGAGGGAGAACATCAGCTCCTCGCTTACTAAAGACGTCTAAGAAGTCATGGTAGGCCGGAGGAATAACCTGGGATAGATCGGTGTCGCCATCCAAGCACAGGAGGAACCGGGGAACCATGGATCCTGTGACGTGGCAGTGACTCAAACAATAGGGTGAGCGAAATTGAATTGTTCCCTTTTCCCAGTCAATCTGGGGGTTATGGGCCCTCAGCCAAGGGAGCCCCAGAATGACTGGAAAAAGGGGGGATGCGATGGCATCCAAACGGAGGAACTCCTGGTGATGGTCTGCCATTGTGGTGAAAATGGGTGGTGTCTCCTGGTCCACCACCCCTGATTTTATACGGGACCCATCTGCCAAGAAGATGTTGAACCCCCTTTCTTTGGTCTGGAGAGGGATTTTTTGCCGGTGGGCAAAAGTCAGATCGATGAAGCAACTACAGGCTCCTGAGTCAACGATTGCGGTCACCGACAATGTTCCTCCGGGGAGCTGTAAAGACACAGGAATGGCCAGGTAACTCGACTGATCATCCCTTCCTGCAGGTAAAGTAAAAGAAACGGGCGTGGACTTACTCATTTTAGCAGGACAGGAGCGCACCTGATGACCAGCTTCCCCGCAGTACAGACATAGGTTCTGTGATAGTCTCCTCTGACGTTCCTTGACCGATAAGTGGGAACGGGCCAATCCCAGCTGCATGGGTTCCGGGTTGTCCCGTTTCCGTGCTTCGCGGATGGTTCCCTGGGGTTGGAGCTGTATCTCTGGATGGAATCCATGCCACCCTTTGACCCTGGCTGCTCCTTTCCAGCCGACGTTCCCTTAGTCTACGGTCAATTTGAATGGCCAACTCAATCAGTTTTTCCAGGGAGTCAGGTAGGCCTACTCGTGCTAGTTCGTCTTTGAGAGACTCAGACAGCCCGATGCGGAGCTGGTGACATAAGGCCGCATCGTTCCATCTGGTGTCTCCCATGCAACGCCTAAAATCGGACGCGTATTCATCGGCTGTCCGGCGGCCCTGCCGCAGAGAGTATAGAGTAGCCTCTGCGGAAGCAGCTCGCTGAGGGTCGTCATACAAGACGGCCATGGCCCGAAAGAACTCGGTCACGGAGTCAAGATGGGGGTCGTGCTTCTCCATCAGACGGTGAGCCCAATCCTGGGGCTCATCCTGAAGGAGGGAGACTATAAACCCCACCTTGACGGTCTCGGTGGTGAACGTGCACCCTGTAAGTCAAAGTACAGGGTGCAAGCGTTCCGGAAGGCTCGGAAGCGGCTCCGGTCACCACGGAATCGTTCCGGCAGAGGAACGCGGGGTTCAGGAGCTAGGGGTGTGGCAACCGCTCCGGATACCGGGTTAGCGGGAGGTTCTGCAGGTGGAGAACTCTGAGCAGGGGGAGTCAGGGAAGCTAATGACTCCATGCGGTCCTCCAGTCGGGCGCAGCGACTGTGGAAGTTCTGGAAAGCCTGGGTCAAGGTTGCCAGGTGCTGACAAATATCCTCTAGGGACGCCGGTCCACTTCCTGGCTCTGTCATGGCCGCAAGGTACTGTTATGATCCGCCAGGTGGTGCCTCAGGCTGCCAACTGACAGACCTACTCAGAGCGTGGGGTCTAAGCCCGGGCTGTGCTTTCACCAGAGCCCCTGATGGTGGGGATGGACTTGAAACAGTCCCGGGCCAGGTCACGACCTCCGAGCAGGCCCACCAGTGGCTGAGGAGACCTTTGGGGACAGGTACCGGGAGAGCCAGATATGAAGAGGATGGCGGCCCCAGCAGGGTAGTAACGGATCGTGGGCCCGTGAGGGTAAGCGGGGTACAGAATCGGTAGGCGAAGAGTAGTCGGGTCACACGCAGGGTCAGCAGGGAAGTCAATCCGTAGAATGGTCAGGGCAATCCGGGTCAAACGCAGGAGCAGGCAGAGTAGTCAGGACAATCCGGGTCAATCACAGGAGCAGGCAGAATAGTCAGGGCAATCCGGGTCAATCGCAGGGGCAGGCAGCGTAGTCAGGGTCAATCAGGGTCACAAGACAGGTGCAGGAACTCAGGATCACAGGAAGACCTTGCGGCAATCTGTGACAGTGCAGGACATCTTTAAATAGTGCGCCCTGCACTGTCATTGGCCGGCTAGGACGCGCCCCCGGCTGTCATTGGACGCCTGAGGCGCGCCCCCGGCACCTACTGCGCATGCGCGGCGTCCTGTCAGCCGCGGCTCGCCGGGACCTAGTGCCTGTGTCCCGGCGCGATCTGCCGCCAATGCGCAGGGGACAGAGCCGCGATCGTGGACCACGGAGCCGCGATCCCTGACAGAGTAGAACTCGAGCCCTCATGCATAAGTGAGCTGAATGACTGCATGGAATGTGCCATTTCTTTTCTTCATCCCCTCCAAAAAAAACTCTGAAGAGAGAACCTGCTTCCTTTTTGAAAAGACTGTCTAGGCAGTTTTGGCAAAGACTTTTTTTCCAGCTGAAAGATAAATTCCTTTTGCAAGCCGAACACCTTTTCTATGGGCGGCTCTTCTTTGTTCGCCTGTCCCTTATACTACACCCTGTTCCAAAATATTATGCAAATTATATTTTTCTCATTTACCTAAATAATTGATGTAAATAACAGTCAGCATAATTCTCATGTTATCAACTATTAAAAGTACAATTCAAATTTTATTAAACAAACCTCCTAATGATAACAGTATTTTTTTTAAGCATAAAAAACTTACAATGCACTGTTCCAAATTATTAAGCACAGTAAGTTTCAAAACACTTTATAGGTTGTAAAGAACTGAAAATTGTCATTAGTTGTGTTTGCAGCATATTTACTGAAATCAAAAGCTATTTCAATCAAACTTTTAACAACATTTTAACTTTTTAAACATTTTAACAGGTCACGTTACATTTTAACATAGGACCCCTTATTTGATAGCAGCTTCACAAGTCTTGCATTCGTTGAACTTGTGAGTTTTTGGACAGTTTCTGCTTGAATTTGTTTGCAAGATGTCACAATAGCCTCCAGGAGCTGCTGTTTGGATGTAAACTGCCTCCCACCCTCTTAGATCTTTTGCTTGAGGATGCCCCAAAGGTTCTCAATAGGATTGAGGTCAGGGGAGGATGGAGGCCACACCATGACTTTCTCTCCTTTTATCCCCATAGCAGCCATTGATGCAGAGGTATTCTTTGCAGCATGAGATGGTGCATTGTCATGCATGAAGATGATTTTATTACGGAAAGCATAGTTCTTCCTTCTGTACCAGGGAAGAAAGTGGTCAGTCATAAACTCCACATACTTTGCAGAGGTCATCTTTACACCTTCGGGGACCCTAAAGGGGCCGACCAGCTCTGTTCCCATGATTCCGGCCCAAAATCTGACTCCACCACCGCCTTGCTGACGTCACAGCCTTGTTGGAACAGGGTGGCCGTCCACCAACCATCCACTACTCCATCCATCTGGACCATCCAGGGTTGCACGGCGCTCATCAGTGAACAGGACTGTTTGAAAATTAGTCTTCATGTATTTTTCTGCCAAATGCAGCCATTTCTGCTTGTGAGCATTGGTTAGTGGTGGCCGAATAGAAGGTTTATGCACAGTTGCAAGACTCTGGAGGACTCTACACCTTGATGTCCATGGAACTCCAGAGGCACCAGCAGCTTTAAATATCTGTTTGCTGCTATGTAATGGTATTTTAGCAGCTGCTCTCTTGATCCGATGCATGGATCTGGCAGAAATCTTCCTCAATGTGCCTTTATCTGCACAAACCCGTCTGTGCTCTGAATCAGCCACAAATCTCTTAATAGTGATTAAGTTTTCATGAAATATCTAATGTTTTCATACCTCGTCCAAGGCATTGAACTATTTCACTCTTTTCGGCAGCAGAGAGATCCTTTTTCTTCCCCTTATTGCTTGAAAATGGTGCTCTGCTTAATAATGTGGAACACCCTCCTTTAGTAGTTTTTCCTTAAATTGGGCTCACCTGCTAATCTAATTATCACAGGTGTCTGAGATTGTTTTCAGTGATCAAAAGAGCCCTGAGACACAATGCCATCCATGAGTTAAACTGAAAAACAAAATATTTAATCTTTGTGACACTTAAATAGAATTTGCATAATAATTTGAAACAGGCTGTATAAAGAAAGGACAAAAGACCATAAGTAATAGTGAGCAAGGGCAGAAGGGTGAAGCAACCCACTCTGTGAATTGTTGTAACCCACCAAGAGAGGGACTCAACACTGCCAAAATACCTCCCCAAACTGCCTCCCCCACCTAGGGAAGACTAGTATTAATGCTAACAAGAAAAGGAGAAGAGATATGCACCCAAAAACACCCCACAAGCCATGTGCCAAACAGCAAACATATCCAGACACATGCATCAGAGAAAAAACGCACCAGGTGCACCCTTCACCTGACAGTAAGAACCAAGGAGCTCCCCCAACTCAGTCTTACCTTTTGGTTCAGGGTCCTGAGGTGTCTCCGGACCTGCATCCACTGCCTCCATGGTGACCCAGGCAGCCAGGGACCAAACAAAATGGCGGCCGCCCTGTATCCTCTGGCTCTTTAGGTTCAGTGGTGGCAATCCCGGCCTGGCACTGTGGACACTAGAGGACAGGCCTCATGCAGCAACAAATACAACTCTTCCGACAAGCCAAGCTGCGTCCTCCAGGAAGACTTATGTGAGTCTCATCACCACCACACAGTGCACCTTCACCCTTTAGGCAAACAGACAGCTCATCCGAGGACAGGGGGTCCCCTGAGTTTCATCTCTCCCATGGAACAGAGAGAGAGAACCCAGCCCTGAAAATATTCTACAGAAACACTGTCCCAGTATAGGATGCTGCAGCTGGGGGGGGCTAACGCCTAGCTTGAAAGACAGTTTGAAGAAAATTAAAAAAAAACAAAAAAAAAAAACAGACGAGTGATCTGTACATGCCAGAGGAAACACATAACACTGCGGACTAGGACTCTGTGTGTGCATTTTATAATGTGGATTATGTGTTTCCTGTGCTAGGTGGGAGAAGCCTCTCTTTCTGTAATGTAAAAAATCCTCCTGCGCTCAATGGAATGATTATTATTATACAGCTGCTGTCACTCAACTTACACCAACAAGTCCAAACAAAAAGAAAAAAATAGTGAAGCGCTTATATCACATAAATAAATAAAATTAAAGTGCATTCAAAAAAAATATTATAAATTTCATATTCTTTTGTGACAAATCGATATAATACACACTAATACCTCCCTCTAATGGGAGAAAAAAATAGTGCAACCAAATGTATTTATGCTTTAGTGGTTCAACACACACTGTGAAGAAACCTATTATACTGTGCATATAATTAGAAATTCCAATATAAAAAAAAAATGTGAATAAATTGGTGAATAAAAAATTATATAGTATATCAATTATCCACATAAAATAGTGCCTAATTCACACACATTTTATATACATCGTAAGTGAAAAAAGAAAAATGTCCATGCATGTGACTCTCTTAATTTTCCACTCGAGACTAATAGACAAACATAGGAGAGGAGAAGGAATAAGGAGTCTGCCAGAGGAGATATACCACTGAGGTGGAAACTGCTTTGAGGCCCTGTGTGGGTCAAGGAGGGGAGGTGAGCAGGCATTGCTGCCATTTGGAGGATTTAATTTGCACCTAGAAGTGGAGATCACGTGTGTTTTTAATTATATGAACGGTATAATAGGTTTCTTCACAGTGTGTGTTGAACCACTAAAGCATAAATACATTTGGTTGCACTATTTTTTTTCTCTTTCTGTAAGCTTTCCTAGAAGATGACTTGGGAAATAAAGTTTAACAAAACAATTGAATTAATTTGGATATTTGTAGCCTTCTTTTTTTTCACAGCGTGGGGATTTTATTTTTTAAATGCTGTTCCGAATATACAAAACGAATGCTGAAGATATTAACTAAATTCCGAAATTCCAAAAACGAATTGGTCCAACATAATATTGAATCAATATTATGGTGGACAAAGTCATTTTTGACTTTTAGGAATTTGTTTAGTATCTTCAGCATTCGTTTTGTATATTCAGAATAACAGTTTTTTAAGGCGTGAGTGGCAGCTGTGTCCTTAACAACCAAGGGATTCCCAGCTGACAGCAGAATGTAAACAAAACAAGTGCCAGTATTAACAATTTAAAAAAAAAGCGTGGATTTAAAGGGAACCCCCACTCCAATTTTTTTTTTTTTTGATGGGTGGGCCCCCCCAAATCCATTTCAGGCCCACTATCTGAGCATTCAGACCGGCAGGTCAGAAAAGGGGGGTTGGGACAAGCAAGCTCCCCGAACCATACCAGGTAACATGCCCTCAACATGGTGGAGTGCTTTGAGAGAAGCGAGCTACCCCATACACATTCACAGAGGAAGGGTCCAGGATTTGGGAACCCCCATGTTAAAGGGAGCTTCCAGATTCAGATAAGCCCCCGCCTACAGACCGCCACAACCAGCCCCCAGGGTTGTGGGGAAGATAATCCCCTGCCTCAAAGCACCTCCCAATATTGAGGGAATGTGGCCTGGGATGCTTCAGAAGGGGTGCTCGCTTGTCTCTCCTCCCCCCCCCTTTTCCTGGCCTGCAGGACTGCTTGCTCAGGTAAGGGCCAGGTATGTATTGGGGGGACTCCAACACTGTTTTGTTATTCTTCACAATGAATTTCGAATTGCTTCAATCATTTTGATTCAAATTCAAATACTTCAAATCCATTTGACAAATTTAAATCAGTTTGAAAACAAAACTAAGCAAATAAACTATACAATACAAATTTCATTACAAATGCAACTAAACGAAATTAGTAACTTAACCACTTCCATACGGGGCACTTTGTCCCCCTTACTGTCCAGGCCAATTTTCAGCTTTCACTGCTGTTGCACTTTGAATGACAATTGCACGGTCATGCAACACTGTACCCATATGAAATTTGTATAATTTTTTTTCACACAAAAAGAGCTTTCCTTTGGTGGTAATTATTCACCACTGGGTTTTTTATTTTTTGCACTATAAATGAAAAAAGACCAAAAATTTTGAAAAAAAAAGTCTTCTATTATAAAATGTTGCAAATAAGTAATTTTTCTTCATACATTTAGGCAAACATTTATACTGCTACATTTCTTTGGTAAAAATAACCCAAATCAATGTATATTATTTAGTTTGTGTGAAAGTTATAGAGTCTACAAGCTATGGCACCAATCACTGAAAATTGATCACACCTCAAGCACTGAGAGCCCATTTAATTTCTGGAGGTCCTAACATGTTAGAAAAGTACAAACAGACCAATATTTTGAAAACAGACAGTCCAAGGTATTTAGTAAAAGACACGGTGAGTTTTTTGAAGTTGTAATTTTTTCCCACAATTCTTTGGAAAATTAAGAAATTATTATTTTTTTCACACATAATTAAAATAAATTATTTCTCACACCTGACACAGACATACTTGCAATTGCACCCCAAAACACATTCTGCGACTCCTGAGTATTTTGATACCAAATGTGTGAAACATTTCCACAACCTGGCCACATACAGAGACCTAACATCCAAGTAGCACCTTCCAGGAGCATAAAAGGGGTATAAATTACACATTTAATTTCCTGACTACCTATCGCAGTTTTGAAGGCCCTGCAGCACCCACAAAGTGACCCCATTTTTGAAAGCAAACATTCCAAGGTATATTTTACCAGGCATAATGAGCCTTTTGCACATGTTATTTTTTTCGAAAAGTTTTTGGAAAATGCGAAAAGATGAAAAATGTTTTTTATTTTTTTACACAAAGTTGTCAATTATAGGATATTTCTTCTATACTCAAAAATACATTTTTCTACTCCTCCTGAACATGACAATACCACATGTGAGAATTTTTCACAGCCTAGCTGCAAAAAGGATAAACAAAAGATTACCTGTGGTTTTATTAGAGCAGATGTCCGCAGAGGGCAGCACTGGACCGGGAAGCAGGAAACAGCCACAGGAATTGCCCAGGCAGCAGGCAGGAATATTGTGGATAAACAAGCCAGGGCCAGAACAGGCAGCAGGCAGAAACATGGTCTATAAAAAGTCTTGCGTCAGTAGAGGCAGCAGGCAGAGATATGGTCATCACAGCCAATGTATTGGTCCAAGCAGCAGGCAGGAACATGGTCCAAAAAAGTATTGGGTCAGTACAGGTAGCAAGTGGAGATATGGTCAGCACAGCCAAAGTATTGGTAAAGGGAACAGGCAGGAACATGGTCCATAAAAAGTCCTGGGTCAATACAGGCAGCAGACAGAGATATTATCAGCACAGCCAATGTATTGGTCCAGGCAGCAGGCAGGAACATCATGCTTAGAGCCTTGGTCAGGTATGACTGGGGAAAAGGGGTAGAGGCTTCTTCCCACCCAATCTCTTAGAAGTCTCCGGACAAACAGACCCGGTTCCTGGAATTACAAAACCCGGAGAAAACCAAAAACAGTTTTTTCTCTACTATGAAGCCCCTCACATATGTGAAACCCCTGTGTTATCTTAAATCTCACTACTGCAGTAGCAGGGCAAAAGATCAATCCAAGCGGCAGGCAAAAATTATTGTTGGTCTAACAGGCCGAGGTCAGTCCAGGAAGAAGGCATAAATGTGGTTGATAAACCAGACGGCAGGCAGAAGCATAGTCGATAAACAGGCTGGGGTCAGTGCCGGTGAAAGGCAGAAATGTGGTTTAGAAACAATTCAGAAGGCAAGCAGAGGCATTGTCAATAAACAGGCCAGGGTCAGTTAAGGTGGAAGGCAGAGACATGGTCAATCAAGGCAGCAGGAAAAACATCAGAACAGATAATAAAAATGGGGAAATTGCAGGCTCTAAAAAAGTATGGGGAACTAATATTTTACAAATGTGTGATAACGTCAGAAGCAGTCTCGGATAAATAGGCCTGGTTGGGAGGGACATTGGGGACAATGAAAACTGGCGTCTCTCCTAAATCCCCCTCTGTTGCATACCCTCCATTTTTTTTGGCATCTTTGGAATGTTTTCAGGGAAATGGAGCTCATGAAGTCTGCTGACACAATCGGAGAAAATGCTTTGTGGTGGAAATCCTTGCTGATAGATTAGGGCAGCTACAACATCTTCTATAAATTTGAGGAAGGTGGTAGGTCTTTCAATTGACTTTTGATAGGTGATGTATGCATTAAAAATGGTCATGTGGAAAAAGTATATTGCAACCTTTTTATACCAGAAGAGGAACTTTCTCTTTGATAAATAGAGCTGCAGCATCTGATCGTTTAAATCCACCCCCCATGAATTGATTAGATTTGTAGATACACTCTGGCTTTCGGATATGACCTCGTCTTCCTGGAATTTCCACCATGGTGTCATTATGGATGATGGACAGGGCGTAAATATCTCTCCTATCCCTCCACTTCATGGCCAACATTTCCTCATTCCTCAGACTTGCAGATTACCCCCTTTGTAGCCTTGTGTTCACTAAATTATGTGGGACGCCCTTCCTGTTTGTTCTGGTGGTACCGCAGGCCATTGTTTTCTCAAGGTACAGGTGGTCGAAAAAGGGCAGGCCTGTGTAATAATTGACTACGTAGATGTGATACCCCATTTGGAAAGTGGAAAGGCCAGGTCCCAGACAATTTTTCCACTGTTGCCAATGTAGGTTGGGTACCCAGGGGGCTGGAGCTGGAAGTCTTTGCCTTCATACACGCGGAAAGCATGCACATACTATATGGCACTTTTCACAGAGCTTGTTGAGCTTCAATCCATACCTGGCCCTTTTATAGGGAATGTACTGCTTGATTCCCTGCCGGTCAGTAAAGTGGACAAGAGATTTGTCCACACAGACTATGTCAGGGACATAAAGTTCAGAAAATATTTTAGAAAAAAAAATTAAATTAGCGGGCAAATTTTGTAGAGTTTGTCATAGCCAGCAATCATGGTGTGAACCTCCTGCGCTCAAACACTATTGGTGTAATCAACCTAATAGGGAGCTGCTGCTAACATTGAATTATATACCAATGATCATGTACAACAATTGCATGGAGGAATGTAGCGCTACTCCCATAAACTAATAAATAAAAAATATATAAATTAAAATAAAAATATAATATATAATATATAAGTGGGGAAAAAATTCCTATAATATGTATTATAGTGAAAATTTAAGTGAAAACATGCCACATAATCAAAAATTATAATAAATAACAAATGCCACGTGACACTCCTCTATGTGGACACAAAAACACTCAACAGTGAAAGTGAAGAATTAATTCCAGCTGTAGGAATATATATAATCACATTCAAATAATAATTGACTAATGAAACAATCTATAAAATCTGAACAAACGTGTAAATTAATACGCATATATAACTACAAACACCCCATTAAGTGATCAAATATTGAGTACATAAAATGTGTACAATAGTGAAGAAACAAAAGTGCAACTGCACCCAAAAAACTCTATTACTGTGCTCTTAATGTCCAAAAAAAAAAAACACATGGATGACCACATTCGGATAAAACACTCGTGCTGATATTTGTGTGAACTCGTGGGTGAGTGGTTGACAGACGATAATTCGACCACCGGTTAGTTCAGCCTCTCACCTCAAAACTTCCACCCTTGCAGGTCAAAAAGCGCGATTGGATCCCTCTCACAGATCCTCCAAGTCTGCTGTCACTCCCACTGGATCAGCTCCCACCGCTCACAAACCTCCCTTTAGGGGTCAGCACACCAATAATGGCTCCTCTCCAGGCAGGGTCAAATACTGCGCTATTATCTCATTCAAAAACATAAAACACAAGCTCCCATTGTGCAGTATGTTTATTGGTAATACTTAAAACTTAAACAGTACATAGTAGATAGCGCACTCACATTAGTAGGTACAGATTTGCAGCTTCAGTCCCATGCTTTTGGATGTGAAAGTGACCATGGGTGTACCAGGGAGTACCAAGATGGCCGCCACTCCGGAAATCCGTCACTACGTCAGGCAGACGCGTTGCGTCACAGTACCATGTGACTTCCTCAGGGCTGGCGTACATAGTGGCGCATATCCCTCCGATAACCGGCTTTTGAAAAACGAACCTCCCCATGGGCGGATCAATCTGCATTTCCCGCGGCCATTTCATCATAGACCACAAGGAACGTATGACCCGCCCAGTCAGCAAATAAACACACAGATATCGCCAGCGGGGATGGATAGTACGAACTAATGAATGGAGTCCAAACACAGATAAATAGAACTGCCACATAGTAAGATGGCCAGTTCTTACTGAGGCAAAAAACAGGGCAATTATAAAACTACACAAAAAACAAAATAAAAAATGGACATAGCTGGGGTAATAACAATTTTATTCACAGAACACCCCCGTAGACTAAATAAAAAATAATAAAAAAAATATAAAAATAAATAAATACTCAGGGAATGGATAACCTATATTATTTGAACCACTGAAAAAAAATCAATAAAAAATATTAATTAAAATATTGATGTTATTTAATTTATTTATTAAAAGCGTAAACTAAAATCAATGAAAAAATCTATTTTGGATAAATAAAATTAAAATGACTTTTTTTTTAAAAAGGGGAATACCAGCTCCATACTCAAAAATATATAAATCCCATCCAAAAACACAAGTAAGGAGTCAATACATATACAGTCAATAAATTTAAAATACCTATAAATATATCCTATACAGTCAAAAAGGCAGACACAGTACCTATCTTAAAACACAATCCCTACTCATCACCAAATACTCTAATAATGCAGATTACCATACTCCAGCTACATCAAAAATCAGAGATGAAGCAATTTAGATCAAATTCTATATTGAATCCTTTGGGGGCATAAGTTTGCATATTATAAATCCACTTGGATTCTAATTTACTTAGGGACCGCACCTTATGACTCCCCCTCCAGTGTTTTCTATATTTAGTAATACCCCAAAATTTTAGATTCTTAGGGTCCTTATTATATTTGGCAAAATGCTTCGACACACTTTGTTTTGGGAACCCCTTTCTTATATTCTGTATATGTTCCCGTAATCACATCCAAAGGGGTCTTTTAGTTCTCCCTATATATTGTAAACCACAACTGCATTGCAGTGCATATACGACACCCTCAGTCCTACACAAAATAAATTCATCAATAGTATATTCTTGCTTATTTGCAAATGACATAAAACCATTCCTTTTTAAAACCTTTCCTTTTGTAGCTTTACAAGCATGACATACTCTACATGGAAAGAAGCCCTTTAAATCCAAAAAAGTAACTTTTTTTTATTTTTACCAGGAGGGTCAGGAACACTCTTTACTATTTTATCCCTTAATGATGGGGCTTTCCTATACCTAAAAATCGGGAATTCTGATAACACATCTTTTAAAACTGGATCAGCTTTCAATAATGACCAATGTTTTTAAAAATAGTCTCCACTTTCTTAAAATGATTAAAATCTAGAAAAACGGCCAACTGATCCACTCGATCTTCCTTATTTTTTTTCTTATCTTTAAGAAAACGATCCCTATCTGTACTTCCTATTTCATCAATCACCTTCTTAATTTCATGTTGTGAGTAACCTTTGTCAATGAACCTTTGACCTAGGTCTTTTGCCTGGTGAAAAAAATCTTCTTGTGTGGTACAGTTCCTCCTGAGTCTAATCACTTGACCCATCGGTACATTAAGTAGCCAAGACGGAAGATGGCAACTATCTTGTGGAATGTACCCATTCCTAGCAACACTCTTAAAAAATGTCTTGGTGATTATCTTCCCTTATATCTCTTAAATAATATTAATTGTTTTGGGGTTCCTAAATATACTGCCTCTTCCTCCCAATGAGCCATGAATAAATTTGCCACACTAGGGGCAAAATGGGCCCCCATGGCTACACCTGTAATTTGATTATAGAAGGAATTGCTAAACCAAAAATAATTGTGTGTCAAACAAAAATCTAGGCACTCTAAGATTTATTTCCTCTGCCCTCCTGTAAGATTTCCATATTTCCTTAAACCCCATTCAGTAGCTTCCATCCCATCTCTATGGCTAATGATCGTATACAGGGATGAAACATACGCCGTGGCCATGATAACATTACTACAATCTACTTCTAATTCATCACGTAACTGAATGAGATGTTTAGTATCCCTCATAAAGGACCTTGTTTCCTTGACTAAAGGTTGTAGAAATACGTCGACAATTTGTTCTAACCGTGCTAGCAGAGATCCAATTCCATTTACAATCGGTCGTCCTGGAGGTTTATCTCTATTTTTATGTATCTTAGGAATAGTGTAACTAATCAGTATTCTGCATACCTCCGGTACCAAATATCTGGCCTCCTTTTTGTTTAAAAATTCTTTTGCAAGACCTTTTTTTCACTAATTTATCTAATTCCTTTTTATATTTCCCAGTAGGGTCCTTCCTTAATACTTGATAGGTACTGTTATCTCCCAATTGTGTGTCAAGTTCTTCCAAATAGTATGCTTTAGACATCACCACTATACCTCCTCCCTTATCGGCTGGCCTGATAACAATATCAAAAAGAATAATTAACGAGCGCTTGGAGATGGATAACAAGCAGCTGGCATGAAAGGCACAAACCTCAAACCTTCACACTAAAAATAACAACACATGCAGCGCTAAAAATGGTTAATAAAAAGTAACATATAAGGTAATGGGTGATGGGCTACTGGTGCTTAGTAGTGATTGATAAGTGTCCTCATAACATAATACAATAGTCCCAAAAAGCCGTGCAAAAAGTGGTTGACTCCGTGCTGAAAAGTGTCTATTATTATGCACTCACCAGAAAGCGCATAGTATGCGCATTCGAGTTGTCAGACCACTCCTGGTCCTAGAAAGTTGAACCTGTGTGGATCATCTGGCAAGCTGTCACTCTGATGAGGATAAACTTTTCCTTGGCCAGCAGGGGGATTCCCGACATCCAGAGACCCTTAATAGCACTGATCCAGGTTCCTCACCCAGGGCACTCATGTGAAGTATCCACCTTAAGAGAGGGGGGGGGGGCTTGGCCAAAAAAGCCCACCCCAAAAAACACTGATAGTGTAGTACGTTTTTAAAAAAATCCTTTATTGCAGAGTAAAAGACAGGTCACTCACAGGGTTTCCCAGAGTCAAAGATGGCCACCGGCCTCCACGAGGTACGGAACGGCGTGACGTCACCGGCTAGGCTCCACACTGACGCGTTTCGTGCGGACGAGCACGTTATCAAAGGGAGCGAGCACTAGCCGAACAAACTTATATATACTGTTTCCCACGCATGCGCGGTGAAACGAAAAAAGCCGTTGACGCCATTTTGGCCCGCTCACGCATGCGCAAAGCATACGATAGCGGCCATTTTCTTGGTTATCGCGGCTCAGGGTAGGCGATCATTGTGCATTTAGGTGAAGCCATCTCACCTGCACTACTATATAGAAGACCAGTATACAGGAGACGGAAAACCATCCATATTACAATGTATACTGGCCATAAGGAGTATTATATATATTATTGAACTGTCCCTGACTCCCTTATAATGGAGTTTAATACAGGTACAGTCAAAATTGCTGAATGAAGGCTAATTACATAGCACTTGTTGCACTCACCTATAAATATATTTAAATATAGTATGGTAATAACCAGACATCAATGAAATTAAGATAAATAATTCATAAATACTGGAAACTATGCCTAAAAACAACCCCCTGAGCCAGGATAATTTACATAATATAAAAACCTTGTATAAGCCATATGTATAAAATGTATAAACATATACGTATATGCATTTAGGTACATAAAAGTTAAAAATTAAAAAATAATTAAAAACATATCAACTTGTATCAATAAAACAATTAATGTCAAGGTCTACATTCAAGCCTTGAGGGAAAAAAGACTGTAACTCATAGATCCACTTTGTTTCCAACTTGGAAACCGATCTCTTTTTGTAGGTGCCCCTCCAGTGTAGTTTCACAATGTCTATCGCAACGAATTTCAAGCATTTAGGATTATTATTGTGGCACAGCCGATAATGTAAAGATAATGAATGGTCCTTAAAGCCTTTTTTAATATTTTTTAAGTGCTCACGCAATCTATCCCGTAACCTTCTTGTTGTCCTCCCAACATATTGTTTCCCACAGCCGCACTCTAAAAGGTAAACAACGTGCGTACTATTACAGGTGATGGTATTTTTAATTTCATAGGTTCTGTAGGTGATATTAGAAGCAAAGGTCTTCACCGGTCTCGTGTGTACCATTATCAACACAGATCATACACCTATTACAAGGATAAAAACCCTTATGCCCAAGATTAAATGTTACAGTTTTTGGGGGGTTCACAATGTTGGGAGCTAAAGACAACCTAAGGGGTGGTGCTCTCCGGAAAATAATTTCTGGGCGATCAGGTAGTTCTTTTCCCAATATTGGGTCATTCAAAAGGATGGACCAGTTTTTCTTAATTATTTTGGAAACATCTTTATATTGGGTATTAAAATTTGTAATAAAGGGACAGACAATATTATTATTAGCAGCTGTAGTGGGCTTGAGTAATTCATTCCTATCTGTATTTTGTGCTTCCTTTATTGCTTTAGTCAGGAAAGGTTCCTCATACCCTTTTTCCAAGAACCTTTCTTTTAAAATAATAGACTGCCTATGGAAATCCTCAATATTGTCACAATTTCTTTTTATCCGAAGAAATTGACCTTTCGGGATGTTCATTAACCATTTTGGGTGATGACAACTATCGAGTGGAATAAAACTATTCCGATCCGTTTCTTTAAAAAATGTTTTGGTTAAAATATCCATATCTGATACAAAAAGAGTAAGATCTAAAAAATCAATTTGTTTAAGATCATACTGGTAAGAAAGTTTAATATTTAATTCATTAAAATTTAATGTAATAAAAAAATTCTTAAGAGTGAATTCATCCCCCTGCCACAGTAAGAACACATCATCAATGTACCTCCGATAAAACAAAAGGTTAGGCCATTCCCTAGAGTAGATGAGATCTTCCTCCCATCTGGCCATAAATAAATAAATAATTATTATTACCAAGAAGGAGGGAGAGGTGATTGGACCCCAGGGAGGCATCAACACAACTCCAGTCAAAACTGGGGCTCATCACCAAGGAGATACCCTTCCAATAATTACGGCCCCCAATACCGGGACTACCCACAAGCTTCTGTACAAACGAATGAGAATTATACGTATCCGAATCCTGACAAACAATACTCTCACCCACAAAGTCATTTTTTAGGAATAGGCCCGGCAAGAAAAAGAAGCACACGGTCAGAGGAAGGAGAGGAGGAAAGAGGGTACATAGACAACAAAAAAAGAAAGACTTAAACTCTAAAGGGATTTTTAATTTAAGTAAACAAGAATTAACTGAGAATGAAGTAGATCTCCTGAACAAAGGGCTGAAATTTGCCCCAAGAGCTAAACTTAACAAATTTGACACATATATTGACATTCATAAATTTACGAGGAAACTAGCCATGAAAAGATATTTTCTGAATGCCCCTCCCACAAGTATTTCCTCTAACTCTGCCACTAGTATTTTCAAACATTCAGGCCTTAAGAATGCCTCTCTGTTCAACCCCCCAGCCCATTCGTATGTTAATGTTTTTAAAAGTTTAGTTTTAAAAGACCTAGAAAAAATTAAGGTCAGAAATAGAGACAACAATAAACACAGAGATTCTCTGGTAAAATCATTACTTGAAGAAAAAGATCTGGTAGTGCGCGCAGCTGATAAAGGTGGGGGGGTAGTTATTATGGACAAGACAGACTATGTTAAGCAGGTATATCTTATCTTAAATGATAAGAACACCTATCAAACTCTTGATCGAAACCCTCTGGTCCCTTATAAAAGAACATTGAGGAGTATTATCAACAAAGGTTATGATATGGGCATTTTAACCAAAAAAGAAAAAGATTATTTGTGCCCTATCTCACCCAAATTACCAGTCCTATATTGCTTGCCTAAGATACATAAAGATCTGACTAACCCCCCGGGGAGACCCATAGTGAGTGGCATTGGCTCTCTAAGCTCAAGGATTGGTGAATACATCGATCATTTTTTGCAGCCCCTGGTGGCCAAGACACCAGCATTTCTAAGAGACACAAAACAAATGCTTGTAGACATTAAAACCATCAAATTGAATTCCCCTACATATTTGGTCACAGCAGATGTGTCAGCACTTTATAGTAATATCAAACATGATGATGGAATGGCGGCAGAAGATTTTTATCTTAATATGGCCACAGATATCCCTGAAATACAAAGAACATTTATTTTGGACCTTCTAAAATTTGCCATGACACACAATTATTTTTGGTTTGGGAATGAATTTTATTTACAAACTACTGGTGTCGCTATGGGCGCCAAGTTTGCCCCAAGTCTGGCAAATTTATTTATGGCCAGATGGGAGGAAGATCTCATCTACTCTAGGGAATGGCCTAACCTTTTGTTTTATCGGAGGTACATTGATGATGTGTTCTTACTGTGGCAGGGGAATGAATTCACTCTTAAGAATTTTTTTATTACATTAAATTTTAATGAATTAAATATTAAACTTTCTTACCAGTATGATCTTAAACAAATTGATTTTTTAGATCTTACTCTTTTTGTATCAGATATGGATATTTTAACCAAAACATTTTTTAAAGAAACGGATCGGAATAATTTTATTCCACTCGATAGTTGTCATCACCCAAAATGGTTAATGAACATCCCGAAAGGTCAATTTCTTCAGATAAAAAGAAATTGTGACAATATTGAGGATTTCCATAGGCAGTCTATTATTTTAAAAGAAAGGTTCTTGGAAAAAGGGTATGAGGAACCTTTCCTGACTAAAGCAATAAAGGAAGTACAAAATACAGATAGGAATGAATTACTCAAGCCCACTACAGCTGCTAATAATAATATTGTCTGTCCCTTTATTACAAATTTTAATACCCAATATAAAGATGTTTCCAAAATAATTAAGAAAAACTGGTCCATCCTTTTGAATGACCCAATATTGGGAAAAGAACTACCTGATCGCCCGGAAATTATTTTCCGGAGAGCACCACCCCTTAGGTTGTCTTTAGCTCCCAACATTGTGAACCCCCCAAAAACTGTAACATTTAATCTTGGGCATAAGGGTTTTTATCCTTATAATAGGTGTATGATCTGTGTTGATAATGGTACACACAAGAGACCGGTGAAGACCTTTGCTTCTAATATCACCTACAGAACCTATGAAATTAAAAATACCATCACCTGTAATAGTACACACGTTGTTTACCTTTTAGAGTGCGGCTGTGGGAAACAATATGTTGGGAGGACAACAAGAAGGTTACGGGATAGATTGCGTGAGCACTTAAAAAATATTAAAAAAGGCTTTAAGGACCATTCATTATCTTTACATTATCGGCTGTGCCACAATAATAATCCTAAATGCTTGAAATTCGTTGCGATAGACATTGTGAAACCACACTGGAGGGGCACCTACAAAAAGAGATCGGTTTCCAAGTTGGAAACAAAGTGGATCTATGAGTTACAGTCTTTTTTCCCTCAAGGCTTAAATGTAGACCTTGACATTAATTGTTTTATTGATACAAGTTGATATGTTTTTAATTATTTTTTAGTTTTTAACTTTTATGTACCTAAATGCATATACGTATATGTTTATACATTTTATACATATGGCTTATACAAGGTTTTTATATTATGTAAATTATCCTGGCTCAGGGGGTTGTTTTTAGGCATAGTTTCCAGTATTTATGAATTATTTATCTTAATTTCATTGATGTCTGGTTATTACCATACTATATTTAAATATATTTATAGGTGAGTGCAACAAGTGCTATGTAATTAGCCTTCATTCAGCAATTTTGACTGTACCTGTATTAAACTCCATTATAAGGGAGTCAGGGACAGTTCAATAATATATATAATACTCCTTATGGCCAGTATACATTGTAATATGGATGGTTTTCCGTCTCCTGTATACTGGTCTTCTATATAGTAGTGCAGGTGAGATGGCTTCACCTAAATGCACAATGATCGCCTACCCTGAGCCGCGATAACCAAGAAAATGGCCGCTATCGTATGCTTTGCGCATGCGCGAGCGGGCCAAAATGGCGTCAACGGCTTTTTTCGTTTCACCGCGCATGCGCGGGAAACAGTATATATAAGTTTGTTCGGCTAGTGCTCGCTCCCTTTGATAACGTGCTCGTCCGCACGAAACGCGTCAGTGTGAAGCCTAGCCGGTGACGTCACGCCGTTCCGTACCTCGTGGAGGCCGGTGGCCATCTTTGACTCTGGGAAACCCTGTGAGTGACCTGTCTTTTACTCTGCAATAAAGGATTTTTTTAAAAACGTACTACACTATCAGTGTTTTTTGGGGTGGGCTTTTTTGGCCAAGCCCCCCCCCTCTCTTAAGGTGGATACTTCACATGAGTGCCCTGGGTGAGGAACCTGGATCAGTGCTATTAAGGGTCTCTGGATGTCGGGAATCCCCCTGCTGGCCAAGGAAAAGTTTATCCTCATCAGAGTGACAGCTTGCCAGATGATCCACACAGGTTCAACTTTCTAGGACCAGGAGTGGTCTGACAACTCAAATGCGCATACTATGCGCTTTCTGGTGAGTGCATAATAATAGACACTTTTCAGCACGGAGTCAACCACTTTTTGCATGGCTTTTTGGGACTATTGTATTATGTTATGAGGACACTTATCAATCACTACTAAGCACCAGTAGCCCATCACCCATTACCTTATATGTTACTTTTTATTAACCATTTTTAGCGCTATTGATAACAATATCACTTCTATTAGACAGACTTTTAATTCCATTCCGTATAGCTACGTTAGACCAAAAACTTGGGAGTTTCAATTTTTTCAAATCGTGACTAACCATCTTAAAAGCTTCAACTTGACTGTTTCCAGTAACTTGGGGATTGAATATAGATTTATTCCGTAATGTGGTAAAACGCACATCACTACTTGGGGCACTACTAATAATATTCGTAGCCCCAGGTAAACCTATAAAGTGTTTTTTAATGTTTACCTTTCTAATAAACTTTTGTAAATCTACAAAAATATCAAATTTATCTGCAGATTTGGGTGGAGCGAATTTCAATCCCTTATCCAAAACTAATAGTTCATCCTTGGTAAGTTCAATTCCACTAATATTAAAAACACCTTCACCTACTACTCTCTTTTTCGCTTGGACCTTCTGTCCTGCTCTACATCCTCTTGTTTTCCTGGACTTCTGCTGGTCCATCCTTCTCTCCTGGGGCTTCTTTCCATATAATCCTTCCCTAAAAAACCTTTCTGTTGATAATCATATTCCAAAGGTGCGTAACTATTATATAAGGGTAAAGGACTTCTACCTTCAAATCTAGGTCCTTGCCATCCATCATATTGCCTAGGACTTCTAGGATAAAATGGCCTATTATCCTGCCTAGGTGGGTAGGATGGTCTATAGGGCTGGTAATAATTTGGTTTAGGGTAATAAGGTCTAAACGGGGGACGATAAGGTTTTTTATTCGTGTTACCCCTATTCTGTGGCTTCTTATGAAACGATCCTCCATTCTTAGGCCTCCATCCATTTTGTGGTGTGTAATAACCTTTTTCCCTTTGTGGGTAATACATATGGGGATTCCCTTTTCCTTGGTTTCTACTTCCCACTTGATTTCCATTAACCTGCCCTTTAATGGATTCTACTTGTACCTCTTTCATGGGTGTGGTATTCGCTGAACTGAGGTCAGTCTCTCCATTAGAGGATTGCCATTTAAAAACCTCGTCTTTACTAAAATCATTTACATCTCTTTGGTATTTTGTCATTTTTTTATTTTTAACTTCTAGATCTATTTTTTCCAGATCCTTATTAAGTCTTTTTGCAAGATTATCCATATCTGGGGAATTTTTTAGGGGTTCCATTTTCCCTTTTATATCTAAAACCTGTGTTTCTAAAATCCTCTTTTTCCTTTGTTTACGTTTAAGTAAAAATTGAATTAATTCTAATCCTTTATCATTAAAAAAATTGAACCATTCATCCTTAGATTCCTGGTCTAATAAGCCATCACGAATAGGAACATCCCACCTTAATCTTCTTGGGACAAGTCTATCTTTTAGATACTTATCATGGGTGATCATGTCCCACCATAATCCATCACATGGCCCAATCGCCTATATAGGGTGTTCACGTCCTCCATATTGATAGACCTATTTTCCAAGAAATTGAACACTTCCATGTTGAGCAAGCTGGAGGGAATGGTAGTCAGTTTAGCAATAATGGTGTGAACCTCCTGCGCTCAAACACCATTGGTGTAATCAACCTAATAGGGAGCTGCTGCTAACATTGAATCATATACCAATGATCATGTACAACAACTGCATGGAGGAATGTAGTGCTACTCCCATAAACTACTAAATAAAAAATATATAAATTATAATACAAATATAATATATAAGTGGGGAAAAAATTCCTATAATATGTATTATAGTGAAAATTTAAGTGAAAACATGCCACATAATCAAAAATTATAATAAATAAATACCACGTGACACTCCTCTATGTGGACACAAAAACACTCAACAGTGAAAGTGAAGAATTAATTCCAGCTGTAGGAATATATATAATCACATTCAAATAATAATTGACTAATGAAACAATCTATAAATCTGAACAAACGTGTAAATTAATACGCATATATAACTACAAATACCCCATTAAGTGATCAAATATTGAGTACATAAAATGTGTACAATAGTGAAAAAAAAAGTGCAACTGCACCCAAAAAAACTCTATTACTGTGCCCTTAATGTCCAAAAAAACCACACATGGATGACCACATTCGGATAAAACACTTGTGCTGATATTTGTGTGAACTCGTGGGTGAGTGGTTGACAGACAATAATTCGACCACTGGCTAGATCAGTCTCTCACCTCAAAACTTGGACCCTTGCAGGTCAAAAAGCACGATTGGATCCCTCTCACAGATCCTCCAAGTCTGCTGTCACTCCTACTGGATCAGCTCCCACTGCTCACAAACCTCCCTTTAGGGGTCAGCACACCAATAATGGCTCCTCTCCAGGCAAGGTCAAATACTGCGCTATGATCTCATTCAAAAACATAAAACACAAGCTCCCATTGTGCAATATGTTTATTGGTAATACTTAAAACTTAAACAGTACATAGTAGATAGCGCACTCACAGTAGGTACACATTTGCATTACGGAATAAATCTATATTCAATCCCCAAGTTACTGGAAACAGTCAAGTTGAAGCTTTTAAGATGGTTAGTCATGATTTGAAAAAATTGAAACTCCCAAGTTTTTGGTCTAACGTAGCTATACGGAATGGAATTAAAAGTCTGTCTAATAGAAGTGATATTGTTATCAGGCCAGCCGATAAGGGAGGAGGTATAGTGGTGATGTCTAAAGCATACTATTTGGAAGAACTTGACACACAATTGGGAGATAACAGTACCTATCAAGTATTAAGGAAGGACCCTACTGGGAAATATAAAAAGGAATTAGATAAATTAGTGAAAAAAAGGTCTTGCAAAAGAATTTTTAAACAAAAAGGAGGCCAGATATTTGGTACCAGAGGTATGCAGAATACCGATTATTTACACTATTCCTAAGATACATAAAAATAGGGATAAACCTCCAGGACGACCGATTGTAAATGGAATTGGATCTCTGCTAGCACGGTTAGGACAAATTGTCGACGTATTTCTACAACCTTTAGTCAAGGAAACAAGGTCTTTTCTGAGGGATACTAAACATCTCATTCAGTTACTTGATGAATTAGAAGTAGATTGTAGTAATGTTATCATGGCCACGGCGTATGTTTCATTCCTGTATGCGATCATTAGCCATAGAGATGGGATGGAAGCTACTGAATTGGGTTTAAGGAAATATGGAAATCTTACAGGAGGGCAGAGGAAATATATCTTAGAGTGCCTAGATTTTTGTTTGACACACAATTATTTTTGGTTTAGCAATTCCTTCTATAATCAAATTAAAGGTGTAGCCATGGGGGCCCATTTTGCCCCTAGTGTGGCAAATTTATTTATGGCTCATTGGGAGGAAGAGGCAGTATATTTAGGAACCCCAAAACAATTAATATTATTTAAGAGATATATAGATGATGTTATGGTGATATGGAAAGGTAAGGAGGAGGATTTATTACGTTTTTTAAATAATCTTAATATTAACAACAAAAATATTGTTTTTACTTGGGAACTTGATTGTGAACGGATCAGCTTTCTGGATTTGGATATCGAGATTAAACAAGGGAAGATAATCACCAAGACATTTTTTAAGAGTGTTGATAGGAATGGGTACATTCCACAAGATAGTTGCCATCTTCCATCTTGGCTACTTAATGTACCGATGGGTCAAGTGATTAGACTCAGGAGGAACTGTACCACACAAGAAGATTTTTTTCACCAGGCAAAAGACCTAGGTCAAAGGTTCATTGACAAAGGTTACTCAGAACATGAAATTAAGAAGGTGATTGATGAAATAGGAAGTACAGATAGGGATCGTTTTCTTAAAGATAAGGAAAAAAATAAGGAAGATCGAGTGGATCAGTTGGCCGTTTTTCTAGATTTTAATATTCATTTTAAGAAAGTGGAGACTATTTTTAAAAACATTGGTCATTATTGAAAGCTGATCCAGTTTTAAAAGATGTGTTATCAGAATTCCCGATTTTTAGGTATAGGAAAGCCCCATCATTAAGGGATAAATTAGTAAAGAGTGTTCCTGACCCTCCTGGTAAAAATAAAAAAAAGTTACTTTTTTGGATTTAAAGGGCTTCTTTCCATGTAGAGTATGTCATGCCTGTAAAGCTACAAAAGGAAAGGTTTCAAAAAGGAATGGTTTTATGTCATTTGCAAATAAGCAAGAATATACTATTGATGTTTTTATTTTGTGTAGGACTGAGGGTGTCGTATATGCACTGCAATGCAGTTGTGGTTTACAATATATAGGGAGAACTAAAAGACCCCTTTGGATGAGATTACGGGAACATATACAGAATATAAGAAAGGGGTTCCCGAAACATAGTGTGTTGAAGCATTTTGCCAAATATCATAATAAGGACCCTAAGGATCTAATATTTTGGGGTATTACTAAATATAGAAAACACTGGAGAGGGAGTCATAAGGTGCGGTGCCTAAGTAAATTAGAATCCGTACAAAGCCGTCCACCACACTGCCCCGAACTACATCACTGACCTAGTATCCAAGTACCACCCAGCACGCACACTACGCTCCTCACAAGACCTCCTCTCTCTACTTCCCTGGTCTCCTCCTCCCATGCCCGCCTCCAGGCACCCATCCTCTAGGAACTCCCTGCCCCAACCAGATTATCACCTACTCTCCTCTCCTTTAGGCGCACCCTGAAAACCCATCTCTTCAGGGAAGTCTATCCCACCCCCTACTAACTTGCCGACCTCTTCCACTCTTCCTACCACTCCATCCCCCACAGCTATCTCCTCCTGTGCCACCATCCCTTCCCTCCTACATTGTAAGCTTGAAAGAGCAGGGCCCTCAATCCCCTCATGTTTTGCATTGTATTGTTATTGTTCTGTCACATGTTCTGTCCCCCTTTGTAATGTACAGCGCTGAGCGAACTATCGGCGCTTTATAAATACTGTATAATAATAATAATATGCAAACTTATGCCCCCAAAGGACTCAATATAGAATTTGATCTAAATTGCTTCATCTCTGATTTTTGATGTAGCTGGAGTATGGTAACCTGCATTATTAGAGTATTTGTTGATGAGTAGGGATTGTGTTTTGAGATAGGTACTGTGTCTTCCTTTTTGACTGTATAGGATATATTTATAGGTATTTTAAATTTATTGACTGTATATGTATTGACTCCTTACTTGTGTTTTTGGATGGGATTTATATATTTTTGAGTCTGGAGCTGGTATTTATTTCCCTTTTTAAAAAAAGTAATTTTAATTTTATCCAAAATTGTTTTTTTCATCGATTTTAGTTTACGCTTTTAATAAATAAATTAAATAACATTTATCAATATTTTTATTAATATTTTTTATTTATTGATTTTTTTCAGTGGTTTAAATAATATAGGTTATCCATTCCCTGAGTATTTATTTTTATATATTTTTTATTTAGTCTATGGGGGTGTCCTATTAATAAAATTATTACCCCAGCTATGTCCATTTTTTATTTTTTGTGTGGTTTTATAATTAGCCTATGTTTTTTGCCTCAGTAAGAACTAGCCATCTTACTATGTGGCAGTTCTATCGGTGTTTGGACTCCATTCATTAGTTCATCCATCCCTGCTGGCGATATCTGTGTTGTGGGTCTACGAGGAAATGGCCACAGGAGATGCAGATAGATTCGCAAATGCGGATATTGATCCGCCCATGGGGAGGTTCGTTTTTGAAAAGCCGGTTATTTAAGGGATGTGCGCCACTGTGTACGCCAGCCCTGAAGAAGTCACATGGTACTGTGACGCAATGCGTCGGCCTGACGTAGTGACGCATTTCGGGCGTGGCGGCCATCTTGGTACTCCCTGGTACACCCATGGTCACTTTCACATCCAAAAGCATGGGTCTGGAGCTGCAAATTTGTACCTACTAATGTGAGTGCGCTATCTACTATGTACTGTTTAAGTTTTAAGTATTACCAATAAACATACTGCACAATGGGAGCTTGTGTTTTACGTTTTTGAATGAGATAATAGCGCAGCATTTGACCCTGCCTGGAGAGGAGCCATTATTGGTGTGCTGACCCCTAAAGGGAGGTTTGTGAGCGGTGGGAGCTGATCCAGTGGGAGTGACAGCAGACTTGGAGGATCTGTGAGAGGGATCCAATTGAGCTTTTTGACCTGCAAGGGTCGAAGTTTTGAGGTGAGAGGCTGATCTATCCAGTGGTCGAATTATCGTCTGTCAACCACTCACCCACGGGTTCACACAAATATCAGCACAAGTGTTTTATCTGAATGTGGTCATCCATGTGTGTTTTTTTTGGACATTAAGAGCACAGTAATAGAGTTTTTTTGGGTGCAGTTGCACTTTTGTTTCTTCACTATTGTACACATTTTATGTACTCAATATTTGATCACTTAATGGGGTGTTTGTAGTTATATATGCGTATTAATTTACACGTTTGTTCACATTTTATAGATTGTTTCATTAGTCTATTATTATTTGAATGTGATTATATATATTCCTACAGCTGGAATTAATTCTTCACTTTCACTGTTGAGTGTTTTTGTGTCCACATAGAGGAGTGTCACGTGGTATTTGTTATTTATTATAATTTTTGATTATGTGGCATGTTTTCACTTAAATTTTCACTATAATACATATTATAGGAATTTTTTCCCCACTTATATATTAAATATTTTTATTTTAATTTATATATTTTTTATTTTTTGTCATAGCCAGGCTGATCTCGGGGAGGGCACTGGGAATTATCACTGAAATGCAGGAAGCGCATTATCATGTCATAGCGTGACCTGGACATTACAGTTGAAATGATGGGAATGTGATGGACGGGGTAGTTGGACCAATATGAATGTAATTAATTATTTTTTGTAAGCCCCATGTTGATTGTAAGACCCAAAAAACAATTTTAAGTACTTTTAGCCATCTCCTGTCAAATGCACAGGCATAGAATGAATTGGGGTTGTCTGCGATATATTATTGGGCAAACAAGTTAGTCTGATCCACAATAAATTGGAGAGAATTATCATGAAAAAATAAATTTTAAAAATCAATTGGGAAAAAATGTTCTGTGTTGGTCTGCACGCCTTGTTGTGCGGTTAAAAGGGGGGGGGGGGGATTGTAGCCGATCCCGAGCTGGAAGGCAGCCACAAAGGGTTTGCCAGAGCATCCGGGAGGTATGTTTGGGCCCTGACTCTTGGGGTCTGACGTGATATTCCAGTGCTGTACTGGGCCTTTCATCCTGGGATCTAGCTCCGTTGGCATTTGCCGAGTCACCGTTTGGGTGTAATGGCGCTGGTACATTGGCGCTGCTCATGGTTGCCTGTTCTTCAGAGTGTCTTACTCTTTTAGGAGGGACCGCTTCCTCTTCCGATTTGGTCACCGATCCACTGCTTTCTACTGCCTCATATTCCGAATCGGAATATGCTCCCTGCTGCTCTCATCCATCATGCTGAGGATTTTGAAAGCCTCATCGCTAATGAAATATTTTTTTACATCTTGGCTATATGATTGACAACTGTGATGGGTACACTGCTGATGGGTGGCAGTGATGGCGGCTCTGTTAGGGGTACACTGATTAGGCTGCATTGATGAAAGGTACACTGATAGGCTGCACTGGTGTATGGGCTGACAGGTACACTTGTAGACTGCACTGATGGATGTGCAGACAGGTACACTGATGATGTGCTGACCGATACGCTGATGGGCTGTGCTGACTGGTACGCGGATGGGCTGTGCTGACAGGCTGCATGACAGGTACAATGCTGGGCTGTGTTTGCAGGTATGTGATGGGCTGTACTGACAAGTATGCTTATGGGCTGTACTGACAGATACACTGACGGGCTGTACTGACAGATACACTGACGGGCTGCATGACAAGTACACTAATGAGCTGTGTTGACAGGTACGTGATGAGCTGTGTCGACAGGTACGCTGACAGGCTAGCGACAGGTACGCTGACAGACTGGCGACAGGTACGCTGACGGGCTAGCGACAGCTACGCTGACGGGCTAGCGACAGCTACGCTGACGGGCTAGCGACCGCTACACTGATGGGCTAGCGACAGGTACACTGACAGACTGGCGACAGGTATGCTGATGGGCTAGTGACAGGTACGCTGACAGACTGACGACAGGTACCAGGTACGCTGATGGACTAGCAACAGGTAAGCTGATGGGCTAGCAACAGGTACGTTGATGGGCTAGCAACAGGTACGTTGATGGGCTGGCGACAGGTACGCTGATGGGCAGCTGTGACAGGCAATCAGGGCAGTGTGGTGCACAGTACTGAATGCGGTAACTCATGGTTCCCCTTCTCCTTCTAACACAAGAACCGTGTGTGAGGAGGAGAGTCGGTAACAGCAAGTTACCGCTGTTTGTTTACAATTGTGATGGGCTTTGATAGGACACAGCTGATCACATGGCAAACAGCCAATTTCATTGGCTGTTTACCTGCATCAGTGAAGCACTGTGTCCATGGAAAACAGCATATGAAAGATCAACATGCTGTGTGCCGCCGGGTGCACGCTTGAGGTGCGTGACCGGGAGAACATCATATGATGCCCTCTTGAAGGGACGAGAGGCCTCCCGGTCGTCATTTTACCATAGGCTGGGCAGGAACAGGATAACATATTAATTCAAAAGAAAAAACACATTTTTTTTTCGTTCTAGGTACTGCAATTCCCCTCCAAGCTTCCTGGATGCCTATCACTATCAGCGGCCTAGGCAAGGGCATGCCCCAATATGGCTCTTCTGCACAAAAAGGCTGTTTTAGGGAAATAACTAGAGACGAAGGCAGATGGCAGATAGCAGGGAGATGTCGTCAATTAGGAAGCAAGCCTTAGTTCATTTGTCACTGACATAAAGCAATTTGTCCTCAAGAGGAGGACAGTCATTTTGGTGGTTCTGACTTTCCTTTAGTTCGACCAAGGAGATTAGAGAGGCCATATGATGGGAAGACCCTGCAGAGAAACTGCAGAGGAAGCAAAAGGAAATATTTTAGATATATGAGGAAAGAAGGCTTGCATTTTTTTTCAAGGAGGAAATTAAAGATATAATGGAGATGAATGGAAACTGTTTCACCAAGTTTTATGCCTTTAGGAGGGCAAATGTTACAAACCAGCATGACCCACCAGTGGTGGATGCAGCTCTAATGAGGCTTTACAGACACGTGATGCTGCCTCTAGATGATTAATAAAAAATAGTTTAGCGCTTCTTTAAATAAATAAAACAAATATTCTAATATGTGTATATAAATAAAATCACAATACAGTGCCAAAAACCAATGTGCCACGGTCACCTAAGTGACCTATAAAAGTGATATTCACAACATTACACATAAACACATAATACAGTGCCAAAAAATATTGTGCCACGGTCACTTGGGTGACCTATTAAAGTGGTATCTACACACGAACACTAACAAAGACCCCTATGTATACGGGGATAAAAACAAACAAGTGATAGTGCCACTCCAAATCACATATAGACACACTGGATGCTCAAATAGTCCATAAATAAATTGATGGGTGCTTCATATAAACATACAACGTGCAAATGGTGTATTAAGATCTGTGAAAGTGTCAGCACACTTCTTCCACTGTGGCTACAATGCCTCCTCACCTCCTTTCGGTGACCCCAAAGGGCCAAAAAGCCTTCAGGATCAACCTGGATCCTTATCAATCCCGGCTGATATCAATCCTCCTGCAAATCTCCAGGTCCCTCTGATATGATGTTCTGCGGAATATGTATCTCACCACCGGGAGTTCCGCGCCTCACAGTCGTCAAGTGGTGAAGAAATCAGCCATAACCCCAGTACTGTTTTTTTTTTGGACAGTTGGATTTCATATGAAAGCGGTCCTAGCAGCTCACATTCCGTTCTGAAGGCAGGAGGTGAGGAGGCATTGTAGCCACAGTGGAAGTGTGCTGGCACTTTCACAGATCTTAATACACCATTTGCACTTTGCATGTTTATATGAAGCACCCATCAATTTATTTATGGACTATTTGAGCATCCAGTGTGTCTATATGTGATTTGGAGTGGCACTATCACTTGTTTGTTTTTATCCCTGTATACATAGGGGTCTTTGTTAGTGTTCGTGTGTAGATACCACTTTAATAGGTCATCCAAGTGACCGTGGCACAATATTTTTTGGCACTGTATTATGTGTTTATCTATATTGTTGTGAATATCACTTTTATAGGTCACTTAGGTGACCGTGGTACATTGGTTTTTGGCACTGTATTGTGATTTTATTTATATACACATATTCGCATATTTGTTTTAATTATTTAAAGAAGCGCTACACTATTTTTTATTATTTGTTTACATTGTTTGGGTATCAGTTCAGAGTGTTGGCTGCTTTACATTAGGGTTTAATCCCCTTGTGAGCGCAGGAGGATTTTGATGTGATGCCTCTAGATCAGGGGTCCTCAAACTGCGGCCCGCCAAGGCCATTTATCTGGCTAGCCAGCAGGGGCGTATTTTGGCAAGGAAGGGACACTAAGTACAGGGGCGGGCAGGGGGCTGCTGTACCTTACCTGGCTCCGGTCCCAGTCCCATGACGATACAGTCCAGGAAGCGCTGCTCCTTCATTCACTCCGGCCACTCCCTCACGCCTGCCACTCGGCTCCGCCTCCTCACTGGTGATTGGGCGCCAGAACTGTAGCTCAGTAAAGGCACACAGGCGGCCAATCACCTGCGAGGAGGAGGAGCCGAGCGGCCTCGCGCACATCGAGTGAGGGAGAGGCCGGAGTGAAGGATAGCTGACAGGTAAGTGTGCCATGCTGATGGTGCTGCTACAACCAGGTATGCTGGCTGCAGCAGCACCATGCTGGAACAGGGGTCAGCAAGTTAAGTGTCATTGGTGTCAGTGGGAGGAATAATGCCCCATCATTGGTGTCACTGATACTAATGATGGGGCATTATTCCTCCCACTGACAACAATGATGGGGCACTATTCCTCCCCCCACTGACACCAGCGATGGAACACTATTCCTTCCCCCACTAACACCAGCGATTGAACACTATATCTTCCCCCACTGACACCAATGATGGGGCACTATTCCTCCCCCCACTGACACCAGCGATGGAACACTATTCCTTCCCCCACTAACACCAGCGATTGAACACTATATCTTCCCCCACTGACACCAATGATGGGGCACTATTCCTCCCACTGACACCAATGTTGGGACACTATTCTTCCCACTGACACCAAAGATGGGGAACTAATCTTCCCACTCACACCAATGATGGGACACTATTCCTCCCAATGACACCAAAGATGGGGCACTATTCTTCCCACTGACACCAATGATGGGACACTATTCCTCCCACTGACACCAATGATGGGACACTATTCCTCCCACTAACACCAATGATGGAACACTATTCCTCCCACTGACACCAATGATGGGACACTATTCCTCCCACTGACACCAATGATGGGGCACTATTCCTCCCACTGACACCAATGTTGGGACACTATTCTTCCCACTGACACCAAAGATGGGGAACTAATCTTCCCACTCACACCAATGATGGGACACTATTCCTCCCAATGACACCAAAGATGGGGCACTATTCTTCCCACTGACACCAATGATGGGACACTATTCCTCCCACTGACACCAATGATGGGACACTATTCCTCCCACTAACACCAATGATGGAACACTATTCCTCCCACTGACACCAATGATGGGACACTATTCCTCCCACTGACACCAATGATGGGGCACTATTCCTCCCACTGACACCAATGATGGGGCACTATTCCTCCCACTGACACCATTGATGGGGCACTATTCCTCCCACTGACACCAATGATGGGGCACTATTTCGCTCCATAAGACACACTTGGGGGGAAATGTCTGTGCGTCTTATGGAGTGGCTGGCCCAGTATTCCCGCCACCGTTGTATGTCCACAGTCTCTGGTCATCTCCTGTACTGTATCCGCATTTGTTCAGTTTTTTTTTAAAAAACTATAGTCCGGCCCTTCAACGGTCTGAGGGACAGTGAACTGGCCCCGCTTAAAAAGTTTGAGGACCCCTGCTCTAGATGATGCTGTCACTTTCAAAGATGTCCTGGATAGAAGGATTGATTTAGATCCTAAAAACATCTATTTAACACCAGGCAGGACTTGTAAACCTTCATTAGAATTGGAGCTATTTTGAAAGCACTCCGAAATCTGAATAAAAATATCTGAATCAACAGTGGCAAACTATCTTTGTAAAGCTGAGATTTTAGCTTTGTTCAATAATCTAAATCTGACAGCAAACTTTATGGTAGAGATGTATATTGATATAATTATTTTTGCAGGTGATGCTAAATGCTGCCATGTGAAGACAGGCCCTTTGGCTTAGGTGGGAGACTCCTCTTCCAAGCAGTGATGGTGTAAGATCTAGGTTTAATCTTCAGAAAAGGAGGTTGTCTCATCAGCAGAGCTCTAATTTCAGAAGTTTTACAAAAGCCAGAGGAAAAGAAGTGCGAGCCTATAGAACAGGCAAGGTGTTCCATAGGATCTGGAATAATGCTTTGGCAGTGCAAACGTCTAACAGATCTGCTTCCTCCATGGGACAGGAGTCCCAGAAGTCCTTTTGATGGTATGCCCACCCATATTTGTTAAGTAGGAGCCAGGCTGTTCCAAGTTTCAGCAGGTATGAGTGGGAAAGATCATTGGGGTCTAAGCACCACTGAGTTCAGGCATTTTTGGAAGTTTACCAAGCACCCGTGATCAGGCTTTATTCAGACAAAGCTTTCTCTCTGCAGTCAGAAAAGAGAAATGCTCCCTTTTGTATGTAAAGACCCTTTTACAACAGGGTGCAAGTGACAGAGTTGCATTACGAGTGGCTTTACTGGAGTCTATTTGCCTCTTTTTTTGGTCTAGAAGTCTGGAAGCTAGAGGCCAGTGATAGACCAAACTTTTTTGAACAGGCTCAACAAAAAGAACCATTTTAAAATGGAAGTCCCTGCAAAAATTCTGAAGGTGGTGCAGCTGGGGATCCTATCATCTATAGATGAGAATGTTTTTGTCACTGTTACTCCGCATTTCCAGAGATTCTTTACAGCTTCAATACCAATGCATGTGCTTCCCTTTTGGTATGACCACATCTTCAAGGGTCTTTACAAAGGTGCTCTTAGCCTTGATTACTTGTCTTCGAGAACGCAGAATATGCGTTTATCATTATATGGATTAAATCTTGCTTTTGAGCTTTCTATCATTTGATTGGTTGATGGCCTAAGTCTTGAGAGGCAGAGGCTCAGATGTAGGCTGTTTAGCTAAGGTGATGGATATCCTCCTGAAATCACACAATGAGAGCAACAATAATGTATATAGCAGAGTTAAGTAACGTCTGTAGAATTTGCAGCCTCTCAGAAATTGTAAACTGCTGTGCCTCAAATCTTTCCCATCTTGGATGTTGTACAAATTGGCCTGAATATAGGGTTAAGGACAAGTAAGCTCAAGTGACACATTTCTGCAATTTCAGCCTTTACAGGAGTTCAGTGGGATACCAAAAGACTAATAGTCCAGTTCTTCAAAGCTGTGGTAAAGCTAAGACCTCCGAGAGCCCTGTTATTCCAGAAGTAGGACCTTACAATAGTCTTGAAATTCCTGACTTTGGCTAGATTTGGCCAGGGAGATACTCTGTGTTATCTCACTCTGAAGTTCACCTTTATGATTGCAGTGACACCAGTTAGAAGAGTTTCTGAAATATGCAACTGCCCTAGGGTTTAAAGAACCCTTTATGACCTTACAGGTGGACTCATTCCAGTGTGGGGGTTCATTCTGAAAGTTGCATTGAAGTTTCATATTAGCTTTGAAATAGCACTAACTGCGTTTTTTTTTGTTTTTTAGACAATCAAGAAGTTAGTTTCTTGGATGTGGGTAAAACTATGAAATCTTATACTGAAGCTACGTCCAGGACTAGACCATCTGTTGCATAAGGATCAAATAAGGGTGCCAGAGCCTAGAGCACGGCTATAGCATCCTGGTTGGGTCGCTGGCTTACAATGTAATTATACCATATACACCATCCAAAACTTATAATAAACTCAATATTACTGCAAAATAAACACCAATGTGCTCTCAATACTGTTCTCTGCAGATTTGCTTTTCTGATTTACTGCTACCTCATGACATATACAATTTATAACAAAATAATTTGTGCAGTGCTTCATGCCTTTACAGTAAAAATAGCAGCGGTCTTGCTTTTGTGAAACCAAACTTCACACGTGCTCAGTGCCACACTGTGGATGACCCCAATCATCAGAAGGTTGAGACCTATCAATCAGTCTCAATCAGCTTTGTTGTACTCCACTTCTACGCAGACATAAAAGAATGGTCTTGTGGGATTTCCTGTGCTTTCAGTTTCCTTCTACTTCAAATCTGCAGTGTCACCTTTCAGAGTATCATTTACTCCATACATATCAAAAGACAGAGGGGCCCATCATAGCGTAACACATTTATTAATATCACAAAAATGTGATGAGAATACATTCATTTTATTAAAATAGTTATCTAAGTTTCAATAAAACAAATCCAGACAGGGAACTTCCGCTGGAAATCTGTTATACATACAACACGTCTCGCCCCACCCAGGGCCTCTTCCGGAACAGCAGTCCCAGTGGCTGAATATATGCAATAAAACTTCTCCTACTACACCAAAAATAATTTATGGGCCATATTGCAACACCCTATTACAATAATATAAATCTATGATACGCAACAGTGGCCTCATTACAATGTAATCATATTTATATACCGATGCGTAAGTGGATACATTAAAACATTTTAAATAAATCTAAAACTATGACGACATTGCATTTTACTATCAAACTCTATAAATTATATTCAATACTGTCATCTAATGACCATATAAAAACTCCATTTATAAATATACTCAATAGCTATATGTATAAATGGCAATTATATCTTTATACTCAATTTTGACACCTGGCAACTATATAAAAAACTCAGTTTATAAATATACTCAAGAGCTGTATAATGTAGATGGTAATTATGCCCTTGGTTATCAAGAACTTAAATTTAAAAAAATAAAAATGTAAGAATTGCAAACTGGATTTAACAATATCTATCTCCACATTCAATCCTTTGTCAATCCCACATAATTTGAGTTCTGTGGGATCCTTATTGTGACATATTCTAAAATGGTTGGATAAACTGTGGTGATGGAAACCTTTTTTGAGGTTATTAACCCCTTTGCAGAGCGAGGTTTTAGGGTCATGTGACCACCGTGCTTCGCTGTCACATGATCAGAAAAGGTCCTGATCGCAAGGGGAGATCGGGACCTTTTGTGAGTCATGAGACATATGTGCCGGGAGCGCATAGGGCGCGCGTGAGATGGGAGTCACTTTGGGTGGGGGGCCCATGGAACCCCTGTCTCAGCTCCCCATATCCCTCTTACGTCTAAATCACCCTGTGCCTGTTAGGGGTACAGGGTGATCTGTCCTAATATTGTGTGGGCCTTGTCTCAGACTGTGTAGATATGTTTAGGAGATAGGTGGGGTGGGGGTTGTTGATTGTTTAATGTCATGTGGGTGCATCCCATTGTTCTATTGTTTGTCTGGCTAGGGAGCAAACTATTATGGGATGTATGTGTTTATGTGTATTAGCTTAGTGGCGGGGGTGTCTCCAGCAGCCCTCCCTCCTGATGGGACTGTCTGCTGGTGTGAAGATTGAATACCTGTGTGTCTCTTGTTACTAAATGTAGATTGTAAATGTAGATGTAGTGTCATTATGCAGGGAGGGGGGATTGTCCCCGAGTGTATATATCTTGTATCTATGTTCAAATAAAGGAGTCTACCTCCTCGTTTACTTCAAGACTGGTGTCATCTAGTCTTGTATGGTCGGCTGTGGTGTCAGTGTTCGGAGGGGTAGCAGCAGTCAAACAAAAGTACTCAAGTGCAGTCTGGGTCGGATCCGTTACAGCGTGCTCTCAGCACATATGTATTTTCAAATGGTACGCAAATATGCAGCCACTCGGCGTCAAGGCCCAGGGGCCTAGGGGTTAATATGCTCCCTTAATTTGGTCTTCAACTCTCCAATGGTCCACCACACATACAGGAGGCCGCACATACATCTCAACAAGTTACGTGCCTGCTACACATGATGAAATTATATATATATATTTCCTGTACTGTTTGATTGAAACTCGGTGGATTTCTTACATGTTCTACACACCAGGCACCTACCACATTTGTAGAAACCTACTTGATCCAAGAACGTCACCATTTGCTTGGGAGGTTCTGGCCCTTTTTTTACTTTTAATTTTTTTTACGAATGTATCCCTTAAAGTGGGGATGGGGAGGCACCCCTTAAAGTGGGGAGGGAGGGGCACACTTGTACACAAACCTAGGTTTCTTGGGTAACACATTGGCCAAAACTTCATCTTTAAATAAAGATAGAGCAATAGTTTCTTACTGATTTTTCTATGATTTGCACTGTCTTGTATTCCACACTAAAAACTATACTATAATCCTCTGGGGGTTTTTTTTTTTTGTTTAGTTGCTAATAACTCTTTTCTGTTCAAATCTATCACTTGTACTTTTATCTGATCCAGATATTTCTTATTATACCATTTCTCCAAGAACCAGTCAGGATTTCTGTTTGGATCTCAAAAATTGCATTCCTCATCAAAATTCCTCCTAGTCCTCATGTATGGTCTCTTTGATATTGCATTTAAACATTTGAAGTGAAGACAGTTACCCTTTGGGATGTACCCATTCCTATCCATTTGTTAAATGGGTAAGTGTAGGTGATCTATATCCCTTTGGTAAACCACTAAATCCAGATAGGCAACCTTCTCTCTGCTATAATTTCCTGAAAATGAAATATCATATTGGTTGCTATTTATTTGATCCAAAAATGTATTAAGCACAGGTTCAGACCACTCCCATACAAAAAAAAATATTGCCTATATATCGCTTGTAAATTTTCAGTTGTTTCATTTTTCCATACACCTCTTCTTCCCACTTACTCATAAAGAGGTTTACTGCATTGGGGGCACACTTAGCCCCCATCGCAACTCCCTTCTTCTACCGGAAAAAAATAGTTCTACCAGAATTACTACCCATTGCAAGTTCCAAGCTCCGACCGGCCATAGGGCATACTGGGAATTTGCCTGTTGGGCCGCATGTCCGGGCCGCACAGCAGGAGGTAAGCGGTGACCTTCTGCAATATGGCCATGTCTGTATCTCCTCTCCTGACTCTCCCACCCCAGCAATGATGTCATCCTATCAGCAGAGCAGGGGGTGGGAGGAGCTGGAGATCTGCACAGAAATCAGGAGTGTTTTCATATTAACAAGAGGGGAATCACCTGCTTGTTAATATGAACCAAATCTGCACTCCTGCCGCCCCCTGCCCAGCTGATAGGCAGGGCTGTCTTTACTCTTAGCGTAGTAGAAGGTGATTGGTTATCTGCTGGATGGAAGAGCGGGGCTTGTAGTGGGGGAGTGTAGTGGATGGAGGTGTAGGTTGGGGACATCGATGCCAGTGCGGTATACGGCGGATCCCGGTGATCAGTGCAGCACTTAGCTCTCTGTGACTGATGTGGAGAAGCAGATCGGAAGCAAATGGGGGCGGGGTGCTTTCTGTGCCTGTGTTCCTGAGTCCCTCCAATACATCCCAGTTCCCAGGTCCCTTCCTCTGCGTTGGCTCACCCCCAGCCAAGTGGATGTCCACAGGAAGAGACCAGGCTCTGCTGCTGCCCAAATCGTGAGTACCAACTGCCTCCTGCCTGCCCAACACACCGAGCTCTGATCGTTCCAGGCTGTCCAGGGTCCACTCCGACACTGTCCTCCCCTCATCCTGTGCAGAAGCCCTCTACTCTTCCTTCACCTCCCATCTACCCTGTACCCCTCACCCCACACTGAGCTACTCTACAGAACACTTAATCCCTCACTTTTCACCCTGCCCCCACCCCATAGAACACTGCACCAATCACTGTTCACCCTGACCTACCCTATAAAACCATGCACCCCTCACTATTCACCTACCCCCATGCTGTAGCACTGCCCACTCACTATTCACCGTGAACCACTCTATAGAGCAATGCACCTTCACCCTGTCCCCACCACACACTGTTTCACTCAATATACTTCTGCTGCTACCCCATACTACACCACTCATTCACCCCTGCCCCCACCCCATACTGGACTACTCACTATTCACCCTGCCCCCACCCCATACTGCACCACTCACTATTCACCCTGCCCCCACTCCATATCACTTCCCCCCTCACCATTTACCCTGCCCCCACCCCATACTTCCCCAGACTGTGCAACATTGTACTTCTCATTATTGACCCTGCCCCCACCCCATACTGATACACATTATTTAACACTGCACCCCAACTATTTACCCTTCTCCAACCCCATACTGATCAACTATTTAACATTGCACCCTGATTATACGAAGGAGCACCAATTATCCACATGTATAACGCTGCACGCATTCCTATGCACCCTTCTCCACACCCTATGCAGCCACTTTCCAGTACTGGGAAGGCCAAATTTGTATAACACTGCACTTTCAGTATATACCTTATTAATCATTACAGTGCCACTTTACAGTACACTCTCCTTTTAAATCACAGTGTCCCTTTAAAATACTCGTAAAGTGCGGAGGTCTATCCTGTCACCAACTGCCCCCATAAAATACGCCCTCCCTCCATCCTCTTTCCCCGGTCCCTGGAAAAATTGTCTGCTCAGTCTAAAATGCCCAGGCCTAGTTTTTGGTGCAGTCCGGGTCCAGCAAATTCCAATGATTCCAACATGCATTCTATTTGTTCCTTTAGTGTAGTTTTGCGTCTCAAAGCCCAATAAACAGCCCGTGATGCATCACGTTGTTGTATGCTGTTGTGCAAGGAGTTGACCTCTTCACTGGCCAGTATACAATTCTCATTGATTTCCACAATTTTAATGAATTAAAAAGATCCTTGCCATCTTTGAGGTGGGTTGGGAACTCCTGTGCCAAAAGCTGTAGGAATTGGTCTAAATATCCCCCTGCTCCGGAAAATAGAGAATCCACTCCACTTATTATTGGTCTCCCAGGGAAGTTTTTTTCATCTTTGTGGATTTTGGGGACTTGGTATATGACCAAAGCATTAGGCACTTCAGGTATTAAATATCTATTCTCTCTATTGTCCAAGATCCCTGTCCTATTTGCTTTTTTATTAATTTTGTCAATTTAGCTTTATACACTGCTCAAAAAAATTAAAGAAACACTTTTTAATCAGAATATAGCATCAAGTCATTTAAACTCCTGGGATATTAATCTGGTCAGTTAAGTATCAGATGGGGTTGTTAATCAGTTTCAGCTGCTTGGTGTTCATGAATTTAACAACAGGTGCACTAGATGGACAACAATGAGATGACTCCCAAAACAGGAATGGTTTTACAGGTGGAGGCCACTGACATTTTTTTCCCTACTCATCTTTTCTGACTGTTTTTCACTAGTTTTGCATTTGGCTAGGGTCAGTGTAACAATTGGTAGAAGGATGCGATATCTAGACCCTAGAGAGGTTGCACAGGCAGTCCAACTCCTCCAGGATGGCACATCAATACGTGCAATGGCCAGAAGGTTTGCTGTCTCTCCCAGCACAGTCTCAAGAGCATGGAGGAGATTTCAGGAGACAGGCAGTTACTCTAGGAGAGCTGGACAGGGTCATAGAACATCCTAAACCCATCAGCAGGACCGTTATCTGCTCCTTTGTGCAAGGAGGAACAGGCTGAGCACTGCCAGAGCCCTACAAAAGGACCTCCAGCAGGCCACTGGTGTGAATGTCTCTCACCAAACAATCAGAAACAGACTTCATGAGGGTAGCCTGATGGCCCTACGTCCGCTAGTGGGCCCTCTGCTCACTGCCCAGCACCATAGAGCTCGATTGGCGTTTGCCATTAAACACCAGAATTGGCAGGTCTGCCACGGATGCCGTATGCCTTTCACAGATGAGAGCAGGTTCACCTTAAGCACATGTGACAGACGTGAAATGGTCTGGAGAAGCCTTGGAGAACATTCTGCTGCTTGTAACATCATTCAGCATGACTCTTTTGGTGGTGGGTCAGTGATGGTTTGGAAAGGCATATCCATGTCAGACCCTACGTGGGTGCAGTGGGTCCTGGGTTCCTCCTGGTGCACGACAATGCCTGGCCTCATGTGGTGAGAGTATACAGGCAGTTCCCGGAGGATGAAGGAACTGATATCATTGAATTGCCCCCATGCTCACCTGACCTAAATCACCTCTGAGTTAGAACACCTCTGTGATATTATGTTTCGGGCATATCCGATGCCACCAGGTTGCACCTCAGACTGTCCAGGAGCTCAGTGATGCCCTGGTCCAGATCTGGGAGGAAATACCCCAGGAAACCATCCAACGTCTTATTAGGAGCATACCCCAACATTGTCAGGCATGCATAGAAGCACATGGGGGCCATACAAGCTACTGAGTACCATTTTGTGTTGCTGCAGTGAAATTTCTGCAAAATGGATTAGTCTGCTGCACCGTTATTTCACTTTGATTTTTGGGGTGTCTTTGAATTCAGTCCTCTGTAGGTTGATCATTTTCATTCCATCAAACGATGGGGCAGCCTTACGTTCCTAACACATTACCCAGTCCATATCAGTATAGATATCCAGCATGTTATTTTTGCCCCATTGAGATCTGGTGTGTTTTCAAAGTGTTCCTTTAATTTTTTTGAGCATTGTTTCTTAGTGGGATCTCACTTTTGTTCTTCTTATGTGTCCAAATCTGATATTTTATCTAGTTCCCTATAGCAATATGCCCCCCTCCTCCCCACTGGTTTTACAACTCTATTCTTTTTTCCTAACTCTTGTATACCCTTGGAGATTTCCTTATCCATTTTTATTGGTCCTACCTTCATATCTGCAATATTTTGTTCCACCATCATTCTGAATACCTCAAGCCATTGGTTCTTCCCCGTTTTTGGATTGAATGTGAAATGATTCTTCAATCCACTATGCACAAACTCTGATTCTTCCTTACTCTCTGTTCCTTGTTTATTCGCATAGAACTTTATTATGTTTAATTTCCTGATAAAAGTCAATCAAACTTGTTAATATTCCTTTGTGGGGTGTATTTTAATCCTGCAGCCAGTACCTTTAATTCCTGTGTGAATGTGACATCACAGTAAAAATGCGTGCATTTACATCTCTCATTTCCCCCCCCCCCCCCTGCATCCTTCTCATCTCCCTGTATACCATTGTTGGACTGGGGGGTTCCCATAGGTCTCCATCCCATAGTGTCTACCCTTCTTGGTGCTATATATTCCACTCTTCCTCTTGGATTCCCTCCTCTCCAGGCGGTACACGGGGACCTTGCGAAATTCCCCTTTAGAGTTGTTACATTGTCTGGGAGGTGGTGTTTCCCCCTAAGGATTCATATCTGTTATAAACCAATATTCTGTATGCAGGTGTGAACCAACTCTATATTCGCTATGAGAGTTAATTCTAGTTCTTCTATGTTCTCTTGCCATTTATAAACCAATTTTTTGTTTATAATCACTCATGCCCCTTTGATACTTCTTTGTCTTCTTTTTTGTGTATCCTTTTCCACTTTAGTAACAAATTCTTGTACTTGTTTCATCCTATCCTTAAACTTTGTGAAAGCATATACTCTGTGTAATATTATGATTCTGTACAAAAGTAAACACATCCATAGCTGCTGGGTACTACTGTATAACAGTAAAAAACAATATATAATAAAAAAAAATAACGCTAGGTGAAAACAATACCAATTGAATGGCTGCTACACATGAAAGATGCCCTGTCCCTTTAAATTGCGGAAAAAAAAAAGAAAAAAAGGGAGCGCTGTCCTTAATATGCAGTATGCAATTATACTATATGTACAAAGCTGGTTGAGACTCATATAGCCATATGATTACAGCAGGGCTCAACAAATCACAGGTGCCAGGTCGCCATGGCGACTAGAAATTGTGTCCTTGCACCAGGGTTCACACATTGCCTCCCAAAGAATTCAATGGGAAATCGCGCCCAGAGGCTTCAATGGGAAATTGCGCCCCACAGATTTCAATGCAAAAATGCCTCCTACAGACTTCAATGTGAAAACGCCTCACACAGTCTTCAATGCGAAAATGCCTCCTACAGACTTCAATGCAAAAATGCCTCCTACAGACTTCAATGCAAAAACCCCTCCCACAGACTTGTTTTCACATAGAGCAGGTCTTTTTTATTATACAGTAAATACAGTTTATATTTGGACAGGCACAATTTTACATCCCAACGCTCGCAGGGAACGGAACCCGGAAGATGGATGTCGGCATCGGCCGGAGGAGATGGCCAGGGACGCTGCAGGGGGGACATCGTGGGAGCGAAGGACAAGGTAAATGCTGGAGGGATCCCAGAGCAACGCTGCAGGTAATCTCGAGTGTAGCTCAGGGTTACCGCTTTTGGTACTGAAAGTTAACCCCGAGTTACACTCAGGAATACCGCCAGGGGGGTTAAGCAGGTAAAAGGTCTGGAGTTGATTTTAAGTGTGGTATTTGCATTTGGAATCTATTGCTGTGAACCTACATCATGCATCCAAAGGAGCTGTCCATGCAAGCAAAACAAACCATTGTAAGGCTTCAAAAACAAAACAAAACCATCGAAAAGATAGCAGCAACATTAGGAGTGGCCAAATCAACAGTTTGGTACATTCTGAGGAAAGAAGAATGCACTGGTGAGCTGAGCTCAGCAACATAAAAAGGCATGGACGTCCATGGAAGACAACAGTGGTGGATGATCACAGAATCCTCTCTATGGTAAACAAAAACCCATTCACAACATCCAGACAAGTGAAGGACACTCTCCAGGAGGTGGGCGTATCATTGTCAAAGTCTACAATCAAAAGAAGACTTCAGGAGAGCAAATAGAGAGGGTTTGCCACAAAGTGCAAACCATTCATAAGCCTGAAGAATAGAAAAGCCAGTTAGACTTTGCCAAAAAACATCTAAAAAAGCCAGACCAGTTCTGGAAAAGCATTCCTTGGATGGATGAAATGAAGATTAATCTGTACCAGAATGAGGGGAAGAAACAAAGTGTGGAGAAGGCTTGGAACAGCTCATGATCCAAAGCACACAACGTCATCTGTAAAATATGGTGGAGGCAGTGTGATGGTATGGGCATGCATGGCTTCCAGTGGCACTGGGTCATTGGTGTTTATTGATGATGTGACAGAAGCAGATGGATGAATTCTGCAGTGTTTAGAGATATACTGTCAGTCCAGATTCAGCCAAATATAGCAAAGTTGATTGGACGGCGCTTCACAGTTCAGATGGAAGGTGATCCAAAACACACTGCAAAAGCAGCCCAGGAACTTTTGAACAAAAAGAAGTGGAATATTCTGCAATGCTCAAGACAAACAACTGATCTCAACCCAATTGAGCATGCATTTCACTTGCTGAAGGCAAAACTAAAAGGCAGAAAGACCCACAAAGAACAACTGAAGACAGCTGCAGTTAGAGCCTGGCAAAAGCATCTGAAAGGAAGAAACCCAGTCTTTGATAATGTCCATGGGTTCCAGACTTCAGGCAGTCATTGCCAGTAAAGGATTCTCAACAAAATATTAAAAATTAACATTTTATGTATGATTATATTGATTTGTCCAATTACAGTTGAGCCCCTGAAAATGGAGGGACTGTGTATAAAATGGTTGCAGTTCCTAAAATTTGTACTTGATATTTATGTTCAACCCCTTGAAGCTGAAAGTCTGCACTTCAAATTCATTTGGATTGTTTCATTTTAGAGCAACAATTCTTTTTTTCAGATCCTCAGAGAGTTCTTTTCCATGAGGTGCCATGTTGAACTTCCAGTGACCAGTATGAGATAGTAAAAGTGATAACACCAAATTTAACACACCTGCTCCCCATTCACACCTGAAACTAACGCTAACGAGTCACATGACACCAGGGAAGGAAAATGGCTAATTGGGCCCAATTTGGACATTTTCACTTAGGGGTGTACTCACTTTTGTTGCCAGTGGTTGAGACATTAATGGCTGTGTGTTGAGTTATTTTGAGGGGACAGCATATTTACACTGTTATACAAGCTGTACACTCACTACTTTACATTGCAGCAAAGTGTCATTTCTTCAGTGTTGTCACATGAAAAGATATAAAATATTTACAAAAATGTGAGGGGTGTACTCACTTCTGTGAGATACTGTATGTGTGTGTGTGGGGGGGGACTGGAGGGCATGTAAGCACTGCGCAAAACCTGCACTGATCTTGTAGGCACAGCAGAACGGATCTACAGCCAGATGTTCTCCGCTGCTTCTCCTTGTTCCCCAGCCAGTATGGTGAAAATCAGGCAGGGGACTCTCACCCCGCCAGGTGGACAATCGCCCAAGCACCCACTGGGACACTCTCAAGATGGCGGCGGTGTGGCATCTCCACGCACTCTCCCTCAGCAGAAGAAGCACAAGAAAATATCAATGGGTGAGTTGGCTAATAAAGCTGTCCCGAAGTCCAAACCTCCTAGTACCATCCGGGAACATTTTACACAGCAGCACCTCCGCTCAGCTCTACCAACTAAGCTCCTGCCTGCTGTGGAGCGTGCTGAGCTGCGCTCTTCCCCATCGAGGGGAGACTGGAGTGAGGAGCAAGTTCTCCATCTTGATTCCTCCATCCCTGCAGCTGCAGTCAGGAGGGGATGAAACTGACTCTCAAACTCCGGATTCAGAGGGGAAATTAACCCTTAAGCATGTTATGGATGCTATACAGATCTGCCAATCTGCTCTCACTGCACATATAGATTCAGTTAAAGTGGACCTGTCTATCCTGAAACATGATATGAAAAAGATCTGTGATAGGCTAATACTGAACAATGCATCAGTGATGTTGAAGACACGGTCTACCTTATAAGGGGAGGTTTGATCTTTGCACCAATCTACCATGGATCAAGATGCTAAATTGAATGACCTTGAGGATAGACTCAGACCCAATAACCTGTGTTTATTGGCTTCCTGGAGGAATTTGAAGGTGGCAATCTGGAAAGATTCATGGAGACCTGGCTCAAATCTGTTATACCTTTGGAAACCTTCAGTGCTCTTTTTGCCATAGATCAGGCCCACCAGGTACTTCTGCATCCTTTACCTCCTGACGCATATCCCCATCCTCTACTCATCAAGATGTTAAATTTCAAGGACAATGAACAGATCCTACATGCCAATAATACACTGGGTGCATTGAAGTATAACAGGAATAATATCTCTTATCTTTCCAGATTGTTCTGCACCACCCAGAAACACAGAGCTGCTTTCACTGCTATTAAACTTTGGTTTGAGATAAGAGTCTTCCATATAGCATGCTAAACTCAGTCGTCAGTGGCGGGAAGGTGCAGTTCTTCACTTTGCCTGCAGATGCTTCTTACCTTACTGGACAGCTTGACGTAAATACCCAAAGGACTAAGTTTCTTGCCTTTATGTGCCTTAAATCAGTAATATAGTGTGCTGTGCCTTCTAAATCCAGATTATGGGCACCACCTTTCCATGACAGGAAACTCACTTTATGGGCTCTAGAGTAATGGCTCTTAAACGTTCACATATTGCAAGAGCTTTTCATGCCACCTACTCTACCGGGGTGTCTATACTGATTAAAAAAGGCCATGGCAGTCTGAGTAGCGAAAATGATTACTGACCCCATGGGTTGCTATATCATTCTTGTGATCCTATATGAGGACAGTTATTATACTCTGGTTAATGTTTACTCACCCTCTCCTTTTGACTTCCAGAGGCTTTTATCGTATACTCTAAAATTGATCCAAGTAGCTAAAGGAGTTATTCTCCTTGCCAGATATTTTAATTCTTAGCTAGGCTGGGAGGCACTCACACCTCTTCCAGTGTCTTGAAAGACAGGACTGATAGCTATTGGTTTGTTGACATCTGGCATTGGAGGTACCCCGATCAAAGAGTCCATTCCTATCACACTGCACCACACAAAACCTTGCCCAGGCTAGATATGTTTTTTTACTACAACTTCGTTTTTGAGTATAGTTGTTGATATCTGTTATCTCCCTAGAGTTCTGTCAGATCATTCTCCTCTGGAGCTACACCTTTGTACAGATAATGCTGCTCTCCTGCATGCATGGCACAAGAGCCCTTTTTTGCTATCAGACCCTATGGTGCTGTACAAATTCTGAGATGACAAAGTCTTACTGGCAAAGTAAAGATCAGGGTATCTTAGAAGGCCTGCAATGGGATGACTTTAAGGCAGTCATGAGGGGTTCTTATATGTCAGGGATCCAGGAATTGAAGAAATCAAATTGCTCCAATATATCTTTAATGTCTCAAAAGATTATGGCTATTGAAAATCAATACATATCTGACCTTTCCCGCCACACCTACCACTAATGGACAGATGCCCAAAAGGTCCTATGATATCGATGTGACAGATAAAACCTATAAGAAGTTACTATATCAGGCTAACATATTTAAACCTCCTCTGAGCAAATTTTGAATGCTTTATTACAGTTTTATACCAATCTTTAAAAATACTTACCCGCGTCACTTATAGTGAGGAAGAGCTCTCAGGGTATCTGAAAGGCCTACAACTTCCTATTATATATTTAGAGGATAGATTATTCTTGGATAGCCCCATTTCCTCTGAAGAGATTTAGAAAGCCTTGGGATCATTTGCCAAGCACAAGACATCTGGTTTAGATGGCTTTCCCATTGAATGGTATGTGACCCATAAGGAATATTTAATACCCCAGTTGTGGTTACTTGTACTAATCCCCAAACCTAACAAGGATATTACCCACTGAATTATTTTGACCTGTATCCTTAATCAATACAGATCTTAATGTTTTACTAAACCCACAACAGTAAAATCAGTCTGTATATGCAGTAAAGCATGTTTATTATACTCACCGTGGAACCTAAGGAGTTAATCCTCCAAATTGTGTAAAAAGGCGGTTTGATCCTGTCTTCTCTGATCCTCCCCTTCTACTGTTCATAATCCATCTGCTGCTCTAGAAGTCACTCTGCACATGCTCAGTTTAGTTATTAGATTTATTGCTAGAGAGGATTTTTTCTTGGGAGGGTGCATGTGATCAGCACAGGGCCAATCAGCACTGTCCTGATAGAGGGTCAGGGCTTATGCAGCCTCATAGGACAGCATGAGTAGAATGAAAACACCTGCTACAAGCTTTAACATGTGCTCAGTTGGACACGGATAGAATTCACAAGACTGCTATATACTGCTGATGATAAAAGGTATTTAGCAGTTTATATTTATTAAAATAATTGCATTTCCATGTTCTGTATACTGAGGGAGACCAGATAAAGTGAACGCAGGGTCCTGGATTTAGTAACACTTTAAGATCGTATCTAACATTCTTGCCCGTTGGCTTAACTCCGCAGTGACCTCAGTATTAAAATCAAAATGGGGGGGCATAGTGGGGGGGTGGTGTGGTTTGCTGGCAATGATGATTGCTGTCTAAGTCTTGCGCTCCACTGCACAGAGCGACAAAAGCCTACAACTGCCCCCCTCACGCATTTCCAGGTCCTCAAACTGGCTGTAGTGACCCTTGTACAGCACAGTACAGCAGCGATGTCTCGAAAAAGGAAGGAAGAGCGCCGCCCATGGAAGCTAACAGAGTTCTTCCTTCAGACAGCACACAAACAAGACTGCAGCCAAGATGGCGCCACCTCTTCCTCTATCGCTGCTCCCTCTTACACTGACCTCCCAGATGCAGACCAGGACGCCTCTGAAATATCAGGTACACAGCCCTTCTCTAGCCAGCTTACAACACACAGTCCAGGTCTCTGCAGCCCAGCAAAAGCCAACATGAGACTAGAGCCCCCTGCATTAGCCTCAACAGCACAGTACCTGGAGTTAACCCTTCACATCCCCATTCAACATTACAATCACCTATAGCAGCTTCCCTACATCAGGTCAACCAGTACTTGATTCTACCAAGAAAGAAATGCTTCTCTCCCTGCACTCCTCAATCTCAGAATTCTCTTCTTTTTTTCACAAATTTTCATCTGATTTAAATATCATAGGAAAAAGAGTCCAATATGTAGAGAGTAAAATGGGGAAATACACAGAAACCATCAATGATCTTGTGGAAGCATATGAAGAAATTAAGGAAGTCAATTCATCGATTAAGGCCAAACTTGCGGACCTTGAGGACAGGTCCAGACGTAACAAAGTCAAATAGGGGGGAATAACAGAACCACCAGACACATTTATTTCCTATTACAGTTCACGCTACAATATTAATCTGGACGATTCCACACACCAACCCTCTATCAAAACTTTTCTTGAAAAAAAATCTAACTCCTTACCTTATCTGAGACACAACTTAACTCTCTTAATGCCCCATTCACCCAACAAGAACTAACCTCGATAATTAGAAATCTTCCAAAATGGCAAATTTCCGGGGCCTGTTGACCTAATAGGTGAATACTATAAACAATTTCTCTCTGTTCTAACCTCTCATTTGTGTTCAATTTACATCATCACTGCCTCCTCCTCATCATTTCCCCCAGAAATGTTCCAAGCCCTCATAACTACAGTCATGGCCGAAATTGTTGGCACCCTTGATATTTTTCCTGAAAATCAAGTATTTCACACAAAAAAGGTATTGCATTAACACATGTTTTGCTATACACATGTTTATTCCCTTTGTATGTATTGGAACAAATATAAAACAGAGGCAGAAAAGCAAATATGACATAATGTCACACAAAACCCCAAAAATGGGCTGGACAAAAGTATTGGCACCCTTAACTTAATATTTGGTTGCACACCCTTTGGAAAACATAACTGAAATCAGTCGCTTCCTATAACCATCAATAAGCTTCTGACACCTCTCACCCGGAATTTTGGACCACTCTTCCTTTGCAAACAGCTCCAGGTCTCTCTTATTGGAAGGACACCTTTTCCCAACAGCAATTTTAAGATCTCTCCACAGGTGTTCAATGGGATTTAGATCTGGGCTCATTGCTGGCCACTTCAGAACTCTCCAGCGCTTCTTTGCCATCCATTTCTGAGTGCTTTTTGACGTATGTTTGGGGTCATTGTCCTGCTGGAAGACCCAGGATCTTGGACGCAAACCCAGCTTTCTGACACTGGGCCCTACAGTGCGACCCAAAATCCTTTGGTAATCCTCAGATTTCATGATGCCTTGCACACAGTCAAGGCACCCAGTGCCAGAGGCAGCAAAACAACCCCAAAACATCATTGAACCTCCACCATATTTTACCGTAGGTACTGTGTTTTGTTCTTTGTAGGCCTCATTCCGTTTTCGGTAAACAGTAGAATGATGTGCTTTACCGAAAAGCTCTATCTTGGTCTCATCTGTCCACAAGACGTTTTCCCAGAAGGCTTTTGGCTTACTCAAGTACATTTTGGCAAACTGTAGTCTTGCTTTTTTATGTCTCTGTGTCAGCAGTGGGGTCCTCCTGGGTCTCCTGCCATAGCGTTTCATTTCATTTAAATGTCGACGGATAGTTCGCGCTGACACTGATGCTCCCTGAGCCTGCAGGACAGCTTGAATGTCTTTGGAACATGTTTGGGGCTGCTTATCCACCATCCGGACTATTCTGCGTTGCAATCTTTCATCAATTTTCCTCATCCGTCCACGACCAGGGAGATTAGCTACAGTGCCATGGGTTGCAAACTTCTTGATAATGTTGCGCACTGTGGACAAAGGCAAATCTAGTTCTCTGGAGATGGACTTGTAACCTTGAGATTGTTGATATTTTGCCACAATTTTGGTTCTCAGGTCCTCAGACAGTTCTCGTCTCCTCTTTCTGTTGTCCATGCTTAGTGTGGCACAGACAGACACACAATGCAAAGGTTAAGTGAACGTCTCTCCTTTTTATCTGCTTTCAGGTGTGATTTCTATATTGCCCACACCTGTTACTTGCCCCAGGTGAGTTTACAGGAGCATCACATGCTTGTAACATTCTTATTTATCCGCAGTTGTGAAAGGGTGCCAATACTTTTGTCCAGCCCATTTTTGGAGGTTTGTGTGACATTATGTCGAATTTGCTTTCTTTCCTCCCTTTTTTTGTTTTGTCCCAATACACACAAAGGGAATAAACATGTGTATAGCAAAACATGTGTTAATGCAATACGTTTCGTGAGAAATACATGATTTCCTGGAGAAATATCAAGGGTGCCAACAATTTCGGCCATGACTGTACATAACCGAAGCCATGCAAGGAACCGACCTCCCTGCAAAACTTCAGGCCAATGTCATTATTGAATCTCGATTTGAAAATTTATGCCAAATTAATAGCAACCAGATTGAATAATATTGTTCCCCATCTGATACATCGTGACCAATCTGGCTTCACAAAATTTTGTCAAACCTTGGACGCAATCAGAGGATTGATAAACCTTATATATCATGCCAAGATCTCTCGAATGCCTTCCCTGCTTCTTTCTTTGGATGCAGAGAAGGCATTCGACAGAGTACATTGGACTTATCTTCATCAGATACTACTCACATTTGGATGTCAGGGCTCTATCCTTAGCGCAATTCTAGCCCTCTATACTACACCATCAACTAAAGTATACACTTCAAACAAGCTATCGCGTCCCTTTCACATGGAAGGAGGCAAGAATGCTCATTATCGCCATTAATCTTTATCTTCTTATGGAACCTCTAGCGGAACATAATTGTTGTAACCCCTACATAAAAGGCTTCTCTATCGGTAATAGCATTCACAAAATCAGTCTGTTTGCAGACGACTTTATACTTTTCATTTTCCAGTATGCTGAAGCATACCGTACTCTACAATGGTTCAATAGAGTATCGTACTACAAGGTCAATGAGAGCAAATCTGGAATATTGGATCTAGGTCTCGATGGTGTCACTAAAAATATATTACAGAATCACTTCCCATTTGCTTTGGACGAGTCCAGTACTAAATCAGTTAAAGGTCTATTTTTGGCCTACTATATTCCATTTCTCTCAAAAATGCAACAGGAATTGCAAACACTACAAAAACATGAACTTACATGAGCCGGCAGGCTTGCCATCTTCAAAATGTCCATCCTTCCCCAGCTGCTTTACCTATTTACAACCCTCCCTATTCCTATCCCTCAATCGTACTTCAAATCTTTACAAATTACTTTGAATAAGTACATATGGCAGGGAATGAAACCTCATTGTGCTCATGCAACACTTACAAAACACAGATCAGTAGGGGGTTTTGGATATATTAAGCGACTAATACACAGCAACTATACTCTCACAATTGAGAGAGTAGTTTAATACCTCATCCACTACTACATTGTGGAGACAAATAGGATCCACCTACATACAAAGAGGCAACCTGAGTGCATGGATATTGGGAATACCCTTAGCAATTCTGCCTTCAACTACTCTCTCCCCACCTATTTTAGCAACAATCTCTGCATAGAAAGTTATAACCTGTACTCCTTGTTCTCCCACACGCCCAATCTCCCCTTGCACGCTTTATTACATCTTACCCCAGATATTCCCATACACCAACTGTCCGTTCGCGGCATAGCATATATTCAGGATTTTTTTAACGGCTCCTCTATTAAGTCATTCATGTCCCTTCAGCGAGAATTCCAATTATCTCCCCAATTACTTTTCACATACCTTAGGATATCTCATTGCCTATCTAAACAATCCTAACCCTTTTACATACTCCCAAATACCTATCTTGCTCCACAAATGAAAGCAAAGGTATCTCACTTTTCTACAATATTTTAAACCAAAAGAAATAATTTACCAAGTCCAAACCACTTCTCCAATAGGAGGATGATCTTGCTACTACTTACACTGAGCAACAATGGATTCACGCGCTACAATCAATTTACCGATCCACTTGCTGTTCGGCACTTTGGGAATTAACACAAAATCTCTCCCTCAGATGGTATTTCACTCCCACCAGAATAGCACGTTTCAGTAACCAAATCCCCCCTCTCTGTTGGAGGAACTGAGGGAACCCTGGGGACATTTTTCACATCTTTTGGCATTGCCCGCTTCTAAACAACTTCTGGTCTACGATTTTCCAAATTATATCTGCTGTTTCACAGTCTTCTGTTCCCTCTAATCCAGATCTAGCACTATTGAATTTAAATATTGAAACTATTAACCCCCATGCCAGACACTCTGTCACCCACATCCTAATGGCAGCCAGATTAAGCATCACCAGATCTTGGAAAAATTCTCACCCGCCCACTGCGTTTGCTCTCATATTAGCTCACACCCATTGCTCCTATGACCTAGCGATGGCCTCTAGCAAAGGTAAATAAAAAGTATTTTCCCTTTGGCAACCCTGGCTCAGATGGTATCAAACATACAGTACCCATCCATCAAGGTGTAAACACCTTACCTTTGTAGAATGTTCTTTGGCTGCTTTCTTTAAGCTCTGACATTTCGAGTTTATATGCTAACTTGTCACTGGATTGAAATTTGTTTCTCTGTTTTATTTATTTTTTCTTATAATGTTACTGATTGTAGTAATCTACTACACACTGGATTATCTTGTACTTATACACAAAAATTCCAATAAAAGTTATTGACAAAATCTGACCAGACAGGCTTCATTCCTGACCACTCTCTGTATATCAATCTTCGTAGACTTTTTACTAATCTACAATTAACAAATGCTCCGGATATCCCTAGGGCTCTGATATCATTAGACATCCACAAAGCATTCGATTCCATTGAATGACCTTATTTGTTTCAAGTGTTATGGACCTTTGGATTTGGAGAAGTTTTTATCACATAGATATGTATCATTTATACACAACCACATGCCCATATAAGTGTTAATTATCTCAAATCCATTTATTATAAAAAGAGGGACTAGGCAGGGGTGTCCCCTTTTGCATTTGCTATAGTCATTGAACCCCTTGCAGATCATCTCCAAATCTCCCCGTTGGTGAAGAGTATACCTATTGGCTCCCCTAAGGAGTGTGTTTCCCTATATGCTGATGATCTGCTATTATATCTATCTGATCTGCAATTTACTATCCCACAAGTTCTTCACTTAATTCAGCATTTTGGTCATTGATCTGGTTTTAAGGTTAACTGGTCACTCATGTCTTTTTGAAAGATCCCATTGCCGACTATAGTTTACTCCTGACTGCCCATCACAACTTCTGCAGCAGGTTTAAATACCTGGGCATATGCAACTTCCGCTACAACAGATTTCTGCCAATAACTTGATTCCATGCATCTCTTCCTTTCATACTAAGGTGACACAATGGCTTCAACTTACTCCTTTCTTTGATGGGTAGGGTGAACTTATTTAAAATGTTTTTTCTCCCAAATATTTTATATACACTAGATAACTCACCTGCTTATATCCCCAAAAAAGTATTTTCTGAAAGTGACTCCATTCTCTCCATAGTTACATAGTTAGTCTGGATGAAAAAAGACAGAAGTCCATCCAGTTTAACCATTAAAAAAAAAAAAGTTATAATCCTATACCCACAGTTGATCCAGAGGGAGGCAAAAAAACCCCCAGCAAAACATGATCCAATTTGCTCCTGCTGGGAAAAAAATTCCTTCCTGATCCCCCGAAAGGCAATTGTATATTCCCTGGATTAACTTTACCTATAAATGTTATTATCTAGTTATATTCTGTGTATCTAAGAAAGAATCCAGACCTTTTTTTAAGCAATCTACTGAGCTCGCCAGAGCCAACTCTTGAGGGAGTCTATTCCACATTTTTTCAGCTCTCACTCTGAAGAAACCTTTCAGTGTTTGGAGATTAAATTTCTTTTCCTCCAGACATAAAGAGTGCCCCTTGTCCTCTGTGATGACCTCAGGGTGAATAGCTCTACACCAAGTTCACTATATGAACCACAGATGTATTCATACACGTTTATCATATCCCCCCCTTAATCTCCTCTTCTCAATAGAGAATAAATTCAGTTCCTCTCATCTTTCCTCATAGCTGAACTCCTCAATGCCTCTAATCAGTTTGGTTGCCCTTCGCTGTACATTCTCCAGTTCCCCAATGTTCTTTTTGTGAATCGGTGCCCAAAACTGAACTGCATATTCCAGATGAGGTCTTACTAATGATTTGTACAGGGGTAATATGATATCTCTCTCTGGAGTCTATACCTCTTATAATACAAAAGAGGATTTTGCTCACTTCTCACATAGAGACAGACACCACCACCTTTCCTATTTACTCTGTCTCTCTGAAAGAGAACATAGCCAGGAATATTAATGGCCCAGTCATGTGAAGAATGAAACCAAGATTCAGCAATACCAATTAAATCATACTTTTCTTCATGCACCAAAGCTTCCAGCTCACCTATTTTGCTTGGCAGACTTCTGGCATTGATAAACAAACAATTTAATTCATTAACACCTTGTTCACACGTATTTTGCATATTTTTTATTTTCATACAAATGGTACCAATTCCACTGGTTGTTTGTAACATTGGAACCTTCTTATCTGCCATAGCCTTCCCCCCATCTTTCCCCATTCCACCCACCAATAAGTACTGACCCCTGTCTGATCTGTCTACCCCGTTATAATCTAATTCTCCCTCCCCCCTCAATCCTAGTTTAAATACTCTTCCAGCCTTCCCATAAACCTCTGCCCTAGTACAGCAGACCCCCTTCCATTTAGGTGCAGATCATTGCTAGCATATAGGTCGCACCCCAATGAAAAGTCAGCCCAGTGCTCTAGAAATCCAAATCCTTCCCTCTTACACCAGGTGTTCAGCCATGCATTGAGTTCTCTAATCTCCCCCGGTCTTTCCTGAGTTGCGCATGGCACAGGTAATATTTCAGAGAATATCACGTTGGAGGTCCTTCCCTTCAACCTGCAGCCTAGTTCTTTAAATGTATTCTTCAGGAGCCCCCCCCCCCCTTCCATGTATTCTGTCATTGGTTCCAACATGAACCACGACAACTGAGTCATGCCTAGCCCCTCCCAGTAATTTACCAACACGGTCCACCACATGCCGAACCCTGGCACCAGGGAGACAGCAAACCATTCGGTTGAGGTGATCCTGGCGACAAATTATTCTATCAGTTCTTCCTTTGGCACCCCAAAAACCCTAGATTGTCATTGGAAAGTTTGCAATTGCTTTGACCAGAGGGGGATTGGCGCTCCCAAAATTACATCTCTACTACTATGCTGCCCAGCTACTTTATGTGCAATGGTGGTTTTTACCACAGTGAAACAACACTGCCACTGCTATAGAGGCTGCTGGTGGTCTCGTATGAGACCCTGTCTAACCTCATTTATAGATGTCACCTGCATATTGCCTCCGACACTGCTGTTTTGAATATGTCCTTGTGAATTTATACTCACTGTTGACATTTACTGGCAGGATCCACTCACTTATGCTCCCCTAATCAGCCCCTTTGGAATAATCCCAGGTTGCCCCATTTTCTGTCTCTCCCAATGGTTCGTTTGTGGGCACAGCAGGGTGTTTTATATTTACTCTGCTCAGCTCTATGATAGAGGTACAGCAAGTCCTTCCATGAACTAAGATAAGTATTTCATATTACACCACAGTGGTCCTTTCACTATACCCAGCTCGGACACACTGCAGAGGCGCAATTTGGGCTACATGATGTTCAATTGACCACACCGATCTCATCTCCACTTACTATTACAGGATACTTCATCCTCCTGTCTCATTAAGTTGTAAACTCGGTGTGAGGGCATTCCTGATCTTTCAGCTAATAACTGGACAGAACTATTTAATTCCCATGCCTCCATAGTTAAAGCAAAGCGCTTTCTCTCTCTGTGGAGACAAACGCAAAGCACCCTCTCTGTCTCTCTCTCTCTCTGGGGGTAAATGCAAAGAGGTCTCACTCTCTCTCTGTGGGGGCAAATGCAAAGCAGTCTCTCTCTCCCGTCAGTGCAGCAGTTAGGAAGATTTATCTTCTATTGCTGTCCTGTTTTCTACTTTCATCAAAAGCAAACGTGACTCCAGAACTGTAATAGAGGTAAATCTTTAGAAATGTTGACATAAATTCTGATGGCTATCAGGGATTTCCCCTCACTTTCTGAGGTGAATATGGAACAGAAATTAAGGGGAAATCTCTCCAGTTGGACATAGGTGACAAACTGATGGGTTACAATAACCCGCTCTTAATATATCACAAATAACATAAGAAATATATTTTTACATTAATATCTATCCTAAATCACATTGCTAATTGCAATTGTACTTGTTTGTAGCTTAAATACTGAAATTTGCACTTAAAACTGTAATTTTTGTAACTTTTGGAGATGCCAGTAAAAAAAACTTGGCTGTGCAAGAAACGTTTTGGTGTTGTATCACTGAATTTCCTTCTGGTATGTTGGCAACACTGTCGTTTCTTACCTGGCGAAGAGATGGCACCACAAGGCAGAAGACGGCAAACCAGCAGAAGCAGTGTGATGCATTGGGGAATGTTCTGCTGGGAAACCTTGGGTCATTACCATTCATGTGGATATTACTTGATGCATACCACATACCTAAACATTGTTGCTGTCCATGTACACCCCTCAATGGCAATGGTATCCTCCTGAAAGAGGCAATGGCCTGTTTCAACAGGATAATGTTGCCCTGCCACAGTGCAAACATGTTTTAAGAATGGTTTGAGGAACAAAACAATGAATTTTAGGTATTGACTTGGCCTTCAATTAAGCAGCTGTTGGATGTGCTGGAAAAACAAGTCCGATCCATGGAGGCCTCACCTCCCAACTTACAGGACTTTAAAGGATCTGCTACTGACATATTCAGCGGTCTAATGGGATCCATGCCCCGATGAGTCAGGGCTGTTTTGGCAGCAAAAGCGGGGCCTACACCATATTACATGGGTGGTCATAAAATTACGGTTGGTCAATGTATAAAGTCCATGCTTCACCCGTCACTGTGGACATACTCCAAAAGCAATCTTCAGGTTCTGGGTTCCATAGTGATAGATCACAGTCCTGTACCTGTAAAGTACCCTGGGACTTAACATATTGCACCAAGCGCCTAGATGAGCATCACACATAGGATCCAGTACCCAAAGCAACTTTATAGGCTGTCCCCACAGTGCTGGGTCTGGTTATGGGTCCCAAGTTTGTACCAATATGGACATACTGCTTCTGCGTAGGCATTAACAGAAGTGAGGGTTGACTGAAGAATCAGCAGATAAAAAAGAAAAAATATAAAACTAGTGAAGCCGATTTCTCCACAACAGAGAAAAGGTCCATCTCCTTCAGATACTAGGAAGAAACTGAGGACTGGTACGGGCCTAGAGAGGGCAATGAAATATCCTTGTTTAAATAGAAGCCAGACACCACCTCTGGTAAAAAAAAAAAGCTGGAGTTAGACTTACTAGCAAACTCTTTCTAAGCGTCTCCCAGGACAGCCCCTGAGATGTAGCTCCTCCTCCTAGTGGGCAGGAAACACGTTACCTTTATTATAAAAGAAGGACCTCATGACTTCTCCCTCAGTTATCAAGAGTACCAACGGCTGGATCTGAAAAATATGCCAGAAAAACATAACATATGCCAACTTATACAATCAAAAATAAACGGTGGGAAGCTTGGCTGTCCTGGAAAGACAGTTACCGGTAAGTCTAACTCTGACTTTGCCCCCCAGTCATCAACCAGGACAGCCCCTGAGATAACCAAGAACCTACTTACTTAGGGGGGGGACCGCTGCTTGAGGCACCTTGGGTTCTGTGAAATCTTGAAGAAAGCTTGGTAAAAACCCTGGGGCAGTTCTCAAAACTATAGAGTCCTCTATTGCGCACATATAAGGTTCCCTGAGAGAAAGAGCTTGGAGCTAGTTCTTCTAGCCTTCGTAACTGGTACTAAGAAAACCGCTGTCCAAGTAGGAAACTTGAGGCTAGTTTCTGCCATAGGCTCAAAATGAGCAACATTTGGTCCTTTTAATACAACTGACAGACTAAGTTGGGCAGCTCATTATCTTGACTGGTCTTTTCTTGAACAGAGCTTTACAGAATCTTTGTATCAATGGATTGGGACACTTGTAGATACACCGTGAGTGCAGCTATCTGTACTTTCAAGGTGCTTAATGATAAATTCATATGCACGTCATCTTTTAAGAATTCCAGAATGGCAGATATAGAAGGTGACTCTATATCCTTTCCCTTAAGCCAAGAATTTAATTTTCTGCAGACTTTTCTGTAAATTGCTCTGGTAACTGGCTTGCAACAGTCCAACAGGGATGCAGTTACTCTTCGTGAAACTCCCATACTCCTTAAGATATCCTCCTCAGAAACCCAGCCGACAATCTTAGTCTTCCTACATGAGGGTGAAGTAGACAACCCTGGCTCAAAAGATCGTCCCTAGGGGGCAGAAGCCAGGGCAGGGTATTTGCAACACTTGAGAGAGGGGTTCTATGGGAGGCAATGAATTACAAAGCAGAAAATTCCAGTTTTGTAATGCATCTATCCCCAAAGCTGCTTTTTCTCTTCTGAGAGAAAAGAAAAATGTCTTGTCTTGGCATTTTCCTTCATCACAAATAAATCAGGTGGATCCCATAATTTCACTAAGCTTTGAAAAACTTGTGGATGTAGAGACCATTCTGCTTGATTGATCTGATGTTGACTTGGCAAATCCGTCAAGATATTTTGTTCTCTCAAAGATGAATCGCTGAGAGAGAGGCCAGGTTTTCTTCTTCTCCATCAGCAGTGGACTCCTGGTACCCCTTTGATGATTGATATATGCCATAGATGTGATATTGTTCATCAGGATCTGCAAATGGTGACCTCTTATAGTGTCTTGGAATGTCTGAAGGGCTTTTGTTTGCCTGTCTATTTAAGATGTGCTCAGACTAGGCCACATTGCCTGAGCAACTTCATGTTGTTGGAGCTCCTGTGTGTTCCGCTGTGTATCCTTTGTTGTCTTTCTGTGCACTGACCCCAGCTTCGTTCCTAACCTTGCTAGTTTTCCACCTGTCCTGACCTCGGCTTGCCCATTGGATTTCCTGTGTCTTCTCCCTTGCACCCTACTCCCATAGCGGTCTCTTCCACCTCAGCTGGGTGTACCTGGGGGCCGCGACCTGGTCTCAGCCTGCTGCAAGTCCATCCCCACCATCAGGGGCCCTGGTGAACAAGCAGGCTGGGGCTTAGATTCCGTGCCCTGGGGAACCCCAAGCTGTGGTTTTATAGCAACAACACATGCAGCGCTCTAATTGGTTAATATAAAGTAACATATAAGGTAATACGTGATGAACTACTAGTGCTTAGTAGTGATTGATAAGTGTCCTCAGAACATAATGCAATAGTCCCAATAAACCGTGCAAAAACGTGGTTGACTCCGTGCTGAAAAGTGTCTAATATTATGCACTCACCAGAAAGCGCATAATATGTGCATTTGAGTTGTCAGACCACTCCTGGTCCTAGAAAGTTGAACCTGTGTGGAAAATCTGGCAAGCTGTCACTCTGATGAGAATAAACTTTTCCTTGGCCAGCAGGGGGATTCCCGACATCCAGAGACCCTTAATAGCACTGATCCAGGTTCCTCACCCAGGGCACTCATATGAAGTATCCACCTTAAGAGAGGGGGGGGGGGCTTGACCAAAAAGCCCACCCCAAAAAACACTGATAGTGTAGTACGTTTCAAAAAAATCCTTTATTGCAGAGTAAAAAGACAGGTCACTCACAGGGTTTCCCAGAGTCAAAGATGGCCGCCGGCCTCCACGAGGTACGGTACGGCGTGACGTCACCGGCTAGGCTCCACCCTGACGCGTTTCGTGCGGACGAGCACGTTATCAAAGGGAGCGAGCACTAGTCAGACTTCCCGGCACTCTCCGCCATTATGGAAGAACGCTTCACTTCCTCCTTCTAGCGACGTCAACACGCTGGTATCTCAGGAGCGCGCACGTCCCCCAATGCGCCGGTGTCTCTCCAAGTCTGACTAGTGCTCGCTCCCTTTGATAACGTGCTCGTCCGCTCGTCTTTTGTCTGCTGACTGCTGGTCTCTGGATGTCGGGAATCCCTCTGCTGGCCAAGGAAAAGTTTATTCTCATCAGAGTGACAGCTTGCCAGATGATCCACACAGGTTCAACTTTCTAGGACCAGGAGTGGTCTGACAACTCTGGTGAGTGCATAATATTAGACACTTTTCAGCACGGAGTCAACCACGTTTTTGCACGGTTTATTGGGACTATTGCATTATGTTATGAGGACACTTATCAATCACTACTAAGCACTAGTAGTTCATCACGTATTACCTTATATGTTACTTTATATTAACCAATTAGAGCGCTGCATGTGTTGTTATTATAGTGTGAAGGTTTGACGTTTGTGCCTTTCATGCCAGCTGCTTGTTATTCATCTCCAAGCGCTCGTTAATTATTCTTTTTGCTGTGGTTTTATAGCGCTCACTACCATAGACGTGACAGTGTCATTATCCCTAATATAGACATGATCTTGCTGAAGTATACTAGCTGTTTGACTTGGATTTGAGATATCAGACTGGAGATTCTGTGAATCTACTCCATTGGCAAGAACACTCTCTGAGAAGTGGAATCCAGGATGTATCCCAAAACAGAACTTTTTAAGAAGGAATTTGATTGGATTTCCTCAGATTTACTAACCAACCTAACTCTGTTAGCCATTTCTGAACTACCAGAATGTCCCTACTCAGCTGTTCCTCTTTTGCTGCCGTCAGCAAGAGATCATCCAAATATGGGATGATCATTCCTCCTTGCAGTCACAAATGAGCTAGGGCTTCTGCCAAAATTTGGTAAAAATTTTTGGGGCCTAGGAAAGCCCGAATGGCAATGCTCTGCATTGAAAACGATGGACCTCTGTCCCTACTCTGAGTGCCATGCAAAGAATTTTTTGTGACTCCTTCCGAATTGGAATGTGCAAGTACAGTTGCAAGAAAAAGTATGTGAACCCCTTGGGATTACGTGGAGTTTTGCATGAATTGGGCATAAAATGTGCTCTGAACGTCATCTAAGTCACAACAATAGAAGAACACAGTCTGCTGAACATAATACTACACAAACATTAGATGTTGCCATGGTTTAATTGCACATAACATGTAAACATTCACAGTGCAGGGAGGAAAAAGTATGTGAGGCCCTAGCTTAATGACTTCTCCCAGAGCTAATTGGAGCCAGGAGTGAGCCAAACTTGACTCCAATCAGTGTGATGATATTGCATGTGTTGCTGACAGCTGTCCTGCCCTTAAAAAACACACACCTGTTTTGGGTTTACTGGTTTCAAGAAGCACTGTCTGATGTGAACCATGCCTCGCATAAAAGAGCTCTCAGAAGACCTACGATCAAGAATTGTTGACTTGCATGAAGCTGGAAAGGGTTACAAAAGTATCTCCAAAGGCCTTGATGTTCATGTGTCCACGGTAAGACAGACTGTCTACAAATGGAGAAAGTTTAGCACTGTTGCTACTCTCCCTAGGCGTGGTCGTCCTGTAAAAATGACTGCAAGAGCACAGCGCAGAATGCTGCATGGGGTAAAGAAGAATCCCAGAGCGTCAGCTAAAGACCTACAGATATCTCTGGCACATGCTAACATTTTTGTTGACACATCTACAATAAGGAAAACATTAAACAAGAATGGAGTACATGGGAGGACACCACAGAGGAAGCCATTGCTGTCCAAAAAGAATATTGCAGCACGTTTGAAGTTTGCAAAAGAGCACCTGGATGTTCCACAGCACTACTGGCAAAATATACTTTGGACAGATGAAACCAAGATTGAGTTGTTTGGGAAGAACACACAACACTATGTGTGGAGAAAAAAAGGCACAGCACACCAACATCAAAACCTCATCCCCACTGTAAAACATGGCGGAGGGAGCATCATGGTTTGGGGCTGCTTTGCTGCCTCAGGGCCTGGATGGATTGTTGTCATTGATGGGAAAATGAATTTCAGAGTTTATCAAGACATTTTGCAGGAAAACGTACGACCATCTGTCCGCCAACTGAAGCTCCGCAGTGGATGGGTGATGCAACAGGACAATGACCCAAAGCATACAAGTAATTCAACAAAACAATGGCTGCAACAGCACAGAATACGCCTTCTGGAGTGGCCCAGTCAGAGTCCTGACCTCAACCCGATTGAAATGCTGTGGCATGACCTTAAGAGAGAGATTCACACCAGACATCCCAAGAATATTGCTACACTGAAACAGTTTTGTGAAGAGGAGTGGTCCAAAATTACTCCAGATCGTTGTACAGGTCTGATCTGCAACTACAGGAAACGTTTGGTTGAGGTTATTGCTGCCAAAGGAGGGTCAACCAGTTATTAAGTCCAAAGGTTCACATACTTTTTCCTCCCTGCACTGTGAATGTTTACATGTTATGTGCAATTAAACCATGGCAACATCTAATGTTTGTGTAGTATTATGTTCAGCAGACTGTGTTCTTCTATTGTTGTGACTTAGATGACGTTCAGAGCACATTTTATGACCAATTCATGCAAAACTCCACGTAATCCCAAGGGGTTCACATACTTTTTCTTGCAACTGTATGTGTCTTGAAGGTCCAAAGTTGCCATGAAGCAGTTGAGCTGTAGAAAAGGAAAAAAAACTGATTCCATTCCATTCAAAATCGGAAAAAAATCGATTCCATCCTGAACCTCTTCTACCTTGTCACCTGTTAAGGGTCTGAGATTCACGATTAGCCAAAACTTTCCTGAATGCTTTTTTATTGCAAAAATGTGTGAATAAAACACTTTCCCTATTTCTTCTTGAAGGACTTGAATTAATACTTCTTGACTCAGCAGTTATCCTATTAAGGCTAGTAAGGCTTTTCTTTTTTCTGAATCTTTTGATAAATGTATCAGTAACCTTGAAGTAGGATTGATATCGATATCAAACTCTAGCTTGTAACACATTTCTACTAACTCAAGAACAAAGTGTAGGAGCGTTATGCTTCGCCATCGTGAAATTAAGTTCTGAAGCTTTCCTCCTATGATCTTGTAGTCATTCTGTCTTAGTGGACTTGTCAGGAGGACTGAAAAGGATTCCTGGTCTTCCTTTGCTCTTGCGACCTGACCAAAGTGTCTTTGGTCTTTCCTTGTCTTTTGTCTGCTGACATCCTTAGCCACGAAAAAAAAATGTCTCCGAAAAGTTCTTTTCAGGGAAACTTTCTTTCTATCTGCTGTACGCTCCAAAGCATCTTGTAGCAGGCCTGAGCCAAAAAGCAGATCTCCTGTAAAAGGCAAATTACACAACTGTATTTTAGAAGAAACATCCTCCTCCCAGGTCTTGAGCCATAGTGCTTTACGGGCAGAATTCACCAGGGCTGAGGTTTTTTACTGCTTCTGCTGAAGCATCCACCATGTAGCTTACTCCTGTGTAAAGTATGGGGAGAAAGGCTAGAAGCTGTTCTCTGGGAGTGCCTGCTTCAAAATGTGTTTCAGCTGAGCAAGCCAATATTCCATGTTTCATGCCACATAAGTAGTGGCCAAGGCTGGCTTCAGTCTTGTCATAGCAGCATCCCAGGCTCTCTTCAATAGGATATCTCCGCTTTTATCCACAGGGCCCTTCAGGGCTCTCATATCTTCAAACGCCAAGTCTGATTTCTTGGATACTTTTGCTAGAGGTGCATCATGTTTTGGGCACTTATTCCAAACCTTTGTTTGGTCTTCACTGAACGGAAACCTTCCCTTCAGAGAGTTAGAAGAAAAGGGCTTACTTTCTGAGATCTCCCATTCTTTCAAAATGGCTTCTAAAAGCACTTAGTGGACCGGAATAACTCTAGATTTTTTTCCTTTGTAGGCCTCTATACAGGTCGTCCTTGGTTAACTGCACTTTTTCTTCTTTCATTTCCAAATTATCATAAATTGTCCTAAGAAGCTCAGTCACTTCCTCCAAAGATAACTTGTCTCTTCAAGAACCAGACGTTCCTTCCTCTGGATCTTGATCAAAGTCAGATTTAGAAACCGAGCCCTCTGGGTCACGATCCTCATTTCTGTCTTGTTCTCCTCTCAATCCCTCCACCGAGGGTTCTGGCAGGGAAACTGAAGCAATACCCGGAGAGGCTGATACCTAAGGGGAGGGCTTGTGTGAGTCATATATTAAGGTCCTGAAAGTGTGAAATGTTGCTGCTAACTCTTCTTTAACTGTAGTCAGCAGATTGTTAAATGCCAAAGCGAACTCATTCTTCACCAGATTGTTGATACAGCTGTGACATAGTGGTTTGTTCCAGGAATAACTTATTTTGTAGCACAGTTTGCACACCTATCCTTTGCAGCTAGTGTTTTCCTCTTGACTGTAGCCCCTTCCTGCAAATGCCAAAATTATATTATTTAGTGGTACTGCCCCACTGACTTGAGAAACATCATCATCTGCAAACAATTCTGCACACTAGCCTAAAAACTTGCAATACCCACCATAGACAAGCAGCATACACAACAAAAACCACCAAGCACAAAGGTATAAGAAGGCATACACTATGCCTATAACCTGACTGGACCTGGCGCCAGATTCCTTCAGACCTTGAGCGGCCAACTCCATGGCCTCCTGCCCCTTCAACCACAAACTACAGCTTCTGCTGTAAGGATCACGGTTAAAAAAAAAAGACGAGAGTCGTGGCCCCACCACTACCTCCTGCGCCCACTGGATTGAGATCCACTGACCTTGGCGCATAGTGATGAGGCACGTGTGCTGGAAATGTCATCACTTCTGGGACTGATCGCAAGTGAAAGTTTCTGGTGGCTCAGGAGGATCACCATCCGGATCGCTCGCCACCACAACATGGCCTCTCACCTTTCCTTCTCCATGTAACAACAGGGAAGATGACTTGCAGATTGCTTCTTCTATAAGGAGGTTGTCTGCTATCCTTGAGGAGGGAGTGAGGCAAAAAATGTACACCCTGCCCCAAATCCATCTGCTCTTGAACAGTCCTTGAGCTGTGGTCCTCCTCCCATCTGATACAAAAAGGTTCCTGCAAAGGCAATGCATCTTCTCCAACCAGAGAAAACATAATAACTGAGGAAGAAGCCAGGTGGTTCTTCTTTTATAATAAAGGCAATGTGTTTTCTGCTTACACGGAAAAGGAGCTACATCTTAGAAGCTGTCCTAAAAGATGATTGGGGGAAAATAAAGCAGTCGGAAGCAACAAAACCTTATCCTTGCGTAAAACCAACAAAAACCCTTTTGGCAGAGCCAGACTTAAATAGATTAGATGGTAGATATGGCTAGCACATTTGTCTCTGCCCAGCTTAAGATCAGATCTGTTTCCTTCTGAGATGTGTGACTTCTTTTGCCTCCTTTGTGATTTACACAAGCCACCACTGCAGTGTTATTGAACTGTATTCTGACCGGGACACCCTTGAGAAGGTCTGTCCACCATAGAACAGAATAATTCACTCTCAGCACTAGGATGTTGATTGGAAGGTAAGCCTCCCCCAAAATCCAAGTTCCACGTGTAGTTGCCATCTCCTGCAATCCTTCACAGCCCAATAGGCTGGCATCCGATATGACAACTGTCCACAGACTGAAGATGCCTGTCTGCCTGGCCCTTGATGGCATAAGCACTCCTCTGCCTGACCCAAGAGAGATGATGGCACAGGTGACCACCAGGCCTACTTGTGGGCCATCAGCAACCACAAACAGAAAATCTGACCTCCTGCATAAACCGCAGCAGACACATGCGTACAGGTTCACATGAACTGCCCAAACCACATCCAAGGAGTGCAGAAAAAACTCCTCACAGTGCAAAGGGAGTGGATGCAAGCAAAGTAGGGCAATGTCCTCTTTCAGGGGAAAAAAAAACAAAAAACAGAGGGGCACGAATGTGAGCTGAGGTTTCTGCCATGCTCCATACAGAGCATGGCAGAAACTATGCCAGAGGCAGTAGGACTAATGCCCATAGACAATTCGGTAGTAATAGGCTATCAGAGTGGAGGTTAGTCGGGCTGATGCGCATATGCAAAATGGCAGTGGTATATCCCGCCCAGCACACAACCCCCATAGCCCCGCCCATCTGGCAAAGGGTGCTGAGCCACCAGGTAGTGCTGGTATGTAAGGATGAAAGCTCTTTTTTTGCTACAGGTGTTGGAAACGGCCGCCAGAAAGGCACCAACAAAATGGCTGCCAGCCAAGGCCACTCAAAGATGGCTGCCAGCTGTAGCCCCAGCATCGTTATAAGCCGGCAAAAGGAGGGGGCAAGTGCTCACATGCAACAAAGGCAGTGCCACAACCCATCCAGTGTCTGCTCCCCCACTATACAGGAAGCGGCGGTGAGCTTCCTGGTGGAAGCAATAGCTGAAAAGGATGAATGCCCAAAGTCAAGATGGTGGGTGCCAGGACCCCGTCCAGTAGGCTGCAAAGCTGCAGCCAAAATCCCACACCTAATGGCCCCCCACTGCCGCAGGGCATCTACCTACTGGAGAACAATGACGGGAGGACTAAGGGCAAACAGTGCCACCCCACATCTGCAGAACACTGAATGCCCATCGAGGAACCTAGGTAGGACAAGTGATGCACATCACATGCAGGCAAGCCCCATGTCCTGGGAAGAGGGGATGGGTTGGGGGTGAGAAAGACCACCACCAGATCAGGAGGGAACCCTGCAGGATTGACTAGCCTAGGGAGTACTCGGCCCCTCACTGTGTCCACTTACCCTCGCGCAATCCAGTGGAGCGTGTGGGTAAGGCACCGATGACAGATCCTCCTCGCCACCAAAGTGGGGAGGCTATTGGCCAGTGTAATCCTGTTACATGGACTCTGGTGCCCATTCATATGTCCCCGCAAGATGTTTCACTTGCAGGCTGTCGCAGTCCAGGATGGGGCTTGTCATGGCTGACCCAGTGCGGAGCTAAAAAGGTCTGCGCGCTTGTTGGCCAGACCGCTGCATCTTGATTATCCAGCCTGTCACCCAGCCTGGCTGTTGATTAAAGATCTCCACAGGAAAAAAAATCCCAGGAAAAAAACAAATTGAAAAAAAAAAGTTATCGAACCACAGGTTCCTCCTGAAACACTAGGCAGAAATAACTGAGCTGCCTATAGCAGGAGAAGGGGGTTTACACCAGATAGCACCACCTACTGGCAGTCCTGTGTTTTTTTTTCTGCCCAGTGTCCTACTCCTGTAGGTGGCATTATAAACCCTACGGTCAAGATTAAGAGAGCCGTGTCTGTAAAAGGATGATTTCCACTGTGTCAAGGGACCCAGCTTTTTGAAGGAGACCCTCATTTTCTTTTGACTGGGAAAAGGCATACTCTTTTCACCTGTAATCTTCTTCATGTAGGTATCCAAAGACTCCCCAAAACGTCATTCACCATAAAAAGGCATTATTCTTCTCTTAGTCTTCTCTTAGAGGCTGGTTCAGCTGACCAACACTTTCGCCAGAGAATTATAATATTTGTACACACAAAAGCACAATACATGACAATTGACTTGCCGCTTCATTCCTTTTACTATACCCTTGGTGATCTTGTTTACCTTGGGTTGACATTTCTCTTTTGTTTTTGTTTTTTTGCTAAGGATGTAATATATACAGCAAGTGTATATTTTTCTTAATGGACAGTGCCCTCTGCTGGTTCTGTGCAGCCTATATCAGATGGTGTCAGATGCTTCAGCGCTACTCTGGCAACCCTAAGAAAATGTTCAGTGGAACGAAACATGCCAGGGCCAAGCGGTAACATCAGCACACCAGCTTGATCGCTTGATCAGGTGCCATTAGTTTGGTTATATTTGTTTTGTTTCTGTCTCTACTTTTAGAAGCATGATACTTAGCTTTTAATAAAGTGGTTTAAATACACTGCACAATAAGGCTTTCCTCTTCCCTTGCGTGATTTCCATACCATTACATGCCTAGCAGTGGGTCCATCGTACATCCTGCTGGGAAAGATTGGGGATTATCTGACTAGATGACATATTACAAGCTATTTTAGACCTCCTTTTATTTGGGATCTCAACTTCTGCCAAGCGTGTGATTATGATGGTGATGTCAACTTTTAAACAGTGGATTTTACAAGTACATATAGTTGGACTTGTTTTTTTAACATATGCATTGGGGAATATGATTTATATATGATTTTTATTTGTCAGTTGACGGAGAGTGTCACTTCTGTAGTCCACACAGTAGCATGGGGCTGATAGAAATAATTCCAACTGGTGTTGGGAGGAACGACTATCTTTAATACCTCTTGGGTTGTCTTAGCTTTCCAGTGCCCATGCTGGTCACCTAGAGACCCTCAATCACAGCAAATTTTAACTTAAGACATTTGTGGACCTCTTCAGTAATTGGAAAAATGGTATTTTAGTTTTGGTGATACTATGGAGGGTGGACCTTCTTCCACAGATGAAGAATGTTCTCCAGCATAAGTCAGGATAAACAGGACCCTGCAACGCAAGAAGGGCCTTGTAGGACTGCGACCCAATGCAACGGTGGATCCTTAGCACAGAAAATTATTTCAATTGGATTTAGTTCTCCAACAGAGTGGAGGGGTTGGGGTAGAGAGTGAACAAATTGGGAAAGTTGAGCAAAGCACCAGTGGTTCATGAAGGTAGGGTGTGAGCCTCCACAGAAAGCCTGTAGTGATTTTATTGCAGTGTTTAGAAGAATGGGACATAGCAATGGTGGGTGCTCAGAAAAAAAAGATTTAAATCCTTTATCAAATAATCCCAGCAAGAAAAAAATGATGGTTAAGTAAAGACAATAAAGGGGAATTAAAGTCCCAAGAATAACAAGCACATAATGTATCCCAAATGGCAAGGGAGGATATAGTTAAAAGGAGAGGCTGAGGGTGCCAATGCCTTGAAAGAAAGCAGGATCCAAGGGGCTGCAGAAAGGTCCCCCTCATAAAAGTCGGATTTCAAGTCCATCCAAACCTTAGTTAGAAATACAAGTCAAGGCTATGGCATTATCATACAACTTAAAATTTGAAAGTGCAAAGCCTCCTGCTCGTTTAGAGCGAAACAGAATATCGCAGGAGATTGGTCGTTTCCCTTTCCACACAAAATGGGATATACGTGATTAGAGGGTAGAAAAGAAACCTGCAGGACACAGAGGAATCATCTGAAAAACAAATAGAACTCTATAGAGAATTTTCATTTTTACAATGTTAATTTTGCCCAGCCAAGTGTGACAAAGGGAAGACCAATGAAGAAGGTCTGATTTTATACAGTTTCAGAGGGGAATATAGTTATTCTTGAATAAACCAGAGAGGCGGGGTGTTACGTATATACCTATATATTTTAACTTGATGATTGCAACTGAAACAGGAAATGTTTTATTAAGTTGGCTGCAGTCACTGGGATTGAAATATTAGTCATTTCAGATTTAGACATTTATTTTAAAGTTGGACAGGGTCTGAAGAAAAGATATAGCAGCCAATAGGTTTGGTAGGGAAACTCTGGGTTGCTGAACACAGAAAAAAATATTGTGAGCATATGTGGCAAATTTATGGGTTGTAGGTTCATAGTAATGCTGTGGATATCAGGATTATCAGGATTAAGCCTTACCAAGGACAGGAAGGGCTCCAAAGAAATGGCACTCAAAAGTAGGGACCAGGGACATCCTTGCCTGTTACCATCGTTCAAAATAAAGGGATCACTTCATAAACCATTTTTTCTAATCTGCGTTATTGGGGAGGCATAAAGAGAGGATATGCAATGTAGCATATTGGTGCCAAAACCTCCAAAAAATTAAAAGTAGGTAATCCCAGTCCATCCAATCAAATATTTTTTTTCAACGTCCATAGAAAGCAACTGGGTGGGCTGGGATTGTTCCCTAACTCGGGAAATAAGGGATAAAGTCCTCAAAGAGTTACCTCTGGCTTTGTGACCTGGACCAATGCAGGTCTGGTTGGGCTTTATCCAAAGTGGGAGATGTTGGCATAAAGTTTTACACCCACATTTAGTAAGGAAATTGGATGGAAACTACTGCAACACGTAGGGTATTTCCCATGTTTTGGAATGACTTTGTGGTATGGGATTCCAGGCATCCCTTCATTCCCAAAATGGAATTAGCAGTGAGATAGGGGAGTAAAACAGCCTGAAACTTATTATAATAAGGAGTGGTAAGGCCATCTGGCCCTGGGGCCTTACCAAGTGGCACAGACTTCAGTGCTTGTAAGAATTCCTCTTCAGTAAAGAAACTGCTTAAATGAAGAGAGATTTTCTTCAGGAACAGTAATCTTGTTTGGGGGTGGGGGTGCTTGTGATGATCGCGGCGTCAGACCCCACCCCTTCTCACCAAAGTCGTGACCGAAGGACTAGCCAATCTAAAACCATGCTGTCACGTGCGTAACAATGCCACGCTCAGCTGCACCCTGCACACAGATTTTCAAGCTAATGGACCACAACCTGTGTACCTGCAGCCTGAGAGCAATTGTTACTGGGTCAGGTTAATTACGCAATTAACCCATCACACTGCCACCACCTCCTTTTTGTACAGAGAAAGGGGAAACTCGGCATTATCAGCAATAACACTATGATGTTTGAATAATCATCCATATACCACTGTCACCGCAGGCAGGGATATATAGAGGTTTAAACACACACAGTAGCGCTCTTCAGAGGCAGGGAATCTTAGTTTGCATTAAAGAGCTTTAAAAACAGTTCAACACTTTCAGAAAGTAAGATTTATTACTAAAAAGGTCAAAAGGGTGCAATAAAAATATTTACAGAAAAAAATGTAGCCAATATATCTATATAAATATACAAATAGCAATAGCACAGCAAAGAGATAACAGAAAGAAGTTTAGAGGGATAAAGTACTTGCCATCAGTCCTGGTTTTAAGCAGATCAGGTTTCAGAGCCAAAAGGATGCCTTATCTCCCAAACTTAGTTCTGATGTTAAAAGGGAGAATCTTCAACTTAACTTAACTCATCTTAGCTCAGCTTTTTCTAGGAACTCAGCAGGGTGTCTCAAAGCAGAGAACCAATCACCTCATTTGGGGAGGGGTGTTGGGGCGGAGACCCAAGCTAGAACCAAAAACTCTCACAGTTGAGGTCATGGTTCATAACTTATTCTCGGTGCATTTAGCAGCCTTGCTACTAGTAGATTAATACGTAGAATCACCTGCGGAATGTCTAGGTATGAAATATGACATACCTGCTTGGATGGTTAAGGAGATATAATTTTCTGCTCTCCTGTATATGCCAGCTAGGGGGTGTAATATATCAGGCGACTTGTATTAAAGTGAGCCGTCCGAATATGTGCTCCATGTTTATGTAATTATGTCCTATTTGAAGATACAAAATTATATGGAAAAGTGAGTTTTTAAATGTAAGTCTGTTTTTACGACTACCTGGAATGTCTTTGAAGCTCAGTGAGGGCTTGGTTTATGGTTTTACGATCCCTTCTCCAGCAAGAGTCTCGCAGACATAGGGGCACCAGCTAGTGGGGTTTATAGCCATGATGCCCTCCCAATGAGTTTGCTGCCTGTGATCTGTCATCATCCAGACCACATGTCACTCAACAGAAAGGGAGGGGGGATATCGGAGGAATCCGATTTGGGAGAGAGAGATACAAGATGGAGGGGTTTGGAGCAAAATGGATGACCGCGTCCATCTATGTGTGCATGACCGAGGGAGATTTTATTGCTTTGTGGGGGTGCTCAGTAAGGTTCGCCAATATCCAGTCTTGGGTCTCATGCATACACCTTAAATGACCACGGTGCAGCAAATACAATGCAAATACCGGTCACTGGGATCCCGGGTATTCCAATCACCAGCAGCTGCTCTGCATGTAGTGATGGTCTAAAAAGAACCAAGCCATTCCACTGGGATGCCAAAGCTTGTATCTGCAGATCCAGTGGTTACCTGCAATTAGGGACACAATCTTTCTGCATTCAGGAACAGACACTTGTTCCTAGCCACAGGTAACCACAGGATGTGCAGATACAAGTGGATACGGGTTTCCAGTAGTGGACAGCCTTGGTTCTTTTCAGCCCATCGCTCAGGTGTACAGGCTAAGCAGCTGATGATTGGAACACCTGAGATCCCAGCTGTAGGTATTTATGGTATACGTGCTGTTCAGTTGATGATCTGTTCCTTAGGACGACCGTAAATCAAACCTAAGAATAATCGACCGATTTTCGCTCTGTTAGTGGGGCAATGGCCCCGGCCGATTTCCGTGGTTCCTCCCCATTTCATTTATTGGGCATGCTGGAAAATATGTGAAAAACGACCGATTTTCGAAATCAGTGGTGGCACCATCGGATTACAGAACGAACAATGTTTTCGATTTTTGATCGAAAAATCATTCAGAATTTGACCCATGTATGGCCTGCTTTAGTATAGTGCTTTCAACAGCTGATTCCAACTGTTCAGACGAAAATAAAAACGAAGGTGCACACTAGAAATTTTTTTTTCTGTAAGTTCAACGTCCAATTTCTCTTCAACATGGGGTCAGGGCAGGAGCTGTGGAACGGACAGGCAGGCCTAGTGGCAGGGTCACGTGCTGACTGACAACCACCACCCACAGACCGGAGTCCCTCCGGGCGTGGAGTCTAAGTCCCAGGCTGCCCTTCACCAGGGCCCCTGATGGTGGGGATGGACTTGACGCAGCCAGGAACCAGGTCGCGCCCCCCGAGACACCCCAGCTGCAGTAATGGCCGCCGCCAATGGCGTGTAGCTGGTAGGAATCAGATCAGACAATAGCGTAGTCGGGCAGGCCGGGTCGACAACAACGGGACAAACGGTACAGAACAGTAGACAAGAATAACAGGTCACAGGCCGGGTTCAGCAACGGGAGGTCAGATTATTATTATTATTATACAGTATTTATAAAGCGCCAATAGTTCGCTCAGCGCTGTACATTACAAAGGGGGACAGAACATGTGACAGAACAATACCAATACAATGCAAAACATGAGGGGATTGAGGGCCCTGCTCTTTCGAGCTTACAATCAGATCAAAGGAAAATGCAGAAAATGGTCTAGTCAAAAGCCGAGTCAGATTCCAGGTGAGTCACGAGAGTATAAACAGAGCTACTGCAACACTAACACACAAGACACGAATGCAGAGAGCATTTGCAGACAGCAGGCTTAAATGTGATGAACCACACCCTTCTGAGGAGGAGCCGCAGAAGCCTGAAGGCATAAAGGTTCCCACCATGCTTTGCAGAAACCCAAGATGGACACCAGCACATGGGATGCACAAGCTCTGAGGAAAGGTAGGACCTTGACACATGGACAGTAAACGTATGGAAATAATTGAACGTATTTGGTGGACATGGCTAAAAAGGTCATGTACACTATATCACTTCCTCTGCTACTACGCTAGTACGTAGCAACATTTGCCTTTGTCATTTAATAATTTTCATGCAAGTTATTCTAATTTTTGGTTACATCATAATATGCACCTCCATGGAAAATCGGATAATTGTTCGTCCGATTTTCTCATTGTGTGTACTGGGCTTAAGACTGGATAACAAAAGCCAACCTTACTATGCAACCTGAGTAGGTCTTTGTGAAGTTGGGCCAATTTGTTGCATTTAAAAACCATTTACCAAGTGCCTGCTGCATATTGTTACACAGTGAAAATATGCAGCGAGTACCAATTATAATTTTTTAAAAACAGTTTATATCATTACAGCGTTAAAGAAAAATAAATCAGAATGAATCCAAGTAAGAAAATTAGTTCAGGAAGAATATAGCTGGTGTATATTAAAAACCTTAGGATTGCAGCTACAAAAACACTGTTGCACTCCGAAAAGTATCCTCGCACGAATCTCTCTTAGGAGGGCATTTGGCAGGCAGTGAGGAGGCATTGTATTGTCTTCTCCCCACCTGTTTTAAACCTTTAAAGCCTGCACTAGCATGCCAAAATTGTGTCCATATTCAGTTGAACGGGTTGCATTCAGAAAGTAAGACTGCCCACTGAACACTACAGGGGGATCATTTTTGCTGTGTTGCAATACAAAGCCTCAAGGCCCTACTCCACTGCCACGTTTTTACCACCCAACACAAGGCCTTAGAATATTAGAGAGCTGAACCCCCCTCATTTGCTGAACATACTCATTCACTAAATCAAACCAGTGGGAAGATGCTGAATCAGAGGGTTGAGAGGAAACCGAGGGGCTGCCGGCCCTAGCCTTAACAGATTTTTTTGAAAAATGCTTTATTTCCTAAGAGAGGACAATTGTGAGGGAATCAGTCTTTGCAAGACAAGAATAATGAGGCATCTCTAAAAATGCAGCTCAGAATGTCAGATGTTAGGGGGGAGTCCTGACTGAGGGATAAAGGAGGAGAAATCCCTGTGCTTTGACCTCCTGTGAGGAAAAACCGCAATGCTTCAAAATGTAAGAGGAGACCAGATGTCTGTGGAACTACACCTCCCCTCTGTGGGTCCTCCATGCTGCCTCTATGGGGTACTCAAGCTCTCCCATATAGGCAGCAGGTTTGCACAATGTCGAGTCCCCAGTGGATGAACTGTCCATAATCCCTGGCATGCTGAACAAACCCAGGTATAGTGACTGCATTGCCTATTTAATCACTCTCCTTAAAAGAGAAGTATGGGGTTTCCTTTTTTTTTTTCTAAATCATACTTACTTAGGTGGATGCAGCATTTGTCCAAGGGTGAGAACTCAGCGTTCACATGAGTTCACACAGCCGCTCTGAACAGAGTGTGGTAAGTCACCGCTCTCTGCTCTGCTCCCCCACCCCGCTAACTGATGTACTGGACTGGGAGGGGGAGGGAGGGAGCGGCTAGCTCAGGTTTCCAGCAGATCGCTGAGAGGCTGAGCCAGATGCCGCTCCAGACCCTGGGGTGAATCCCGACTCTGAAGTCGGGATCTTTCTCCAGCCTGGACCGCCTAAGTGATGTCAGCCGACAGTGGGCTTCAGCCCACTGTCAGCTGAAACCAGGTCACAGAAGTGCAGAACAAACTGCATTCCTGTGATCCACAGAAGTACAGCCAAAAGCGCTTTGGCTGTACTTCTCCTTTAAACAGAATACTCTGAGCCTCTGCAAAGCGATCGTTCTGCGTGCCAGGATATTCCAAATGGCGTCTTCAAAGGCACAGTACCTGCTACAGTGGTGGCTGCATATGTACCCTGCTTACTCATGAGAGTTCAAAGATGGCACCCACACATGCAGTGAGATGTAAGGAGGAAAAATATGGTTGTGGCACCCGAAAAGTGGTTTAAACTGGCAGTTAAGCGCCAACACAACACCAAACAAGATCTGCTCTGTTCTATTTTCTGCTCTGATGTTTGACTCCTTGTGAGTATACTACCACTGTGAGTTTGATGAACAGTATCCTCAACCTTTCAGTTATGAGGTCCAGTAGAGAAGTGACAATCGCATGGTGAGGATCTCCATATGCCGACTGTACAAACAGGGTGCCGATATTCCTTCCCTGACTCTAGTGGCTCGCGTGTGGTGATGCAGTTTCCGCTGAAAGAGCAAAAAAAGGAGCAGCCCTGGGACACCGTCAGTAATCAAATATACTAAAGCATTTACTGCCTTGGAGAGGAGACAGACCTCCTTGACAAGGGAGAGGGGTCCTGTCCCATCTGTGTTTGTCCTTCTGTAGTGCTGCAATGTTGAAGAGACCGAAGAGGATTGCCTCCATTGAGGACACCTTTTGCCTCTGGGCTTGCATTCATCTATGAAGTAATGAGCTGCTCTGCATCAGGATGACTCCAACTTGTAGCCTTGGTAGTTTCAGCTCCTCTAGACAGCAAAAGACTTTTGCTGAGCTAGTTTCCAGGATCAAGCCCAAGTACTCAAAGCATGCCAAAATTGGGGATGATTTCTGGTAATCTACCAGCTACTTGAAACTCCACAGGGAATGCAGACTGTGTAGTAGATCCTGAAAAGATGATGCCTTGATAATTGGATTGGTAATTAATATGCAGCTTGTTCTCAGATCTAGCAGCATGAGGGTAAGTCTTTGGTTAACAATCAGAGATGTGGCCATACTGCAACAGATTGGAAGTGCTGATCCCTCAGTGATAAACCGAAACCTTAGATGAAAAAGGAAGAATAGGACATAGGCATGCATCTTGGTTGTCCACTGAGGCCATACATCCTTACTATTCCAGAAGGATTAAAGAGATTGAAAGTTTTTAAGATAGACAAAACTGAGGTCAATGTATCATGAAATCAATGGGCCCGTGTGCAAGATCAAAAGTAGGCCCTAGGCACTGAGTAAAAATAAAAGGTGTGGCGTGAAAAAGAAAAAGTGGGCATGGCTCAAACTGCGCTAAATATTGGGCATTACTTAAAGGGGTGTGGTTAAATAGAGTCTGAGATGTGGTAATGTTAACCAGTTGCCACCCGGGTTATAATACCCGAATGAAGGCTACAGCGAGGCTGTCCAGTTCTGGGAGGGCGTCATATGACATCCTCCCGTGATTGCGCTTTCCACAAGCCCCCTGCAGCGTGCATCAGCGAGTGTCCGTGATCGCTGTGTCTCTTTCCTCACACTGATACTGAGTGTGAGGAAAGGAGAGAGACCGGTTGCTACACAGTGAGTTTTTCTTCTCTACTGTGCCCAACAGTGCTTATTAGTTTATCAGTACCCTATAGTTCCCAACAGTGAGTGCTTATCAGTGTCCATCAGTGCCCTACAGTGACCATCAGTACTGCAGCTTATCAGTACACAACCGTACCCTTCAGTACCCTACAGTGCTCATCACTGCCCTACAGTGTCCATCAGTGCTGTCTCATCACTGCAGCTTATCAGTGTACATCAGTGCTGCCCTATTAGTGGATCCTCATCAGTGCCCATCAGTGCCAGCTTATCAGTGCAGTGTATAAGTGCACATCAATGCAACCTCGTCAGCGCCCAGCAGTGCAGCCTCGTCAGCGCCCAGCAGTGCAGCCTCGTCAGCGCCCAGCAGTGCAGCCTCGTCAGCGAGGTAATCTTCTTAATGGTTTATCTCTTCACTCCCAATAAGTGGAAAAAACTGCATAACACCACCTTTGTGAATTACTGCCACCTCACACCTTAACCATTTGACCTACTAGAACTTCAGTCAATTGCTCCTTGAACACTTTTTGTCCATGGGTAGTGGGGAATTTCTATTGGCGGGCATACTTTCACCTTTTAAACCTTACGGGATCCACCATTATATATGCACAAAGAGTCAACGATCATAGTGTAGATCATATTAAAAAAACATGGTTTTGCAAAAGATAATTATAATATATAAAGGTAGTGCACTAGACTGGTGCACTGCAGATGATACACATGTAACTCCACAATTGTCCTGGATGAAGATGGCACCTTGTGGTTGTGTGGTTGTGGCTGGTTGCCTGGTTTGTATGTGTAGCACTATTTGGTAACAATGTGTGCTCTGTATTCCTCACCGGTGCTATGCAAGCAAGCGGATTCCATGGATGATGTTCATGTCACTTACTCCACGCCCTTACATGTTACATCAAAATGTGGCTTCGTCAGAGGCATGGAGGGGTTGTGTCATGAGTTGATTGAAATAGCTACTAGTCTTATTGGTAACCATGGAAACCCATCGATAATCTGGATAGTTTGCCATTACTGAGAACTGTGCAAGGATCACCACAGCCCACAGTCACCAGAATGTCTAAAAAAAATATGTTCCACTGAGGAGGCATACTAAATCCTAAGCATGACAGATGAGAGCAGCGGGAAGCTCTCTGTATCTGAGATGGATTCTGATTTGGATTACAAGCCCATTTTAAGCAGTGTGCCTGCTACAGAATCAAGGAGGAGGAAAGTGTGCCCACCAAATAAAGTGATTCTGGCGAGGAGCAAGCTACCACAAGTAGCACAGCGGCATCCACCAGTAGCACAGTGGCAACCTTCAGAAATGGAGTACCTCTGCAGGAAAGGCCAGGTACTAGTGGGGTGTCACTTCAGCCACAAAGGGTTAGGATCCCTGCCAGTCTCCTATATGCCCTTGCAAACTGTTCTGCTTCACGTTATTGAACTGTTGTATAACACTAGTCAGATAGTCTAACAAAAAGCACAAACAAAACACGTGTCAGTTCATTAAACATTATACAACAGCTTCATCCCATCAGTGAGTGCACTCACGGACAATTCCATCATAAGTCCAGGAATAGCTTGGAGCTCCACTGTATGCTACTTGCTAGTTTCAGAAGCAGTCACGAAATGGAGGATAGGAAGTTCCAGGTTAGAGGTTATTGCCTCTATGTGAAAATTACCACTTCCTGACAAATCCTGATATAACTAGGCATAATAACGCTAACCACTAGATGGCAGCAACATCACATAACATTACAGTATATTACATACATTTATTTTCAACAATATGGGCAGAACACTCCCTCTGGCATAATTTATTATGCCACTACCTATGTAACAACTGCTATGCAGAAAAACCACGCAAACAGGAAAATGGAATCCTAGCTAATCTGAGACTAAAACTATAATGTCATAGTTGAACCATTATCCCTCCAAAAACGGAGTATATATACGGTATACCAGCCTTTCTCAACCTTTGGAAGTTTGGCAAGAGACAAACGTCCACCCACTCTCAACAATCCATTCTTGTCTACGAAGGGGCTGAGCTTTCTAAGACGGCTTTGTTTTGAGAATGTCTTTTGTTTTGTGATGCAGTCAATTTCCTTCTGGAAATGTTTGTCCCGAACAGAAGAAACCACAACAGACTCCGCCTGAGAAAGTTCCTCTAGACCGATCCGCCCATGGAAACTTTCCCACCTTCTGACCTGATCGCTATTGGTTTCCCTCCAGAAGGTTTTAGCGACGTGGATGAGTCTGGCTAGGGTTTTAACTAATATCTTCCAGCAAGAAAATCTCTCAAAGCAATGTGAATGAAGTGCTTCAGAAGCTTTGGTACTGAAACTTGTAATTTCCGATCTGATTTCAGGGTCAGCTTTGGGCTCTATGAGTGGATAAACATTAGCAGTGTCTATATCCTTACAGTGTGGTGGGTACAGAAAGGATGGGTCTGAGAACCATATAGAGTTCTGCAGGCATGCTGCTTGAGTAGGTCTAGTAGCAAAATCTGCGGGGTTTTGCTCTGTAGATACATAGATCCACTGATCTGGGTGTGTAGATTGCCGGATTCTATTTACTCCATTGGAGACATACAGATAGAATCTCCTTGTGGTGTTGCAAATATACCCTAGGACAGTCTTGCTATCAGTGACGAATTTCACAGCATCAAAGTCAGTGTCTAGTTCATAAGTGATTAGCTCAGACATTTCGACTGCAAGTACAGCAGCACACAACTCTAAACGAGGAATCGTGTGAGCTGGTTTAGGGCTTAATTTGGACTTTCCTATAACAAATCCAACATGGCACACATTTTCTGCATCAATTACTTTCAAGTAAGCCACTGCACCTATCGCTATGGTGGATGCGTATAAGAAAATGCACTGTTCTTTCCTGTGAGCTGTTGATAGAGATATGGGAACATAACATCTGTCTATCTTTAGGTGCTCTAACACTTTTCCCAGATGACAGTTCCCGAACTAAGGCCTTACCCTTTATTGTCACAGGTGACACAAACCCTAGGGGATCATAGAGGCTATTTACGGTGGATAGAATTCCTGTACGTGTAAAGGGCTTTCCCTCTGAAGAAACTCGGAAAACAAAAACTGTTTTGACTCAGGCCTAGGCTTCTCTGCAGAGGAAGGGTGTCTGTACCTAGGCAAAGATCTTTAAGGTCCTTAGTTCTGTCTGCTACAGGGAAGGCTTCCATTACTCTTTGGCTGTTGGAAGCGATTTTATGAAGACGCAGATTGGATTCTGCCAGCATTTGCTTTACTGAGGATGGAAATTTCATCTTCAGGCGTGCTAGCAGAAGCGATTCCATCATCTACATAGAAATGCCTCAATACAAAGTGGCTTCTTGTCCATAGAACTCCGCATTTTTCTGGGCAGCCTTTTGCATGCAGTATATAGCGACAGCAGGAGAGGGCCTATTGCCAAATACGTGCACTTTCATTCTGTACTCGACAATTTCCTTGTCTATGTCATTGTCTTCATACCAGAGAAAACATAGAAAGTCTCTATGGTCTTCTCTGACAAGAAAGCAATAAAACATTTGTTGCACATCTGCTGTGAAAGCAATGGGTTCTTTTCTGAAGCGCATAAGGACACCTAGCAAAAGTATTGTTTAGGTCAGGGCCACTTAACAGTACGTCGTTTAAAGAAACTCCTTCATACTCTGCGCTGGAATCAAAAACTATTCTGACTTGGTTAGGTTTGTGTGGATGGTAAACACCAAACATGGGTAGATACCAGTGTTCCCTATCTGTCTCAATTGGTCCTGCAACTTCAGCGTGATCGTTGTCCAGCATCCTTTTAATGAATTCAGTGAAATCTCTTTTCGCTTCTGGCTTTCTTGGTAGTGTTTTGCTGAGTGAATGCAAACGCTTCATGGCTTGCTCCCTGTTACAAGGCAAGACGCGTCTGGGTGTGCGAAAGGGGAGAGGGGCCACCATACTGTGATTGTCATCTTGGTAGGCCTCTCTATCCAAAATCTGTAAGAAGGTCTGATTTTCTATAGAGAGGGCCTGTTTATCGTCATCTTTAGTTTTCTGGAACACTGTAATCCCTAGATTGTCTGTCTCAATGTCGGAATTGACTTCTTCTTTGCCATATAGTGTAGAAGAGTCCCAGTGTTGTGTTGACCTGCCAAAGCTTTCCTTGACAACGAAGCTGTCGTGACAGGGACTGAGAAGAGATGTGCGTCCATTTGTTAACACAGATGTCTTCAAAATACTAATGTTGTCAGGCTGGTGCACTGTCCCCAGGCAAACGTCTCCTACAATGACCCACCCCAGGTCCAGTCTCTGTGCATAGGGGGCATTGTAAGGTCCATTGATTTGCTGGCGCACCTTGTGTACCTGAAGGATGTCTCTTCCAAGAAGTAGAATAGAAACATCTGGCTCAACAGCTGGGATAAGGTGAGCAATGTAGCGGAGGTGAGAATGATGATGGGCTACTTCTGGAGAGGGAATCTCTGTTTTGTCATCAGGTATCATGCCACACTCTATTAGGGTAGGAAGTAGGAACTGCACTTTCTTATTGAAGGATTCAATGGTAAAGTCAGTAGCTCTTCTCCCTGCAGTTTCAATTGTTCCCGCACATGTCCTTAGGGTGTATGGAACTGCACTTGCCTTAATGTTAAAGGTATCAAAGAAGTCTGACTTTGCAAGGGATCTGTTGCTCTGTTTATCCAGCACTGCATACATTTTCACTGCCCTTTCTCTCTTGCCAGTGGGATATACAGTCACTAAACAGATTTTAGAGCATGATCGTGCACTCTTGCCTTGTCCACATACTTCAGTGCAATTCGACATTACTGAAGAGAGTGGGGTCTCTTGTTGCTCCCTGCCCTTATCTTTCATGGGTTCTACAGTTTTTAGTGGATTCTGGTGCTTTATTTCTGGTTTGCTGGCGCCCACTGACCTCTTGTGGTTGATTGGGCCTGCCCAGGGGGTCTGTACATCTTGGCCTGAATTCCTTTGCTTCAGGGTTAAGAGACTGTCCCTTTGTATGTACATCAGTAAGGTTCTGAACATACTCACTTGTACGATGTGCAGAGGATAGAGGTTTTTCTGGAACCTTTGGGTCTTTATATGCTTTTTCACTTTCTGACCGGCTTGTTCCCATGTAGGCAGTGGCCTCTGCTTCAGCAACTGCAGTCTGTCACTGCAGGATAAGCAATTTTGATTCTAATTCCACCTCTTCTTGTGCTATGGCAGCTTTCTTAGCTGCTATCTCCTGCATCATCATGGCTTTCTTAGCTGCTACCTCCGGCATCATCATGGCTTCTTTTTCTGCCTACTGTAGCTGGACACTGGCAGCTTCTACCTTGGCACAAGCTCTAACTGCTGAGGAACTTGCTGAGGACATCTTGCTAGATCGTGAAGATCTGAACACATGTGACTGTGCATCATCTTGCTGGGCGCTGGGGATGTTATCCCTACCTTGCTGTGTCAGCGGTAGTGTGTCATCAGCCCGGTACTTTGTTCCTGATCTTAGACTCATGCTGCAGTAATGGCGTCTCCGTTTATTCCAGACCGCCACGTGGGTGTCCTTTTACTGTTCTGCTTCGCGTTATTGAACTGTTGTATAACACTAGTCAGACAGTCTAACAATAATTCAGAAGTCAAGAAATGTGAGACATCAGATCTGTATGTATTCTTTGTTCTGAATAACTTTGTAAAACTACAACATAAGCACAAACAAAACATATGTGTCAGTTCATTAAACATTATACAACAGCTTCATCCCATCAGTGAGTGTACTCACGGACAATTTCACCATAAGTCCAGGAATAGCTTGGAGCTCCACTGTATGCTACTTGCTAGTTTCAGAAGCAGTCACAAAATGGAGGATAGGAAGTTCCAGGTTAGAGGTTATTGCCTCTATGTGAAAATTACCACTTCCTGACAAATCCTGATATAACGAGGCATAATAACTCTAACCACTAGATGGCAGCAACATCACATAACATTACAGTATATTACATACATTTATTTTCAACAATATGGGCAGAACACAAACCCTATATGGCTTCTTCTTAACTCAGGAGCAGCTAACATCCCTCCTTTTACTGCTCAGCCAGGCATCAAGGTAAACAAGAAAATTCTGCCCCCATTTTCTTTTTTTTTTTTTAGTTTTTATGGATGATCTATTACGTTTCATTGGAGACCACTGCAACCTCTATGACCAACATTTCATAGCCAACAACTTAGATTCAAGTTATGCTCTTCCTTATGAATGGAAGCAGTTAGCAGTGGAGTAATTAAGAATCTTTTTGGGTTTCACATTTAATATTGGACTCACAAAAAAAAAAAAAATGAGTTTCACTTACTGGTCTACCTACCCAAACCATTGCATGACAATTTACTCATCAATTATGCCAAGAACAAGATATTTCGTGATCATGTGGTTCCTCCATTACAACGATAACACCCAGTGCCCTCTCTGAAAAGACCCAGCATATGATAAATTGTATAAAAGTCGTCCATGCCTTAATTTTTTTTTTTTTACAGAGAAATTCAGCCAATTATTTATCCCGGACAAAAATATCTGTGTGAATGAGTCACTTGTCCTCTCACTGGTAGGCTCGGCTTCAAACAGTTTATCCCCAGCAAAAGGGCCCGATATTGGCTTAAATTCTACAAGTTATGTGACAGAGCCACGGGCTACACCTATGCCTTCCTCATGTACGAAGGAAATGACACCCAGCTGCATCCCCCAGAATACCCAGACTATATTGGATCAAGTGGAAAGGTTGTTTGGGAGCTTGTATTTTCACTCCTTGAAAAAGTGTTATCTCTATGTTGATAATCACTACATAAGCTTGCCTCTTTTCAGCAATCTTCACCGAAAGAAAACACTAGCATGTTGCACCGTTAGAGCTAGTAGGAAGAGCTTCGTACAAAAGCTGGAGAACACAAGACTACAACAAGGGGAGTTGGTGAGTTTGAGGAACGAAGAAATATTGGCTATGAAGTGGAGGGAAAAACGAGACATCTACATGCTTTCATCAATTCACAATGGCACCTACATGCAAATCCCCAGAAGGAATGGCCCAATCCAGAAACCAGAATGTGTGCATGATTACAATTTGTTCATGGGGGGAGTCGACTTCAATGATCAGATGATCCAGCCCTATCTTGCTTTAGGAACAACCCACCATTGGTACAAGAAAGTTTCCATTTATTTTTTCAATTTGGCCATTTATAATTGCTATGTGTTCTACTGCAAATCCACTGAGACACCCATATCCTTTCTTCGCTTTCAGGAAGAGATCATCACTGCCCTTTTGTACACTAAAGACCCACTAGAAAGCATTCGCTCAGATGAAGTGAGCAGACTCCACAAATGCCATTTTCCCCAAAAAAGTCCCTCCCAGAGAAAGAGGTCGAAGATGTGAAAAAACTTCTGGGTGTGCTCCAGAAGAGGAGTTAGATCAGTCACCAGTATTAATTGTCCCCAGTGTCCTTCCCAACCAGGCCTCTGCATAGGTGACTGTTTCCACCATTACCATACTTCTATACAATCTTAGTAAAATATGGTAAACATAAATCTGAATTTTCTGCCATTTGCCTTCACACTCCTCATGCTTCTGCCTGCTCCTGAACTGACCCTAGCCTGTTATTTGACCATGCCACTGCCTACCACCTAAACTGACCATACCTTTGCCCACTCTGGAACTGACCCTGGCCTGTTATTCGGCCACACCTCTGCCTGCTCCAGAACTGCCCCTGGCCTGTTTATTGACAATGGCTCTGCTTGCCATCTGGACATTTCTGCTTTCCACCTAAACTGACCTCGACCTGTCAATTGACCAAGTTTTTTTGCCTGCTGCTTGGACTGATTTTCTGCCCTACTACTGTAGTAGAAGGATTCAGGATAACACAGGGATCTCACATTTGTGAGGGGCTTCAGAATAGTTTTTTTTAGAGTGGAGAAAATTTTTTTCGTTTTCTCCGGGTTTTGTAACTCCCAGAAAAGGGTCTGTTAATCCGGAGGATTCGAAGAGATAGGGTGGGAGGAAGCTAACCCTGTGCCCAGGTCTTACTTGACTGAGGCCATAAGTCTGATATTTTCCGCCTGTTGCCAACTTACTGCCATCATGCCCCTGAAATACTGAAATATCTTATAAATGGACAACTAAAAAAAATGCCTTACAAAAAATAGACTGGAGTGTTTTCTTTCCAAAATGGGGTTATTGTGTGGGTGTTTCCACTGTGCTGGTGCTCCAGGGCCTTCAAAAAGAGTAATATGGGGGAATTTGTACTATCCTGGCATGTTAGGGCCTCAAGAAATGAGAAAGGTCGTTAGTACATCAGGTACATCAATTTTCACTTATTGGTACTATAGCTTGTAGACTCTATAGCTTTCACACAGACCAAATAATATGCACGGATTTGGGTTATTTTTACCAAAAAATGTAACAGTATAAATTTTGGTCAAAAGTGTATGAAGAAAAATTACTTAATTGCAAAATTTTATAACCGAAACTAAGAAAAACACATTTTTTTTTCAAAATTTTTGATGTTTTTTTCATTTAAAAAAACAAACAAAACAAAAAACCTGTAGTGATTAAATATCACCAAAAGAAAGCTCCATTTGTGTGAAAAAAATGAAGAAAATTTCATATGGGTAAAGTGATGCATGGCTGAGTACTTGTCATTCAAAGTATGAGAGCACTGAATGATGAAAATTGGCCTGGGCAGGAAGGGGGTATAAGTGCCAAGTAGGCAAGTGATTAAATAGGGAATGTACAGCTTGAAGTGTACAGCAGTGAGTAGTTAGCGCAGCAGAGGAGAGGGAGACGAGTGCGGAGTGTATGGAAGTGTGTAGTACAGCAATGGGCAAACTACGGCCCGCGGGCCGTATACGGCCCGGCGGACCTTTTAATCCGGCCCGCGGAGCTAGGCTCCCGCTAGGCTCCTCTCACAGTCCGCCCTGAAGACCGGTGTAGCATGAAAATCTGTCTCCTGTGAGGATCTGTCCCCCTCGACGTATCTGCGCATGTGCCGGAGATCGCTGATCGGCTGCTAATGCCTGAAACTGGCACATGCGGAGATACGTCGAGGGGGACAGATCCTCATAGGAGACAGATTTTCATGCTACACCGGAAAGAAGCGGGAACACGGCGAGAGGAACGCGCGGAGCAAAGGTAAGTGAATTGACACAGGGGGGAACTTAATATGGGGGATGAATTAATATGGGGATGAATTACTATATGAGGGATGAATTACTATATGGGGGATGAATTACTATATGGGGAATGAATTACTATAGGGGGGATGAATTACTATATGGGGGATGAATTACTATATGGGGGATGAATTACTATATGGGGGACGAATTACTATATGGGGGATGAATTACTATATGGATGATGAATTACTATGGGGGATGAATTACTATATGGGGGATGAATTACTATGGGGGGAATGAATTACTATATGGGGGATGAATTACTATGGGGGATGAATTACTCTATGGGGGATGAATTACTCTATGGGGGATGAATTACTAAGGGGGATGAATTACTATATGGGGGATGAATTACTATATGGGGGATGAATTACTATGAGGGACGAATTACTATATGGGGGACGAATTACTATGGGGGATGAATTACTATGGGGGATGAATTACTATATGGGGGATTAATTACTATATGGGGGATGAATTACTATATGGGGGATTAATTACTATGCTTACTATGGGGGAATATTACTATACTTACTATGGGTGACACATACACATCATTCATCTACTCTTGGTCCGGCCCCTGGGTCCAATATATGAACCCATTGCGGCCCTCAAGTCAAAAAGTTTGCCCACCCCTGGTGTAGTATATGTAGGAGAGGAGTGTATGGTGGTGGGTAGTTCGTTCAGGGAGAGGCATATGGAGTGTAGTGTAGTGTGCAGTGTATGGTGCTGGGTAGTTTGTGTAGGAGCGGAGTTCAGATTGTATGGCGGTGTATAGTATGTGTAGGAGCAGAGTGCGGAGTGCATGGCTGTGGGTAGTATATGTAGGAGTGGAGTGTGGAGTGTATGGTGGTGGGTAGTTAATTCAAGGATAAAGTGCGGAGTGTATGGCAGTGGGTAGTAAGTGTAGTAGAGGAGTGTGGAGTGTATAATGGTGGGTAGTTAGTTCAGGGAGATGAGTTCAGTGTATATGGCAGTGGGTAGTTTTTTCAAGGAGAGGAGTGAGGAGTGTACAGCGGTGGGTAGTATGTGTAGAAGAGGAGTACTGAGTGTATGGTGTTAGGTAGTTAGTTCAGGGAGATGAGGGCAGAGTGTATGGCAGTTAGTTCATGGAGAGGAGTGCGGAGTGTATAGTGGTGGGTAGTATCTGTAGGAGAGGAGTGTGGAGTGTATGGTAGTGGGTACAGTGGGAATCGAACGTTTGGGCACCCCAGCTAAAGATTTGTATTATTGTGCATAAAGAAGCCAAGGAAAGATGGAAAAATCTCCAAAAGGCATCAAATTACAGATTAGACATTCTTATAATATGTCAACAAAAGTTAGATTTTATTTCCATCATTTACACTTTCAAAATAACAGAAAACAAAAAATGGCGTCTGCAAAAGTTTGGGCACCCTGCAAAATTTATAGCATGCACTGCCCCCTTTGCAAAGCTGAGACCTGCCAGTGTCATGGATTGTTCTCAATTATCGTCTGGAAAGACCAGGTGATGTCAATCTCAAAGGTTTTAAATGCCCAGACTCATCTGACCGTGCTCCAACAATCAGCACCATGGGTTCTTCTAAGCAGTTGTCTAGAAAACTAAAACTGAAAATAGTTGACGCTCACAAAGCTGGAGAAGGCTATAAGAAGATAGCAAAGCATTTTCAGATGTCAATATCCTCTGTTCGGAATGTAATTAAGAAATGGCAGTCATCAGGAACAGTGGATGTTAAAGCAAGATCTGGAAGACCAAGAAAAATATCAGACAGAACAGCTCGCAGGATTGTGAGAAAAACTATTCAAAACCCACGTTTGACTGCACGATCCCTCCAGAAAGATCTGGCAGACACTGGAGTTGTGGTACACTATTCCACTATAAAGAGATACTTGTACAAATATGGTCTTCATGGAAGAGTCATCAGAAGAAAACCTCTTCTACGTCCTCACCACAAAAATCATCGTTTGAACTTTGCAAATGAACATATAGACAAGCCTGATGCATTTTGGAAACAAGTTCTGTGGACCGATGAGGTTAAAATTGAACTTTTTGGCCGGAATGAGCAAAGGTACGTTTGGAGAAGAAGGGGCACAGAATTTAATGAAAAGAACCTCTGTCCAACTGTTAAACATGGGGTTGGATCAATCATGCTTTGGGGTTGTGTTGCAGCCAGTGGCACAGGGAACATCTCACGAGTAGAAGGAAACATGGATTCAATAAAATTTCAGCAAATTTTGGATGGTAACTTGATGCCATCTGTGAAAAAGCTGAAGTTAAAGAGAGGATGGCTTCGACAAATGGATAATGATCCTAAACACACCTCGAAATCCACGGGGGATTACATTGAGAGGCGTAAACTGAAGGTTTTGCCATGGCCTTCACAATCTCCTGACCTCAACATAATTGAAAATCTATGGATAGACCTTAAAAGAGCAGTGCGTGACAGCCCAGAAATCTCAAAGAACTGGAAGACTTTTGTAAGGAAGAATGGGCAAAGATACCTCAAACAAGAATTGAAAGACTCTTGGCTGGGTACAAAAAGCGTTTACAAGCTGTGATACTTACCAAAAGGGGCAGTACAAGATATCAACTCTGCAGGGTGCCCAAACTTTTGCAGACGCCATTTTTTTGTTTTCGGTTATTTTGAAAGTGTAAATGATGGAAATAAAATCTAACTTTTGTTGATATATTATAAGAATGTCTAATCTGTAATTTGATGCCTTTTGGAGATTTTTCCATCTTTCCTTGGCTTCTTTATGCACATTAATACAAATTTTTAGCTGGGGTGCCCAAACGTTCGATCCCCACTGTAGTTAGTTTAGAGAGAGGAGGGTGGAATGTATGGCAGTGAGTAGTTAGTTCAGGGAGGAGAGTGTAGAGTGTATGTAAGAGGGTAGCAAGTTCAGGAAGAGGAGTGCGAAGTGTACAGCTTTGGGTAGTATATGCAGGAGAGGAGTGCGGAGTGTATGGTGTTTTGTAGTTAGTTCAGGGAGAGGAGTGCAGAGTGTATGGCAGTGGGCAGTTAGTTCAAGAAGAGGAGTGCGGAGTGTATGGTGGTGGGTAGTATGTGTAGGAGAGGAGAGGAGTTCAGAGAGAGGAGTGCAGAATGTATGGCAGTAGGTAGTATATGCAGGAGAGGAGTACGGAGTGTACAGTGGTGGGTAGTATGTACAGGAGAGGAGTGTGGAGTGTATTGAAGTGGGTAGTGCTTGCAGGAGAGGAGTGGGGAGTGTATGGCGGTGGGTAGTTAGCGCAGGAGTGGAGTGTGGAGTGTATGGTGGTGGGTAGTTAGCGCAGGAGAGGAGTGCGGAGTGTATGCTGGTGTGTAGTTAGTTCGGTGAGATGAGTGCGGAGTGTATGGAAGTGGGTAGTTAGTTCAGGGAGAGGAGTGCGCAGTGTACGATGGTGAGTAATATGTGCAGGAGAGCAGTGTACGGCCGTGGGTGGTATGTGCAGGAAAGAAGTGTGGAGTGTATGGGAGTAGTATGTGCAGGGAGAGGGGTATGGCATATATGGCAGTTGATAGTATGAGCAGGGAGAGGGGTACGAAGTGTATGGCCCCTTCTCCATACTACCCATCATTATACAGGACCCCCCCTCCATACTGCCCCCTATTATTACAAAGGATCCCCCCCCCCCATAATGACCACATCCTTAAACACCTGTTGCAGGTGGAGAAGTGGGGAGGGGGGTTATTGTTTAAGGTCGAGAGGCAGGGAGCAGGGTTATTGTTGGAGATGGAGGCAGGGAGGGGAGTTCTTGTTGAGGGTGGAGAGCAGGGAGGGAGTTATTGCTTAGGGTAGATAGGTGGGTTATTGTTGGAGGTGGAGAGCAGGGAGGGGGGGTTATTGTCGAGACTGGAGAGGTGGGGGTTGTTGTTGAGGCTGGAGGGGGGGGTAATTGTTGAGACTGGAGAGATGGGGGGGGGGTTATTGTTGGAGGTGGAGAGGGGGGTTATTGGTTAGGGCGGAGAGGCAGGGAGGAGGGTTATTGTTGGAGGTGGAGGCAGGGAGGGGAGTTTTTGTTGAGGGTGGTGAGCAGGGAAGGAGTTGTTGCTTAGGGTGGAGAGGTAGGTTATTGTTGGAGGTGAAGAGGCAGGAAGGGGAGTTATTGTTGGAGGTGGATAGCAGGGTTAATGTTTAGGGTGGGTTATTGTTTAGGGTGGAGAGTATGGGGGTTGGGGGATTACTGTTTAGGGTGAAGAGGTGGAGAGTGAGTTATTGTTTAGGGTGGAGAGCAGGGAGGGAGAGTTATTGTATAGGGTAGAAAGGCGGGGGGGGGGGGTTATTGCTTAGGGTAGAGAGGTGGGGAGTGGGATTATTGTTGGAGGTGGAGAGGGGGTTATTGTTGAGGGTGGAGAGTTGGGTTATTGTTTGTGGAGAGCCTGGGAGGGGAAGGGAGGTATTTGGGGTTTGGGATCTCCACAGCTGCCAATCACTGTCCTGCAGTACAACACCCAGCAGACCCCTCCTCCCCACTCCAAAACGTTCTGCAGCAACTGAGACACCCAGGAGGTGAGGGAAGCCTGGCTCAGGGCAGCGGGACAAACTACTCACCAGAGCAGAGCAGCTGCCCACAGAGAAGCCCAGGGAGAAGAACAGCAAGTCGCTGGGAGAAGGCTCTGACTGAGCTAAGGTGGAGGGGCCAGTGCAGGGGGGGGGCCAGCAGAGGGGACACTGTATGCAGGGACATTTAACCCCTGCCGTAGCTTTAGCACCTGGCAGTATCATCCATGGGTGCAGTGCCTGTTGGAGCACAGTGGGCCCCCATCGGGGCTCGTGTGCAGTGAACATGTTGCACTCATGGATGATACACCACTGCATGAGGTCCTGAATGCTGGACCTTGCCTATAGAAGGTCTGTCTGAGGATGTGCAGGTCTTCGTACCTCAGGCTAGCCTCTGTCTGGATAGAAGCTTGGTTTTGAATGCAGTGTAAGAGCATTTAGAGTAAACTAAGCCTACAATTTTATTGTGCCTCAAAAAAGTTACATTCAAGGCAAACATCTGGGATAACTGTCACAGTTGCCAAATGTGTTTTTATCAGCTCTCAATCGTACTTTCAAGCTCTCAAATGGCTGGTGTCACAGATGATCATATGGATCAGCACTATGGTCACTGAACAAAGGCTTAGATGGCTTCATCGTCAGCTGTAAAGAATAAGATTTCTTAGTTCTGCGTTAAAGTGTTTTCATTAAAATAAAAAAGATGCTATACATACCCTTACCTCCTCTTTTGGATTCCCCCCGCCGGCGTCCTCCACCTCTTGTTCTTCTGAGTGCCCTCTCAGCAATCCGGCTGCCAAGACGACACCCATGCGCACATGCTCCTGAGATGGACTCTGTGAGTCCACAGACACACACAGTGTAGCTCAGCTTTGTCGCCCACTCCCTCTTCACAGGATTTGACCGACAGCAGCAGCTCCTGCAAGGACTTGATTTGCTCCTAAAGGGGTTCTAAAATCTAAATGTTTTTTTACTTTATTGCATTCCCTGCAATGAGGTACAAAAAACGCTTCATTACCACTCCAGGTAGTGAAGCATTTATTTAAACCTCAATGCAGGGAATGCAGTAAGTTAAAAAAAAAATTTAGACTTTAGAACCCCTTTAGGAGCAAACCAAGTCCCTGCACGGATGAAATGAAGGTCTGTCCTTTTGAGAAGAAGACCTTGGTTTGTTATTTGAGAAATGATGACAGTGCCCAAATAACATATTACATGAAGGGGAGATGAACCATGGATCTCTTAGCCCACAGGACAACACTTAAACCACAGGAACTTGTGAAAGACCACAGCTGCGGAGTTGATGTGGGCAACACATCCTGGTTCTAGGGGGACACCACAAATATATTTAACCACTTGAATCAACTGATCCAACATACAGACTGCATGTACAGAAGGACTCTCTAATACAAAGTCCTGAAGTAGCACTCTATACCTTTCTGTCACAGCTTGGGGAACCCTGGCCTGAGAGCAAAGCCAGAAGCAGATAAAAAGACTGGAAAAGAACTACCGTTTTTTGCCTGCCAAATCCTTAAAGCATGCCATGGCTGGTCACTGTTGGTGGCACATCCAATTCTTTACCAGCTTATGAGGGAAAGAAATTAATGTAGGAAAGAAGGTTTGAGTGAAGACAGCTCTGTTGGGCTATTTACATGCTCTAGAAAGTGTGTCACAAAATAGTTTATTATTAGCGAAACCCTTCACAGGACACCAGTGTCCGAGAAAGCCCAGCAATTATAAGCACTGATGTCAGAGCCAAAAATGGCTTTAATAAGGCTGGCAGTAGCTAGAAATTGTATCCTCTGATAATGCTTCAAACGTAAGGAAAAGAAGGGAATCCACACAAGAACTGTGTGCAGTGGCCCATAGGGATGCAGGACCACGTTGTGAAAAAGAGTCAAACGATAATTAAGGGAAGCAGGGGTTTCTTCCTGGAGCCCATATGGTCAGAATACAATTCCACACCCTGGTGTAATACCTTTGCCAGCTTATACAAGACTCCCAACATCGGGGGTAAATTTGGGGTTTCAAATACACTAGTGGCAGCCACATCTCAGGCATATTTAGGGGGATCAGAGGTGGTAGTAGAGATAGGTAGCTAAAAGGGGTTCTACAAGTGTCACAGAGTGACTCAGTCTGAAAAGTTTTGAATGGGCTGTGAAGATCTGCCAGCAATAGCAGGTGAACACAGACCCTTTTTGTCCTAGGAAGGCAATAGGCACCCAGGCTAATCACATTTAAATCCTGTGGTCCTGCAGTCTACGCTGCTCCAGGAGCAGGTAGAGGCTGTGCTGGCACAGAGATCTACACAATGCCTGATGAAGAATGCTCACTGCCATTTCTAAGGATATTTAAACTAAAAGCCGTGCTCACTTACTGGAAGGCTAAACCAGAAGACAAGACCTCCAGGAACAACACAGTAAAAAAGGCTCCCAGCAACTAAAAAAACATTAATTTCATGCTTCAAAATGCTAGCTGAGCAGCAAGAATGGAAGTGCAGAAAGTGAAAAAAAAAATGCCCAGATAGAAGGAAATAGTGGTTTAACTCTAATGCCAGTTTCTAGAAAGCACAGCAGATACCAGTTTATACAGCCTACTCATTACGAATGGGCTGAATCTTCAGTGAATGTCCAAATCTGGGGGTCTAGTATGACACTAAGCAATACACCCACTAAAGTGAATATCTGAATATGAGGGTCTGGTATGATACTGAACAAACACTGGATGCTGGGGTGAATATCCAATCTGAGGGTCTATTATGGTAATGTCAGCAGCTGATGACATAAGAATATTTTGCTTTAACATCTTGATCCAGCATAGCTGGAGAGAGACAACCTGCCTCCTAAGAAACCCAAGCTAAATGTGTTCATTATATGTATGGGTATAGATGTACTGTATATTGTTGACACTGTGCCTTTTGAATTGCCTAGAACACTGGCAGAGACTATATTGCTTTTCATTTTGCAATGTGGCAGTATTTCAAATCTAGTCACCTGTCAGTGGACTGAATGGCTTATTTTTCTCATAGATGCGAATGACAGGACTAAATATATTTCCTGAGTTTCAGCCCTACTATAATGCCAATAGTGTATTTGTTTTAAATATGAAAGTGTGTTAATTGCACAGTCAAAAAGTGAAATTGTAACGGGTACAGGGCAAAAACAATTGAGTACTGTCCATGATACTTTTTTTATTTGCACTAACATACAATTTTGAGGACAAGCTTTCGGGGAATGTCCCCTTCTTCAGGTTTAAGCAGTACTGAACACAGATTTAGCTGAACATTTTAGTTCTTAAAGGAAATTTCAAATCCATTCAGGAAAGAAAAACTTTTGAACTAAGAATGATAATTCTATTTGACACAAGAGATAACAGCCTGAATTTGGACATGGGATTCCTCAATCATTATCCAACAGTTTTATCACCTAAGCATGACTGCCTCTGTGAGTGTTGTCTTCCACCCCCCCCCCCCCCCCCCCCCGACTTTTCTTTTGCTGTGTCTTATCGCTTTTTTTTTTTTTTCCCTCCTTATCCCCTACATCTCTTCCAACATTCTGCTAAATCTGTGTTCAGTACTGCTTAGACCTGAAGAAGGGAACATTCCACGAAAGCTTGTCCTCAAAAATGTATGTTAGTGCAAACAAAAAAAGTATCACAGACAGTACTCAATTGTTTCTGTCGCAAATGCACTAATATGGCTACAATCACCTCACTTCAAGCAAAAGGGTACAGGGCAAGAAATAAAGACATATAAAGTAGAAATCTTGCATAATTTACGCAAAAGATGTCATTAGTCATCAAGATTATCCAACCTATACTGAAACTGGTACTGATTTTTTTTTGCTCACCGTAAAATCCCTTTCGCTGAGTTCATTGACGGACACACTCGTTTGATGCTTCACCATGGGGTTATAACGCCACCTACATAAGTGGGACACTAGGCAGAAAAGAACTCCGCATTGCCTATGGGCAGTTCTAGCTGCTATAAAACCCCCTCTCTGCTATAGGCAATCCAGTTTGTAACAAAACCTTGCAAGTGATTACAGACGACCAGGCAACCGCCCTGTAAATTTGAGAAAACAGATGCCCGGTAGCACAGGAGACACTCAGAACCCCAGTGTAATGGGCCGTAACTTAAAAGAGTACGCCAGGATAAGCTTCCACTGGAGCCAATGGGAAAAAGTCAGGGGAAGCCACCAAGCCTCCCCTTGGGCCGCAGTGAGCCATATAAAAGTCCAACCTCTTCCCCCAGGGGAGGCTTGGTGGCTTCCCCTGACTTTTTCCCATTGGCTCTGGTGAAAGCTTATCCTGATGTACTCTTTTAAGTTGCGGCCCATTACACTGGGGTGCTGAGTGTCTCCTGTGCTACCAGGCATCTGTTTTCTCAGATTTACAGGGCGGTGGCCTGGTCGTCTGTAATCACTTGCAAGGTTTTGTTACAGACTGGATTGCCTATAGCAGAGAGGGGGTCATATAGCAGGTAGAACTGCCCATAGGCGATGCTGAGCTCTTTTCTGCCTAGTATCCTACTCCTGTGGGTGGCGATATAACCCTATGGTTAAGAATAAAACGAGCTGTGTCCATCAATGAATGTAAGAGAAATATATGTTTTATTACACTTGAACATTATGGTCTACATGTAAAAAGGGTCTGAACTGGTGTTCCATCTAAGAAAAAGAAAAACAATTTAAAATTTTAGCTAGGAGTAAGCGCCCTAAAAGTTGTTTTTATCAAACACGGACACATATTTTCACCTGTGTTGTTGTTGAAACTTCCAGAGCTTTGTGTAAACATCGAAAGTCCTTCCAAAGTATGACTGCCATTGCTTTTGTCCATATTGAGGCAAATCTCTGCAACAAGCATAGAACAGAATATATAAAATGTTTTTTGCTCACAGACCCAACACCACACAATTCATTTAATCAAAATTCTTCCTAAAATTGCAATGTATTTTGTGCATGTTTTACTTAAGAATACATAAACCCAACATTTCATATTCCTAATATGCGCCAGTTGTACCATATACTTGTATGAAAAAAGTATCCTGCTCTCCTTTTTTGAGGCTCACCCTGTTCCTTTGTGCTCTTTGCCCTGGCTCCCTTCTTCCTCTCACCCCGCCTCTCAAAACCCTTAGACTTTGGGACTCCATCAAATTCTCAATGGGCTTGATCTTGCCACATTTATATCTCTGTTACCATTACTTCGCTGCCTGTTATTTCCCCCAGACCTCAACCTCCCTGCACAATTCCAAGGGTGGACAGACCACCTACAAGAATACTTAGCTTTGAAACTCTTCAGTCCTCTTACAAAATCCCACTGAAAGAACATTATTGCTACATGCAGGTTAGACGTTTCATTTTTCAACTCCTTTGTACCAAAACACGATACTATAGCTTAATGGCTGAGGATGGCGTTGGATCCAGAAGATTGGCAGGCCTTGACGCTAACCATATCTAAATGTTCCAAAAAATATCTTATTAGTAGAGAATATATATAAAACGCTGTACCGATGGTATTTTACCCCAGTCCACCTGGCTCATTTTGTCCCAAACTATATATTACAGGTACTTATATAGTTTTGTCAGTTTTACGCAGCGCTTTACATATATATTGGACATTCACAGTCCCTAACCCGCAAAAGGCGTACAATCTAAGGTTCCTAATTTACATTCATAAATACACATAGTAGGGCCAGTTTAGACAGGATCCAATTAACCTACCAGCATGTCTTTGGAGGAAACCGGAGTATCCGGACGAAACCCATGCAGACACAGGAAGAAAACATGCAAACTCTAGACAGTGGTTGAGATTCAAACCAATGACCCTAGGACTGCCAGGCGAAAGTGCCAACCATTTAACCACTGTGTTGCCTGCTGACGAACTATTCACCCATGTGCTTCTGGGGATGCAGTCAAACTGGAACAATGATGCATATTTGGTGGTTTTGTCCCAGAGTGAGCAAACTATGGATCAGAGTTTATGGCTTACTCTGTACGTTACTTCATTCAAACCTCAAGAAAAACCCATATGAACCAATTAGCTCCCCTTTCAGCTCAGAATGCTAACATGCCACGCAACTTTTTACCAGCCACCAAATTGATGATTGCAAGGGCCTAAAAAACCCCTGCACTAAATTTGAGGCAGTAAAAAATATCAATCATAAAAAATCATATCAATTATCATGCTTTGATTAGTTTGATGAGGAACATGCATCCACATTTCTTGTTTTGGGCATTACAGGAGTGTACTTTAGACCTTGTTATATCTCTGCATCCTTCTAACCCGACACCTTTTTTTTTTTTCGATGCAATATTAAGCATGAAAAAATTTCTTCTAATATGCCATCCGTGGATTGATTACGCTCACCCCTCTAGGATTTGACCATATTCTTTTGACAATTTAACCTTCTACTTACCAAGTACCCCTGGGACTTCCTTTCCCTCTCTTTCCCTCTTTCTTTTTTCTCCACCTTCCTTTCTGAACCTCCCCACGCCTCCTCCTCTCTTGAGCCAGCAACCAGGTATTCCCTTTACTATGCAAGCCAGTACCTATGGATGGATGTTATGAGCCTTCATTATTCCTAACGTTGTGAGTATTTTTAACTGCTTCCCATTTGGTCCATATACATAAACAGCTAGAAAGCAGCAGCGTCAATGTGCCAATCCCCCCGCATCCGCCACCTGTGTGTACTCCCTGGTGGTGCGATCTGTGCCATCTGACACAACAGGACACCACCAGACACAGCAGAACACAGATCGTTGTACGGAGCCGCTGTGGGCAACCCCAGTACCATGTGATAAAACCCAATCAGTGATCACATGTACAGTAGTAAATAAGATGTCATTTTACTCCCATCATTGGTCACATGGTACAGCGATCATGGCTGTAAAAGCAATCACAGTGAAAAGAGAAAAAAATCCTGGATCACGCCCCACAAGTAGTACAGTGACACTACGGTGACAGTAAAAAAAAAAAAAAAAAAAAATGTAAAAAGAAAAAAAATGTTATTTTTTAAATTTTTTTTTCTTTTTAACTCACTGTCAAAAGTCTGTGTCCCTGATCACCGCCATATCGATTACAGTGTCCATGATAGCAGCCACACCAGTCACAGCGTCCATGATCGCCGCCACACCAGTCACAGCATCCATGATCGCCGCCACACCAGTCACAGCATCCGTGATCCCCGCCACACCAGTTACACTGTTTGTGATCACCGTCACGCCTTTTACAGTGACTGTGATCATGGCTATGTCAGTTGCAGTGTCTGTGATCACTACCACACCAGCCCCAGTGTCCCTGATCACTACCACACCACTCACATTGCCCCTTATCACTGCCACTAACTCACAGTGTCACTAATCACTGCCACATCACTCAGAAAGTCTCTGATCACCGCCACAACAGTCATATTGTCCCTGATCACCGCCCCACCCACTCATATTGCCCCTGATCACTGCCACACCAATTGCCATTAGAACTTGCAAACATTACACATTTTCTGAAAGCAAAAGCCCAGGGGAAAAAATTTTAGTTGTTGCAATTTTTTATGTCACATGATTTTTGTGCAGTGGTTTTTGGGGGAAAATTACACTTTAAAGTGTTACTAAACCTACAACAGTTAAATCAGTCTAGTAAACAACAAGGTAAGTGAGCGCTAAAGTCAAAATAGTAAGATTAAAATAAAACCAGCAGCTGCGGGACGCCACGGTCCGATCGCCATTGGGAGCGGAAATTGCTAGCTGCTTTATGGTTTCTTCTGCTGAGCGTGTTGCCCTGATGCCGCCATGGCCTCGCCCCTTTTGAAAATTCATTCGCAAAATGTTCAAGGCTTTAATTCGCCTCAGAAGCGGGCTAAAGTTTTTCATCACCTCAAATCACAACAAATTGACGTGGTATGTTTACAAGAGACCAGGTTTTCTCAGTCCTCCGCCCCGCGTTATCTTTCACCTCACTATCCCACCTTTTACACGGCCTCGGCCCCTGAGAAGCGTAGGGGTGTCCTGATCGCTTTTAAACGCAATCTCCCCTTTGTCTGTGCTAGGAATATAGCGGACCCCACGGGCAGGGGCGGTCCGGAAGCGGGAGCGGGAGCGCCGACTTTTGGAGCTTCATTCTCTCCTGGTCTCTGCGGATGCGCGTTGGAAGTCCTCTCCATCTGCGGCCCATAAACGCGCTCGGGACGCTCTGGCGGCAGAGTTAGACCTACTTGCCTCTTCAGAGGCGGAACGGGCCCTGCGTTGGACCAAACACAAATTTTATTCCTGTGCTAATAAGCCAGGCCTGATGCTGGCCAGGAAACTCAATTCTGTGGGGAAACCCCATAAACCGATTCGACTGCGACTGCCTACAGGTGGCTGTACTTCTAATCCCCAGCAGATTGTTTCCCGTTTCTCAGACTTCCTTGCACGCCTCTACGCTAAACCAGATCCCTTCCCCGTGGCTCAAGCAGAGGCATTCTTTCAAGATCTCCGACTTCCTGGGTTATCCGAGGCAGCACAGGTGGCACTCAACGCCGGTGTCACTGTACCAGAAGTGCTTCAAGCTATCAAATCTTTACGGTCCACCGCGGCCCCAGGTCCCGACGGCTTTTCCGGTCTTTATTATAAGAAATTCTCAGCCTTGTTGGCGCCCTTTTTGGCTGAGTATTTTAATGCGTTACGACAGGGCTCCTCGCCCTCCCCAGATGCGCTTAGAGCGCATATCGCCATGATTCCTAAGACGACCGATGATGTACAGGAACCGCAAGCCTTCCGGCCTATTTCTCTTCTTAATGAAGACCTGAAGATATTGGGCAAGATCCTTAGTTTCCGCATTAATAAATATTTGCGTAGCCTGGTCCACAGGGACCAGGTAGGGTTCGTCCCCGGGAGGCAGGCGGGTGATAACGTTCGTAAGGTGGTCCATCTTATACATTTTATGCAACAGCGGAAAATCCCGGGATTCTTACTGTCTTTAGACATATATAAAGCCTTTGATTCTCTATCCTGGGAATATCTGCGGTTTGTGCTGTCTCGTTGGGGTTTTGGGGATTCTATTCTTTCTTGGATTCAGGCCTTGTATTCTTCTCCTTTGGCCTCCGTCAAATACGCTGGGTATTTTTCAGATCCCTTTCCTATTGGGCGAGGGACGAGACAGGGTTGCCCCCTGTCCCCAGCGCTCTTTGTCCTGGCGCTTGAGCCGTTGGCTTTGGCGCTTCGGACCGATTGCAATGTATCGGGGGTTCCTTACGCGGGACAGGAATTCAAACTGAACCTTTTTGCGGATGATGCCCTCCTGACTCTTACTAACCCCCTGACGACGCTTCCTAATTTGCAACAGGTTCTTGAGCGCTTCTCCTTGATTTCGGGTCTCCGTATCAACTTGGATAAGACTGTCGCCCTCAATATTACTTTGGCTTCAGATTTGGTTTCGCGCCTACAATCCCACTTCCCTTACAAATGGGCTTCCTCTTCTCTTGAATACTTAGGCATTCGCTTGACCCCCACTTATGACTCCTTGTTTGCTGCGAATTACTATCCATTGCTTAGCTCTCTATCCTCTCTTATGCATTCTTGGCAATTTCCGCACCTGTCTTGGATAGGACGGGTTAATTCGGTGAAAATGACCATCTTGCCGAAATTGTTGTATTATTTTCGCACACTCCCGGTGCGGGTTCCCCCTCATTTTCTTCGGTTGCTTCAGGCGAAGTTAATGCGTTTTATCTGGGCCGATAAGCACCCCAGAGTATCCAAAAGTACGCTTTTTGCCCAAAGACTTCAGGGTGGTCTTGGGGTGCCTAATGTGACTAAGTATTATCAAGCGAGCCAGATTGCCCCGCTGTCTATGTTGCACGCCTCTTCCGACGTCCCCCTCTGGGTCCTGTTGGAACTACCTAATTGTGCCCCTATCGCACTGTCGACGCTTCTATGGCTTCCCCCTGCCCTGCGCCCTATGGCACTGAGTCCGATGTTACTTCATGGCCTACAAGTTTGGGACTCGGTACGTTACTCTGGTGGTCTGATGTCACCTTTTCTGCCTTTGCTCCCAATTATTAACAACCCTCTTTTCCCGCCGGGTTTGGATCACCCAGGGGCGTTTTCTTGGTGGGTGACTAATGGTTTTTCGCAGGTGCGACACTTTTTGATTTTTCGGTCCTTTCCCACCTGGGACTCTCTTTAGGAATCCCGGAATATCCCCCCGGCGGAATTTTTTCGATATCTTCAATTGCGACACTGGCTGCTCTCGCTGCGGGGTACTTCTGTGTTCCCGTACCAGAAATCTGCCTTTGAACAGCTCTGCCAACTGCGTCCGGGCGCTCCGGGCCTTATATCCCTTCTTTATGCAGCTCTGAACAGACGCTCGTCGCATACTTCTCTTTCATATGTTGTTCAGTGGGAGCGCGACCTGGGAGCGGCTGTGGATCCGGAGGACTGGAATAAGGCCTGGTCACTCATAGCTAAATGCTCATTTAATACGACCACACTGGAGGCAGCCTATAAGGTATTGTTTTGTTGGTACTGGGTTCCGGCTCGGCTGGCCCGGGCTAACCCTGCCTGTAGTGATCAATGTTTTTGGGGTTGTGGTCATCGTGGTGATGTATTACATATCTGGTGGTCATGCCCGCGACTGTTTCGTTTTTGGTCTCGTGTATTTGGCCTCCTTTTCACCTTGTTCCATCTCTCCATACGCCGGGATGCTCGGTATGCCTTGCTTCATTGCCCCATACCGGGCCTCTTAGCTCACCAGCAGAAGTTGGCTTCCTATCTGTTTTTATCCGCCACTAGAACAATTGCTCAGGCCTGGAAGAGTCCGTTTGTCCCTCTTCAGGGGGTGCGGGATCGTATGACCACTATGATGCTCAACGAACAGATGTCGAGTATCCGCAACGACTCCCAACGTAAATTTTTGAAAATATGGGAGCCGTGGTTGCAATATGCCCTTCCCTCACTCCCCCCGGCTAGTCTGGGGATGTAATGGCGTTCGGTATTGGCGCTCTTGAATCCCTGCTCTTTGCCCCTCCCCCCACCCCCTTTTTTCTTTCTCTCTTTTCTTTTTTCTCTCTCTCTCTGTTTTTGGTGTGACTGGACAGCTGCATTTAGTTGTTATAATCAGTTACATTACTGTTTTGTACCTTATGTGCCATTGATAGCCCCTGCGTGGGCGTACCTTTTGCCCTGTTGGCATTAGAGCATTGTTTTTCCTTTTTTTTTATTTTGCATTTTGTTTATCTGTGCAATTGATAGCCCCTGCGTGGGCGTGTTTTATTGCCTCTGTTTATACTGTTTAAAAAATTTAATAAAGACCATTGAAATAGAAAATAAAACCAGCAGCTGAACACCAAAAGGCACCATATAAAACCTTCAAAGTAGTCAAAATAAAGCAGGGTGCAGCGCTAAAATAATCCGCTAAATCACATATTATGTTCAAACATCCTCATATAAAATGCAATACAATGAAAAATCACATACAATCGGTGACAAGATGCAAATAAAAATGTCACTAAGTGCTGACTGGTAACGTGAATAGATGTTGAACACTAAAACCAAATACAGTCCATAGTGTGAGTGCAAATAAGATCCCAGATGATCTTCAAAAATCCAGTGGCTGGATCCGTGGATGAGGTGATAAAATATGTAAAGATTGCGCACTCACCTGATACACAATCACAATCGCATTTAGAGTTGGTAACCTCAGGACATCAAGGATCCTTATGTAGGTCTGGTCAGATGTGGTCAGATAACCCTCACTGCTTGGTAGTGCTGCCACACTTGGTAGTAGCCGCTCTCCTTGCTGCTCTTGTTTCCTTCACATATGTGTTTGTCTGTGCTCACCTCGTTACCAGTCACCACTCAGTGACATTTTTATTTGCACCTTGTCACCGATTTTAAGTGATTTTTCATTGTATTGCATTTTATATGAGGATGTTTGAACATAATATGTTTATGTGATTTAGCAGATTATTTTAGCTCTGCACCCTGCTTTATTTTAGTTAAATCAGTCTGTATATGCAGTAATGCATGCTTGTTATGCTCACTGTGGAACCTAAGGGATTAATCCTCTGCACTGTGTAAAAAGGCTGTTTGATGCTGTCTTCTCTTATCGTCCCCTTCTTCTAATATACCCAATCCAGCTGATGATAGAACAGAACCTTGGGGTTAAGTCACTCATGCTCAGTTTGGTGTGTACTTCTAAAGTTTTTTTTTTCTTGGGAGAGTGCATGTGATCAGCACAGGGCCAATCAGCACTGTTTATACAGAAGGATAGGGGTCCTGCGGTCTCATAGGACAATCAGGGGAGAACGAAAACTCCTCCTATAAGCTTTAACTGAACACTGATAGAAATTACAAGACTGCTCTAACTGCTGATGAGAAAATGTATTTAGCAGTTATATGTACTAAATTAATTGCATTTCCATGTTCTGTGTACTGTGGGAGACCAAATATAGTGAATTTAAAGGTTTTACACACAGATAGAAATGTTACCCAGACAAGCTCAGAGTGCAGGATAAGCCAAGTCCACTGCAATAGAACATACTAGACAAAACAATGATCTTTACTGAACAATGAGTGTATGAATAATCTGTCAGGATTAAGCCCTGTACACATGATGAGAATATCAGACGAATAATTGTCCATTTTTATTGCATGCTATTTTCAAAACTATAGAGGTTACTACAGTTATGAAAATTCAACAGAATAAAAATTCAAAAGTGATACAATGTATTTTATTGTATTTGTGTTGTATTTTTCAGACAAAAAACTGTGGTGATTAAACAAAAATCACACGATCTTGGATCATATGAGAAAAATGTTCGTGCTTGTCCCTTCGAATAATTTTGGACAAAAGCTGTGTATTAACCTCCCTGGAGGTATTCCCGAGTGTAGCTCGGGGTAAAGTTTCAGCACCACAAGCGGTAACCCCGAGCTACACTCTGGAATACCCTGCAGCGTTGCTCCGGGATCTCTTCTTCACTTACCTTGTCCTGCGCTCCCGCGATGTCCCTCCTGCAGTGTCCCCGGCAATGTCTTCCGGCCGATGCCAGCATCTGTCTTCCGGGTTCCGTTCCCTGCGACATCAGGACGTATGGGGACGGAATGGCGGGAAATTTAAAAATGTGAAAAAGTGACATTCACTAAAATCACATAGTAAAACATTACTGTATCAAAGCATTTCACATACATTTTGTCCCTAGTGCTTTGTCCTGTGCCCTGCCTGCATTTTTACTGTTCTTTCTGCCTGGAAACTGAGAAATGTACATGGCATCCAAAAAGCGTCCCTTTATGTCAAAAGCGGTTTTAGACCGGCTAGAGAACAGCGATAGTAAATTAGAACCACTTACAGAATTGAGTGATAAATGGGTTTCGGGACTAGACAAAAATCCTCAAAGGGAGTATTAGATCAAATGTTAATCCCCCAATGGAATAAGGTCTCTAGAAGGTGGGTAAATTGTTGTAACCGCCAGTCATCTAAAGGTGGGGAGAACATCCCCCTTATAACCGAGTTTTTATCTCCCTTCCAGAATTAAAATCACCAAGACAAAAAGTGCCTTGAGATAATAGTTTGCATCTCACATCAGACAGCTTCAGCAGAAAATAAGGGTTACCTATCACCCGGTATAATCCAGAGATGGTAGAATCTGACAAGCCCGTTCCCTTACAGCGATGCAAAACCCCCAGGGTGGCTCCTATGAGCGGGTGATTTTTGATGGCGTACATATTGTTGGGTTCAAGCCATGGTAGACATTGTAGGAGGACGTCGGTGAAACATTGTTCAAGACCAAGCCATTGTTTGAGGCCTTTGTCTCTGCACCAAGATAGTGCTCTGGAAAGGTGGACTGCATAAAAAAAGCAAGAGTCTGGGAAGGTCATGCCTTTGTGACTCTTTGGCAAGGATAGGTATGTGGGGTGGGATTTTGCCCATACGAAGAGGATAAAGTACTTTTTAAAAGGAAGAACATGAGAATCGCAACAGGGAGTGTCTGAAAGAGGTAGAGGACTTGTGTCATGATGTTCTTAAGAATGGCATTTCTGCCCATCCAGGAGTAAGTTATTGGCCAATTTGTGCAGATCCTCCAGAATATTGCGCAATATGGTAGGGAAATTGGATTAGAAAAATCTTATCAAGTGAGGGGGTGATTTCAGTTCTCAAATAAATGACAGAATAAGTAGCCCACTGGAACGGGAAAGAATAATGAAGGACCCGGGATCTGGTCAAAGATAAAGAAATATTCAAGGGCTCTGATTTATGGGTGGTAATTAGAGATGAGCGAATCGAACTTGGCGAAGTGGAATTCGTTTCGAATATTAGGAAAAATTACGAATCCGAAAATTAGCAGACTTCGGATGCGCGAATCGAAATTTTTCCAAAAATGGCGGCGACATGTGCGGCGACGGAGCGGGGATCTCTGGGAAGGCGCGCTGCCCATAATGCATTCATTCATGACATGTGATCGCATTAGCCAATCAGCAGCCAGCCAGCCAGCACTGTGTAATGGTGGAGCTATAAATTGCGGCCATCTTACAAATCTCCATTTGCCTCCGGTCATTCAAGAGAGACAGACCTCTCTGTATTAGGGACAGAGTTAGGGCCACAGAGACTTTAGGGACACAGAATCGTTACTCAGGGACACAGAATTGTTACTCAGGGACAGACACAGAATTGTTACTCAGGGACAGACACAGATTTGTTACTCAGGGACAGACACAGAATTGTTACTCAGGGACACAGAATTGTTACTGAGGGACACAGAATTGTTACTGAGGGACACAGAATTGTTACTGAGGGACACAGAATTGTTACTCAGGGACAGACACAGAGTTGTTACTGAGGGACACAGAATTGTTACTGAGGGACACAGAACTGTTACTCAGGGACACAGAACTGTTACTCAGGGACACAGAACTGTTACTCAGGGACAGACACAGAATTGTTACTCAGGGACAGACACAGAATTGTTACTGAGGGACACAGAATTGTTACTGAGGGACACAGAACTGTTACTGAGGGAAACAGAACTGTTACTCAGGGACACAGAACTGTTACTCAGGGACACAGAACTGTTACTCAGGGACACAGAACTGTTACTCAGGGACACAGAACTGTTACTCAGGGACAGACACAGAATTGTTACTGAGGGACACAGAATTGTTACTGAGGGACACAGAATTGTTACTGAGGGACACAGAATTGTTACTGAGGGACACAGAATTGTTACTGAGGGACACAGAATTGTTACTGAGGGACACAGAATTGTTACTGAGGGACACAGAATTGTTACTCAGGGACAGACACAGAATTGTTACTCAGGGACAGACACAGAATTGTTACTCAGGGACAGACACAGAATTGTTACTCAGGGACAGACACAGAATTGTTACTCAGGGACAGACACAGAATTGTTACTGAGGGACACAGAATTGTTACTGAGGGACACAGAATTGTTACTCAGGGACACAGAATTGTTACTGAGGGACACAGAATTGTTACTGAGGGACACAGAACTGTTACTCAGGGACACAGAACTGTTACTCAGGGACACAGAATTGTTACTGAGGGACAGACACAGAATTGTTACTGAGGGAAACAGAATTGTTACTGAGGGACACAGAATTGTTACTAAGGGACACAGAATTGTTACTCAGGGACAGACACAGAATTGTTACTGAGGGACACAGAATTGTTACTCAGGGACAGACACAGAATTGTTACTGAGGGACACAGAATTGTTACTGAGGGACACAGAATTGTTACTGAGGGACACAGAATTGTTACTGAGGGACACAGAATTGTTACTGAGGGACACAGAATTGTTACTCAGGGACAGACACAGAATTGTTACTCAGGGACAGACACAGAATTGTTACTCAGGGACACAGAACTGTTACTGAGGGACACAGAACTGTTACTGAGGGACACAGAACTGTTACTCAGGGACACAGAACTGTTACTCAGGGACACAGAACTGTTACTCAGGGACAGACACAGAATTGTTACTGAGGGACACAGAATTGTTACTCAGGGACACAGAACTGTTACTCAGGGACACAGAACTGTTACTCAGGGACACACACAGAATTGTTACTGAGGGACACAGAATTGTTACTCAGGGACACAGAACTGTTACTCAGGGACACAGAACTGTTACTCAGGGACACAGAACTGTTACTCAGGGACACAGAACTGTTACTCAGGGACAGACACAGAATTGTTACTCAGGGACAGACACAGAATTGTTACTGAGGGACACAGAATTGTTACTGAGGGACACAGAATTGTTACTGAGGGACACAGAATTGTTACTGAGGGAAACAGAACTGTTACTCAGGGACACAGAACTGTTACTCAGGGATACAGAACTGTTACTCAGGGACAGACACAGAATTGTTACTGAGGGACACAGAATTGTTACTGAGGGACACAGAATTGTTACTGAGGGACACAGAATTGTTACTGAGGGACACAGAATTGTTACTGAGGGACACAGAATTGTTACTGAGGGACACAGAATTGTTACTGAGGGACACAGAATTGTTACTCAGGGACCGACACAGAATTGTTACTCAGGGACAGACACAGAATTGTTACTGAGGGACACAGAATTGTTACTGAGGGACACAGAATTGTTACTCAGGGACACAGAATTGTTACTGAGGGACACAGAATTGTTACTGAGGGACACAGAATTGTTACTGAGGGACACAGAACTGTTACTCAGGGACACAGAATTGTTACTGAGGGACAGACACAGAATTGTTACTGAGGGAAACAGAATTGTTACTGAGGGACACAGAATTGTTACTAAGGGACACAGAATTGTTACTGAGGGACACAGAATTGTTACTCAGGGACAGACACAGAATTGTTACTGAGGGACACAGAATTGTTACTGAGGGACACAGAATTGTTACTGAGGGACACAGAATTGTTACTCAGGGACAGACACAGAATTGTTACTCAGGGACAGACACAGAACTGTTACTGAGGGACACAGAACTGTTACTCAGGGACACAGAACTGTTACTCAGGGACACAGAACTGTTACTCAGGGACACAGAACTGTTACTCAGGGACACAGAACTGTTACTCAGGGACAGACACAGAATTGTTACTGAGGGACACAGAATTGTTACTGAGGGACACAGAACTGTTACTCAGGGACACAGAACTGTTACTCAGGGACACAGAACTGTTACTCAGGGACACAGAATTGTTACTGAGGGACAGACACAGAATTGTTACTGAGGGACACAGAATTGTTACTGAGGGACACAGAATTGTTACTGAGGGACACAGAATTGTTACTGAGGGACACAGAATTGTTACTCAGGGACACAGAATTGTTACTGAGGGACACAGAATTGTTACTGAGGGACACAGAATTGTTACTGAGGGACACAGAATTGTTACTGAAGGACAGACAGAATTGTTACTGAGGGAAACATAATTGTTACTGAGGGACACAGAATTGTTACTAAGGGACACAGAATTGTTACTAAGGGACACAGAATTGTTACTGAGGGACACCGAATTGTTACTCAGGGACAGACACAGAATTGTTACTGAGGGACACAGAATTGTTACTCAGGGACAGACACAGAATTGTTACTGAGGGACACAGAATTGTTACTCAGGGACAGACACAGAATTGTTACTGAGGGACACAGAACTGTTACTCAGGGACACAGAACTGTTACTCAGGGACAGACACAGAATTGTTACTGAGGGACACAGAATTGTTACTGAGGGAAACAGAACTGTTACTCAGGGACACAGAATTGTTACTGAGGGACAGACACAGAATTGTTACTGAGGGACACAGAATTGTTACTGAGGGACACAGAATTGTTACTCAGGGACACAGAATTGTTACTCAGGGACAGACACAGAATTGTTACTCAGGGACAGACACAGAATTGTTACTGAGGGACACAGAATTGTTACTGAGGGACACAGAATTGTTACTCAGGGACACAGAATTGTTACTCAGGGACACAGAACTGTTACTCAGGGACACAGAATTGTTACTGAGGGACACAGAACTGTTACTGAGGGACAGACACAGAATTGTTACTGAGGGACACAGAACTGTTACTGAGGGACACAATTGTTACTGAGGGACACAGAACTGTTACTCAGGGACACAGAATTGTTACTCAGGGAGGGACACAGAATTGTTACTCAGGGAAAGACACAGAATTGTTACTCAGGGAAAGACACAGAATTGTTACTCAGGGAAAGACACAGAATTGTTACTGAGGGACACAGAATTGTTACTGAGGGACACAGAACTGTTACTCAGGGACAGACACAGAACTGTTACTGAGGGACACAGAATTGTTACTGAGGGACACAGAATTGTTACTGAGGGACACAGAATTGTTACTGAGGGACAAACACATAATTGTTACTGAGGGACACAGAACTGTTACTCAGGGACACAGAACTGTTACTCAGGGACAGACACAGAATTGTTACTGAGGGACACAGAATTGTTACTGAGGGACACAGAATTGTTACTCAGGGACAGACACAGAATTGTTACTGAGGGACACAGAATTGTTACTAAGGGACACAGAATTGTTACTGAGGGACACAGAATTGTTACTCAGGGACAGACACAGAATTGTTACTGAGGGACACAGAATTGTTACTCAGGGACACAGAATTGTTACTCAGGGACACAGAACTGTTACTCAGGGACAGACACAGAATTGTTACTGAGGGACACAGAATTGTTACTGAGGGACACAGAATTGTTACTGAGGGACACAGAATTGTTACTCAGGGACACAGAACTGTTACTCAGGGACACAGAACTGTTACTCAGGGACAGACACAGAATTGTTACTGAGGGACACAGAATTGTTACTGAGGGACACAGAACTGTTACTCAGGGACACAGAATTGTTACTGAGGGACAGACACAGAATTGTTACTCAGGGACACAGAATTGTTACTCAGGGACACAGAATTGTTACTGAGGGACACAGAATTGTTACTGAGGGACACAGAATTGTTACTCAGGGACAGACACAGAATTGTTACTCAGGGACAGACACAGAATTGTTACTGACAGACACAGAATTGTTACTGAGGGACACAGAATTGTTACTGAGGGACACAGAATTGTTACTGAGGGACAGACACAGAATTGTTACTGAGGGACACAGAATTGTTACTGAGGGACACAGAATTGTTACTCAGGGACAGACACAGAATTGTTACTGAGGGACACAGAATTGTTACTGAGGGACACAGAATTGTTACTGAGGGACACAGAATTGTTACTCAGGGACAGACACAGAATTGTTACTGAGGGACACAGAATTGTTACTGAGGGACACAGAATTGTTACTGAGGGACACAGAACTGTTACTCAGGGACACAGAACTGTTACTGAGGGACACAGAACTGTTACTCAGGGACACAGAATTGTTACTGAGGGACAGACACAGAATTGTTACTGAGGGACACAGAATTGTTACTGAGGGACACAGAATTGTTACTGAGGGACACAGAACTGTTACTCAGGGACACAGAATTGTTACTGAGGGACACAGAATTGTTACTGAGGGACACAGAATTGTTACTCAGGGACAGACACAGAAATGTTACTGAGGGACACAGAATTGTTACTGAGGGACACAGAACTGTTACTGAGGGACACAGAATTGTTACCCAGGGACAGACACAGAATTGTTACTGAGGGACACAGAATTGTTACTCAGGGACAGACACAGAATTGTTACTGAGGGACACAGAATTGTTACTGAGGGACACAGAATTGTTACTGAGGGACACAGAATTGTTACTCAGGGACACAGAACTGTTACTCAGGGACACAGAATTGTTACTCAGGGAAAGACACAGAATTGTTACTGAGGGACACAGAATTGTTACTGAGGGACACAGAACTGTTACTCAGGGACAGACACAGAATTGTTACTGAGGGACACAGAACTGTTACTCAGGGACAGACACAGAATTGTTACTGAGGGACACAGAATTGTTACTCAGGGACAGACACATAATTGTTACTGAGGGACACAGAATTGTTACTGAGGGACACAGAATTGTTACTGAGGGACACAGAATTGTTACTCAGGGACAGACACAGAATTGTTACTGAGGGACAGACACAGAATTGTTACTAAGGGACACAGAATTGTTACTGAGGGACACAGAATTGTTACTGAGGGACACAGAATTGTTACTGAGGGACACAGAACTGTTACTCAGGGACACAGAATTGTTACTCAGGGAAAGACACAGAATTGTTACTGAGGGACACAGAATTGTTACTGAGGGACACAGAACTGTTACTCAGGGACAGAGACAGAATTGTTACTGAGGGACACAGAATTGTTACTGAGGGACACAGAATTGTTACTGAGGGACACAGAATTGTTACTGAGGGACACAGAATTGTTACTCAGGGACAGACACATAATTGTTACTGAGGGACACAGAATTGTTACTGAGGGACACAGAATTGTTACTCAGGGACAGACACAGAATTGTTACTGAGGGACACAGAACTGTTACTCAGGGACACAGAACTGTTACTCAGGGACAGACACAGAATTGTTACTGAGGGACACAGAATTGTTACTGAGGGACACAGAACTGTTACTCAGGGACACAGAATTGTTACTGAGGGACAGACACAGAATTGTTACTGAGGGACACAGAATTGTTACTGAGGGACACAGAATTGTTACTGAGGGACACAGAATTGTTACTCAGGGACAGACACAGAATTGTTACTCAGGGACAGACACAGAATTGTTACTGAGGGACACAGAATTGTTACTGAGGGACACAGAATTGTTACTGAGGGACACAGAATTGTTACTCAGGGACACAGAACTGTTACTCAGGGACACAGAATTGTTACTCAGGGACACAGAACTGTTACTCAGGGAATGACACAGAATTGTTACTGAGGGACACAGAACTGTTACTGAGGGACACAATTGTTACTGAGGGACACAGAACTGTTACTCAGGAACACAGAATTGTTACTCAGGGAGGGACACAGAATTGTTACTCAGGGAAAGACACAGAATTGTTACTCAGGGAAAGACACAGAATTGTTACTCAGGGAAAGACACAGAATTGTTACTCAGGGAAAGACACAGAATTGTTACTCAGGGAAAGACACAGAATTGTTACTCAGGGAAAGACACAGAATTGTTACTGAGGGACACAGAATTGTTACTGAGGGACACAGAATTGTTACTGAGGGACACAGAACTGTTACTCAGGGACAGACACAGAATTGTTACTGAGGGACACAGAATTGTTACTGAGGGACACAGAATTGTTACTGAGGGACACAGAATTGTTACTGAGGGACAAACACATAATTGTTACTGAGGGACACAGAACTGTTACTCAGGGACACAGAACTGTTACTCAGGGACAGACACAGAATTGTTACTGAGGGACACAGAATTGTTACTGAGGGACACAGAATTGTTACTCAGGGACAGACACAGAATTGTTACTGAGGGACACAGAATTGTTACTAAGGGACACAGAATTGTTACTGAGGGACACAGAATTGTTACTCAGGGACAGACACAGAATTGTTACTGAGGGACACAGAATTGTTACTCAGGGACACAGAATTGTTACTCAGGGACACAGAACTGTTACTCAGGGACAGACACAGAATTGTTACTGAGGGACACAGAATTGTTACTGAGGGACACAGAATTGTTACTCAGGGACACAGAATTGTTACTCAGGGACACAGAATTGTTACTCAGGGACAGACACAGAATTGTTACTCAGGGACAGACACAGAATTGTTACTCAGGGACAGACACAGAATTGTTACTCAGGGACACAGAATTGTTACTCAGGGACACAGAATTGTTACTCAGGGACACAGAATTGTTACTCAGGGACAGACACAGAATTGTTACTGAGGGACACAGAATTGTTACTCAGGGACACAGAATTGTTACTCAGGGACACAGAATTGTTACTCAGGGACACAGAACTGTTACTGAGGGACACAGAACTGTTACTGAGGGACACAATTGTTACTGAGGGACACAGAACTGTTACTCAGGGACACAGAATTGTTACTCAGGGAGGGACACAGAATTGTTACTCAGGGAAAGACACAGAATTGTTACTCAGGGAAAGACACAGAATTGTTACTGAGGGACACAGAATTGTTACTGAGGGACACAGAACTGTTACTCAGGGACAGACACAGAATTGTTACTGAGGGACACAGAATTGTTACTGAGGGACACAGAATTGTTACTGAGGGACACAGAATTGTTACTGAGGGACAAACACATAATTGTTACTGAGGGACACAGAACTGTTACTCAGGGACACAGAACTGTTACTCAGGGACACAGAACTGTTACTCAGGGACAGACACAGAATTGTTACTGAGGGACACAGAATTGTTACTGAGGGACACAGAATTGTTACTCAGGGACAGACACAGAATTGTTACTGAGGGACACAGAATTGTTACTAAGGGACACAGAATTGTTACTGAGGGACACAGAATTGTTACTCAGGGACAGACACAGAATTGTTACTGAGGGACACAGAATTGTTACTCAGGGACACAGAATTGTTACTCAGGGACACAGAATTGTTACTCAGGGACACAGAACTGTTACTCAGGGACAGACACAGAATTGTTACTGAGGGACACAGAATTGTTACTGAGGGACACAGAATTGTTACTGAGGGACACAGAATTGTTACTCAGGGACACAGAATTGTTACTCAGGGACACAGAACTGTTACTCAGGGACAGACACAGAATTGTTACTGAGGGACACAGAATTGTTACTGAGGGACACAGAACTGTTACTGAGGGACACAGAACTGTTACTCAGGGACACAGAATTGTTACTGAGGGACAGACACAGAATTGTTACTGAGGGACACAGAATTGTTACTCAGGGACACAGAATTGTTACTCAGGGACAGACACAGAATTGTTACTCAGGGACAGACACAGAATTGTTACTGAGGGACACAGAATTGTTACTGAGGGACACAGAATTGTTACTGAGGGACACAGAACTGTTACTCAGGGACACAGAATTGTTACTCAGGGACACAGAACTGTTACTCAGGGAATGACACAGAATTGTTACTGAGGGACACAGAACTGTTACTGAGGGACACAATTGTTACTGAGGGACACAGAACTGTTACTCAGGGACACAGAATTGTTACTCAGGGAGGGACACAGAATTGTTACTCAGGGAAAGACACAGAATTGTTACTCAGGGAAAGACACAGAATTGTTACTCAGGGAAAGACACAGAATTGTTACTCAGGGAAAGACACAGAATTGTTACTCAGGGAAAGACACAAAATTGTTACTGAGGGACACAGAATTGTTACTGAGGGACACAGAACTGTTACTCAGGGACAGACACAGAATTGTTACTGAGGGACACAGAATTGTTACTGAGGGACACAGAATTGTTACTGAGGGACACAGAATTGTTACTGAGGGACAAACACATAATTGTTACTGAGGGACACAGAACTGTTACTCAGGGACACAGAACTGTTACTCAGGGACAGACACAGAGTTGTTACTGAGGGACACAGAATTGTTACTGAGGGACACAGAATTGTTACTCAGGGACAGACACAGAATTGTTACTGAGGGACACAGAATTGTTACTAAGGGACACAGAATTGTTACTGAGGGACACAGAATTGTTACTCAGGGACAGACACAGAATTGTTACTGAGGGACACAGAATTGTTACTCAGGGACACAGAATTGTTACTCAGGGACACAGAACTGTTACTCAGGGACAGACACAGAATTGTTACTGAGGGACACAGAATTGTTACTGAGGGACACAGAATTGTTACTCAGGGACACAGAATTGTTACTCAGGGACACAGAATTGTTACTCAGGGACAGACACAGAATTGTTACTCAGGGACAGACACAGAATTGTTACTCAGGGACAGACACAGAATTGTTACTCAGGGACACAGAATTGTTACTCAGGGACACAGAATTGTTACTCAGGGACAGACACAGAATTGTTACTCAGGGACACAGAATTGTTACTCAGGGACACAGAATTGTTACTCAGGGACACAGAATTGTTACTCAGGGACACAGAACTGTTACTGAGGGACACAGAACTGTTACTGAGGGACACAATTGTTACTGAGGGACACAGAACTGTTACTCAGGGACACAGAATTGTTACTCAGGGAGGGACACAGAATTGTTACTCAGAGAAAGACACAGAATTGTTACTCAGGGAAAGACACAGAATTGTTACTGAGGGACACAGAATTGTTACTGAGGGACACAGAACTGTTACTCAGGGACAGACACAGAATTGTTACTGAGGGACACAGAATTGTTACTGAGGGACACAGAATTGTTACTGAGGGACAAACACATAATTGTTACTGAGGGACACAGAACTGTTACTCAGGGACACAGAACTGTTACTCAGGGACAGACACAGAATTGTTACTGAGGGACACAGAATTGTTACTGAGGGACACAGAATTGTTACTCAGGGACAGACACAGAATTGTTACTGAGGGACACAGAATTGTTACTAAGGGACACAGAATTGTTACTGAGGGACACAGAATTGTTACTCAGGGACAGACACAGAATTGTTACTCAGGGACACAGAATTGTTACTCAGGGACACAGAATTGTTACTCAGGGACACAGAACTGTTACTCAGGGACAGACACAGAATTGTTACTGAGGGACACAGAATTGTTACTGAGGGACACAGAATTGTTACTGAGGGACACAGAATTGTTACTGAGGGACACAGAACTGTTACTCAGGGACACAGAATTGTTACTGAGGGACAGACACAGAATTGTTACTCAGGGACACAGAATTGTTACTGAGGGACACAGAATTGTTACTCAGGGACAGACACAGAATTGTTACTCAGGGAAAGACACAGAATTGTTACTGACAGACACAGAATTGTTACTGAGGGACACAGAATTGTTACTGAGGGACACAGAATTGTTACTGAGGGACAGACACAGAATTGTTACTGAGGGACACAGAATTGTTACTGAGGGACACAGAATTGTTACTGAGGGACACAGAATTGTTACTGAGGGACACAGAATTGTTACTGAGGGACACAGAATTGTTACTCAGGGACAGACACAGAATTGTTACTGAGGGACACAGAATTGTTACTGAGGGACACAGAACTGTTACTCAGGGACACAGAACTGTTACTCAGGGACACAGAACTGTTACTGAGGGACACAGAATTGTTACTGAGGGACACAGAACTGTTACTCAGGGACACAGAATTGTTACTGAGGGACAGACACAGAATTGTTACTGAGGGACACAGAATTGTTACTGAGGGACACAGAACTGTTACTCAGGGACACAGAATTGTTACTGAGGGACACAGCATTGTTACTGAGGGACACAGAATTGTTACTCAGGGACACAGAATTGTTACTGAGGGACACAGAATTGTTACTGAGGGACACAGAATTGTTACCCAGGGACAGACACAGAATTGTTACTGAGGGACACAGAATTGTTACTCAGGGACAGACACAGAATTGTTACTGAGGGACACAGAATTGTTACTGAGGGACACAGAATTGTTACTCAGGGACACAGAACTGTTACTCAGGGACACAGAACTGTTACTCAGGGACACAGAATTGTTACTCAGGGAAAGACACAGAATTGTTACTGAGGGACACAGAATTGTTACTGAGGGACACAGAACTGTTACTCAGGGACAGACACAGAATTGTTACTGAGGGACACAGAACTGTTACTGAGGGACACAGAATTGTTACTCAGGGACAGACACATAATTGTTACTGAGGGACACAGAACTGTTACTCAGGGACACAGAACTGTTACTCAGGGACAGACACAGAATTGTTACTGAGGGACACAGAATTGTTACTGAGGGACACAGCATTGTTACTGAGGGACACAGAATTGTTACTCAGGGACAGACACAGAATTGTTACTAAGGGACACAGAATTGTTACTGAGGGACATAGAATTGTTACTGAGGGACACAGAACTGTTACTCAGGGACACAGAATTGTTACTCAGGGAGGGACACAGAATTGTTACTGAGGGACACAGAACTGTTACTCAGGGACAGAGACAGAATTGTTACTGAGGGACACAGAATTGTTACTGAGGGACACAGAATTGTTACTGAGGGACACAGAATTGTTACTCAGGGACAGACACATAATTGTTACTGAGGGACACAGAACTGTTACTCAGGGACACAGAACTGTTACTCAGGGACAGACACAGAATTGTTACTGAGGGACACAGAATTGTTACTAAGTGACACAGAATTGTTACTGAGGGACACAGAATTGTTACTCAGGGACAGACACAGAATTGTTACTGAAGGACACAGAATTGTTACTGAGGGACACAGAATTGTTACTCAGGGACAGACACAGAATTGTTACTCAGGGACACAGAATTGTTACTGAGGGACACAGAATTGTTACTGAGGGACACAGAATTGTTACTCAGGGACACAGAATTGTTACTCAGGGACACAGAACTGTTACTCAGGGACACAGAACTGTTACTCAGAGACAGACACAGAATTGTTACTGAGGGACACAGAATTGTTACTCAGGGACAGACACAGAATTGTTACTGAGGGACACAGAAATGTTACTGAGGGACACAGAACTGTTACTCAGGGACACAGAACTGTTACTCAGGGACACAGAACTGTTACTCAGGGACACAGAACTGTTACTCAGGGACACAGAACTGTTACTGAGGGACACAGAATTGTTACTGAGGGACACAGAACTGTTACTCAGGGACAGACACAGAATTGTTACTGAGGGACACAGAATTGTTACTGAGGGACAGACACAGAATTGTTACTCAGGGACACAGAACTGTTACTCAGGGACACAGAATTGTTACTCAGGGACAGACACAGAATTGTTACTGAGGGACACAGAATTGTTACTGAGGGACACAGAATTGTTACTCAGGGACAGACAGAATTGTTACTGAGGGACACAGAATTGTTACTGAGGGACAAAGAATTGTTACTCAGGGACAGACACAGAATTGTTACTGAGGGACACAGAATTGTTACTGACACAGAATTGTTACTCAGGGACACAGAACTGTTACTCAGGGACACAGAACTGTTACTCAGGGACACAGAACTGTTACTCAGGGACAGACACAGAATTGTTACTGAGGGACACAGAATTGTTACTCAGGGACAGACACAGAACTGTTACTGAGGGACACAGAACTGTTACTCAGGGACACAGAACTGTTACTCAGGGACAGACACAGAATTGTTACTGAGGGACACAGAATTGTTACTGAGGGACACAGAATTGTTACTCAGGGACAGACACAGAACTGTTACTGAGGGACACAGAACTGTTACTGAGGGACACAGAACTGTTACTCAGGGACACAGAACTGTTACTCAGGGACAGACACAGAATTGTTACTCGGGGACAGACACAGAATTGTTACTGAGGGACACAGAATTGTTACTGAGGGACACAGAATTGTTACTCAGGGACAGACACAGAATTGTTACTGAGGGACACAGAATTGTTACTGAGGGACACAGAATTGTTACTGAGGGACACAGAATTGTTACTCAGGGACAGACACAGAATTGTTACTGAGGGACACAGAATTGTTACTGAGGGACACAGAATTGTTACTCAGGGACAGGCACAGAACTGTTACTCAGGGACACAGAACTGTTACTCAGGGACACAGAACTGTTACTCAGGGACACAGAACTGTTACTCAGGGACACAGAACTGTTACTCAGGGACACAGAACTGTTACTCAGGGACAGACACAGAATTGTTACTGAGGGACACAGAATTGTTACTGAGGGACACAGAATTGTTACTGAGGGACACAGAATTGTTACTCAGGGACAGACACAGAACTGTTACTCAGGGACACAGAACTGTTACTCAGGGACACAGAACTGTTACTCAGGGACAGACACAGAATTGTTACTGAGGGACACAGAATTGTTACTCAGGGACAGACACAGAATTGTTACTGAGGGACACAGAATTGTTACTGAGGGACACAGAACTGTTACTCAGGGACACAGAACTGTTACTCAGGGACACAGAACTGTTACTCAGGGACACAGAAATTGTTACTCAGGGACACAGAATTGTGACTGAGGGACACAGAATTGTTACTGAGGGACACAGAGTTGTTACTGAGGGACACAGAATTGTTACTGAGGGACACAGAACTGTTACTCAGGGACACAGAACTGTTACTCAGGGACACAGAACTGTTACTCAGGGACAGACACAGAATTGTTACTCAGGGACAGACACAGAATTGTTACTGAGGGACACAGAACTGTTACTGAGGGACACAGAACTGTTACTGAGGGAAACAGAACTGTTACTCAGGGACACAGAACTGTTACTCAGGGACACAGAACTGTTACTCAGGGACACAGAACTGTTACTCAGGGACACAGAACTGTTACTGAGGGACACAGAATTGTTACTGAGGGACACAGAATTGTTACTGAGGGACACAGAATTGTTACTGAGGGACACAGAATTGTTACTGAGGGACACAGAATTGTTACTCAGGGACACAGAACTGTTACTCAGGGACAGACACAGAATTGTTACTGAGGGACACAGAATTGTTACTGAGGGACACAGAATTGTTACTTAGGGCCACAGAAACGTTACTCAGGGACACAGAACTGTTACTCAGGGACACAGAATTGTTACTGAGGGACACAGAATTGTTACTGAGGGACACAGAACTGTTACTCAGGGACAGACACAGAATTGTTACTGAGGGACACAGAATTGTTACTGAGGGACAGACACAGAATTGTTACTCAGGGACACAGAACTGTTACTCAGGGACACAGAATTGTTACTCAGGGACAGACACAGAATTGTTACTGAGGGACACAGAATTGTTACTGAGGGACAAAGAATTGTTACTCAGGGACAGACACAGAATTGTTACTGAGGGACACAGAATTGTTACTGACACAGAATTGTTACTCAGGGACACAGAACTGTTACTCAGGGACACAGAACTGTTACTCAGGGACAGACACAGAATTGTTACTGAGGGACACAGAATTGTTACTCAGGGACAGACACAGAACTGTTACTGAGGGACACAGAACTGTTACTCAGGGACACAGAACTGTTACTCAGGGACAGACACAGAATTGTTACTGAGGGACACAGAATTGTTACTGAGGGACACAGAATTGTTACTCAGGGACAGACACAGAACTGTTACTGAGGGACACAGAACTGTTACTGAGGGACACAGAACTGTTACTCAGGGACACAGAACTGTTACTCGGGGACAGACACAGAATTGTTACTCGGGGACAGACACAGAATTGTTACTGAGGGACACAGAATTGTTACTGAGGGACACAGAATTGTTACTCAGGGACAGACACAGAATTGTTACTGAGGGACACAGAATTGTTACTGAGGGACACAGAATTGTTACTGAGGGACACAGAATTGTTACTCAGGGACAGACACAGAATTGTTACTGAGGGACACAGAATTGTTACTGAGGGACACAGAATTGTTACTCAGGGACAGGCACAGAACTGTTACTCAGGGACACAGAACTGTTACTCAGGGACACAGAACTGTTACTCAGGGACAGACACAGAATTGTTACTGAGGGACACAGAATTGTTACTGAGGGACACAGAATTGTTACTGAGGGACACAGAATTGTTACTGAGGGACACAGAATTGTTACTCAGGGACAGACACAGAACTGTTACTCAGGGACACAGAACTGTTACTCAGGGACACAGAACTGTTACTCAGGGACAGACACAGAATTGTTACTGAGGGACACAGAATTGTTACTCAGGGACAGACACAGAATTGTTACTGAGGGACACAGAATTGTTACTGAGGGACACAGAACTGTTACTCAGGGACACAGAACTGTTACTCAGGGACACAGAAATTGTTACTCAGGGACACAGAATTGTTACTGAGGGACACAGAATTGTTACTCAGGGACACAGAATTGTTACTCAGGGACAGACACAGAATTGTTACTGAGGGACACAGAACTGTTACTCAGGGACACAGAACTGTTACTCAGGGACAGACACAGAATTGTTACTGAGGGACACAGAACTGTTACTCAGGGACACAGAACTGTTACTGAGGGACACAGAATTGTTACTGAGGGACACAGAATTGTTACTGAGGGACACAGAATTGTTACTCAGGGACACTGAACTGTTACTCAGGGACACTGAACTGTTACTCAGGGACACAGAACTGTTACTCAGGGACAGACACAGAATTGTTACTGAGGGACACAGAACTGTTACTCAGGGACACAGAACTGTTACTCAGGGACAGACACAGAATTGTTACTGAGGGACACAGAACTGTTACTGAGGGACACAGAACTGTTACTCAGGGACACAGAATTGTTACTGAGGGACACAGAATTGTTACTGAGGGACACAGAATTGTTACTGAGGGACACTGAACTGTTACTGAGGGACACTGAACTGTTACTGAGGGACACTGAACTGTTACTCAGGGACACAGAACTGTTACTCAGGGACAGACACAGAATTGTTACTGAGGGACACAGAATTGTTACTGAGGGACACAGAATTGTTACTGAGGGACACAGAATTGTTACTCAGGGACAGACACAGAACTGTTACTCAGGGACACAGAACTGTTACTCAGGGACACAGAACTGTTACTCAGGGACAGACACAGAATTGTTACTGAGGGACACAGAATTGTTACTCAGGGACAGACACAGAATTGTTACTGAGGGACACAGAATTGTTACTGAGGGACACAGAACTGTTACTCAGGGACACAGAACTGTTACTCAGGGACACAGAAATTGTTACTCAGGGACACAGAATTGTTACTGAGGGACACAGAATTGTTACTCAGGGACACAGAATTGTTACTGAGGGACACAGAACTGTTACTCAGGGACAGACACAGAATTGTTACTGAGGGACACAGAATTGTTACTGAGGGACAGACACAGAATTGTTACTCAGGGACACAGAACTGTTACTCAGGGACACAGAATTGTTACTCAGGGACAGACACAGAATTGTTACTGAGGGACACAGAATTGTTACTGAGGGACACAGAATTGTTACTCAGGGACAGACAGAATTGTTACTGAGGGACACAGAATTGTTACTGAGGGACAAAGAATTGTTACTCAGGGACAGACACAGAATTGTTACTGAGGGACACAGAATTGTTACTGACACAGAATTGTTACTCAGGGACACAGAACTGTTACTCAGGGACACAGAACTGTTACTCAGGGACAGACACAGAATTGTTACTGAGGGACACAGAATTGTTACTCAGGGACAGACACAGAACTGTTACTGAGGGACACAGAACTGTTACTCAGGGACACAGAACTGTTACTCAGGGACAGACACAGAATTGTTACTGAGGGACACAGAATTGTTACTGAGGGACACAGAATTGTTACTCAGGGACAGACACAGAACTGTTACTGAGGGACACAGAACTGTTACTCAGGGACACAGAACTGTTACTCAGGGACACAGAACTGTTACTCAGGGACAGACACAGAATTGTTACTCGGGGACAGACACAGAATTGTTACTGAGGGACACAGAATTGTTACTGAGGGACACAGAATTGTTACTCAGGGACAGACACAGAATTGTTACTGAGGGACACAGAATTGTTACTGAGGGACACAGAATTGTTACTGAGGGACACAGAATTGTTACTCAGGGACACAGAATTGTTACTCAGGGACAGACACAGAATTGTTACTGAGGGACACAGAATTGTTACTGAGGGACACAGAATTGTTACTCAGGGACAGGCACAGAACTGTTACTCAGGGACACAGAACTGTTACTCAGGGACACAGAACTGTTACTCAGGGACAGACACAGAATTGTTACTGAGGGACACAGAATTGTTACTGAGGGACACAGAATTGTTACTGAGGGACACAGAATTGTTACTGAGGGACACAGAATTGTTACTCAGGGACAGACACAGAACTGTTACTCAGGGACACAGAACTGTTACTCAGGGACACAGAACTGTTACTCAGGGACAGACACAGAATTGTTACTGAGGGACACAGAATTGTTACTCAGGGACAGACACAGAATTGTTACTGAGGGACACAGAATTGTTACTGAGGGACACAGAACTGTTACTCAGGGACACAGAACTGTTACTCAGGGACACAGAAATTGTTACTCAGGGACACAGAATTGTTACTGAGGGACACAGAATTGTTACTCAGGGACACAGAATTGTTACTCAGGGACAGACACAGAATTGTTACTGAGGGACACAGAACTGTTACTCAGGGACACAGAACTGTTACTCAGGGACAGACACGGAATTGTTACTGAGGGACACAGAACTGTTACTCAGGGACACAGAACTGTTACTGAGGGACACAGAATTGTTACTGAGGGACACAGAATTGTTACTGAGGGACACAGAATTGTTACTCAGGGACACTGAACTGTTACTCAGGGACACTGAACTGTTACTCAGGGACACTGAACTGTTACTCAGGGACACAGAACTGTTACTCAGGGACAGACACAGAATTGTTACTGAGGGACACAGAACTGTTACTCAGGGACACAGAACTGTTACTCAGGGACAGACACAGAATTGTTACTGAGGGACACAGAACTGTTACTGAGGGACACAGAACTGTTACTCAGGGACACAGAATTGTTACTGAGGGACACAGAATTGTTACTGAGGGACACAGAATTGTTACTGAGGGACACTGAACTGTTACTGAGGGACACTGAACTGTTACTCAGGGACACAGAACTGTTACTCAGGGACAGACACAGAATTGTTACTGAGGGACACAGAATTGTTACTGAGGGACACAGAATTGTTACTGAGGGACACAGAATTGTTACTGAGGGACACTGAACTGTTACTCAGGGACACTGAACTGTTACTCAGGGACACAGAACTGTTACTCAGGGACAGACACAGAATTGTTACTGAGGGACACAGAATTGTTACTGAGGGACACAGAATTGTTACTCAGGGACAGGCACAGAACTGTTACTCAGGGACACAGAACTGTTACTCAGGGACACAGAACTGTTACTCAGGGACAGACACAGAATTGTTACTGAGGGACACAGAATTGTTACTGAGGGACACAGAATTGTTACTGAGGGACACAGAATTGTTACTCAGGGACAGACACAGAACTGTTACTCAGGGACACAGAACTGTTACTCAGGGACACAGAACTGTTACTCAGGGACAGACACAGAATTGTTACTGAGGGACACAGAATTGTTACTCAGGGACAGACACAGAATTGTTACTGAGGGACACAGAATTGTTACTGAGGGACACAGAACTGTTACTCAGGGACACAGAACTGTTACTCAGGGACACAGAAATTGTTACTCAGGGACACAGAATTGTTACTGAGGGACACAGAATTGTTACTCAGGGACAGACACAGAATTGTTACTGAGGGACACAGAACTGTTACTGAGGGACACAGAACTGTTACTCAGGGACAGACACAGAATTGTTACTGAGGGACACAGAACTGTTACTCAGGGACACAGAACTGTTACTGAGGGACACAGAATTGTTACTGAGGGACACAGAATTGTTACTGAGGGACACAGAATTGTTACTCAGGGACAGACACAGAATTGTTACTGAGGGACACAGAATAGTTATTCAGGGACAGACACAGAATTGTTACTGAGGGACACAGAATTGTTACTGAGGGACACAGAATTGTTACTGAGGGACACAGAATTGTTACTCAGGGACACAGAATTGTTACTCAGGGACACAGAACTGTTACTCAGGGACACAGAATTGTTACTGAGGGACAGACACAGAATTGTTACTGAGGGACACAGAATTGTTACTGAGGGACACAGAATTGTTACTGAGGGACAGACACAGAATTGTTACTCAGGGACAGACACAGAATTGTTACTGAGGGACACAGAATTGTTACTCAGGGACACAGAATTGTTACTCAGGGACACAGAATTGTTACTCAGGGACACAGAATTGTTACTCAGGGACAGACACAGAATTGTTACTGAGGGACACAGAATTGTTACTCAGGGACAGACACAGAATTGTTACTCAGGGACAGACACAGAATTGTTACTGAGGGACACAGAATTGTTTCTCAGGGACACAGAATTGTTACTGAGGGACACAGAATTGTTACTCAGGGACACAGAATTGTTACTGAGGGACAGACACAGAATTGTTACTGAGGGACACAGAATTGTTACTGAGGGACACAGAACTGTTACTCAGGGACACAGAACTGTTACTCAGGGACAGACACAGAATTGTTACTGAGGGACACAGAATTGTTACTGAGGGACACAGAACTGTTACTCAGGGACACAGAATTGTTACTGAGGGACAGACACAGAATTGTTACTGAGGGACACAGAATTGTTACTGAGGGACACAGAACTGTTACTGAGGGACACAGAACTGTTACTCAGGGACACAGAATTGTTACTCAGGGACAGACACAGAATTGTTACTGAGGGACACAGAATTGTTACTGAGGGACACAGAATTGTTACTCAGGGACAGACACAGAATTGTTACTGAGGGACACAGAATTGTTACTCAGGGACAGACACAGAATTGTTACTCAGGGACACAGAATTGTTACTGAGGGACACAGAACTGTTACTCAGGGACACAGAACTGTTACTCAGGGACACAGAATTGTTACTGAGGGACACAGAATTGTTACTGAGGGACACAGAATTGTTACCCAGGGACAGACACAGAATTGTTACTGAGGGACACAGAATTGTTACTGAGGGACACAGAATTGTTACTGAGGGACACAGAATTGTTACTCAGGGACACAGAACTGTTACTCAGGGACACAGAATTGTTACTCAGGGAAAGACACAGAATTGTTACTGAGGGACACAGAATTGTTACTGAGGGACACAGAACTGTTACTCAGGGACAGACACAGAATTGTTACTGAGGGACACAGAATTGTTACTGAGGGACATAGAATTGTTACTGAGGGACACAGAATTGTTACTCAGGGACAGACACATAATTGTTACTGAGGGACACAGAACTGTTACTCAGGGACACAGAACTGTTACTCAGGGACACAGAACTGTTACTCAGGGACAGACACAGAATTGTTACTGAGGGACACAGAATTGTTACTCAGGGACAGACACAGAATTGTTACTGAGGGACAGACACAGAATTGTTACTAAGGGACACAGAATTGTTACTGAGGGACACAGAATTGTTACTCAGGGACACAGAACTGTTACTCAGGGACACAGAATTGTTACTCAGGGAAAGACACAGAATTTTTACTGAGGGACACAGAATTGTTACTGAGGGACACAGAACTGTTACTCAGGGACAGACACAGAATTGTTACTGAGGGACACAGAATTGTTACTCAGGGACAGACACATAATTGTTACTGAGGGACACAGAACTGATACTCAGGGACAGACACAGAATTGTTACTGAGGGACACAGAATTGTTACTGAGGGACACAGAATTGTTACTCAGGGACAGACACAGAATTGTTACTGAGGGACACAGAATTGTTACTGAGGGACACAGAACTGTTACTCAGGGACACAGAACTGTTACTCAGGGACACAGAACTGTTACTCAGGGACAGACACAGAATTGTTACTGAGGGACACAGAATTGTTACTGAGGGACACAGAACTGTTACTCAGGGACACAGAATTGTTACTGAGGGACAGACACAGAATTGTAACTGAGGGACACAGAATTTTTAATGAGGGACACAGAATTGTTACTGAGGTACAGAACTGTTACTCAAGGACACAGAATTGTTACTCAGGGACAGACACAGAATTGTTACTGAGGGACACAGATTTGTTACTCAGGGACAGACACAGAATTGTTACTGAGGGACACAGAATTGTTACTGAGGGACACAGAATTGTTACTGAGGGACACAGAATTGTTACTCAGGGACAGACACAGAATTATTACTGAGGGACACAGAATTGTTACTGAGGGACACAGAACTGTTACTCAGGGACACAGAATTGTTACTGAGGGACACAGAATTGTTACCCAGGGACAGACACAGAATTGTTACTGAGGGACACAGAATTGTTACTGAGGGACACAGAATTGTTACTGAGGGACATAGAATTGTTACTCAGGGACAGACACATAATTGTTACTGAGGGAAACAGAACTGTTACTCAGGGACACAGAACTGTTACTCAGGGACAGACACAGAATTGTTACTGAGGGACACAGAATTGTTACTGAGGGACACAGAATTGTTACTGAGGGACACAGAATTGTTACTGAGGGACACAGAATTGTTACTCAGGGACAGACACAGAATTGTTACTCAGGGACAGACACAGAATTGTTACTGAGGGACACAGAATTGTTACTGAGGGACACAGAACTGTTACTCAGGGACAGACACAGAATTGTTACTGAGGGACACAGAATTGTTACTCAGGGACACATAACTGTTACTCAGGGACACAGAACTGTTACTCAGGGACACAGAACTGTTACTCAGGGACACAGAATTGTTACTCAGGGACAGACACATAATTGTTACTGAGTGACACAGAACTGTTACTCAGGGACACAGAACTGTTACTCAGGGACAGACACAGAATTGTTACTGAGGGACACAGAATTGTTACTCAGGGACACAGAATTGTTACTCAGGGACACAGAACTGTTACTCAGGGACACAGAATTGTTACTCAGGGACAGACACAGAATTGTTACTGAGGGACACAGAATTGTTACTGAGGGACACAGAATTGTTACTGAGGGACACAGAATTGTTACTGAGGGACACAGGGTTGTTACTGAGGGACAGACACAGAATTGTTACTGAGGGACACAGAATTGTTACTGAGGGACACAGAATTGTTACTCAGGGACACAGAACTGTTACTCAGGGACACAGAACTGTTACTCAGGGACAGACACAGAATTGTTACTGAGGGACACAGAATTGTTACTGAGGGACACAGAATTGTTACTCAGGGACAGACACAGAATTGTTACTGAGGGACAAAGAATTGTTACTGAGGGACAGACACAGAATTGTTACTCAGGGACACAGAATTGTTACTCAGGGACACAGAACTGTTACTCAGGGACACAGAACTGTTACTCAGGGACAGACACAGAATTGTTACTGAGGGACACAGAATTGTTACTGAGGGACACAGAATTGTTACTGAGGGACACAGAACTGTTACTCAGGGACAGACACAGAATTGTTACTGAGGGACACAGAATTGTTACTGAGGGACACAGAACTGTTACTCAGGGACACAGAACTGTTACTCAGGGACACAGAACTGTTACTCAGGGACACAGAACTGTTACTGAGGGACACAGAATTGCTACTGAGGGACACAGAATTGTTACTGAGGGACACAGAATTGTTACTGAGGGACACTGAACTGTTACTCAGGGACACTGAACTGTTACTCAGGGACAGACACAGAATTGTTACTGAGGGACACAGAATTGTTACTCAGGGACACAGAATTGTTATTCAGGGACAGACACAGAATTGTTACTGAGGGACACAGAATTGTTACTCAGGGACACAGAACTGTTACTCAGGGACACAGAACTGTTACTCAGGGACACAGAATTGTTACTGAGGGACAGACAAAGAATTGTTACTGAGGGACACAGAATTGTTACTGAGGGACACAGAATTGTTACTCAGGGACAGACACAGAATTGTTACTCAGGGACAGACACAGAATTGTTACTGAGGGACACAGAATTGTTACTCAGGGACACAGAATTGTTACTCAGGGACACAGAACTGTTACTCAGGGACACAGAATTGTTACTGAGGGACAGACACAGAATTGTTACTCAGGGACACAGAATTGTTACTGAGGGACACAGAATTGTTACTGAGGGACACAGAACTGTTACTCAGGGACAGACACAGAATTGTTACTGAGGGACACAGAATTGTTCCTGAGGGACACAGAATTGTTACTGAGGGACACAGAATTGTTACTCAGGGACAGACACATAATTGTTACTGAGGGACACAGAACTGTTACTCAGGGACACAGAACTGTTACTCAGGGACAGACACAGAATTGTTACTGAGGGACACAGAATTGTTACTCAGGGACAGACACAGAATTGTTACTGAGGGACACAGAATTGTTACTGAGGGACACAGAACTGTTACTCAGGGACACAGAACTGTTACTCAGGGACACAGAACTGTTACTCAGGGACAGACACAGAATTGTTACTGAGGGACACAGAATTGTTACTCAGGGACAGACACAGAATTGTTACTGAGGGACACAGAACTGTTACTCAGGGACACAGAACTGTTACTCAGGGACACAGAAATTGTTACTCAGGGACACAGAATTGTTACTCAGGGACACAGAATTGTTACTGAGGGACACAGAATTGTTACTGAGGGACACAGAATTGTTACTCAGGGACAGACACAGAATTGTTACTGAGGGACACAGAATTGTTACTCAGGGACACAGAACTGTTACTCAGGGACAGACACAGAATTGTTACTGAGGGACACAGAATTGTTACTGAGGGACACAGAATTGTTACTGAGGGACACAGAACTGTTACTGAGGGACACAGAATTGTTACTGAGGGACAGACACAGAATTGTTACTGAGGGACACAGAATTGTTACTGAGGGACACAGAATTGTTACTGAGGGACAGACACAGAATTGTTACTGAGGGACACAGAATTGTTACTGAGGGACACAGAATTGTTACTGAGGGACACAAAACTGTTACTCAGGGACACAGAATTGTTACTCAGGGACACAGAATTGTTACTCAGGGAAAGACACAGAATTGTTACTGAGGGACACAGAATTGTTACTGAGGGACAGACACAGAATTGTTACTGAGGGACACAGAATTGTTACTGAGGGACACAGAACTGTTACTCAGGGACAGACACAGAATTGTTACTGAGGGACACAGAATTGTTACTGAGGGACACAGAATTGTTACTGAGGGACACAGAATTGTTACTCAGGGACAGACACATAATTGTTACTGAGGGACACAGAACTGTTACTCAGGGACACAGAACTGTTACTCAGGGACAGACACAGAATTGTTACTGAGGGACACAGAATTGTTACTCAGGGACAGACACAGAATTGTTACTGAGGGACACAGAACTGTTACTCAGGGACACAGAACTGTTACTCAGGGACAGACACAGAACTGTTACTCAGGGACACAGAACTGTTACTCAGGGACAGACACAGAATTGTTACTGAGGGACACAGAATTGTTACTGAGGGACACAGAATTGTTACTCAGGGACAGACACAGAACTGTTACTGAGGGACACAGAACTGTTACTCAGGGACACAGAACTGTTACTCAGGGACACAGAACTGTTACTCAGGGACAGACACAGAATTGTTACTGAGGGACACAGAATTGTTACTGAGGGACACAGAATTGTTACTGAGGGACAGACACAGAATTGTTACTGAGGGACACAGAACTGTTACTCAGGGACACAGAACTGTTACTCAGGGACACAGAACTGTTACTCAGGGACACAGAAATTGTTACTCAGGGAAACAGAAATTGTTACTCAGGGACACAGAATTGTTACTGAGGGACACAGAATTGTTACTGAGGGACACAGAATTGTTACTGAGGGACACAGAATTGTTACTCAGGGACAGACACAGAATTGTTACTGAGGGACACAGAATTGTTACTCAGGGACACAGAACTGTTACTCAGGGACAGACACAGAATTATTACTGAGGGACACAGAATTGTTACTGAGGGACACAGAATTGTTACTAAGGGACACAGAACTGTTACTGAGGGACACAGAACTGTTACTCAGGGACAGACACAGAACTGTTACTGAGGGACACAGAATTGCTACTGAGGGACACAGAACTGTTACTGAGGGACACAGAACTGTTACTGAGGGACACAGAACTGTTACTGAGGGACACAGAACTGTTACTGAGGGACACAGAACTGTTACTCAGGGACACAGAATTGTTACTCAGGGACACAGAATTGTTACTGAGGGACACAGAATTGTTACTGAGGGACACTGAACTGTTACTCAGGGACACAGAACTGTTACTGAGGGACACAGAATTGTTACTGAGGGACACAGAATTGTTACTGAGGGACACAGAATTGTTACTGAGGGACACAGAATTGTTACTGAGGGACACAGAATTGTTACTCAGGGACAGACACAGAATTGTTACTGAGGGACACAGAATTGTTATTCAGGGACAGACACAGAATTGTTACTGAGGGACACAGAATTGTTACTGAGGGACACAGAACTGTTACTCAGGGACACAGAACTGTTACTCAGGGACACAGAACTGTTACTCAGGGACACAGAATTGTTACTGAGGGACAGACACAGAATTGTTACTGAGGGACACAGAATTGTTACTGAGGGACACAGAATTGTTACTGAGGGACAGACACAGAATTGTTACTCAGGGACAGACACAGAATTGTTACTGAGGGACACAGAATTGTTACTCAGGGACACAGAATTGTTACTCAGGGACAGACACAGAATTGTTACTGAGGGACACAGAATTGTTACTGAGGGACACAGAATTGTTACTCAGGGACAGACACAGAATTGTTACTGAGGGACACAGAATTGTTACTCAGGGACAGACACAGAATTGTTACTCAGGGACACAGAATTGTTACTGAGGGACACAGAACTGTTACTCAGGGACACAGAATTGTTACTGAGGGACACAGAATTGTTACTGAGGGACACAGAATTGTTACCCAGGGACAGACACAGAATTGTTACTGAGGGACACAGAATTGTTACTGAGGGACACAGAATTGTTACTCAGGGACAGACACAGAATTGTTACTGAGGGACACAGAATTGTTACTGAGGGACACAGAATTGTTACTCAGGGACACAGAATTGTTACTCAGGGACACAGAACTGTTACTCAGGGACACAGAATTGTTACTCAGGGACACAGAATTGTTACTCAGGGACACAGAATTGTTGCTCAGGGAAAGACACAGAATTGTTACTGAGGGACACAGAATTGTTACTGAGGGACACAGAACTGTTACTCAGGGACAGACACAGAATTGTTACTGAGGGACACAGAATTGTTACTGAGGGACACAGAATTGTTACTCAGGGACAGACACATAATTGTTACTGAGGGACACAGAACTGTTACTGAGGGACACAGAACTGTTACTCAGGGACAGACACAGAATTGTTACTGAGGGACACAGAATTGTTACTCAGGGACAGACACAGAATTGTTACTGAGGGACAGACACATAATTGTTACTAAGGGACACAGAATTGTTACTGAGGGACACAGAACTGTTACTCAGGGACACAGAAATTGTTACTCAGGGACACAGAATTGTTACTCAGGGACACAGAATTGTTACTGAGGGACACAGAATTGTTACTGAGGGACACAGAATTGTTACTCAGGGACAGACACAGAATTGTTACTCAGGGACACAGAACTGTTACTCAGGGACAGACACAGAAATGTTACTGAGGGACACAGAATTGTTACTGAGGGACACAGAATTGTTACTGAGGGACACAGAACTGTTACTGAGGGACACAGAACTGTTACTCAGGGACAGACACAGAATTGCTACTGAGGGACACAGAATTGCTACTGAGGGACACAGAACTGTTACTGAGGGACACAGAACTGTTACTCAGGGACACAGAACTGTTACTCAGGGACACAGAATTGTTACTGAGGGACACAGAATTGTTACTGAGGGACACAGAACTGTTACTCAGGGACACAGAACTGTTACTCAGGGACACAGAACTGTTACTCAGGGACACAGAACTGTTACTCAGGGACAGACACAGAATTGTTACTGAGGGACACAGAATTGTTACTGAGGGACACAGAATTGTTACTCAGGGACAGACACAGAATTGTTACTGAGGGACACAGAATTGTTATTCAGGGACAGACACAGAATTGTTACTGAGGGACACAGAATTGTTACTGAGGGACACAGAATTGTTACTCAGGGACACAGAACTGTTACTCAGGGACACAGAATTGTTACTGAGGGACAGACACAGAATTGTTACTGAGGGACACAGAATTGTTACTGAGGGACACAGAATTGTTACTGAGGGACAGACACAGAATTGTTACTCAGGGACAGACACAGAATTGTTACTGAGGGACACAGAATTGTTACTGAGGGACACAGAATTGTTACTCAGGGACACAGAATTGTTACTCAGGGACACAGAATTGTTACTCAGGGACACAGAACTGTTACTCAGGGACACAGAATTGTTACTGAGGGACAGACACAGAATTGTTACTGAGGGACACAGAATTGTTACTCAGGGACACAGAATTGTTACTGAGGGACAGACACAGAATTGTTACTGAGGGACACAGAATTGTTACTGAGGGACACAGAACTGTTACTCAGGGACACAGAATTGTTACTGAGGGACACAGAATTGTTACTGAGGGACACAGAATTGTTACTGAGGGACACAGAATTGTTACCCAGGGACAGACACAGAATTGTTACTGAGGGACACAGAATTGTTACTGAGGGACACAGAATTGTTACTGAGGGACACAGAATTGTTACTGAGGGACACAGAATTGTTACTCAGGGACAGACACAGAATTGTTACTGAGGGACACAGAATTGTTACTGAGGGACACAGAATTGTTACTCAGGGACACAGAATTGTTACTCAGGGACACAGAACTGTTACTCAGGGACACAGAATTGTTGCTCAGGGAAAGACACAGAATTGTTACTGAGGGACACAGAATTGTTACTGAGGGACACAGAACTGTTACTCAGGGACAGACACAGAATTGTTACTGAGGGACACAGAATTGTTACTGGGGGACACAGAATTGTTACTGAGGGACACAGAATTGTTACTCAGGGACAGACACATAATTGTTACTGAGGGACACAGAACTGTTACTCAGGGACAGACACAGAATTGTTACTGAGGGACACAGAATTGTTACTCAGGGACAGACACAGAATTGTTACTGAGGGACAGACACAGAATTGTTACTAAGGGACACAGAATTGTTACTGAGGGACACAGAATTGTTACTCAGGGACACAGAACTGTTACTGAGGGACACAGAACTGTTACTCAGGGACACAGAATTGTTACTGAGGGACACAGAATTGTTACTGAGGGACACAGAATTGTTACTGAGGGACACAGAATTGTTACCCAGGGACAGACACAGAATTGTTACTGAGGGACACAGAATTGTTACTGAGGGACACAGAATTGTTACTGAGGGACACAGAATTGTTACTGAGGGACACAGAATTGTTACTCAGGGACAGACACAGAATTGTTACTGAGGGACACAGAATTGTTACTGAGGGACACAGAATTGTTACTCAGGGACACAGAATTGTTACTCAGGGACACAGAACTGTTACTCAGGGACACAGAATTGTTGCTCAGGGAAAGACACAGAATTGTTACTGAGGGACACAGAATTGTTACTGAGGGACACAGAACTGTTACTCAGGGACAGACACAGAATTGTTACTGAGGGACACAGAATTGTTACTGAGGGACACAGAATTGTTACTCAGGGACAGACACATAATTGTTACTGAGGGACACAGAACTGTTACTCAGGGACAGACACAGAATTGTTACTGAGGGACACAGAATTGTTACTCAGGGACAGACACAGAATTGTTACTGAGGGACAGACACAGAATTGTTACTAAGGGACACAGAATTGTTACTGAGGGACACAGAATTGTTACTCAGGGACACAGAACTGTTACTCAGGGACACAGAATTGTTACTCAGGGAAAGACACAGAATTTTTACTGAGGGACACAGAATTGTTACTGAGGGACACAGAACTGTTACTCAGGGACAGACACAGAATTGTTACTGAGGGACACAGAATTGTTACTCAGGGACAGACACATAATTGTTACTGAGGGACACAGAACTGATACTCAGGGACACAGAACTGTTACTCAGGGACAGACACAGAATTGTTACTGAGGGACACAGAATTGTTACTCAGGGACACAGAATTGTTACTCAGGGACAGACACAGAATTGTTACTGAGGGACACAGAACTGTTACTGAGGGACACAGAACTGTTACTCAGGGACACAGAACTGTTACTCAGGGACACAGAACTGTTACTCAGGGACAGACACAGAATTGTTACTGAGGGACACAGAATTGTTACTGAGGGACACAGAACTGTTACTCAGGGACACAGAATTGTTACTGAGGGACAGACACAGAATTGTTACTGAGGGACACAGAATTTTTAATGAGGGACACAGAATTGTTACTCAGGGACAGACACAGAATTGTTACTGAGGGACACAGAATTGTTACTCAGGGACAGACACATAATTGTTACTGAGGGAAACAGAACTGTTACTCAGGGACACAGAACTGTTACTCAGGGACAGACACAGAATTGTTACTGAGGGACACAGAATTGTTACTGAGGGACACAGAATTGTTACTGAGGGACACAGAATTGTTACTCAGGGACAGACACAGAATTGTTACTGAGGGACACAGAATTGTTACTGAGGGACACAGAACTGTTACTCAGGGACACAGAACTGTTACTCAGGGACAGACACAGAATTGTTACTGAGGGACACAGAATTGTTACTGAGGGACACAGAATTGTTACTGAGGGACACAGAATTGTTACTCAGGGACACAGAACTGTTACTCAGGGACACAGAATTGTTACTCAGGGACACAGAATTGTTACTCAGGGACAGACACAGAATTGTTACTGAGTGATACAGAACTGTTACTCAGGGACACAGAACTGTTACTCAGGGACAGACACAGAATTGTTACTGAGGGACACAGAATTGTTACTGAGGGACACAGAATTGTTACTGAGGGACACATAATTGTTACTGAGGGACACATAATTGTTACTCAGGGACACAGAATTGTTACTCAGGGACACAGAATTGTTACTCAGGGACAGACACAGAATTGTTACTGAGGGACACAGAATTGTTACTGAGGGACACAGAATTGTTACTGAGGGACAGACACAGAATTGTTACTGAGGGACACAGAATTGTTACTGAGGGACACAGGGTTGTTACTGAGGGACAGACACAGAATTGTTACTGAGGGACACAGAATTGTTACTCAGGGACACAGAACTGTTACTCAGGGACACAGAACTGTTACTCAGGGACAGACACAGAATTGTTACTGAGGGACACAGAATTGTTACTGAGGGACACAGAACTGTTACTCAGGGACAGACACAGAATTGTTACTGAGGGACACAGAATTGTTACTGAGGGACACAGAACTGTTACTTAGGGACAGACACAGAATTGTTACTCAGGGACACAGAATTGTTACTCAGGGACACAGAATTGTTACTCAGGGACACAGAACTGTTACTCAGGGACACAGAACTGTTACTCAGGGACACAGAACTGTTACTCAGGGACACAGAACTGTTACTCAGGGACAGACACAGAATTGTTACTGAGGGACACAGAATTGTTACTGAGGGACACAGAATTGTTACTGAGGGACACAGAACTGTTACTCAGGGACAGACACAGAATTGTTACTGAGGGACACAGATCTGTTACTGAGGGACACAGAACTGTTACGCAGGGACACAGAACTGTTACTCAGGGACACAGAACTGTTACTCAGGGACACAGAACTGTTACTGAGGGACACAGAATTGCTACTGAGGGACACAGAATTGTTACTGAGGGACACAGAATTGTTACTCAGGGACACAGAATTGTTACTCAGGGACACAGAATTGTTACTCAGGGACAGACACAGAATTGTTACTGAGGGACACAGAATTGTTACTGAGGGACACAGAATTGTTACTCAGGGACACAGAATTGTTACTGAGGGACACAGAATTGTTACTCAGGGACAGACACAGAATTGTTACTGAGGGACACAGAATTGTTACTGAGGGACACAGAATTGTTACTGAGGGACACAGAATTGTTACTGAGGGACAGACACAGAATTGTTACTGAGGGACACAGAATTGTTACTGAGGGACACAGGGTTTTTACTGAGGGACAGACACAGAATTGTTACTGAGGGACACAGAATTGTTACTCAGGGACACAGAACTGTTACTCAGGGACACAGAACTGTTACTCAGGGACACAGAACTGTTACTCAGGGACACAGAACTGTTACTCAGGGACAGACACAGAATTGTTACTGAGGGACACAGAATTGTTACTGAGGGACACAGAACTGTTACTCAGGGACAGACACAGAATTGTTACTGAGGGACACAGAATTGTTACTGAGGGACACAGAACTGTTACTCAGGGACAGACAGAATTGTTACTCAGGGACACAGAATTGTTACTCAGGGACACAGAATTGTTACTCAGGGACACAGAACTGTTACTCAGGGACACAGAACTGTTACTCAGGGACACAGAACTGTTACTCAGGGACACAGAACTGTTACTCAGGGACAGACACAGAATTGTTACTGAGGGACACAGAATTGTTACTGAGGGACACAGAATTGTTACTGAGGGACACAGAACTGTTACTCAGGGACACAGAATTGTTACTCAGGGACACAGAATTGTTACTCAGGGACAGACACAGAATTGTTACTGAGGGACACAGAATTGTTACTCAGGGACAGACACAGAATTGTTACTGAGGGACACAGAATTGTTACTGAGGGACACAGAATTGTTACTGAGGGACACTGAACTGTTACTGAGGGACACTGAACTGTTACTCAGGGACACAGAATTGTTACTCAGGGACACAGAACTGTTACTCAGGGACACAGAACTGTTACTCAGGGACAGACACAGAATTGTTACTGAGGGACACAGAATTGTTACTGAGGGACAGACACAGAATTGTTACTGAGGGACACAGAATTGTTACTCAGGGACAGACACAGAATTGTTACTGAGGGACACAGAATTGTTACTGAGGGACACAGAATTGTTACTGAGGGACACTGAACTGTTACTGAGGGACACTGAACTGTTACTCAGGGACACAGAATTGTTACTCAGGGACACAGAACTGTTACTCAGGGACACAGAACTGTTACTCAGGGACAGACACAGAATTGTTACTGAGGGACACAGAATTGTTACTGAGGGACACAGAATTGTTACTGAGGGACACAGAATTGTTACTCAGGGACACAGAACTGTTACTCAGGGACACAGAACTGTTACTCAGGGACACAGAACTGTTACTCAGGGACACAGAATCATTACTCAGGGACACAGAATCGTTGAATTAAAGAGTATGTCAGACAACACGCAGAGGAGGCAATGTTTCAGGAGCGAGCAGACGTGGCAGCAGAGGAAGGGGTCGAGGCAGCACTAGTCGCAGCCAGAGGCCAGTGCTCCCGGTGTCATCCAGCGGTCGTGTCTCCACCGACAACCCTGCCGTCATCGATTGGGTCGCTCGGTCGTCTTCCTCTTCCCAGGTCACCTCTGACACCTACAGCCAACGGTCGGTGGGTACGTCAGACACAACCGTTAGTTGGCATGGCCCGGGAGCAAGCCCACTGAAATCACGTGTCCTCGACCTGCCCCTGTCCTTTGGTGTTCCCTCACCAAGCGAAGTATCGCATGCTGTGGGCTCAGCCCCACTGTACAGTGAGGAAGAGCTAACAGAGGGCGGTCAGGAACGGGGGGAGACATCCGCCTCTTCAGCAGCCAGGCGAAGAAGTACTGGCGAGGAGAGTGGCTCGGTAGCCGGTCTAGAGACAGGTCTGTCTCCTGACCCACACGCAGCCGAGGGGGCTAGTAGTGAGGCGGAGACCCTAATTGATGATGATGAGGCTGATCGCACTTGGCAGCCTCGTCGTCATCAGGCTATTGCTTCTGCATCATCAGGAGAAGAGGGTGCCAGCTTGGCAGCGAGCAAAACAGTCGGTGGGTTGCCCAGGAGGCAGCAGGGTCGCAGCAGTGTCAGTGGAGGCAAACGGCCACGGAGTAGAGCACCAGCTCCACTGCAGCCTACCACCACGGTCAGTAGTGGTGCCGGTGTGCACGGAGGAAGTAGCAGTCAGCCAGTGAGGAGTAGCGGGGGCAAAGTTTCCTACTCGGCGGTGTGGCAATTTTTCGTCAAGCCGCCCGAGGAAGTAAACGTAGCCGTATGTCGACTAAGTGGCCAGAAAGTCAAGCGTGGCAAGGGGGCACATGTTGGGACTACAGCGTTGCATCAGCATATGCAGCGTCGCCATTTGGTGGCCTGGGAAAACCGTGATAAAGATACGGCGGTTCTGCCTGCCCCAGCCCCCGCTCCATCACCCGCTCCGTTACCCGACGTCAATCGCCCTCTATCAGCCAGTCAAGGCTCCAACACCTCTGCTGAGGGGAGTTGTCGCTCGTTGTCATCTTCCGCTCGTTCAGATGCTCCTTCTCCTGCTACTCCTCTTCACGGATTCCGTCAGCAGTCTTTCTTGGAATCCGTTTCCAAGAGACAACAGTTTGCGAGCACGCACCCGACGGTGCAGAAGCTGAACGTCCTCCTGTCCAAGTTGCTGGTGCTGCAGTCCCTACCTTTCCAAGTGGTGGACTCAGCACCTTTCCGAGAAATGATGGCTTGTTACGCGCTGCGGTGGAGAGTGCCAAGCCGGCATTTCTTCACCAAAAAGGCAGTGCCAGCCCTGCATTCACATGTAGAAGAGATGGTGGGCCAGTCTTTGAGCATCTCGGTCTCTGCCAAAGTGCACGGCAGCGCCGACGTGTGGAGCTGTAACTACGGTCAGGGACAGTACATGTTATTTACGGCCCACTGGGTGAACGTGGTGCCGGCACAGCCGCACCAGCAACTTGGACAGGTCACGCCGCTTTTGCCTCCACGTTTGCACGTCCTTGGTCCAGCAAAGATGTCCGCCTCTACCACCTCTTCTTCCGCCATGTCCTCAGCCGCCACCCCCGTGCCAAGTCCCATTACCCGACCGGCATATCACATGTGCAGGGCGCAACGGTGTATCGCTGTGCTGCACCTGGTATGCCTTGGCGAACGTAGTCACACAGGGGAGGAACTTCTGAGTGTAATGAACAGAGAAATCGACAGATGGCTGTCTCCGCGCAAACTGAAAATCGGAACCATGTTGACCGACAACGGAAAGAACATGGTGTCTGCTCTGCGTCAAGGAAGGTTGTGCCATGCGCCATGCATGGCTCACGTGTTCAATCTGGTTGTCAAGCGGTTCCTAAAATCCACCATCCCACTGCAAGACATCCTTAAAATGTCACGTAAACTTTGCATGCATTTCAGCCATTCCAACACCGCAAAGCACACCCTCCTTGAGCTGCAGCGGCAGAACGGAATTCCACAGCATCGCCTGATCTGCGACGTTGCAACAAGGTGGAATTCAACCCTACACGTGTTAGACCGCCTTTACGAACAGCGAAAGGCCATCACCGATTTCCTGATGTTACAAGCGGATAAAGGTACTCCCCTGTGTAACTTCGATGTCAGCCATTGGCAGCTCATGCGTGACACCTGCCGCTTGCTCAGGCCCTTTGAGGAGGCCACGCTATTCGTGTGTCGGCAGGACTATGGGATGAACGACGTCATTCCTCTGTTGCACGTCCTGGAACAAATGCTGTTAACAATGGCTGGTCAGGGTGCGGTAGACGTGGCGCACAGATCTCAACGCCACATGACCCCTGTGGGGGCAGGACAGGAAGAAGAGGAGGAGGTAGAGGAGGACATTGGTGCTCAGGAATTATTGAGTGAAATGGGTGGTTTTTCCACTCAGCGGACAGGAGTGGAGGAGCAGGAGCATCTGGTAGAGGAGGAGGAGGAGGAGACAGAGGACCCAGACGCACCGTGGCAGTATGCTGTGGAGATGGAGGCAGGGAGTCCCTCGCATTCCTTGGCACAAATGGCCCATAGCATGCTCGCTTGCTTGTTTAGCGACAGCCGAATAATAACCATCAGACAGAGGGATGACTTTTGGCTGTCCACCTTGTTGGACCCTCGCTACCGTTCAAAAATGGTGGCCTTTTTCACACCTGCTGAGAGGGAGGCCAAAATAACGTACTATAAAAACCACCTATGTAGTCAGTTGGTCTCTGCCTTTCTGCGCCAACGTCCATCCTCAGACACTGTGGGCCCTGTGCGCTCGCGTTCCGCTGCCATGGCAGCAGGGGAGAGGTGGGGTGGTAGGAGCAGTGGCAGCTCCACCAGCAGCGGCTGCCTCAGTCTGCAGTCGATGATGAGTAGCTTTCTTCACCAGCGCAGTGAGGAAACTACTAACCAGCCGCAGCAGCAGCAGCATCAGGTGGACCTGGAGCAGGACCTCAAACAACAGGCTTGGGCCTACTTGGACAGCACCCTGCCAACCGAGGTAGACAATCCCCTTGACTACTGGGCAACGAAACTTGACCTTTGGCCCCAACTAGCTGAATTTGCCCTTGAAAGGCTGTCATGCCCGGCCAGTAGCGTGGCATCGGAGCGCGTGTTTAGTGCGGCAGGAGGTATTGTAACTCCGCGGAGGACACGACTGTCCACCCAAAGTGTGGAGAGACTCACGTTTGTGAAAATGAATCAGGCGTGGATTAGTCTGGATTTCAAACCACCAGTTCCTGACACAACTGACTAAATCCGCCATGAATCATGCCCCAAACATGTGCCACTTTCAGGTCTCCTCACACTGCTGGTGGGTTCCATTTTGTCATAGGGTGCTGGCAGATTACGGGCCTCCCATTGCTGCTGCCAGGCCCCTAATCTGCCATGGGCCCCTGTACCGCCTCCTCATGCTGCTGCCAGGTCCACAGTGTCTCATGGGTCCCTGTACGGCTTCCCATTGCTGCTGTCTCCATCGCCACACTCTGCCATGTGCCACTTTCAGGTCTCCTCACACTGCTGGTGGGTTCCATTTTGTCATAGGGTGCTGGCAGATTACGGGCCTCCCATTGCTGCTGCCAGGCCCGTAATCTGCCATGGGTCCCTGTACCGCCTCCTCATGCTGCTGCCAGGTCCAGAGTGTCTCATGGGTCCCTGTACGGCCTCCCATTGCTGCTGTCTCCATCGCCACACTCTGCCATGTGCCACTTTCAGGTCTCCTCACACTGCTGGTGGGTTCCATTTTGTCATAGGGTGCTGTATGGCCTCCCATTGCTGCTGCCTCCACCGCCACACTGTGGCTCCACACTCTGGTTTTGGCCCCGTGACTGCCCAAATGAGTGAAGTGTGCGGTGATTCTAAGATCGACGGCACTCATCTGCATGTCATACTGACTGACAGTATTATTTCTCTTCCCCAGCAGACTCCAAGGGCATTTAAATTAAAGGTACAGTGTTCTGCACTAATATAAAGGCTCTCTGAAGCCTAGAAACACCCTTTTTATAAGTTAAATTCGCAGCGAATATATTCGCATTGAATCAAATTTATTCCTCGAATTCGCCGAATCGAATTTTTGAATACTTCGCTCATCTCTAGTGGTAATTTTAAAGTTCAATAAGGTGCCATATCATCGGAATTCCTCTAGGAGATTTGGAAGAGTAGTCTCCGGGGATACGACAAAAAAACAGCAGGTCGTCAGCAAAAGCAGCTACCTTATGTTCTACAGGGCCCACTGAGAAACCACTGATGTTCTGATTGTATCGTATATGCTGCAGGAAGGGCTCCAAGGACAATATGAATATCAAGGGCAACAAGGGGCACCCATGTCTGGTACCAATGGATAGCAGAATATATGCAGAGGTTATCACCCCTGCCATCGGGCTGGAATAGATGGACTCAATTTAAGTAAGGAAGCTGGATCCTACTTCTACATACTTAGGCGTCTCTTTCAGGAAAAGCCAGTCCACCCTGTCGAATGCATTCACACTGTCTGCAGAAAGCAAGCACAGGTGAATTGAGAGTGAATAATATTTAAAGCCCTAGTTGTATTGTCCTTGGCTTCTTTGAAGGGCATAAAGCCCACTCGATCAGGGTGCATGATTTCCTGAAGGAGAGGCAACAAGTAACGGGAGCAGACTTTGGTAAAAAAAATCTTCACATCTGTATTCAAAAGCAATATTGGTTGGAAATTCAGGCACAGGGAAGGATCTTTGCCCTCCTTCAAGATAACTGATATATGGGCCCGCAGAAAATCCAACGTAAGGCTGTGTCCATCGAGAAGGGAGCTGAAGGCAGAAACAAATCAAGAAAGTATTCTGTTCACTTTGTATTGATTCCTTTGTGTGAAATACCTGGTGTTCCTGACAGTCCATCTGTTTTCCTATTTTACTTGGATATGGGATTCCTCAATCATTATCCGACAGTTTTATGACTATTAGCTAAAGCTTGACTCCCTCTGTGTGAGTGTAGTATCCCCCCCCCCCCTTCGCTTTTGCTGTATCTTATCTGTAGCCTTTTTTTTTTTTTTTTCATACCTTCTAACATTCTGCTTAAACTTTGTGATTTGTAATAGTACTGCTTGGACTTTGAAGAAGGGGACATACCCCGAAAGCTTGTCCTCAAAATTGTATGTTAGTGCAAATAAAAAAAGTATCACGGACAGTACTCAATTGTTCCTATTTAAAATAAAAAAATAAAAAACCCTTTGGTCAGTTTTCTAGCTGTGCTACAAACTCAGCTGGATCTCCTCCAATGATCAGACTTGTCCTGACATAACCCCCTGCAACACCATTCACTGGGAAGATCAGTGTTCAGCTGTTTCTCTACCCCTAGCTCCTATGCAGTTAAGAATATGGGGTATGTGATCACTTATGAAAAATAAACACCTTTTCCCCTATTTTTATATCTATACACAAATGTTTTGCCTTTCACTTCCATTTTAAACTGAATGGATTGTTTACAAGCTGAGGGTTTACATATATTTGAACAGTAAAAGCCTTTCTTATGTGGACATCAAAAAGACCTGAGTCTGAAATGGATGCCTCCATTTTGAATGTAATGTCAGCAGCCCCAGAAGACTCACAGCTGCCACTTAAAGCAGAGTTCCACTCGACCTATCAAAAAATAAAAGTCAGCAGCTACAAAAACTGTAGCTGCTAACTTTTAAAAAACAGCCACTTAACTGTCCTTCTAGGCAATCGGACCAGAAGTGGGAGTGGGTACCTGTCATATTTGGGTACCCACTCCCTAAAGGTGCCAATCCTTAATGGGGAGTGGGGGAGCAGTCCTTAAAGCGGAGCTTCCCCTTTTGGGTGGAGCTCCGCTTTGATTGACATTTCTTTAGCATTCCTCATTGCTCCTTTTCTGACAGGTACAACAAAATTTATATGAGAAGCTGAAGTGAGGGGCGAGGCCAGCACGGAATGCAATAGATACTCCCAGATTAGGAGGCTGTGCTACAGTAAGTAATAGCTGTGTTTTGAATTAAAAACACATTGCAAGTGAATAAAAATTATTTGTGGAAAGGAAAACGAGAAATTGTCTATCATACTTACCACAATTTTCCCTTCTTGACAAGCTCCATGATAACACACCGCTGGGTAGGCCTTGCTCACCCCTGCATTATTCAGGACCTGAGCTCCTAAATTTTGAGCTACCACCACAGCCTGGCATTATGTAACTAGTCTCCCCAGACTGAGTGGGAACTTGCTGCTGCCATAGAGCTCGCCCTGAAAGGAAAATTGCAACAAGTATGATGGACACTTCTTCGGTTTCCCCGATGGCTCCATGTCAGCATACAGCTGGGAAATAACTAATTATTAATAATGCAGCACAACAATTTTAATTATGGCAAGGTGCAACAATTACTTTTATGCCAATTTTGACAACTGTCAAAGCTGCCAGTTCGACACAGTAGTGAGACACAAAAGTATGTAAAGAGGACCATGTTGCTGACGTGCAAATTATCCCTTGGCAAAACCTGAGAAGCTACCCACCCATGATGCTGAAACACTCATGAAAACCAAACGAAAATAAAATTAGAATTAAGTCAATAGGTAAAAATTATGATGGAAATCAATTCCAATTTTCAGTTAGTATAAAAATCTTCAGTACATTTTAGTTGACTAAAATCTGAGTTTAGTTAAATTTTAATGCATTATTTAAGCATTTCTCTAGAATTTCCAAACTCATTATATACTCCTGGAGTAAAAAAATCTAACAACTTGTTATTATTTATGGTATTAAGATTTCTACATGCACTATAAACACAGATTTAGCAGTTGTCATACAGTGAAGAAAATAATTATTTGATTCCCTGCTGATTTTGAATGTTTGCCCACTCACAAAGAAATGATCAATCTAAAAATTGAATGGTAGGTGTATTGTAACACTGAGAGACAGAATAGCAATAAAAAATTCGAACGAAATGCATGTCTAACAAATTATGCACTGATTTGCATGTTCATGAGGGAAATAAGTATTTGATCCCCTATCATAACCATTCGATTTTTAGACTGATCATTTCTATGTGAGTGGGCAAACATTTAAAATCAGTAGGGGATCAAATACTTATTTCCTGAACTGTATATCATGTCTTTATAAATAAAACTAAGTTTTATAAACAAAAATATTGCTTCTGGACAAACAGAAGTGCAACTTTACTCTAGTGTGTGTGTGTGTGTGTGCACATATAATTTGGTAGCCCAAACCTGGTTAGTGCAGGGGCTGGGCAGGGCTATGTGCTTACATGAAGTCTTCAGGGAAAAAAACTGCATTTAAGCATTTAAACATTTTTTTTTTGTGTTTACCTGATTTTTTTTTAAATCTCTTTAATCACTGGTATGTTAAACACCCTTCCTTTCCAGGCCATTTTTCAATTTACAGCACTGTGATACTTAGACTATTACTTGGTCATGCAAAACTGTACCCAAAATGAATTACATATTTTTTTTTTTTAGACAGATGGAGCTCTCTTTTGGAGGCAATTACCAAGGGGTTTTTATTTTCTACTATATAAAGTAAAAAAAAAAAAAAGACTTAACATTTTGAAAAAAAAACCCCTTAGTTTTTGCTATACAGCTTTGCAAATAAAATAAACAATTTTTCTCCCTAAATGTAGGCCAAAATGTATTATGCTACATTTCTTTGGTAAAAAAAGTGTCATTTATTTAGTCTGTGTGAAGGTTATAGCGTCTACAAACTATATATATTTTATATACAGTGGAACATCAACCTACGAGCAAACTAACGTGCGGGTTTTCCGAGATACGAGCAGTCGCTCGGACGATTTTTTGCTTCAGCACGCGAGCAGAATTTTAAGATACCAGTTCGAGGCGCGCGCAGCTCTAAGTGTATATTTTCGAGGAGCGCGCAGCTCAGAGGGTATGAGTCACAGCATCCCATCTCCGAGCCTCTCTCTCTCTCGCTGTCTACATGTGGCAGAGTAAACACTGAGATTCGTTGCTCGAAGTGAGCAAAGTGTGGCAAAAAGGCCAAGAACTAGTGAAAGTGAAGAGAGTGATGAGAATTAAGCTAAAAGAAAACATTTAATAATAAAATAAAAAAATAAGAAAAAAATGTTAAGTAGCATTTAAGTTTAAGATATGTAAAGCAATTGTTAAGTAGCATTTAAGTTTAGTTACAACGTAGTGTACATTTACGTACGAATGTAGTGATAGCAAAACAGTCATCCGTCCACCTCCGCCTGTCTCCTCTACCCGCCACCTCCGCCATCTCCATTAGCTCAAGTCGTCTCATCTCCAAGGTAAGTAAATTGTATACAACCTTATTATATCTTCATATTTTCTTTCTATTTTGTTTTTATATAATATTTGTTATGTAAAAAGCTTTTTTCCTTATGAAATAACAAGAAAAATGAAAAATATGAGGTGCCATTTTGAGGGTTGGAACGGATTACGGCCGTTTCCATTATTTCTTATGGGGAAAATTGATTTAACGAGCGAGCATATTAAGTTACGAGCTCTACCATGGAACGAATTAAACTCGCAAGTTGAGGTTCCACTGTATATATATATATATATATATATATATATATATATATATATATATATATATATATATATATATATAATTTAAAAAAATTACTGTATCATTTTAAAATGCCACTAAAATGCCAGGGCAGTGCAAACGACTCCTGCAGAGTATGGAGATGTGAGACTTGTGCAGCCTATTCATGTAAAGGGGTCCAAAATCCAAGGAGCGCCTTCAATCTTTCAAGGGCTTACATTAGGTATCTAATTTCCTGATTACCTAGAACATATTTGGAGGCTCTGGAGTGCCAAGACCGTAATACCCACAAAATTATCACATTTTGGGTATTTTTAAAGTCTTTTTTGAAGAGTCTGTGAGTCTTTTTTGAAAATTAAGAAAATTATATTTAATACATAAAGTTGTGGATGGGAGGACTGATTATTTACCTGACATTGTACATGGTATATCACAGAAATCAACCAACATTGTATCAAAAACAGCAAATTGTAATACTCGCATTTGTGCCAGTAGTCAGGGAATATAACAATGTAGTGTCACCTGTAGTTTTTGGAAAAATGTGGAAAGACATTTTTTTTTCCCACTGTGGTCTTTATTAGAATTATAAGCAGGGGACACACAAAGCTCATTTGCCATGTAGTTGTCCACACCACGATTTTATTGAGGTTTGTTTGTAAGGCTTCTATATCCTGCTGTGAAGGTATTGCCCTGCTCAGCCTTTTATCAGCAAACAATAGGATTGAGCTATTTATACCAACCTCTATATCATTTATGAATAAGTTAAACAGAATAGGTCCCAGCAGAGAGCGGGGTACCCCACTTACCACTCTAGACCACTCTGAGTACTCGCTATATATAACTACCCCTGTAACCAGTTTTCTATCCAGGTGCATATACTACGGTCTACGCCAACAGACCTCAATGTGTAACATTAGGCATTTATGTGGAACTGTATCAAAAGCTTTTGCAAAATCCAGATACACCACATCCACAGGCCTTCCAGTATCAAGATTACAGCTCACTTCCTCATAAAATGTTAGCAAATTGGTCTGGCAGGAACAGTCCTTCATAAGTCCATGTTTATTATTAGTAATGCTACTCTTATGTGCAAACTCTTAGATTGTCTCTTAGCAGCTGCAATAGTTTACATACTAATCATGTTAGACTTACTGGCCTGTAGTTTCCAGGACTATATCTTTGCCCTTTTTTAATATTGGTATCACATTTGCCTTTTTCCAGTTAGCGGAGACCATTCCAGTCCTTGAGCTATCCAAAAAAATAGGAATAACGGTCTGTTAATAACCTGGCTAAGTTCTCCAAGGACTCTCAGGTGTAGACCATCCGGTCCTGGAGATTTATTTTAAGTTTTTCAAGTCCATTATAGACACTGTCCACAAGGGTACATTGTGTGACGTGTTACTGATAAAACCGCCTTGATTACTATACGCCTCCTTTTCCTTTGTAAAAACGGAGAAGAATGCATTAGGTACAGTTGCCTTTTCTTTGTCATTTGTAACCAGTTTCCTCTTGTCATCTTTTATGAGGACAATATGCTCTGACCTCACTTTCTTACTGTTAATGTATTAAAAAATGTATTGTGATTTCTTTTACTCTCCCCCACTATGTGTTTCTCGTGATCTCTTTTAGCTACCATCATTGCGTTCTTACACTCTTATTTCATTTCTTGTAGTGTTGGTATGCCAACAATGACCCCTCGGCCTAATATTTCTTAACGGCCAATTTTTTCCCCATTTATAAACCTTTTTACATTAACGTTAGCCATCCAGGCTTAACTTTAGCTCTTTTATATTTGTTGCCCATTGGAATACACTGGATAAAACCTTTATTTAATATGTTCCTGAAGCATTCCCATTTTTCCTCCCTGTTCAATATTTCATGGATTCGATCCCATTTAAATGTCTTGTAATATTAAGTGCAATTTAGAAAAGCTGGCCTGCTTGAAATTCAGTGTTTCCGCACTACCCTTGTGCTCCCACTATGGTTTACTTTGAATGTAATTATCCTGTGATCGCCGCTATCCAAGCTGTCCCCCATTTCCACCTCTGTGACCAGATCTGTGTTTTTTGTAATAAGTAGATATAGGCAATGCATTCTTTCTAGTGGGGGAATCCACCAATTGACTCATAAAATTGTCTTGCAAGACATTTTAATAAATGATGAGCCTTAAATGCTTCTATGCTAGTGAGAGTACCATATCACCACTTTAGGTGGGTAACACCAATATAGCTAATCTAAAACCTCTTTTTAACACCTGTGAAAAGCTAGGGCTAATATTGAAGATGTGTATAGGAAATTTAAATGCTTGCCGTACAGTCTGAGTGGTTCAGCCATGTATGCCACTGCTTACAAAAGGTTGTACATTTACCATTTTTGATGGCAAACATCAATTTAAATTTGTTTGCATATTTAGGTATTGAATGAAGTTGGAAGGGATTGATTGCTTCCAGGTAGAAGCAATAGTTCTCCTGGCTGCAATAATACCATGTACTAATAAAGGAAGATTGCGTTAAATTCCACGATTCATAATGTAAAAGGAGCAATGCTGTGGCATTGCAATCTATAGCAAATTGAGAAAAAGATGACAAAAATGAGAATACGTGGTTCCAGAACTTTGATACCAAGGGGCAAGACCACCATATATGCACTAATGATCAAGGGTTGCCACATTCCCTCCAGCAGTTAGGAGGGGTAGTAAGGAACATTTTAGTCTAACTCAGGGCTCAAAATTTCAAGTCCTGACCTACTTGCCAGGCCTTAAAAGTTACTCGCCACCAGTTGCCCCACCCAACCTCTACCCTGCCCCTAATTCCACCCATAAACATGTTCTTGTAAATTATCTCATGAAAGGACACTGTGAAATGTTTTATGTAACATCTCCTCCATTCCATGTCCTCTTGCAGTGTCATCTTCCCATCCCAAGTCCATGCAGCCGCTCAGCTTCTGCTCTCCTAATTCAGAATGCCCGAAAAATCCTCTACCCCCCCCCTCTCGTATCATGTGTCCTTGGGGATCGTCACCGCTGCCCGGAATTAATGGAGTTAACTGCTTTCAGGGAAATCCTAAGCTTGAGCTGGTTAGTTTTCCCTAAATGCTTCACTGATCAGGAACATGCTCAGTAGTTGCAAGGATACCCATTTTACTGCTACAGGTGTCCCTACCAGGGACACACTCGCCCCCACATTATTTCCATTCGCCAAATGCAAGCAGGCGGGTGTAAATTTTGAGGCTTAGATGAACTTGGGTATAGTACTATCTGTGTTAAATTGTTAAGGAGGTTTCCCAGTGGGTGACACAGTTTGAAGACGTCAGAAGTAATTGTGAAGCTTTGTGCATGTGGGACATCAAGAATTTTTTTTGAGACGGTGGATTTTCAGATTTTCATGAAGGAGGTTTTACTGGAGAAAAGGTTGTGGTTGATAAGGTGATAGAACGAACTGCATTTACTTTTCTGAGCAGCGGTATTAAAGAAAGGATAATAGCTATATAGGGATCCTGGAGCTACTTAGGGGGATGTTTTTTTTTTTTAAATAAAGGAAAAGTCAAAAACTGTCTCCTGTGTTTATTTACAAACCCTTTTTTGGTGAAAGAGTAGGGGTACCCCATATGTACCCTATACATATTCACATGAGGGGGGATCTGGGGGCCCCTTTGTTAAAGAGGGCTTCCAGATTCCGATAAGCCCCCTGCCCACAGACCCCCACAACCACCATCCAAGGTTATGGGGAAGAGGCTCTTGTCCCCATCAATATGGGAACAAAGTGCTTTGGGAGAAGGAGGCAGAGCCCCCCCTGCCCCAAAGCACCCCCCTATGTTGAGGGCATGTGGCCTGGTATGGTTCAGGGGGGATGCCCCCCCTTCCTGACCTGCTGGGCTGCATGCCGGCATAAGGGTCTGGTATGGATTTGGGGGGGGATCCACGCCATTTTTTAATTTTGGTGTGAGGTTCCCCTCAAACCAGACCTGAAGGTCTTTTAAAAGAAAATCTATTGCTGACATTCAGCTGTCAGAGGGGAATCCCGCTGACAGCTGAGTCAGTGGTTGTTAAGGAAGCAGCAGCCGCCACTTTCTTGACAACCAAAATCAAAATGCATTAAAAAACCGCATGTTAAAAAATGCACAGCAAAATGCTTTGGAAATCCACATCAACCGCAGCCACACAGATGTGAACCTAACCTTAGGGAGGTTATAATTTCCTAAGTCTACGAACATGCATAGTGTGGAGGACCCCACTAACAGACTAAGTGTGGATATGCCAACATTCTTTCAGTTAAAGAGTGGCAGATCATGCGTTAGAGGTTCTAAGGAGGTTATTGTTAGGAGCAATACATCAGACGTAAATGTTGTCAAAGACAGAAACTGCAAATTCTACCAGGTGGAAAGAGCTACCCTTTTTTGTCAGAACTTTATTTAACAAGTTCAAGCATACAGAGTACAGAAATGCTCACATTACAGTATAAAACTGTGATGTCATATAGACAAAAAAACAAATGCATCATCCAGTACGGAGCGGTTTAGATTAATATCTAAACAGCACTGTACTGGATGCTGCATTTGTCTTTTTGTCTATCAAGGACATGCAGCTACACCTAGTGATCAAAGATATCCATCACTGAAAATTGTCTACTTCAAGTAAAGCACATGGAACAGAGATCAATAATCAAGATTGAGGGATCCAAGAGATCGTACCCCAATAACCTGTCAATAATCAGATCTTCTGTATCCATCCCTGGTACATCAAGCCAACCTCCCCATACCCTACTGAATTTAGCCAGGCATTCTTGATCATGATAAATAACTTTTTCAAATCTAAGGGTGGTGCCCATACCTGCAATCCATTCTTTAAGGAGTGTGGGAGAGAGTACTTTTCCAGTGAAGTAGAACTTTACTAAAAGTCAACATTCCAGAGACTCCAAAAACCAGCTAGGAACTCAAGAAAAAGAAAAAAGTAATATTTTTCAGAAGTGTATGAAAATAAAATGAGTTACTTCAGAAACATTTCAGGAAAAGATTGTAAGAAAATTAAGTATTACAATGTTTTTCCATTAATTATAATATTTTAAGGAAGACTGAAAGGGAAGTTGTAATCCCATTATATATTTAGACTGTTGAAATGTATTTTTTTGCAGAAATATTGTATGTGTGCGGTCATATCTATAATCAATTAGTTGTTAAAACTGAGCTCCACCCAAAAGGGAAAGTTCCACTTTAAAGACTGGTCCCCCACCACACCCAGGAAGGAGCCTGACCATGGCTTGGAGTGGGAGCTCGATGTGAGGGCTCCTGGCTCCCAAGCACCTCCAGTGTCCTGCCAAGAAAGGGAGAGATGTGCGGGAAGACCTGGACTAGCCGGGGAGAGGGGGGGGGGGGCTTTCCTGGTGGGGTGCGTGGACCGGGGACCTCCGGGAGTGGCGGCCATCGCAGCGGGTCTTCCTGTGCTCTCGGCCCGGCGCTGTGTGTTCCCCGGAGCTCAGTGGATGCCAGGCGATCAGGTGATCTGCAGCAAGGGAGCTCTGGGAGGCAGAGGAACTGGCCAGCGTTTCTTAGAGCAAGGGAGACACCAGCTCTCTTCCTCCTGCTCCTGTGTAAACTGGAGATACGTGGAAACGGGCTGGGTGGGGGCTACAATCCACTCAGTGTGAGGGGAATGTCGAGTGCAATGTTCCCCAGAAGAGAGTACCTTGAGCCGCCTCACCCTCACTTGGAGTAAAGGAAGAGATGTCCTAAACTGCGGGAAAGTCTCTCAGAGAAATTCAATTTCTATAGAAACCAGAGATCTCATATGGGGGAGAAGTATTCCTGTTTCGAGTGCGGGAAATGTTTTTCAAGTGATTCCTATTTTTATATATACCAGTGATAATACAAGAGGGAGCAGATATACCCTTGTTCAGAGTGCGGGAAATGTTTGTCACAGAAGTCCAGCCTGCAAATATATCAGAGACCTCACATGAGGAAGATGCTATATCCCTGTTCTAAGTGCGGGAAATGTTTTCTCAGATAAGTCTAGACTTTACATATATCAGAGATCTTACACAGGTGAAAAGCCATATGTCTGTCCTTGAGTGCGGAAAATACTTTTCAGTGAAGCCCAGTCTTCACACACATCAAAGATCTTACATGGAGAAGTTGTATACCTGTTCGGAGTGCGGGAAATGTTTTTCAGAGAAGCCTTTTTCTTCATATATGACAGAGATCTCATGCGGGGGAAAACCGTATTGGGAACAAGAGGGTGAGTGAGAATGGCAAAAGTACTGAGATTAATATATTGCATGGGAACTGAACTGTATGTATTGAACTATATGTTTAAACTGAGGAGGGGTTCACCCAGGGGGTCTTAGAGGAAAATCAGAAGGAGGACAATGTAAAACAGATAAAGACCTAGAAGAAGAGGACCTGGGTAGATGAGTTCAGGAGTGGGGGGAGAGAAAAAGGAAGAAAAGAACTAAGAGGGGGATACCCATGGAAGACAACAAATTTTGATATCAAATAAAAAATAGACCCCCCCCCCCCCTCCAAAACCAGAACTGTGGAAAACTGACAGCATGAAAAACAAAGTATCAAAGGGAGGAGGGTCTAAGGCTTCCCAAACAGGGTCAATTAAAAAATATATACCCTCACAGGAGAAACAGACTCCAGAGAGACAACAGGGAATAAGTGTAAGAGGTGAGAGGGAAAACAGCGGAGAATGTTCCAGACTCTTGAACCCACTCTTATGCAGGTCATGGCTGGGGAGAACATAGAGGAAGGCTCTCCTCTGCAGGTTATGTCCAAGGAGCACGAGGGAGAGAGCTCCTCTAGTCTTGCCCATCCTGATCTCGAGGTGTCATGGGGTGCATTCTATTCTGCCAAAAAAGGGATGCCACACTGAAAAATGCCTGGGAACAGATTACCATAGTTCATGGAGTGTCAAAAGTACCTGAAGCTGAAAAAAGGTTTTCCTGCTTTGTGGTCATTGATGAGCTGCTATACCGGGTTACTGAGATTAGGGGAGAAGTGGTCGACCAGTTACTGGTTCCCCAGCCTTTCCGACGCACAGTAGTCCTAGCTTACGACGACGCATTAGAGGGTCACCTGGGGGCTGACAAAACCGAGGCACGAACAGACCAGTTCTACTGGCCAGGGGTGACAGCAGAGTTGAGAAATTATTGCAGTTCATGTCCCACCTGCCAGCTGACTGCATCAATGCCCCACTTTAGGAACCTGTTGGTACCGTTGCCCATTATTGAGGTACCATTTGAGACCATTGCAATGAATTTGGTGGGCTTTTTGGTGAAATCAGCTTGGGGCCACCAATACATCCTCGTGGTACTCGATTATGTCACCAAGTATCCAGAGGCCATTCCCTTAAGGCAGACTAATTCAAAAGCAATTGCCAGAGAATTGTTTAATATGTTAAAAAAGACAGGATTCCCGAAGGAGATCTTGACAGACCAGGGCACCCCATTCATGTCGCGGGTGATGGCAGATCTGTGCAAGTTGTTCCAAATTAAACAGCTATGCACATCTGTCTATCATCCACAGACAGATGGACTGGTAGAGCGGTTCAATAAAACGCTCAAGTCTATGCTTAAAAGAATTGTACAACAAGATAGTAAGGATTGGGACTGTCTACTCCCGGCATTGATGTTTGCAATTAGGGAAGCGCCTCAGGCGTTCACAGGATTTTTCCCGTTTGAATTGTTATATGGGCGAAGACCACGGGGACTTCTTGACATAGTGAAGGAAACGTGGGAAAGGGAGTCCTCTCCTCATAAGAAGGTTGTAGAACATATAACTCAAATGAGAGAGAGGATCGCTAAGGTGATGCCTCTCGCCAAGGAGCACATGCAAAAAGCGGAGGAGGCACAAAGAAAGGTGTACAACCGGTCTGCCAAACTTAGGCAGTTCCAGATTAGAGATCGGGTGGCTGTGCTCATACCTACAGTAGAAAGTAAGCTTCTAACCAGGTGGCAGGGGCCCTTTGAGGAGGTAGAAAAGGTTGGGGAGGTTAACTATAAGATACACCAACCTGGGAAGAGGAAACTATCAGATATACCATATAAATCTCCTAAACCTCTGGAAGGACTGTGAGCAGGAAGTTGCCCTGGCTGAAGTTAGTTTTAAGTCCCCATTAGGGGAAAACTCAGTCCTAGTGTCCGCCTCCCTATCAATGCCACAAACACAGCAGGTAAAAGAGTTCTTACAGAGGAATAAAGATAAATTTTTGGGACTGCCAGGTCTCACCCGAGTCATTGAACACGATATTGTCACAGAACCTAATGTGAAAATTTGAGTGAAACCCTATTGCATTCTCTAGGCACATAGGAAAGCAGTGGAAGTTCAGCAAATGCTTGAACTCGATATCATTGAGGAATCGCAGAGTGAGTGGTTGAGCCTCATCGTGTTGGTGCCGAAGCCTAATGGGACGCTGCGGTTTTGCAATGACTTCCACAAACTCAATGAGGTATCGAAGTTTGATGCCTACCCGATGCCCAGAGTAGACTAACTGATAGAGAGGTTGGGACCAGCCTGATACATTACCACCTTAGATCTCACCAAAGGATACTGGCAAATACTTTTAACTAAAGAAGCCAGAGAAAACACTGCCTTTTCTACCCCAGATGGCCATTTCCAGGAAAAAGAATGCCATTCGGCTTACATTCCACCCCAGCTACTTTTCAGAGGGCTATGGATAGATCCTTACGCCCATATCAGAAATACATTTCAGTGTATTTAGATGACATTGTCATCTTTACTACTGACTGGGAATCCCATTTTCCATGAGTGCAGGCGGTTTTAGACTCACTAAAGAAGGAGGGATTTACTGTGAATTCAGAAAAATGTGCCATTGCTATGGAAGAGACCAAGTACCTGGGGTACATCATAGGCAGAGGGTTGGTGAAACCTCAGATGGATAAAGTAGAGGCTATGCAGGCTTGGCCCTGGCCATGTCACAAAGAAACAGGTGCGGGCCTTCTTGGGCATCGTGGGGTACTACCGCAGGTTTGTCCCCAATTTCACCACTGTTGCTACCCCTCTCACGGACCTGACAAAGGGAAAAAAGTCAGTTATGGTGAAATGGAATAACAAGGCTGAGAAGGTTTTCCAGGAGCTAAAAACAGCCTTGTGCTGGTCGCTCCAGACTTCTTGAGAGAATTCATTGTTCAGACCGATGTCTCCAGTGAAGGCTTAGGAGCTGTTCTGTCCCGAGAGGGAGAGGGAGGGAGGAAGAGAGGGAGGGAGGAAGGGAGGGAGAAGAAGGGAGAGAGAGAGAGAGAGAGAGAGAGAGAGGGAGAGAGGGGGAGAGGGAGGGGGAGAGGGAGGGAGAGAGGGAGGGGGAGGGAGAGGGCGGGAGAGGGAGAGGGAGGGAGAGGGGGAGAGGGCGGGAGAGGGAGAGGGAGGGAGAGGGGGAGAGGGAGGGGGAGAGAGGGAGAGGGGGAGAGGGAGGGGGAGGGAGAGGGGGAGAGAGGGAGGGAGGGAGGGAGAGAGGGAGGGAGGGGGAGGGAGAGAGGGAGGGAGGGGGAGGGAGAGAGGGAGGGAGGAAGGGAGGGAGGGAGGGGGAGGGAGAGAGGGAGGGAGGGAGGGGGAGGGAGAGAGGGAGGGAGGGAGGGGGAGGGAGAGGGGGAGGGAGAGAGGGAGGGAGGGAGGGAGGGAGGGAGGGAGGGAGGGAAAGAGGGAGGGGGAGGGAGGGAGGGAGGGAAAGAGGGAGGGGGAGGGAGGGAGGGAGGGAAAGAGGGAGGGGGAGGGAGGGAGAGAGGGAAAGAGGGAGGGCTAGGGAGGGAGGGGGAGGGCTAGGGAGGGAGGGGGAGGGGGAGGGAGGGACATAGACTCTGACAAGCTGTGAGGCAAGTGGAAGCTCTCGGACAAACTGAGACACGGGCCGTTGATCCGCCTACATGGCACCATTGTATGAAGGAGCCTAAACCCCCTGTATGAGACTGAAGATTGTGGTGAGCTTATGATCTAGCTTCTGAAACCAGCTTTCGGGACTGTTTACAGACTTTTGCTGAAGTAAGCGGTCTTGTTTTTCATGAACCAAATAAATTAACGGTTTTGCTTTTAACAAACTGGCTGGCGATCATTCCCGAGCTACCCCATATCACTATATATATATATATATATATATATATATATATATATATATATATATATATATATATATATATATATACACACATATACATATACACACACACACACACACACACACATATATACTGTATATATATACATATATATATATACATACATACACACACACACACATATATATACACACACATATATATACACACACATATATATACACACACATACTGTATATATACACACACATATATATACACACACATATATATACACACACACACACACACACACATATATATATACAGTTAAGTCCATATATATTTGGATACAGGCACAGTTTTAGCTTTTTTCAGGTATTTACCAAAACATATTCAAGATATTGTTATATAATGGATAAGGCCTGAATACTTTCAGGTTTAATTTGAGGGTATGTACAGTACATCCAAACTGGAGGAAGGGTTTAAGAGTTACAGCTCTTAAGAGTAGCCATCCCCTCTTTTTCAAGGGACCAAAAGTAATTGGACAATTGAATTAAAATCTGTTTCTTGGCCAGGTGTGGGCTACTCAGTTATTTCTTCATCAATTAAGCAAGTAAAAGGTCTAGAGTTGATTCTAAGTGTGGTATTTGCATTTGGCATCTATTGCTATGAACCTACATCATGTGTTCAAATGAGCTGTCCATGCAAGTGAAACAGGCCAATGTAAGACTTCAAAAATGAAACACATCCATCAGAGAGATAGCAGCAACATTAGGAGTGGCCAAATCAACAGTTTGGTACATTCTGAGGAAAGAAGAACGCACTGGTGAGCTCAGCAACATAAAAAGTCATGGACGTCCATGGAAGACAACAGTGGTGGATGATCGCAGGATCCTCCCTATGGTTAAGAAAACCCCATTCACAACATCCAGACAAGTGAGGGACACTCTCAAGGAGGTGGGTGTATTATTGTCAAAGTCTACAATCAAGAGAAAACATCACGAGAGCAAATACAAAAGGTTCACCACAAGGTGCAAACCATTTATAAGCCTGAAGAATAGAAAAGCAAGATTAGACTTTGACAAAAACCATCTAAAAAAAGCCAGACCAGGTCTGGAAATCATTCTTTGGACGGATGAAACTAAGATGAATCTGTACCAGAATGATGGGAAGAAAAAAATGTGGAGAAGGCTTGAAACAGCTCATGAGTCAAAGCACACAACCTCCTCTGTAAAACATGATGGAGACAGTGTGATGGCATGGGCATGCATGGCTTCCAGTGGCACTGGGTCATTGGTGTTTATTGATGATGTGACAGAAGACAGAAGCAGCCGGATTAATTCTGCAGTGTTCAGAGATATACTGTCAGCCCAGATTCAGCCAAATGCAGCAAAATTGATTGGATGGCGCTTCACAGTACAGATGGACAATGATCCAAAACACACTGGAAAAGCAACCCATGAGCTTTTGAAGGAAAAGAAGTGGAATATTTTGCAATGGCCGAGTCAATCACCTGATCTCGACCCAATTGAACATGCATTTCACTTGTTGAAAGCAAAACTAAAAGGCAGAAAGACCCACAAACAAAGAATAACTGAAGACAGCTGCAGTTGGAGCCTGGCAAAGCATGAGAAAGGAGAAAACCCAGTCTTTGGTAATGTCCATGGGTTCCAGACTTCAGGCAGTCATTACCAGTAAAGAATTCTCAAAATATTAAAAATGGACATTTTATTTATGATTATATTCAATTGTCCAATTACTTTTGGTCCCTTGAAAAAGAGGGGATGGATACTCTTCAGAGCTGTAATTCCTAAACCCTTCCTCCAATTTGGATGTACATACCCTCAAATTAAACCTGAGAGTGTGCCCTTTCAGCCCATATCCATTATATAACTATAGCTTGAATATGTTTTGGTAAATACCTGAAAAAAGCTAAAATTGTGCCTGTGTCCAAATATAGATGGACCTAACTGTATATACACTCATATATACATATATATATATATATATATATATATATATACACATACATACACACAGATACATGTATACACCCCTATACATACTCTATTGCTACAGACAAATCTTGTAACATTTATGAAAATTACCTTGGTGTCTATGTGCATCACAATCAGCTATTATATTATGTGTTGTAAGTAACTAAGTAACTTATGTAAAGATTCATTTATTTCATAACTAGTAGTGAAGCACCAAAATTTTGGCCTCTTTTGGCCTCAAAAACACCTCTTTCAGCCGTCGACCGAAAAAAAAGACAGGTACAGGGGCTGAAAAAACCCTGTCCCTCGCTGCCGTCACCCCTCACCGCCGCCCGCTGCTACCGCCACTGGCCGGCGCTCTAGTTCTCACAGCCTTACCTGAGAAAACATCGAACTATCCTGGTGCTGGGCATAGAGATGAGTGATGCCATCTCTATGCCCTTGGAGGACCAGAGCAATGTCACTTCCGGTTCCAGACATTTTTTTTTTCTAAAGCACTAGATCTTTATCCAATGCTTTGTAGAGGAGAGATGTGGGGTCTTATTGACCCCATATCTCTCCATAAAGAGGACTTGTCACTAATTATTTCTATCACAAGGGATGCATGCATTTCTTGTGATAAGAATAAAAGTGATTACAATTTTTTTTTAAAGGGACAGTGCAAAAAAAAAAACAAAAAAAAACAACATTAAATAAATGTAAAAAGCAAAGTTTCAAGTGCCCCCATCCCCCCGTGCTCGTAGTGGTGAACGCATATGTAGGCCATGCCCACATATGTAAATGGTGTTCAAACCACACACGTGAGGTATACCCACAAACGTCAGAGCAAGAACAATAATTCTCACACTAGACCTCCTCTGTAACTTTACACTGTTAACCTGTAGAAATTTTTAAAGCATCACCCGTGGAGATTTTTTAAGTACTGCAGTTTTACGCCATTCCATGAGCGTACGCAATTTTAAAGTGTGCCATGTAGGGTATATATTTACTCACCATAACATCCTCTTTCATATTTTACAAAAACATTGGGGTATATATCGTTTTTTTTTTTTAATCAAAGTGTATTTTTTTCCAAAAAATACATATTCATTTTTAAAAACTGCCCATTTTGGTTTCGGCACCAAAATTTTCATTTCGGTGCACCATTACTCGCATGGATCTGATTTGTGTTCTTAAAAGATTTTGTTTGGCTAAAAGTTAACTCAGAATTGTTAAGTCAGTTAAATTATTTTTGTAATTTTGTTATATTTGGAAGCACCTTTAGCTGACTAAATTAATTGTCCAGGCGTTTCCTGGCATAACATAAGTTTCCCCTGGGTTGGGGAAAGAGAAAAATCAGAGGACAGATGTGCCTGTATCACATGGTGCAGTTGTAAGTAGTGAACATACATAGATTGTGGTAAGTGATATGAAGATTGCAGGGAGGAAAATGGTAGCAACCTTCCAGCCCTAAATACACTCACCAGCCACTTTATTAGGTATGCTTGTTCAATTGCTTGATAACACAAATTGCTAATCCGCGAATCACATGGCAGCCACTTATGTGATTTAGGCATCTAGACGTGGTGAAGACTACTTGCTGAAGTTCAAAGCAAGCTTCAGAATGGGGTAGAAAGGGGATGTAAGTGACTTTGAATGTGGCATGGTTGTTGGTGCCAGACAGGCTGGTCTGAGTATTTCAAAAACTGCTGATCTACTGTGATTTTCCCACCAAAGAAGTTATGGAAAAACAGATTTACTCCAAAAAGTTTAAGTGGTAAGACTACAGCATTGCTTAAGAAAAACAAAAGCTGGGAGTTTTTGCCAACCTATAACTTTATCCCGAAATTTACTAATTAGCGAAAGAATGTTCAATTTGGAGTAATCTAGTAGGGCGGGCAAAATTACCACCCCTAAATCATGGACCTCACCACCGGGGACAGGGCAAAAGATGGGAAAGGAAGGCTTGACAGTAATACAGACTTGTTCCAATAGATGGTTAAGCCAGGAGTAGGTACCAAAGTCTGATCACAGCAATAGCTGCTCTCATCGAGGCATCCGTGTCCCCCAACAGTAACAACAAATCACCTGCATACAGCATCAGTATTTCATGCAGAGTGCCTCACTCTCTCTTCCAAGGCCCAGAGGCAAGCCACCAGGGGCTCAATTGCAAGAGCAAATAACAGCGGTGAGAGTGCACCTACCCCTGTTGCATGCCCCTACCCAACGGAAAAAAGGGGGAGATGACACCCCCCCCCCAGCCATATAGTGGCCTGCTGGGTGTAATAGAGAAGCTGTACATAGGAAATGAATCCCTCCCAAAAATCGAAGCACTCCATCATGGCCCACAAGTAGCACCATTCAAAGGTACACTTTATTCCTGTCAAGTGACAAAAGGGCCTGAGACCCCGAATTCGCAGAGGGAGATTGCATATTAAGGAAAACCTAGACTGATAGCTGTAGACTTACCAGGTCTGGCCGGGGTGTATAATAGGAAGAACAACCTTGTTTAAGCACTGAGACAGATTTTTATATTAGATTGGAGCAGAGAAATGGGACTATAGGAGTTGGGATCTGTGGGAGATTTACCAGGTTTCAAAAGGGGAACAATAACTGTTTTGGATATAAATGTAGGAAGACATTTAGATTCTGGTGCAGCATTAAATGTTTTTAGCAAGTGGGGTAGAATAATGTCAGAGTACTGTCTATAAACCTTAACAGGAATACAGTCTTCCCCTGGAGCGTTACATGCTGGGACCGAACCAACCGCCTCCTGTTATCTCCTCTATAGTGATGAGAATCCAATCATGCCACTGTACGGCAGTAAGGCTTGGCAGCTCAAGTGTCAATAGGTACAGAGTTAAGTCAGCATCAGTATATTGTGCTGGAGACTGGTACCTATCAGAATAAAACCACACCACCTGAGTTACAACCAAATCAGGTTTGTTAAGAAGTCTGCCAGAATGTGACCTAAGGAGTGCTATAGGTGAAGTTGCAGAGCAAGCCTTCACTAGTTTCACCAATAGGCGGCCAATTTGCTCCCCCTCATCATAGAAGGCCTGTTGTCTAAACAAATCCACAGAAGAGGATACAGGCGAACAAGTGTGTCCCGTGCTGATAACCAGAGTTCTTTATTAGTATCCAAGGGGTCTGAAATATATTTTTGTTCCAATCGCCTGACCTGTGGAGACAGTTAGTTTTCCTGTTTTTACTAGCCTTTTTATTGGCTCCAAGATAATTAGACCACGTAAAAAGCATTTAAAAGTAACCCACCTAAGTAGGGCTCAGAGTTGTCTGCAAAAAATACGTGAAATATGCAACTCAACATGGTTAGGAAAAGGGAATAAATGAAGCCAAAAGGCATTCATCTTCCGAGGTGCCCTTTTTAGGAGAGTGCAGGAGAAGGTCTAGCTCTCACACAGACCATTAACAGAGTGGTCATAAATACCACAGGGTGCATAACTTATATCACTAATAGCCATGTGGGAGGCAGTGGTATCCAAGCAAAGGCAATCCTAGACAAAGATGACCGAGTTATGGAAAAACATTGAAAAGGCAAGTGTTTAGCGGTTTCCAGTCCTCCACAAATCCCGCCATCCAAATTCCTCAATAAAGCGGACCAGCAGGGAACCTCTAGATTTTGGCGGATCAACAGGAAGAGGATGCCTACCCAGATGGGGTTGTAAGCAGTTGTTAAAGTCTCCCAGAAAGAAAAACAGGGCACCAGGCTTGTTAGGTAGAAAAAGAAAGAAAAAAAAAAAAATCACCTAATGTCCCAGCACATTGGTAGAGAAGGGTGGTGGAATATATGCAGTAACACATAGGCCCTGATTTACTAAGAATTGAGTCTACCAGCAGACGCTGAACATTCAGGCAGACTCAATTTAATCAATCTAGACCTGTCAGTCATCGGAAAGTCTTCTAGCAAGCTCATTGAAAAGAGTCTACAGGTGAAACTTGAAAAATTAGAATATCGTGCAAACGTTCATTTATTTCAGTAATGCAACTTAAAAAGGTGAAACTAATATATGAGATAGACTCATTACATGCAAAGCAAGATAGTTCAAGCCGTGATTTGTCATAATTGTGATGATTATGGCTTACAGCTCATGAAAACCCCAAATCCACAATCTCAGAAAATTAGAATATTACATGCAATTAATAAAACAAGGATTGTACATAGAACAATAATCGGACCTCTGAAAAGTATAAGCATGCATATGTACTCAGTACTTGGTTTGGGCCCCTTTTGCAGCAATTACTGCCTCAATGCGGCGTGGCATGGAAGCTATCAGCCTGTGGCACTGCTGAGGTGTTATGGAAGACCAGGATGCTTCAATAGCGGTCTTCAGCTCTTTTGCATTGTTCGGTCTCATGTCTCTCATCTTTCTCTTGGCAATGCCCCATAGATTCTCTATGGGGTTCAGGTCAGGCGAGTTTGCAGGCCAATCAAGCACAGTAATCCCACGGTCATTGAACCAGGTTTTGGTGCTTTTGGCAGTGTGGGCAGGTGCCAAGTCCTACTGGAAAATGACGTTGGCATCCCCATAAAGCTTGTCTGCGGAAGGAAGCATGAAGTGTTCCAAAATCTCCTGGTAGAAGGCTGCGTTGACCCTGGACTTAATGAAGCACAGTGGACCAACACCAGCAGATGACATGGCTCCCCAAATCAACATAGACTGTGGAAACTTCACATTGGACTTCAAGCATTTTGCAGTGTGTGCCTCTCCATTCTTCTTCCATACTCTGGGTCCTTGGCTTCCAAATGAGATGCAAAAGTTGCTCTCATTTGCTCTCACTGAGCAACAGACCAGGTCTGTTTTTCTTCAGCCCAGGTAAGACGCTTCTGCCGTTATTTGTTGTTCAGGGGAGGCTTGACAAGAGGAATACGACATTTGAAGCCCATGTCCAGGATCCGTCTGTGTGTGGTGGCTCTTGATGCACTGACTCCAGCCTCAGTCCACAACTTGTGAAAGTCCCCAACACTTTTGAATGGCCTTTTCCTGACAATCCTCTCCAGGCTGCGGTTATCCCCGCTGCTTGTGCACCTTTTTCTTCCACACTTTTCCCTTCCACATAACTTTCTATTAATGTGCTTTGATACAGCACTTTGGGAACATCCAACTTCTTTTGCAATTACCTATTGAGGCTTTCCCTCCTCATGGAGGGTGTCCATGATGGTTTTCGGCACAACTGTCAGGTTAGCAGTCTTTCCCATGATTGTGATTCCTACTGAACCAGACTGAGAGACCATTTAAAGGCTCAGGAACCGTTTGCAGGTGTTATGGCTTAATTAGCTGATTAGAGTGGGACACTTTGAGCCTAGAATATTGCACCTTTTCACAATATTCTAATTTTCTGAGATTGTGGATTTGGGGTTCTCATGAGCTGTAAGCCATAATCATCATAATTATGACAAATCACGGCTTGAACTATCTTGCTTTGCATGTAATGAGTCTCTCTCATATATTAGTTTCACCTTTTTAAGTTGCATTACTGAAATAAATGAACTTTTGCACAATATTCTAATTTTTTGAGTTTCACCTGTACTTTGTAGACTCTTTTCCTGTTAGTAAATCCGGAATCATGTCAGGCACATTTCTAGATGCAATTCCGGATATGTTCGCTAGGTGGCGCACAACTGCGGGCTTTGTTCTGTTGCCGTTTTTCTGTTTGCATATGAGAATACTTTATAATAAAAAGCACACCTATATTATCATTTTTTTTCTAATTATTTTTGGTTGCTGTTTCTCCAAAATGATCGGACTACAAATGCATTTCCTAATGAATGTCATACGTTCTATTTTCTAATGTCAAACATTTTCACACTTATATCTTAAATAATTGGGAATGTCTAGTTCTAAGTTCGCAATATAATGATATATCTTCCTTCTCTTTAATCATGTAACTATTCTACATTGCAGCTCAAACTCTGTCTCCTACAGTGGCTTAGTGGTTAGAACTCAGAACTTACAGCATTTGGGTCATGGGTTCTAATCCGAGTCATGGCTGCACCCCAGTTTGCATGCTTTCCCTGCATGGATGTTGTCACGATCGCAAGATCGCCGCCACCAACATGCGACAATCTCACAAATCGCTGCCAACAATACGTTACGCCCGCGGCGTCAGACCCCAGACCTTCTCACCAAACTCGTGACCAAATGACCGGCCGATCTAAAACCGCTATGTGACGCGTGTAACAATGCCACACTCAGCTGCGCCCTGCACAACGAATGTCCAGCTAATGGAACACAATTGACGCACCAGCAGCCTGAATGCGCTTGTTACTGGGTCGGGTTAATTACGCCACTAACCCTTCACTGCCACCACCCCTTTTTGTACAGAGAAAGGGGAAACTCTCTTTATCCAATATACACTGTAATGGTTGAAAAGTCGCCTGTCCAATACGGTCACAGCAGGCCGATTGGGCAGAGGATTAAACAAACACAGTAGCGTCTCTTCAAAAGGCAGGAATACGTCAATTGCAATTAAGCGCTTTAGAAACAGTTTAACATTTTCAGAAAGAAAGATTTATTACTAAAAGAGTCAAACAGGTGCAATAAAATATTTACAGAAAAAGATGTAAGATATATATATATATATATACACATATACACATATATATACACATATATATACACACAGAAAACAGCACAGCAAAGAGATAACAGGGAGATGCTAGAAGGTTAAGTTACTTGCCATGTTCAGACTTAAGGTAACCAGATCCAAGTTGCAGAGCGAAAGGGTCTTTGATCTCCTGCTGTTACGATGTTAAAATTGGGAGATGTGTTTAGCTTACTTCAGGCCTACAGCCTTTGTTTTTTAAAGTCCCCCAGAAAGGGGGGGTGGCTCTGAGTAACTGGCCAATACCCTGTTTTGGGAGGGATCGTCAGATGGACTCTGCATTAAAAGCTCCTGGGTTGCTTTTGCAGTGTGTTTTGGATCATCTTCCATAGGTACTGTGAAGCGCCGTCCAATCAACTTTTGCTGCATTTGACTGAATCTGGGCTGACAGTAAATCTTTAAACACTGCAGAATTCATCCGGCTGCTCTGTCAAATCGTCAATAAACACCAATGACCCAGTGCCACTGGAAGCCATGCATGCCCATGCCATCACACTGCCTCCACCATGTTTTACAGATGAAGTTGTGTGCTTTGGATAATGAGCTGTTCCAAGCCTTCTCCACACTTTTTTCTTCCAGTCATTTTGGTACAGATTCATCTTAGTTTCATCCGTCCAATGACTGCTTTTCCAGAACTGGTCTAGACTTTGACAATGATACACCCACCTCCTGAAGAGTGTCCTTCACATGGGTTTTTCTTTACCATAGAGAGGATCCTGCGATCATCCACAACTGTTATCTTCCGTTGACATCCATGCCTTTTTATGTTGCTGAGCACACCAGTGCATTCTTCTTTCTTCAGAATGTACCAAACTGTTTTTTTTGGCCACTGCTAATGTTGCTGCTATCTCTCTGATGGATTTGTTTCACTTTTGATGCCTTACAATGGTCTGTTTTACATGCATGAACAGCTCCTTTGAACGCATGATTCACATGGTTCACAGCAATAGATTCTAAATGCTATTACCACACATAGAATCAACTCCAGAAATTTTACCTTTTTAACTGAAGAAATAATGGAGTAGCCCACACCTGGCCATGAAACAGCTTTTGATTCAACTGTCCAATTACTTTTGGTTGCTTGAAAAAAGGTGGGATGGCTACTCTTAAAAGCTGTAAAAAAAGGGGGTAGGGCTGTTCCAGACTTCAGGCAGTCATTGCCAGTAAAGGATTCTCAGCAAAGTACTAAAAATGAACTATTTATTTATGATTATATTCAATTGTCCAATTACTTTTGGTCCCTTGAAAAAGGGGGCAAGGCTACTCTTAAGAGCAGTAATTCCTAAACCCTTCCTCCAATTTGGATGTACAGTTGAAACTCGAAAAATTAGAATATCGTGCAAAAGTTCATTTATTTCAGTAATGCAACTTAAAAGGTGAAACTAATATATGAGGTAGACTCATTACATGCAAAGCAAGATAGTTCAAGCCGTGATTTGTCATAATTGTGATGATTATGGCATACAGCTCATGAAGACCCCAAATTAACAATCTCAGAAAATTAGAATATTGTGAAAAGGTGCAATATTCTAGGCTCAAAGTGTCTCACTCTAATCAGCTAATTAAGCCATAACACCTGCAAAGGGTTCCTGAGCCTTTAAATGGTCTCTTAGTCTGGTTCAGTAGGAATCAATCATGAGAAAGACTGCTGACCTGACAGTAGTACAGAAAACCATCACTGACACCCTCCATAAGGAGGGAAATCCTCAAAAGATAATTGCAAAAGAAGTTGGATGTTCCCAAAGTGCTGTATCAAAGCACACTAATAGAAAGTTATGTGGAAGAGAAAAGTGTGGAAAAAAAAGGTGCACAAGCAGCAGGGATGACCGCAGCCTGGAGAGGATTGTCAGGAAAAGGCCATTCAAAAGTGTTAGGGACTTTCAGAAGGAGTGGACTGAGGCTGGAGTCAGTGCATCAAGAGCCACCACACACAGACGGATCCTGGACATGGGCTTCAAATGTCGTATTCCTCTTGTCAAACCTCTCCTGAACAACAAACAACGTCAGAAGCGTCTTACCTGGGCTAAAGAAAAACAGACCTGGTCTGTTGCTCAGTGGTCCAAAGTCATTTTTTCTGATGAGAGCAACTTTTGCATGTCATTTGGAAACTAAGGACCCAGAGTATGGAAGAAGAATGGAGAGGCACACGTTGCAAGATGCTTGAAGTCCAGTGTGAAGTTTCCACAGTCTGTGTTGATTTGGGGAGCCATGTCATCTGCTGGTGTTGGTTCACTGTGCTTCATTAAGTTCAGGGTCAACACAGTCGTCTAACAGGAGATTTTGGAGCACTTCATGCTTCCTTCCCCTGACGAGTTTTATGGAGATGCCAACTTCATTTTCCAGCAGGACTTGGCACCTGCCCACACTGCCAAAAGCACCAAAACCTGGTTCAATGACCGTGGGATTACTGTGCTTGATTGGCCTGCAAACTCGTCTGACCTGAACCCCATAGAGAATCTATGGGGCATTGCCAAGAGAAAGATGAGAGACATGAGACCGAACAATGCAGAAGAGCTGAAGACCGCTATTGAAGCATCCTGGTCTTCCATAACACCTCAGCAGTGCCACAGGCTGATAGCTTCCATGCCACGCCGCATTGAGGCAGTAATTGCTGCAAAAGGGGCCCAAACCAAGTACTGAGTACATATGCATGCTTATACTTTTCAGAGGTCCGATATTGTTCTATGTACAATCCTTGTTTTATTGATTGCATGAAATATTCTAATTTTCTGAGATTGTGGATTTGGTGTTTTCATGAGCAGTAAGCCATAATCATCACAATTATGACAAATCACGGCTTGAACTATCTTGCTTTGCATGTAATGAGTCTACCTCATATATTAGTTTCACCTTTTAAGTTGCATTATACATTTTATAATATATATATATATATATATATATATATATATATATATATATATATATATATATATATATATATAGTCAGGTCCATAAATTTTGGGACATTGACACAATTCTAACATTTTTGGCTCTATACACCACAATGGATTTGAAATGAAACGAACAAGATGTGCTTTAACTGCAGGCTGTCAGCTTTAATTTGAGGGTATTTACATCCAAATCAGGTGAACGGTGTAGGAATTACAACAGTTTGCATATGTGCCTCCCACTTGTTAAGGGACCAAAAGTAATGGGACAGAATAATAATCATAAATCAAACTTTCACTTTTTAATACTTGGTTGCAAATCCTTTGCAGTCAATGACAGCCCGAAGTCTGGAACGCATAGACATCACCAGACACTGGTTTTCATCCCTGGTGATGCTCTGCCAGGCCTCTACTGCAACTGTCTTCAGTTCCTGCTTGTTCTTGGGGCATTTTCCCTTCAGTTTTGTCTTCAGCAAGTGAAATGCATGCTAAATCGGATTCCGGTCAGGTGATTGACTTGGCCATTGCATAACATTCCACTTCTTTCCCTTAAAAAAACTCTTTGGTTGCTTTTGCAGTATGCTTTGGGCCATTGTCTATCTGCACTGTGAAGCAGCGTCCAATGAGTTCTGAAGCATTTGGCTGAATATGAGCAGATAATATTGCCCGCAAACTTCAGAATTCATCCTGCTGCTTTTGTCAGCAGTCACATCACCAATAAATACAAGAGAACCAGTTCCACTGGCAGCCACACATGCCCACGCCATGACACTACCACCACCATGCTTCACTGATGAGGTGGTATGCTTCGGATCATGAGCAGTTCCTTTCCTTCTCCATACTCTTCTCATCACTCTGGTACAAGTTGATCTTGGTCTCATATGTCCATAGGATGTTGTTCCAGAACTGTGAAGGCTTTTTTAGATGTCGTTTGGCAAATTCTAATCTAGCCTTCCTGTTTTTGAGGCTCACCAATGGTTTACATCTTGTGGTGAACCCTCTGTATTCACTCTCGTGAAGTCTTCTCTTGATTGTTGACTTTGACACACATACACCTACCTCCTGGAGAGTGTTCTTGATCTGGCCAACTGTTGTGAAGGGTGTTTTCTTCACCAGGGAAAGAATTTTTCGGTCACCCACCACAGTTGTTTTCCGTGATCTTCCGGGTCTTTTGGTGTTGCTGAGCTCACCGGTGCGTTCCTTCTTTTTAAGAATGTTCCAAACAGTTGTTTTGGCCACGCCTAATGTTTTTGCTATCTCTCTGATGGGTTTGTTTTGTTTTTTTCAGCCTAATGATGGCTTGCTTCACTGATAGTGACAGCTCTTTGGATCTCATCTTGAGAGTTGACAGCAACAGAATCCAAATGCAAATAGCACACTTGAAATTAACTCTGGACCTTTTATCTGCTCATTGTAATTGGGATAATGAGGAAATAACACACACCTGGCCATGGAACAGCTGAGAAGCCAATTGTCCCATTACTTTTGGTCCCTTAACAAGTGGGAGGCACATATGCAAACTGTTCCTAATTCCTACACCGTTCACCTAATTTGGATGTAAATACCCTCAAATTAAAGCGGACAGTGAGCAGTTAAAGCACATCTTGTTTGTTTCATTTCAAATCCATTGTGGTGGTGTATAGAGCCAAAATTTTTATAATTGTGTTGATGTCCCAATATTTATGGACCTGACTGTATATATATATACAGTGGGGATCGAAAGTTTGGGCACTCCAGCTAAATATTTGTATTAATGTGCATAAAGAAGCCAAGGAAAGATGGAAAAATCTCCAAAAGGCATCAAATTACAGATTAGACATTCTTATAATATGTCAACAAAAGTTAGATTTTATTTCCATCATTTACACTTTCAAAATAACAGAAAACAAAAAAATGGCGTCTGCAAAAGTTTGGGCACCCTGCAAAATTTATAGCATGCACTGCCCCCTTTGCAAAGCTGAGACCTGCCAGTGTCATGGATTGTTCTCAATCATCGTCTGGGAAGACCAGGTTATGTCAATCTCAAAGGTTTTAAATGCCCAGACTCATCTGACCTTGCTCCAACAATCAGCACCATGGGTTCTTCTAAGCAGTTGTCTAGAAAACTGAAAATAGTTGACGCTCACAAAGCTGGAGAAGGCTATAAGAAGATAGCAAAGCGTTTTCAGATGTCAATATCCTCTGTTCGGAATGTAATTAAGAAATGGCAGTCATCAGGAACAGTGGATGTTAAAGCAAGATCTGGAAGACCAAGAAAAATATCAGACAGAACAGCTCGCAGGATTGTGAGAAAAACTATTCAAAACCCACGTTTGACTGCACGATCCCTCCAGAAAGATCTGGCAGACACTGGAGTTGTGGTACACTATTCCACTATAAAGAGATACTTGTACAAATATGGTCTTCATGGAAGAGTCATCAGAAGAAAACATCTTCTACGTCCTCACCACAAAAATCATCGTTTGAACTTTGCAAATGAACATATAGACAAACCTGATGCATTTTGGAAACAAGTTCTGTGGACCGATGAGGTTAAAATTGAACTTTTTGGCCGGAATGAGCAAAGGTACGTTTGGAGAAGAAGGGGCACAGAATTTAATGAAAAGAACCTCTGTCCAACTGTTAAGCATGGGTTGGATCAATCATACTTTGGGGTTGTGTTGCAGCCAGTGGCACAGGGAACATCTCACGAGTAGAAGGAAAAATGGATTCAATAAAATTTCAGCAAATTTTGGATGGTAACCTGATGCCATCTGTGAAAAAGCTGAAGTTAAAGAGAGGATGGCTTCTACAAATGGATAATGATCCTAAACACACCTCAAAATCCACGGGGGATTACATCAAGAGGCGTAAACTGAAGGTTTTGCCATGGCCTTCACAATCTCCTGACCTCAACATAATTGAAAATCTATGGATAGACCTTAAAAGAGCAGTGTGTGACAGACAGCCCGGGAAATCTCAAAGAACTGGAAGACTTTTGTAAGGAAGAATGGGCAAAGATACCTCAAACAAGAATTGAAAGACTCTTGGCTGGCTACAAAAAGCGTTTACAAGCTGTGATACTTGCCAAAGGAGGCAGTACAAGATATTAACTCTGCAGGGTGCCCAAACTTTTGCAGAGGCCATTTTTTTATTTTCTGTTATTTTGAAAGTGTAAATGATGGAAATAAAATCTAACTTTTGTTGACATATTATAAGAATGTCTAATCTGTAATTTGATGCCTTTTGGAGATTTTTCCATCTTTCCTTGGCTTCTTTATGCACATTAATACAAATTTTTAGCTGGGGTGCTCAAACTTTCGATCCCCACTGTATACACATACACACACACGCAATCTGATATAAATGGGTATAGACACCCTAATTTGAATAATTTGAACAACAATAGCTTAGATGGGAAGAGGTCCCTTTAATTAGCAATAGCAACTCGAATCCTGAGATGTTTACAGTGCCTGATGTGATAGTAGAAGTTGCCGTTTAATAGCAATAGTGGGGCCCAAATGCAGGAGTAATTGTAATTCAATGAACACAGATAGGCTGTGGTAAATGCTCAAAGCAAAGATCTCTTGGTATTGAGGTGTAAAGGTGCATGCAGTGTCTCTAGAGTGTTGTCAGAAAGAGGTTGGGCATCTGTCCACTCACCAGTCTCATGGGTAGCACAGCCTCCTAGGAACAAGGTACTTGCACAGGCTCTTGGCTGTTTGCAGCAAAGTACAGACTTACCGCCCGACAGCCTGTCAGCATGGCAAGCAAAAATGACTGGCTGAAGACTGGATAATGACAATCTTGATGCAGAGAAGCTGATGTCATCCCGGCATCACCGCTGTGCTGAACATGCAAAGTCCTGCAGTAGTAGCCAGCAATCTGTCTCTAGAGGAGAACGGCTGTCCCTCTGTGTTCAGCTCTGAATCCTGCACCAAGAGAGCGAGCCAATTCCTTATTGTAGAATATATTTGCTCTCCCAGCAACCTTCTAGTTCCCCAGCTCTCTTGTAGTTGAAGTTCAATCAGCCCTCAGGAATACAGTATGTATTCGCTATAGGACTATAGGTCTCAGGATCCTCTGTGTTTAGAAGAACTGGATCCGCTCTAACAGGAAGCGATGTAGAAGTTCCAGTACTGGGCACTAGGGGGAAAAGGATTAACCATAATCTCATCTGTAAATGTCCCAGAATGGCATAATGATATAGCCAGCACCTGGCTACATGCTCCCCCCTCAATTTAAATCTTTGGTTGCCAAAGTGGTAGTGGAACCCACTGTAATTACTTACTATACAATGATAAATTTGAACATTTAAGCGGAGTTCCAGTCACATAGTACAAAAATAAAAGTCAGCAGCAAAAAAAACTGTAGCTGCTGACTTTTAAAAAAACAGACACTCATCAGTCCAAAGATTTAGCGGTGTCCTCCCTGCAGCCCGTTTCACTGGCCGTCCGGTGTTCCCAGCAGTGGCATTTTCAGTATGGGCACTTGGGTGTGACAACTTGTGGCTTCACATCCGGGTGCCCATTGTGCTTTCTGAATAGTCCCGTAGTCTTCTCGGACCAGTCACAGGCGTGTAAAGACAACCTCCGCTTCCGATCGCCTAGGCAATCGCAGCAGAAATGGGAGCAGGTACCTGTCAATTTCGGGTACCCACTCCCCAAATGTGCCAATCCTTAATGGGGAGCGGGGGATCAGTCTTGAAAGTGGAACCTCCCCTTTCGGGTGGAGCTCAACCTTAACTGTAAACAAGAAATCAACCACAACTCATATTCACAAGAAATTTACAACCAAGGTTCATCTTGCACTTGCATAACTTGTCAGTTAGAGTGAGATTACTTTGACACTGCTGGGTGGGACCACTGCCATCACACTGGTCTCTCACCACAGGATGAGTGAAGGTCACCTTCTACCCAATGAAAGTTAATAGGATCTGGCATTTTACTTGAATGGCGAGTAGTGGGCATACATTCTTTAGAGTTTTCTCCCATATCGTATATCAGTATCTTGCGTTCTGTGTTCTGCGTGGGCTCATGAGTTGACTCAGAGGCACTTGTGTTGAACTGACATGCGGAATCAACAGCACGGAAGCTAGGCTCCGACTCCAAAGTTGCAGGGTCGTGGATTCCTTCACAGATGCCTTGACAGGTCTCGGCCTCCTGTGTCTCCAGCCCACAATCGAGACTAGCGACGACCGAATGGGGTCCAAACTCAAAATCATTGTCGTCATCGGGTCTTCATCACTAGGGTCAGCCTGGATATCATCGCCCCTTCTGATGGGTGGACTGGCTGTTTTGGTTTTAACTTTGGTAGTGTCCACAGATGTGGGAGAGATGGCCACTCCTGGCTCTGGGGCTTCTCTTCCTGTTTCCCCAACTGAGGGACAGGTGTCATTCTCCTGAAACTGTGGCCACAACCAATTAGGCACCATCTCTTGTCCATCACTTTCATCCTCTTCCTCTGTTTGAATATTAGTTTGACATTGCCGGTGTGATCCAGGCCCAAGGTTGTGTGGATTAGACTGGTTCGGAATCAGGAGGCTGAGGTATTCAGATGACATCTGAAATCGGCAGCAAGTGATTTAGGTGCCACATTTTCAGCAGGCCCATTTTCCCTTCAGGATGGATTTGATTAACTGGCAGCCCAGGGAGTTGCGTGCAGACAATGTATGGTTGGGATCACCAGTGATCAGCTAGCTTGTGTTTCCTGGGTACTCCTAGGTTTCTCAACAGTACACGATCCCCCGGCTAAAGGTCTTGTACTTTCATCTTGAGGTCAAAGTTCTTTTTATTTCCTTACTCTTGTATGGTTGGTCTCTCTCGCCTTCTCATAGGCCTGCTTAACATTTTTGTATGAAGTCAGGGATGTGTGATCCGTGGAGGTTCCGAAAGCTAGGTCGACTGGCTGTCATGCTTCTCTCCCAAACAATCTGTAGGGGCAATACCCCATGGCATTGTTAGTCACAATGTTATAGGCATGAACTACAGCTGCAATATGTTTTCCCCAATGTGGTTTCTTCTCTGTCAGCATATTCAACAGAGTGTAGTTAAAGCGTTCAAGTTGAGGATCTCCCTGTGGATGATATGGGGAAGTTCAGAATATTTGGATGCCCAGAAGCTCACATAGCTTCTGAACAAGTTTGGGGTCAAAGTCCCTGCCCTGGTTAGACCACAGTTCATGAAAAAATGTAAACTTATCATTCCTGCTGCAGGACTATGAATCATAACAGGAGTCCAACCTTCACCCATTACAGTGGGCTCTGTCATAAAAGACCTTCAAGGACTCGGTCTGCCTTACATCTGGGGTCCACTCCCATGAACCTACATAGCACCCTGCTGGAAAGCACCTTGGTCAGAAAAAACACTGCAAAGAGTTCCTTATGCAGGGTCCAGTGGCGTAAGGCTGCATTATAGGCAAACCCCCAAGGATTATTTTCATTATCCAGCAAGGCACAGGTACCATCCATTTTGGTTAACAGCTTTTCAAATGGATCCAACTGAAATCCTTCATTCCCAGCTGAGCCGTTCCTAACCACTAAGTATACTCCAAAACACATGCAGCACATCAGTGACCATCCATCTTACAGACTCTGGCGAAAAAAACGGAAGTACTTCCTGTATAGGAAGGGTTATATAGCTGATGACTTCCTTTTTGTTTGATCCTCCAGTAGCTGTTCACCTATAGGTGGTGCATAACCCTGATAGTAATGATTATAGCCTGCTCTGTGTCCCGTGATGTAGGATAAAGAAAAACAAATAACGGTTAACAGATTATACAATAACAAATGGTATGTTGTAACTATGTAACTGCAACACCAGTAGCAGGAGGGGGAAGAAAAGGCTTCTTATCAGCTCCCTCTGAGTCAACAACATGGGTAAAGATACCCTAATTTGAATAACAATGGCTTAGATGCAACTAGGTCACTTTAACTAAAAATAGCAATGGGGCCCATATACAGTAGCGAGTAGTGGTAACTACTGATAACAGATAGGCTGTGGTAAATTCTCAAAGCAAGGAGGAACCACGTCTCTTACCATTAGGATAAATGTCATAAAGAGGTTTCTTTATGCAGAATAGTACAACAAAGCGGGGAGTGTGCCACCCCACCTAGTGACACAGCACCCATATTTCCCAGCATTTACAACCTTTTTGAGGAAACCAATGGAGAAATAGGGATAATTATGGAGGCAAACCGTTCTAAAAAGTATTTCCCAATGCAAAGTCTTAAGAATCAGGATTCACACCAGAGGCTCAGGACTTAGAAAACGTTCTGCAGATAACAGTGCACAAAAGGTCTGGGAAATGCCACTATCTGAAGTGAAGGGTCTGGGTATGGTCTGCAAAACTATTGCTAGAAATCCGCCAATCCAGATTGCTGCATCAATATGCAGACTAGTTCAAGCAGCATGTATGTCTTGAATGAAGAAAGGGACAATCTTGAAGAAAAAGGAAAAAAAAAATAACTAGTAAAAAGTGGCTACCAAGTCTCATTGCAAAAAAGGCATCCATATTTCATCTTTCGGAAACACTAGCAAAAAACTGAGGCATGTTTGGAGTGGGAGAGAATATACCAGACTGGTTAACCGTTTGTCAATATCAAATTCCTCGTGTGGTAGGCAATATAACCCAAATGTCTCTGAATCCTGTGTCCCTCAATGAACAAGATAAAAAGGTATTTTTTTTTAGCCTAACTGGACATTCCCAAATACCAGTCTGATACGATGGAAAGCGACCAAAAGAGGCAGTGAAGTAGCCAAATGTTCCTCAGCAAGATGGAAGCTCCAGCTGAGACAGTATTGTGTTAAGTATGCGTAGATCCTGCATTACTACAGGATTTTAGTGTAGAAAGAATGTCCACCATTTTTAGAAAATCCTGGAGAGTAAAATTAGGCCTAACAGTTCCATGGTTGAGAGTGGTAAACCAGGGCTCTGTAAAAAGGAACTAAAAGGAGAGACCTAAGGATATTGATTCCTTTAAGAATGTGCTGAATAAAAATCTATAAGTCTTGAGACACATTTACTCTCTCTCTTGCAAGTGACAATGAAAGAAATTTAATTTCCAATTAGAACAGCTAATACTTCTATCAAAGTGGTAAAAAACATAAAGCAAAAGCATTGGAATAAAGACAGTGGCGTCCCAAGGCAGGTGCGGGGTGTGCAGTCCGCACCGGGTGACACCGGACCCGCTCCACAAAAAGGTAAGTTGGAAAGCAAGCCGACGATCCCCGCAGGATGGATCCAATCCATCCTGCAGGTATCGTCGGCTTTCTTTACAACTTACCTTTTCTTGGAGCAGGTCTGGTGTCATCCCGTATAGGTTGCATGCAGACGATCCTGCTGGGATCGTCGGCATGCAAACTATACGGGGTGACACCGGTGTAGCGGCAAGATGTGTCTCCCATGTACAGTGAAGGAAATAAGTATTTGATTCCCTGCTGATTTTGAATGTTTGCCCACTCACAAAGAAATTATCAGTCTAAAAATCGAATGGTAGGTGTATTGTGACACAGAGAGAATAGCAACAAAAAATTCAAAAGAAATGCATGTCTAACAAATTATGCACGGATTTGCATGTTCATGAGGGAAATAAGTATTTGATCCCCTTCACAAAATCCCTTGTTGGCAATCACAGAAGTCAGACATTTCCTGTAGTTGGCCACCAGGTTTGCACACATCTCAGGAGGGATTTTGGCCCACTCCTCTTGGCAGATCCTCTCTAAGTCATTATGGTTTGGTGGCTGATGTTTGGCAACTCAAACTTTCAGCTCCCTCCACAGATTTTCAATCGGATTAAGGTCTGGAAACTGGCTGGGCACTCCAGGACCTTAATGTGCTTCTTCTTGAGCCACTCCTTTGTTGCCTTGGCCGTGATTTTTGGGTCATTGTCATACTGGAACACCCATCCACGACCCATTTATACTGCCTTGGCTGAGTGAAGAAGGTTCTCACCCAAGATATGACGATACATTGCCCCGTCCATCGTCCGTTTGATGCGGTGCAGTTGTCCTGTGTCCTTAGCAGAAAAACACCCCCAAAGCAGAATGTTTCCACCACCATGTTTGACAATTGGGATGGTGTTTTTGGGGTCATAGACAGCATTCCTCCTCCTCCAAACACGGCGAGTTGAGTTGATGCCAAAGAGCTCGATTTTGGTCTCATCTGACCACAACATTTTCAACCAGTTCTCCTCTGCTTTATTTAGATGTTCAGTGACAAACTTCAGACGGGCCTGGACATGTGCTTTCTTGAGCAGAGGGACCTTGCGGGCACTGCAGGATTTCAATCCTTGTTGGTAAAGTATGTTACCAATTGTTTACTTGGTGACTGTGGTCCCAGCTGCCTGGAGATCATTGACAAGATCCTCACGTGTAGTTCTGGGATGATTCCTCATGATCATGATGTTCTCATGATCATTGACACTCCACAAGGAGAGATCTTGCATGGTGCACCACACCTAAGGAGACTGACAGTTGTTTTGTGTTTCTTCCATTTGCGAATGATTGCACCAACTGTTGTTACCTTCTCACCAAGCTGCTTGGTGATAGTTTTGTAGCCCAGTCCAGCCTTGTGGAGGTCTACAATCTTGTCCCTAACATCCTTGGACAGCTCTTTGGTCTTTGATTGCTCCTGTGGACAGGTGTCTTTTATACAGGTAACAAAATGAGATAAGCAGCACTCCCTTTAAGAGACTGCTTCTAATCTCAGCTTGTTACCTGTATGAAAGACACCTGGTAGCCAGAAGTCCTGCTGAATGATAGGAGATCAAACACTTATTTCCCTCATGAACATGCAAATCAGTGCATAATTTGTTAGACATGCATTTCTTTAGATTTTTTTGTTGCTATTCTGTCTCTCAGTGTTACAATACACCTACCATTCGATTTTTAGACTGATCATTTCTTTGTGAGTGGGAAAACATTCAAAATCAGCAGGGGATCAAATACTTATTTCCTTCACTGTAGATGTCCCCCCTGAAGCAATTGAACTACTGCTATCATCGATTGATTTTGCCTGAAACCGGTACATGCGCAGTTGCTTCAGGGGGGACTTATCTATGTGGGAGACACACCTTGCCACTACACCAGGACCTGCTCCAAAAAAAGGTAAGTTGTAAAGAAAGCCGATGATCCCTGCAGGATGGATCAGATCTGCGGACTGAGCATAATGGATCGGAGTCCGATCCATTATGTTCAATCCGCAGATCCGATCCATCCTGCGGGCATCGTCGGAGGGGGTGTCACCAAGTGTTACCGCACCGAGTGACACCAACCCTAGGGACACCTCTGCATAAAAAAAACTTTCATAATCTCTGTAGGTATATTTGCTGGAGACACTTAGACTGGTTGACACACTTGGAGTTACACTATCTATTGCGATATTGCCAGACTCCATAAATGCCATATATACAGTATACACATAAGCTAGAAGAGCTTACAGACAGATAGCAAATCTTAGGAATTGCCTTCATACCCGAAGAGAGACCAGGCACTGATTTTAGTATTGCTAGTGTAAGCCAGATGAGAGAAAAGAGAAAAATGTGATCATGGGAGTAGGAAGTTGTGTAAGGAACAGAAGGGATTTTTTGAGCAATCGTGGAACCTGTCACATTTACATTAATAAATTACTGTCATTTTACTGTTCCAGCAGGGCCATTACACCAGTAAATTTCAGCGTACTTCAAATCAAGGCTTATTTTCAGTGGGAATGCAATGGTCCTCAGCTCTGGCAGCTCCAGGACTGAATTTATGTGTTGGCAACGGGTGCTGGGGTGTGCTGGAGGGTTTAGTGATGCTGGCTGCAGGGAGATCTATTGTTGGCAGGAGTCTATTGTTGCTGGGGGTATTTTATTCCTTGGGTGGTGAGGGTCTATTGTTGCTAAGGGGATTTACTGATTCAGGCTGCAGGGGATCTATTTAACTGTCTCTTGTTATCATTAAGGAATTCCATATAAATTGCTTAGCACCACAAAATGATTGGTTCTCTATTCTCTAAGGCCCCATTCACACCTGAGTGTAGTGTTTTTGTGCTTTTTGTTTGCGTAGTTTTGTGCGATTTGTTCAGGCATTTTTGGGCTTTTTGAGTTCTGGCGTTTTTGTATTAGTCGATAGAGAAAAATTTAATGACATCAATTGTTGTCAGGTTTTGCCATACCAGAAAATGCATCAAACCACGCATTTTGGGAATGAAAATGTGCCAAAAATGCTTCAATTTGCCCAAATGGAGCTACAAAAGTAGCTCCAAAAATTTTTGAGCTTCAGGTGTTTTGCTTTAGATGACTTGGAGTGGAGATGTAAACTATCATCATAGAGTAATATTGATTTTTTTTTTCTCCTTAGTGTTTTGTAGCCCGAAGCTCCAAAACGCTCAAGGTGTGAATGGAGCCTAAAGGGGGGGGTGCTGGGAGGTGGGTACAGGGCAGAGACAAGGCACAGTGCTCTGGGGTGGGTAGGGGAAAGAGACAGGGGGTGACTTTGGGGAGGGGGAATAACTGCACCTATTCTCTAAAAAATGCACTAAAATGTATCCCATTATTATCACTGTCCCAGACAGTGCAGACTTTTCAGTCTGTGCAAGCAGCTGTGTCTCTACCTCCTTGGAAATACTGGGTAGGGCAGTATCTCCAATAATTAAATTAGCACTGTACACACCCACAAGCACATCTACCCATATAATGACTCAGCATCACACTCTCCATTGACAAGATCATCGTTCACTCCTACTGGCTTTTCATAGAGGCAGATATCATCATCTATTGTTGTTACCTTATCTCTCTAAAACAGTCACATGAAGAATCAATACAAAATTATGCAACTGAAGAAACAACTCACCACGCTCTACCAGATTTGGGCTTGTGAGAAGATGTCAGTACTCTGACTCAGAATCCTGTTAGCCAGTAAATGTTAAAAATAAGCAGCACTTGACAAGATCCTAATAATGTGAAACTTTTATTGATGTATGGAAACAAAAACCATGTACAAAGCTCCTATTACAAGTTTCAGACTAAACGGCCTTAATCATAGTTAGGCTGAAACTCATAAACAATTGCTCTGTACATGGTTTTTATCCCTATGAATCAGTAAAAGCTTCATATCTTCAAGATTCTGTCAAGTGCCAACTATTTTGGAATTAACTCAGTTTACTTTCCCATTTTGCTTGCCAAACATTTTGCATTTGTGAAAAAACAAATTTGAACTTCGTTTTGCAATATCATTCTGTTGTACATTTAGGACTGTATTCGCCAATATTTGTTTGTAAGCTAGAGAACTCCCCACAGTCTACCATAAATACCCCACTATCTTTCAAACTTAGCATAAACTTATCTTCTAGCACAACAGACCCCACTTCCCTTAATGTGCCCATACTGTAGGTTGTACTTCAATGAAAGTCATCCTGGTGTTGCAAAAAACCCAAATCATTCCCTGACACACCAAGAACATATTCATGCTTCTGCCTCTCTAAGCTAGTGTAATACAAACCTCAGACCATTGAACAGCTGTTTGGACTTATCAAGCAAGTAGCAGAAATCAGTGACGGTTTTTCTCTCCACCTGAGGGATGTCCTCATCGTTAGCGACTGACATTGCTCAGTTTTCTAATGCACTTTACCCTGAAAGAAATAATTTCACAATCAGTTCTTTGACCATGATATTTAAATTTCAATATTTAAAGCTGAAATTTTCTACCTTGTAAAGGAATTTTGATTTTGCGCAGCCAGTTGTATAATAGGTACTATTAGTAGACAGCAAAATCAGATCCACAAACCCAAAACAGAAGCAGTACAGCATGGTCAAGTATTGGAGCGAAATTAAGCTGGATCATAACAATAGGATACAGTATGCTCTGTTCTCACTGTGCTCTTTCCTTCTGTCAGCACAATTCAATCAGGATACTGCACACAACAGAGTTTGACTGGCTCACAGGACTGACCCTCCCTTTATGCTGTGCTGCTGTACAGTAGATTATGGGGGGGGGGGGGCAATATCAAGACAAACTAACATGTTTACATTGTCTACATTCAAAATGCTTTTGCATTGTGGTTTCATAATATCCATTTCTGTTGCGCTAATGAATCATGTGTTACCATCAAAAAGATAACATACACTATATTTTAAAAATAAATCACAGTGCACAAATAAAGTCCACTTATACAAAAGTGCAATATAATATCAACAGTGTCTTCAAAAATAATGAAGTGAAGATCTCCCAGAATGCAGGATCTAATTTTTAAAGTGAAGTTGAATGTCTTCCAAGGAAAACACCAAGGTGATCCCACCACCTGAAACCGGTAATATGCTTACCAGATCAATTGCCTCTCTAGCCAGAGAAGTCAAAACACACATAAAATGTACCATGGACTCAATTGGACTCCCATCAACTCCTCATAAATGGACCATCTGGTAAGGTAGAGGACCCAGCAATAAACCGCTTGTTAAGATACTGTATATATCTCTCCGTGGGAGGTCAAAGAAGAGAAAAGGGATTCCACATAGTATCAAGCCATTAAAAACAGGCTTCTTTAATAAAAATTATTGCACTTACATGATAACAAGAAACACATCACATGTACAAATTGCCAGCCAGCATATTCCCGATCTGCGCAATGTCAGCATGAATGTCTTCCTGAGACCCAGAGCGTCATGCTGAACCACCGCTAAAATATACAACAACATGAAACCAAGCCTCATCCTAGAGAGATATAGTAAAATCAAACCTCACTTTAGGAAAATAACCATGCCTCAATCTGAACTGCCCCAGGATCGAAACTCATCATAGGGACAAGTCGCATCCAATATAGAAATATTCACTATTAGTACTCCCCCTGTAGGGAAATATTTAAACTCCATCTTAATGGAAAAACACATATTGTGAACTAAATATAGTATATATGTAATACAAAAATGTAATAAATTACAAAATTTATAAATGGATTGACACTATGTGCAGTGCCTTTACTCTTCTTTGACCTCCCACGGAGAGATATATACAGTATCTCAAACAAGCGGTTTACTGCTGGGTCCTCTACCTTACCAGATGGTCCATTTTTGAGGAGTTGATGGGAGCCTAGTTGGGTCCGTGGTACTTTTATGCGTGTTTTGACTTCTCTGGCTAGAGAGGGAAAATGGCCTGGTAAGCGCATTACCATTTTCAGGTGGTGGGATCACCTTGGTGTTTTTTTTGGAAGACATTCAACTTCACTTTAAGATGAGATCCTGAATTCTAGGAGATCCTTACTGCATTCTTTTTGAAGTCACTGTTGATATATTGGACTTTTGTATAAGTGTGATTTATCTGTAATATAATGTATTTTATTATATTTGATGTCAACACGATTCCCTAGCGCAACATAAATAGATATAACCTTTAGAACTGTGTTATATATCACATAGTACTGTTGCTGATGTTTTGTACATGGTTTATTTTTGATGATTATTCTTCATATAAGAATGCAGTATTCACATCTTTATTGTGGTTTCATACTCTGACCCCCATCCTATTGTGTCCTGTAGTCCTGTAGGGAGGAGGATGAAACCACTAAAGGTGGCAGGGGACACAGGTGTCTGACACTCCCATTGTCATCTCCCAAGTGTAGAATGCCGACAAATTTGATGAAAGTTTCAGGATTTGAGTGAAAGTAGGAGATAGGGAGAGATGCAAGTATAATAGCTCTTCTACAGCAGGAAACTGCTGTTATTAAAGAAGAGCTAAGGTGTCCCTCAAACTCATCTCTAAACCAAAACTCCACTTTTTTGTGCTCCAATGGACTGTGGCCTGCAGCTCATTTGAGTATAAAAAAGTGTAAATTCAGTGTTTGAGCTAGACAGGAGTTTTGGACAGAGTGGAGAGGAATTAGAACCCTTGTAAGGTTTTTCTTGCTGTACTCCCAGTTAGGGAGAATCACCCTCTCTATTTGTCCTGTTTATCGTTAATGAATGTGAAAATAAACAAATCAGAAATTTTGGATTTATACCAGAACAGGAATTGAAGGAGATCTTCCAATGGGCCAATGTGGACATCAGTTCCAGTGGTACCCCAAAAGTCCCTTGCATTCCATCCTGTGTTAGCTATGGGACAGGAAATGAAGTGAAATCCCCTAATGGAACGCAAATGGAAAAAAAAAAAACTACTGACAGAGGCATAGCCCTCCCTTACTTTAACCAAAATGGAAAAAATGTTTTGCCTTTTGTTCTGCTTTAAGTGATTTGACTAGGTAATTTAAAGAATACAACATTTTTAAATCATTACAAAACCATATTAACTGAAGTTTTTATATAATTATAATTTCAACATGGAAGAAACAGATAAATACAAAAATTTTGCATACACAACTGTACCTGCAATCTCTATCAAAAAGTACAAAAGTATATGAAATACAAAAGCTAGCCAGCACCAAAAAAGTGTTTCACACCAATGTTATAAAGACAAAAGAAAGAATACAGAGCAACGCTATATAAAAAAAAAACAAAAAAAAACAGAGGACTCTAATAAGACCTCCCACAAAAAAGTGCAGAAAATAAAATACAAGAATGAATGTCTTTCAATTCAAACAAGTACCAAAATTACAGTCCAAACTTTGTGAAATGTGCAAACACAATTTTCAGTAAGACATACATAAACACACCAACATCCTCAGTATACACTGCCAACTCTATGTGCCTATTCTGCTCAAATTCATATATATGCTTCTTTAATTAAAATGGAGCTTAGGGCTCACGCCCCAAAAGTGCATTCACCTGTCAAGGGGTCCAGCGATGTCCTCACATTGAGTCGATTCTTCAATCGGCTTCAGGTGCTGGCACTGGCATCTTCAGTAAGGGAAACCAGATGTGAAGCCTAGTGGCTTTACAACCGGTTCCCTACTGCGTGCTGTGCTTTGTAAATTGGCCGCAGTCTTCTGGGACCTGTGACGTGTCCCAGAAGGCTGTGGGCGTTTGGGGGGTATACTGACCTGGAAGTGGGAGCAGATACCCGTAAAAAACAGGTAACCGCTCCCCCCCCAAAAAGTGCTGAATATGGCAGTGGAGGGGGGGGGGGGGAGGAAGACAAGTGGAACTTCCTATTTTAGGTGGAGTTCTGGATTAAAGAAGGTCTACAAGTGCTTGTAGATCAAAGAGATTAGTCTCCATCACTCCTTCTCTTTTTTAATACCCTGGATAGCTCAAGGAAGGGAGAGACAAACCAGAGTGCTCAATGTGATCTTAAAAAGTGTTACTAAACCCACAACAGTAAAATCAGCCTGTATATGCAGTAAAGCATGCTTATTATACTCACTGTGGAACCTAAAGTTTCGGGACTGTCAGGAAAAGTCAGGATCAAACAGCGTTTTACACAATGCAGAGTGACTCCACGCAATATGTCTTATCAGGAGACAAGGGGGGGAATTGCCTCTGCATTGTGTAAAACCGCCATTTGATCCTGACTTCTCTGATCCTCCCCTTCTTCAAATTCCCCCACCCCCCTTATCTCCTGATAAGACACATCGCGTGGAGTCACTCTACACATGCACAGTTTGGTGTGTATTGCTAGAGAGGTTTTTTTTTTTTTTTTCTTGGGAGGATCAGCACTGGAGCCAATCAGCACTGTTCTGACAGATCAGGGGTCCTGCATCTTCCTAAAGCGGAATGAAAACTCCTTGTAGAAGCTTTAACATGTGCTCAGGACGTCTATCAGCTGGACACTGATAGAAGTCACAAAGACTGCTCCAACTACTGATGAGAAAGGTATTTAGCAGTTTATTTTTACTAAAATAATTGCAATTCCATTTTCTGTGTACTGTGGAAGACCAGATATAGTGATTGCAGGGTCCTGGGTTTAGTAACACTTTAAACAACCACACACATAGAAATCCATTCACATAGAGTTTAAATTAGTTCCAAAAATTAAAGTAGCGCAATCAACGAAATTCTTGCACACTGAGTATTCTTCTCAGTGCTCTCCACACAAAAGTAGTGATGATGTGATAATCTCCAAACAGTGCATGAAATCTGCTCATCTTACAAACACAGACCCCTTAAAGCGGAGTTCCACCCAAAAGGGGAAGTTCTGCCTTAAAGACTGTTCCCCCGCTCCCCATTAAGGATTGGCACCTTTGGGGAGAGGGTTCCCGAAATTGACAGGTGTCGGCTCCCACTTCCGCTGCGATCGCCTAGGTGATCGGAAGAAGACATTGTCCTCCTAACCTCCCTCCCAGTTTTATTCTGGGACACGTGACAGGTCTCAGAAGACGACGGGGCTATTCAGGAAGCGCAGTGGGCACCCGGCTATGAAGCCGCAAGCTGTCACAGCTGGGTGCCCACACTGCAGCTGTTGACTTATTTTTTTACAGAGTGAGTGCAACTCCGCTTTAAGAGGGGTAGCTTTACAAAGTGACTCAACTTAACCATCATCAAACTCGAGGGTGCACAGGACACAATAGAAATGTAAATCATTAAAAAGAAATATAAAAGAGTAAGAATTAAACCTGGGTGGCTAAATACTAAGATACAAAGGCATGTTAACAAGAAAAAAACAGTTCTTTTAAAAATTGTTAAGAAATCAAAACTATGATTCGGCACTTATATTGATGGCAAGCTTGCAAAATATTTGGTTTTTATGATTAATCATAATTAATAATATGTGTGAATTGTCGCCTTAAACCGATGATATTATTTAATTCTTCAGTAAAATAACTGAGACTAAAAGATATACAAGTTAAGCTGAGACAGTAAAATATGGGTAAGTTAGCTGAGACAGCTAACTAGCTGAAGACTATATTTAGGCATAGCTGGTTAAAAGTATCTGGTAGTAATGTCAAGGGTATTAGGAGGATTCATTATAGATTTACTATTACATTATGTATTTTAATAGTATCTGTGTGTATTTAGTATACGTTTCTAACATTGATACATACATAGTTTAGTGATTATACATTGATATGTTCTTAAGCTATATTATTCTTTAAATGTATAGCTGAGGGTTACATCATCTGCTTACAATATTATATACCTCAGCATACATATGTTCCTGTCCATCAAAAACATCATATGTATAGCATCCCCTTCCTTTTATGAAATGGCTTTGCTAAGCAGTAATAATTTCCATAGAAGGTATTAAGATCACTAACTATGACGTAAATTTGCCTCATAAAAGACCATGAGACAACGGACAAGAGAGACACTCACACAATAACACTGACACTTTGTCACACATGCACACACGTATGAGAAGCTGGAACAGGTGCTTACTGAAGTCAAAGTTCGTCACTTCCATCTATTTCCGGCTTCTTCAACAAAGTCTCGAAGGACAAGAACATGGAAGACAGAACAGCACATGGCCGGACTTCTATGACAGATAATGGTGACTTATCTTTCAACTTTTGCTTGTTATTTCTACAGTATTTTTATCTACATGGAACTGTTCATAATACGCTTTACATTGTTATTTTACACCATTGTGTGATAGAATAAAATCACACTTCATTTTTTATTTCAATGGCTCTTTCATTCATAATCGCCTCAAGACACTAGAAGAAGTATTATAGGTGTCTAAAATCCAACAAAAATGTAAGGCCTAAGGGTCACCATCGGCATTCCAAAACTACAAAGAATGCAACAAGAAATGCAAAATCGCAATCAGGATAGTTAAATAGATTATGAGAGACACATTGCAGAGGAGAGTGAAGCCGAAAATCAGCCAGATGGCTGCAATAGCTGATCATTGTATTCTGGCAGGAAGGGGGGGGGGGGGGGCTGAGTACCCCATGTCAGAATACAATAGCTCAGCAGGAGAGATCATTGCATTAACTTTGCTTGTGTTCATACAGTGATCTGTCAGTTTTTTTCCGTTCAACCACAAAAGACTAAGCATGTGCCCAGCTTTAAACAAAAACCCCATTTTTTCCATATACATTAAAAATAAAAAGGCAACATCATGACATATTGGCCCCATAAAAGATGATCAGAAGTGACGGTAGAGAAGGCACTGTATAAAACACATTCTTCTCCTCCATTTATAAGAATGAAAAGAAAGGGTATAATAAACAAGACTGTAATTGATAATGACATTTTATAGAATGTCCCCTTATGGCTGACAGAAAAGACTGAAAAAAATTAATGTGCATAAATCACCAGGACCAGATGGTTTACAATCGAAGTTTCTCAAGGAACTTATCCATGTTATAGCCAGACTATTATTCCTAATATTTAAGGATAGTTTACTGACTGGAATGGTACCAGCAGATTAGCTAAAAGCTAGCGTATTTAACAGAGGGCAGAAATATATACCTTAAAATTACAGACCAGTCAGCCTAACATCAATAGTATGTATCCTATTCAAAGTCCAAGAATTTGTTGATAATAGTATCATTAGTGCCAACCAAAATGGATTAATGAAAGACCATTCTTGCCAGACCAATCTTTTAACATTGCATTAGGAGGTAAATCTTCATCCTGTTCCAAAATTTACTTATCTGTACCCCTTTGAGTTGATGGAGAATAAAGGAAGTAGTAGGAATGAATGTGAGTAATTTCATGACATGTTAGACGATAGACTGGTGAACCCAGAAGGTCAGTTTTTGTCCTTGAGAGGGAAATTACAGGGAATAGAATGTACATTAGCAAATATCTACTGCCCTAATAAGAACCCAATGGTATACCTGGACAAAAGAAATAATAAATAAATTAAAGGAAAAGTGAGCACTCTCTAGGTAGCAGCTGTAGCAGTAAATGTAACCAATATAAAACCTCAATAGTAATCAAATAAATGAGTGCAGCGCTAAAATTAATATATAAAATAATCCACATAAAATAAAATAGGTTAAATGCCAACTAAATGGTAACAGTCCATAAGTGACTATCTGTGCAGGTATAGGTGAAATAGCAGCAATACTTCAGTGCTGGTGCTCCAGATTAGTGGGGTAAAAATACGCACTTACCATATGCGTAATGTAAATACGCATTGAATCAATTAGTGGAGGTCCCTTTTAGGAATCGGATATAAGCCAGGCCAAGCATAATCCTCCCTCTGGATAATGGTGGTGCCTCAGGAGCTCCCAGGTGGTAAAGGATCCAGTCAGCCAGAGGTCCCCTTTAAGGGATGAGTGGGTGTAGAAGCCTGTGAGACAGGGACTCCCTCATCTGGATACTGCGGTGGATCAGGTGGGCTCTAAAAATTAATTGCTCCACATGGGGAGACATAAAAAGTGCCCGTAGTGGAGTAGGTATTGTAAACAAATTTTATTAAATAGCAGAATTTGCAAATTCCATAAAATGACATAAGGTAAAAGAGGGTTTTAAAATGGACTAGCCGTCTATATGGCAACCCCTCTGAAGACATGCGTGCGCACGAAATGCGTAAGGAGGAGCCAATACATCGTGACGTCACGCCGCCGGAGCCACGTGAAGGCCCAGCAGCCATCTAGCCTATGGATGGTTAGTCCATTTTAAAAACCTCTTTTACCTTATGTCATTTTATGGAATTTGCAAATTCTGCGATTGAATGTCATACATTCTATTTTCAAATGTCAAACATTTTCACATTTATATCTCAAATAATTGGGAATGTCTAGTGCTAAGTTCCCAATATAATGATATATCTTCCTTCTCTTTAATCATTTAACTATTCTACATTCCAGCTCAAACTCTGTCTCCTACAGTGGCTTAGTGGTTAGAACTCATAAAATGTGCTCTGAACGTCATCTAAGTCACAACAATAGAAGAACACAGTCTGCTGAACATAATACTACACAAACATTAGATGTTGCCATGGTTTAATTGCACATAACATGTAAACATTCACAGTGCAGGGAGGAAAAAGTATGTGAGGCCCTAGCTTAATGACTTCTCCCAGAGCTAATTGGAGCCAGGAGTGAGCCAAGCTTGACTCCAATCAGTGTGATGATATTGGATGTGTTGCTGACAGCTGTCCTGCCCTTAAAAAAAAACACACCTGTTTTGGGTTTACTGGTTTCAAGAAGCACTGTCTGATGTGAACCATGCCTCGCAGAAAAGAGCTCTCAGAAGACATACGATCAAGAATTGTTGACTTGCATGAAGCTGGAAAGGGTTACAAAAGTGTCTCCAAAAGCCTTGATGTTCATGTGTCCATGGTAAGACAGACTGTCTACAAATGGAGAAAGTTTAGCACTGTTGCTACTCTCCCTAGGCGTGGTCGTCCTGTAAAAATGACTGCAAGAGCAGAATGCTGCATGAGGTAAAGAAGAATCCTAGAGTGTCAGCTAAAGACCTACAGAAATCTCTGGCACATGCTAACATTTTTGTTGACACATCTACAATAAGGAAAACATTAAACAAGAATGGAGTACATGGGAGGACACCACGGAGGAAGCCATTGCTGTCCAAAAGAATATTGCAGCACGTTTGAAGTTTGCAAAAGAGCACCTGGATGTTCCACAGCGCTACTGGCAAAATATACTGTGGACAGATGAAACCAAGATTGAGTTGTTTGGGAAGAACACACAACACTATGTGTGGAGAAAAAAAGGCACAGCACACCAACATCAAAACCTCATCCCCACTGTAAAACATGGCGGAGGGAGCATCATGGTTTGGGGCTGCTTTGCTGCCTCAGGGCCTGGACGGATTGTTGTCATTGATGGGAAAATGAATTCCAGAGTTTATCAAGACATTTTGCACGAAAACGTACGACCATCTGTCTGCCAACTGAAGCTCCGCAGAGGATGGGTGATGCAACAGGACAACGACCCAAAGCATACAAGTAATTCAACAAAACCATGGCTGCAACAGCACCGAATACGCCTTTTGGAGTGGCCCAGTCAGAGTCCTGACCTCAACCCGATTGAAATGCTGTGGCATGACCTTAAGAGAGCGATTCACACCAGACATCCCAAGAATATTGCTACACTGAAACAGTTTTGTGAAGAGGAGTGGTCCAAAATTACTCCAGATCGTTGTGCAGGTCTGATCTGCAACTACAGGAAACGTTTGGTTGAGGTTATTGCTGCCAAAGGAGGGTCAGCCAGTTATTAAGTCCCAAGGTTCACATACTTTTTCCTCCCTGCACTTTGAATGTTTACATGTTATGTGCAATTAAACCATGGCAACATCTAATGTTTGTGTAGTATTATGTTCAGCAGACTGTGTTCTTCTATTATTGTGACTTAGATGACGTTCAGAGTACATTTTATGCCCAATTCATGCAAAACCCCACGTAATCCCAAGGGGTTCACATACTTTTTCTTGCAACTGAGTTTCTGGCCTTAGATTGTAAGCTCCTTGACATTTATGAATGTACAAAAAATGGAGATTGGGTTGTGTCAGTGCCAGGAATATTGATCAATCAATTAAGATTTTGCCTAATGACTAGAAAGTAGAAAGGGAGTGAATCTTACCTGCTTCCTGTTCTTCTGACAAGTTTGAACTTTGCAAGTTTCACACTGTTTATTAAGTGTTCTTGCATGGCAAAACCACTTACTGTTATCTCACATATATATTCTTATTATTATAGCCAAATTTATCACCCTAACTACTCCCACAGTTTTTACACTACATAGACAGTAATATACCGAAACGTGCGGATTGTTCCCGATTGGTGTGCTATTTTGTGGAACGTTTCGCCGAATGGTTCACGAAATATCGGCGTTTTTGTGGTGAAATTGGTCCCATAGGAATGAATGGCGGAATGTTCAAAACTAGAGTGGGAGCTGACAAAAGCTAGAGTGTGAGCTGAAAAATCAGGACACGATTTCTAAACTGCCATCACTCCCTCATTTTCAAACCCACCTACACAAATCTTATATCAAAACGTTCAGCAATCCCAGCTGCCACTAAAAATGTCCACCACTAAGCCATAGTCCTGATAGTTTTTACAATATCACCATTTGTTTGCAACTCACGTAGCCCATTGACATTCATTGAAACTCCACTCTAGCCACCTCAAATTTGAAGGGCAATTTCTAAACTGCGACTGTGCCTTCATTTTTAATATTTCAGAGACATACTATGCATCAAAATGTAGGTCTGGGTCTTCTGAGTCTCACAATATAAAGCTCTTTGCTGTAAGATTTATAGTTTTTAAAACTACGACCATTTGAAGACACCAGTGAAGTGAGACATTTGGAGCAGTTTGTTTTTAACCGCTCTTCTCTGCCCTATTTGAAATCTAGTTTTGAATTTGTGACAGTTTGGCCGGCTTCTGGTTAAAGGTTTGGAAATAAGTTTTCTACAGTAGAGAGTATTTGAGGTGATACTGCTGCTAATGTTTTAATAAATGTATGTTTTCATGTAACTGTGAAGCACTCTGGGCAACAACATTGCAATTAAATGTGCTATATAAATAATTAAAAGTTGAAATGCATTTCTGACTCTATCAAGCTTGCCATGTGCACTTTTAAATTTGATCAATTAGTAAGTGTAATGTTTACTATCTTTACTCACTCCAAACACTCCACACAGTTACTCTGCCCAGTTCAACCTTTTCACAGTTACTCCAGCCACTCCACCCAGTTACTCTGCCCACTCCAGTTATAGACTACTAGTAGAGGCAAGAACACTTCACACAGTTTCCCCCGAAATTTTAGCTTTTCTAGTATTTCATTGAAACTTTGTTTCTCTTCTTTTAAACCTGTCTCCTTATACAACTTGACCCATTCCCCCACCCCCGTCATCACCTGTTCCTTCTAAAAATCTATGTATCACCGCCCCACTCTTTTTATTTAACTATTTATTTACTGATCAAGTTAATGTGTCTCATTTTCTATCAGCAACAGCTCAGATCTTGCATTATTATACGATTCCTAATTGTATCTCACCACTAGTCTGACTGAATTCACAATTTCTGGTCAGCCCCGTTCCCTTACCTATAATAACCTTTAGGGCCAGTTCACACTACATGTGTTTCAGTTGCTTGTTTTCGGCATCACAAATGCACAGAAAGAAGGTTATATGGTTGTCAATGTCATAGTTCACATCAGCACTTGCATTTCCAGTGCGTTGCAGGTGCTGTCATAAAAGTTGACCACGCTGCATTGTTTCTGCACAGAACTGTACTGGAAAGCGGTAATACGCACTTGAATGCACTAAACGCACATGTCCCTAATTGAATACAAAGAAAGTTGAAAAAACTAACTGGAAAAGATACAAAAATGCACTGCAATGTGTCCAAAACGCATCCAAAATGTACTTAAACACACTAAACATGCATGCAAAAACGCATCTGGAACACATCTAGACTGTTTCTATAGTGTGAACTGGCCCTTAGGACTTGTTCACACCATTTGTGGTGCAGAAACGCATGCAAGAATACACATTTTCCTGCACAGCAAAGAAATGCAATGCCCTTTGCAGATGTGCGCAGGTACCATGATGAAAACTTAATTGCACCTATACACGTCTATTAAAAACAGCCACAAAAACGCACGGCACCACACTACTGAGTGGTTAGGTGCAACACACTTTGAAAATAATATGCCTGCAGTATTTTTGGATTTTTCCACGTATTAGGCAGCCTATTGAAATTGGAAATTGGCTGAGGAAAAAAAAAAAAAAAAAGTATAAAATGCTACATTCACAAAGGTCCTCTGGCCTGTACAGCATGAATGAGTGGGTTGTATGCAGCTGTATGAACACAGGTTTTAATCTGACAGGTGTGAATGCGTGGGGAAGTGGCCCTGAATGCTCGCTCACTGTGTTCAGGGCTGTACACCTGCACCCAAATGCTTGTCAAATTAGGACCTGCAGCATTTCCATAGTGTAACATAGGTTGCCTGCAAACTGTGACAGCCACAAGAACAAACCACTGATTAACACTCTACAGGCCACAGCACCCATGTGAATGAGCCACAAGACCTCAATTACACACCGCTTTATTTATGAACTCAGTACAGTTTTATCATTTAGATTTCACAGGAATATGGTTGGGATTATGTCCATTAATAATGTTTTTAGTATATTTTTACCATAAATATAATTTGGATATTTTCTCTGGTGGTGGGGAGCTGTCAGGTATGCTGTACGGGCCCCGTAATATCTAACAGTGGCCCTGGGTGTATGCTTTTGTCTGTGCCACCAATATTGTTAGGAAGAACAATAACTTCTTCTATGGAATACCTCGAACCTCTGCTATGTACATCAATTTATTTAGGAATTGGACATGTTTTCAACTTAAAATACAATTATTAGTAATGTTTCCCCTGCAAATGAGGATCAGCTCCTTGGTCGAGAACAGCAATCTCGCCATGTCCATATATGGTCTGGAATTCCACAAAAGAACAATTCACAAAGCCAAAAAATAGACTTGCAAATTACCACTAAACTCTCCTAACTACACTCCCATCCACTCACACTCCCCACTACCACTTCTAGGTGTGTGCAAACATCCTTCCGCAAATGTGATGACGTATTTCCGGTATGACGGTTGCTCTAACGCCGCCTCCAACAGCTGTCTTGGCGTTTATTTGTGCACCATAGCAATTTTCCATGCGGCTCCATTGTGTATATGACATTCGCAAATATATGTTTGTAGTTCTATTGTGGATTTGGCATTGGTGAATATATGTTTGCAGCTCTACTGTGTATATGACATTGGTGAATATATGTTTGCAGCTCTACTATGTATATGACATCGGCAAATATGTTTGTAGCTCTGTGTATATGACAGGAGTTAAAATTTCGAGTCCAGAACTATTAGCTGGTCACAAAACTTACTCTCCACCAGTTGCCACACCCAACCCCACCCGGCCCCAAACCCCACCCCGACCTGCCCCTAACCCCACCCCCAACCACGCCCCCTCAAAGCTTATGAAATTACATTTTTCTTTAGCATAAATAGTCAAAAATATAAAACTACACAGTAATGTATATCCCAGCTCTCCTGTACTCCATTATAATGATATGACATGTATACAGTAATCATTACTGTATACAAGTCATCACTATAATGGAGTACTGGGGAGCTGAGATATACATTATTGTATACATATCATATCACTATAATGGAGTACAGGGGAGCTGGGATATACATTACTCTGTGGTGTGAATCAACCCTAAGTCCCTGGACAAGGTCAGTGTAACTAGTGAGATATCTGAAATGTGAAACAAATGTTGTGCTATGTTGCCAATTCAGATTTAAGTTGGTTCTATGTATCCCAATACAAAGGATTGCAATACTAATCAGGGTGGAAAAAAATCGGATTTTTTAAAAAAAATTTTTTAAAAATCGTTGATTTTTTTTAATTTAAATCGGATTTTTAAAAAAAAAATGCTTTTTGAGGAAAATATATTACCATCCAAAGGTTATTCCATCATGAAATAAAGATTAGTTTTTTAATTATGTAGAATAAGGCTGTATATGTTTAATTTTTTGGGTAAATAAACTCCATTAATCCATTCACAATGTCATGCTCTTCCAGAGGTTTTTGTAAGATTATTGGGCAGTTTCTCTGCCTACAAGATATTATCGCAGATGCTTGGTTTACTTTTGCAGTTCTCAAAACTGAATTTGACTCAGCGGAGATCACATGCCTCTTCTTCACAGCAAAAATGTTATAACATGAACAGAGTTAAGAAAAAGACCTTAATCCTAACTTCTACAAACCTATGAATAGAGAATCAACCCCTTCAGTGCTAAGTTTCAAGAAGTTCAGTGAATAGAATAGAAACAATATTTTTCTGATTGTTTGGAGTGGAATAGATCTGCACAAGAAAAAAGTGAAAGTGTGAGGAGGAATGGGCTGACAGTCTATGTTTCTTAAAATATATATATTTTGTTTAGCCAAATTAGTTAACAAACATGGATGTTTGTTTAAGCCAGGGGTCTGCAACTTTTAAGACATAAAGAGCCACTTGGACCCGTTTCCGAAGGGAAAAAAAAGACTGGGAGCCGCAAAACCATTGCAACATTTAAAACAAATCCGACACTGCATATATTGTTTCTTACCTTAATGCTATATACAGGATCGTGCAGTTAGCTTCATCCCCCATAGTAATTCATCCCCCCTATAGTAATTCATCCCCCCTATAGTAATTCATCCCCCCTATAGTAATTCATCCCCCCTATAGTAATTAATCCCCCATAGTAATTCATCCCCCACATAGCAATTCATCCCCCAGATAGCAATTCATCCCCCACATAGTAATTCATCCCCCACATAGTAATTCATCCCCCACATAGTAATTCATCCCCCATAGTAATTCATCCCCCCTATAGTAATTCATCCCCCATATAGTAATTCATCCCCCATATAGTAATTCATCCCCCCTATAGTAATTCATCCCCCATATAGTACTTCATCCCCCATAGTAATTCATCCCCCATATAGTAATACATCCCCCATAGTAATTCATCCCCCATATAGTAATTCATCCCCCCTATAGTAATTCATCCCCCCTATAGTAATTCATCCCCCCTATAGTAATTCATCCTCCATATAGTAATTCATCCCTCATAGTAATTCATCCCCCATATAGTAATACATCCCCCATATAGTAATTCATCCTCCATAGTAATTCATCCCCCATATAGTAATTCATCCCCCATATAGTAATTCATCCCCCATATAGTAATTCATCCTCCATAGTAATTCATCCCCCATAGTAATTCATCCCCCATAGTAATTAATCCTCCATATAATAATTCATCCCCCATAGTAATTCATCCCCCCTATAGTAATTAATTCCCCATATTGTCTCAATTCACTTACCTTTGCTCCGCGCGTTCCTCTCGCTGTGTTCCGGTCTTCAGGGCGGACTGTGAGAGGAGTTCGTCACGCTGCCCCGCCTACATCCTGGCTGCCCCGCCTACATCCTGACAGCCAATGATCCACGCTCCGCGGGCCGGATTAAAAGAGTCCTGACTTTTGAGGCGGCCGCCCGAGAGGAGGGAGGGGAGCGGGCGCCCGGCACACAGAAGAGCCGCATGTGGCTTGCGATCCGCGGCTTGCCGACCACTGAAACCCTATTGCCTGTCACCTGGTGGGCAGTGTGCTCCGGAGCCGCAGCAAAGATGAAAAAGAGCCGCGGGTTGCCGACACCCGGTTTAAGCAAATAACATATGCTGTAATGTTTGTTTCAGTTGAATAAATCTATTTATTTAAATCAAATCCACCCTGATACTAATACAGGCATACCTCGGTTAACCAACACCTCGGTTAACGTAATTTACGGTTTACGAATGAAAATCCATTGAAAATAATGCCTCGGTTTACACAATTGTTAATAATTTTTTCCGCAATTCAATTTATCACCACCAACCCAAATTCAAACCTTGCCAGACCAGTCACATGGAAACTCATTACGGTTTTCGAATTTAAATTTTTTTGGGGCCTAACCCTCAACATGGGCATTTCCAAAAAAAAATGAATTGTATTGGTCCACAGACCTGATTCATCATATGCCCGTGTTCTCTGCAGCCATGGCCAGGCATAGATATGAGAGTATAATGTGTTTTATGCATTTCAACAATACACTCTGTTGTCCTTGAGGTGACCCTGAATTTGACCGGCTCCACAAAATTCAGCCCCTTATAACTCACCTTAACCAAAAATTTGCAGATGTCTATACTCCCCAGCAAAACATCTGTGTTGATGAGTCCCCGATTAATTTTTCTAGCCGCCTTGCATTCAAACAATTTCTCCCCAGGAAGTGTGCCAGATATGGGGTCAAGATGTAGAAGACCTGTGAGAGGACAAAAGGCTATACTTACCGTATTTTCCGGCGTATAAGACGACTGGGCGTATAAGACGACCCCCTACTTTTCCTGTTAAAATGTAGTGTTTGGGCTATACTCGCCGTATAAGACTACCCCTCTTCCAATGCACACCAGTGGGAAGAATCGTGCCCCATCATTGGTGTCAGTGGGAGGAATAGTGCCGCATCATTGGTATTAGTGGGAGGAATAGTGCCCCATCATTGGTATTAGTGGGAGGAATAGTGCCCCATCATTGGTATTAGTGGGAGGAATAGTGCCCCATCATTGGTGTCAGAGCGACGAATCGTGCCCCATCATTGGAGTCAGTGGGAGGAATAGCACCCCATCATTGGTGTCAGTGGGAGGAATAGTGCCCCATCATTGGTGTCAGTGGCAGGAATAGTGCCCCATCATTGGTGTCAGTGGCAGGAATAGTGCCCCATCATTAGTATCAGTGGGGGGAATAGTGCCCCATCTTTGGTGTCAGTGGGAGGAATAGTGCCCCATCTTTGGTGTCAGTGGGAGGAATAGTGCCCCATCATTGGTGTCAGTGGCAGGAATAGTGCCCCATCATTGGTGTCAGTGGCAGGAATAGTGCCCCATCATTAGTATCAGTGGGGGGAATAGTGCCCCATCTTTGGTGTCAGTGGGAGGAATCGTGCCCCATCTTTGGTGTCAGTGGGAGGAATCGTGCCCCAACATTGGTGTCAATGGGAGGAAAAGTATCCCATCATTGGTGTCAGTGGGGGGTGGAGGAATAGTGCCCCATCATTGGTGTCAGTGAAGGGGGGGAATAGTGCCCCATCATTGGTGTCAGTGGGGGGGGGGGAATAGTGCCCCATCGTTGGTGTCAGTGGGGGGGGAGGAAAAGTGCCCCATCGTTGGTGTCAGTGGGAGGAATAATGCCCCAATGATGGGGCACTATTCCTCCCACTGACACCAATGACACTTGCTGACCCCTGTTCCAGTATGGTGCTGCTGCAGCCAGCATATGTGGTTGCAGCAGCACCTCTGTACGACACACTTACGGGCCGCTCCTTTCACTCGATTTTCACGGGGCCGCTCGGCTCTGCCTCCTCGCCGGTGATGGGCCGCCTGTGTGCCTGGCGGGCAATCACCGGTGAGGAGGCGGAGCCGAGCGAACATCCACTAGCCGAACCGAATGAAGGAGCAGCCGTGCTTCCTGGACCGGATCGTCGTGGGACCGGAGCCAGGTAAGAGACAGCAGCCCCTGCCCACCCCTGTACTTAGTGTCCCTTGGAAGGGGGGGGGGGGGGCGGCGGCACGTTGCCGCCCCCCTAAAAAGTGTCAGCATGCCGTATATACCGGCGTATAAGACGACCCCCGACTTTAGAGAAGATTTTAAAGGGGTAAAAAGTCGTCTTATACGCCGGAAAATACGGTATAAGTTTCGTTTTTTACGAGGGTAAGGATAGTCATGTGGAGCCCCCAAGATGCCCAGACTACATGGGGAATAGTCGCAAGATAGTTTGGGACTTGGCGTCATCCTTTTTCCATATGGAGTACCACTTATACGTGGACAATTTTTATTGAAGTGTTCCACTATTTAGACATTTGTTCAGTCTTGGAACTGGCGCTTGTGGCAAAGTGTGCCCTAATGTGTGTCCACCATTAGAAGTGGGTGGATGCAGGGCGGTATATTCTAATAGTGGGCATACCACACACTTTTTCGGGCAGAGATTTCTTCTCTTTTTTTTTCCCATTCAGCCCACAGGCTGCATAAAGGAAAAAAGAACATAGCATATATACCCAACAAGGGCCAGCGACGTACTGGTACATCATTGACATTACTGGACTTTGGTTATACCAGGGTGATGCCTGCAGCTGCAGGCATCATCCTGGTATCGTTTTTTTTCATAGTATTGATTTTTCATAGTAATAACAATACACTTTCATCTCATTCATAATAAATACAAAATTATTTCTTATTTTTTATTTTTCCCCTCTTAAAACATTACCCCCTTCTTCCCCCCCAAAAAAAAACCCCACTCTGCATTCTTCACTGCCTTTTATCTAAAGCAAGCGTATCCTACCCATTCTATGTCATTCTACATTTCACTTTCTCACATTTACTGCAAAGTTTTCACATTTTTCCCCATTTCGCGGAATATGCCTCCAACTTAACTTCCTGCAAATAATATAGCTTCTCCATCTTACTAATCCAGTTCACTCTTTCTATCCAATCCTCCTCCTTCGGTATTTCTATTTTCTTCCAATACTTAGGGATCAGACTTTTTGCAGCGTTCATATAGTACCCTAAACCTAATTTCTTGTATTTGCTAACTGATAGCTCTTGACTATGCAACAAACACATCCCTGGATCTAACCAGATGTTCATTTCAGTAATGGTCTCTATTAAATGTACTATTGTCTTCCAGAATATTTGAATTTTTGGACATTCCCACCAAATATGATACACTGTCCCCACACCCTCGCCAACACCACTGTGATTTCTCCCCACTTATCTTACTTTCTACACTCGGTGTAATGTGCCACTGTTAGGTGCTGCCTGGCAGTGTCTCTAGCAGCCCACAGCACGGATTTCCTCAGGGCGCGGGGTCTAAGTCCCAGCCTGCTATTCACCAGAGCCCCTGATGGTGGGGATGGACTTGGTGCAGACTGGAACCAGGTCGCGACCCCTGAGTGCATCCGGCTGTGGTAGAGAGTACTGGCAGGGGAGTGCAGGAACGGAGTCTGATGGGAAGAGGCAGGCAGACTTACTAAAGGTGATCCGTGTGGGATGGATGGATCGTCAGGTGAAGTAAGCGTAGTCAGACAGGCCGGGTCGGTATCGTGCGGGCAGCGTGGTACAGGAGGAGCAAGCAGAGAATGGTCAGGGTCACAAGCCAGGTTCAGCAGGTAGCGGGCAGCGCGGTACCAGGGATCAAGCAAAAGAATAGTCAGGCAAGCCGGGGGTTAATCAGGAGAATAGCAGGATCAGGAACAAGCAGAGGTTGGCAACGGATAACACAGAAACGCAATACAGGAACAGAACAGGTAAGACCAAACGGCAACTTGACATACCTGTTCCAGGTTTAAATAGCCCGCCCTGCGCTGTCATTGCTGCTGGGCGCGTGTCCGCGATCGCGAGAACACCGCCGCCGCCGTGCACGCCCAGGTCCCGTCGCTCGTCCGCTAGTGAGGACTGGTGTTCTGCGCATGCGCCGCCCGGCGCGACGCTGCAGAGCACCAGCGTCCTGACAGCCATCTTATCAAACATTTATAATTTATTTCTACATCCCTCAAACTTACATTTTCATGAACTAATCTATTTTTTTTTTTTTGTTTTTCTTCATCTATTACCACCCCCATATCTCTTTCCCATTTCACTATGTGCATTGGTTTAGTGTTGGTGTCTAACTCTGTAAGTATTCTATATATTTTGGCTGTTCCGTGTTTACCATCCTCCAACAACCTTTCAAACAAATTCCAATCCTTTTTCATTCTCAAAGGTTTTGGGAGGTTTCCCCAAAAACAATTTAATTGGTGATAACGCCACTCAAGTAACCTGGTGAAGATCTTTCCCTTTTCCTTTTCCCAATCTTTAAAGGGCTTCAGTTCCCCCTCCCCCATTATATCTCTTAGTTGTACATCTTCCTTTTTAAACCAGCTACCTGTTATCTCCTCTCTACCTGATGGAAAAAAAATCTGTATTTCTTAGTGGCATTAGTATAGAATTAAATTCCCACTTCATATATTTGTGTATTTTATCCCATTCCCTTAAAACATTTACAGTGTACAAACTTAAATCCTCCTTCAATCCTCTATATTGTGCCGGTAACCATATAATTCTGTTCAAGTTACTTCCACTAAGTGTATTTTCAATTTTTACCCAACTTTTCCCCTCTAAATTGAACGTCCAATCAAAAATTATCCCTAATATTACTGCTTTGTAATATCTCTTAATATCTGGAACTCCCAGACCTCCCTTCCCTTTATCTCTACTTAATATTTCATAGGATACCCTCGGTTTTTTATTCCTCCAAATGTATCTTATCATTCTTTTTATTACTTTGAAGAAGGCTTCTGGGAGTTTAATTGGGATCATTTGAAATCTATATAAGATTTTCGGTACTATTATCATTTTTACCAGGTTTATGCGTCCTATCCATGATGGAATTCCTCTTTTTAAAGTTTTTAATTCCCTCTTCACTTCATTTACTAATGAAATATAGTTTAGTTTATACAGATTCTTATACGCTGCAGTAAGTCTTACTCCCAAATATTTTATATCTCTTTCCAAATGAAGAATTCCTTTTGTATTTTCTCTTTTTCACTTTTTGAGATATTTATATTTAGGATCTCAGTTTTTGTTGGGTTGATTTTGAAATTTGATAGTTCCCCATATTCCTTCAACGATTTCATTAGGTTTGGTAGTGTTATCCTGGGATTCCCCACATAAAACAACAAATCGTCCGCAAAGGCCGCCACTTTATGCTCTATATCTCCTATCCAAATTCCCCTTATATCTCCATTCTTCCTTATTGTTGACAACAAAGGCTCCAGTGACATAACATATAATAAGGGGGATAAAGGACAACCCTGTCTTGTTCCATTTGACATTCCAATGGGCTCTGTTTTTTCCCCATTTACTATTACCACTGCGTAGGCTCCCTATATAGCTTTTTAATCCATTCCCTCATTCTAACTCCAATTCCCAGAGCCTCCAAGGTATCCATCATGAAGCCCCAATCTACTCTATCAAAGGCATTTTCGGCGTCAATTGAAAGAACCACCGCCGGTACCTCCCCTTTTTTACTTTTCTGAATAAGCATCAGGGTTCTCAACCCATTGTCCCTTCCCTCACTTCCTGGGACAAAGCCCACCTGGTCTCCATGTATCCATTTAGGCATAAGCTCCTTCAACCTATTCGCCAAGACCTTTGCATATAACTTGGTGTCTAAATTCAACAGTGAAATTGGCCTATAGTTAGAACACTGTGAAGAGTCTTTTCCTTCCTTATGTAACAATACCACGTGAGCCTGTAAAGATTCTCTCCTCATATCTATCTCTCCTCAGAGGGCATTCATATATTTCTCCAGTTTGGGGATCAATTGTTCACTAAATTTTTTATAATACCTCGCCGTGTAAGCATCCGGTCCTGGGCTTTTCCCCATCTCCATGCTTTTTAGTGCTACTTTTATTTCTTCTTGTGTAATTTCTGCTTCAAGGGAGTTTGATTGATCTGCTCTTAATTTCGGTAGACCCGCATTTTTTAAATATATCTTTCTTTTTTTTCTCTTTTCCATTTCCATATTATTTACTGCATCATAAGGTTGATATTATACAGCTTTCTATAGTAATCCATAAATACCTTTGCAATCTCCTTAGTTGAATGAACCAGTTCTCCCTTAGGGTTTTTTATTTTATCAATATAATTCCTATTTTTCTTTTTCCTTAAGGCTCTCATTAGATATTTTCCCGGCCTATCTCCCCATTTATACTTCTCACTTAACACTTTGTTATAGACTCTCCTTCTCTCCTCCATCAAAGTCTCTAACTCCCCCTTTTTTTTTTGTTATCTTCTGCTTGATTTCTTTTGCTATACTATTTTTGTGTGTCTGTTCCAGGTCAGATATATCCTTTAAGAGCCTACTTATTTTCTCTCTCCTTTCTCTTTTCTTTCTTGCCCCAACAGCAATCAGGATACCTCTATGCCTTATGAGACTCCCATACTGTAGCTATCGACACATCCTCTGTCTCATTCTCTCTAAAAAATCTCTCAATTTCTTTCCCAATCCTCTGGGCGGTATCTTTATCCAGGAGAAGTGCTTCATTCAACCTCCATCCCACCCCATCTGTTTTCCTCCTTCTCCATCCCATTCTCAAAACAACAGGGGCGTGGTCTGAAAGAGTCATTGCTCCTATGTCTACTTTAACCATTGACTCTAAAAATCGATGTTCTATCAATAAATAATCCAACCTTGAGTACGTCTCATGTGCATTTGAGAAGAATGTATAGTCTCTGTCCTTCATATGCATAATTCTCCATGAGTCCACCAATTGAAACTCATGGATCAGCTTCTTTAGTGCTCTCAGAGATCTGCTCCCTTCACGCTGCACAGAAGAGGTTGTATCTTTTTGTGGGTCCATACAGAAATTAAAATCCCCGGCTAATTTCAAACAGCCCTTTTTAAAATCCATCAGTCTTTTTAACACCCCCAGTCTTTTAAAAAGACCCCTTTCAAAAACATCTCCGGCTTCTTATTTGGACAATATATATTAGCTACTGTACACTCCGCTTCTTGTATTTTACCCTTCAAAAACAGATATCTCCCCTCTGGGTCCACTTTTCTAGCCTCCAATTTAAATCTTACATTTTTTCTGAACCCTATTGCCATCCCTTTAGCTCTCCTAATCGGGGAATCTGCATAATACCATATTGGATAATCTCTAGATTTTAACTAAACCTTAGATTCTATCTCAAGATGTGTCTCTTGCAAAAAAAACACTGAAGCTTCTCTATGGTGTAGTTCTTTAAATAACCTAAATCTCTTCCCAGGACAATTCAACCCTTTTACATTGTATGTGATAACTTGTAGTTCTTCCATCTTATTTATATCCCTCCTTTACCCTACCAATCCTCCTCCTCTTTTCCCTTGCTTTAGTACCCCTCTCGATCCTGCAGAGTATTAACCCTAATATCAATACCCCTTCCACCCTCCCCCCTTCCCATTTTTAGGCAACTATTATACCTACTAATCATTTGTGGGACCCTCTCCCCACCTTTGAATTATTACGAAGGGTCAAACTCCGCCCATGGATGGCTCCTCCTCCCTCCACCTCCCCAGTACCCTCCATTCTTTTATTAACTCATAATTCCAGGTACCTCTTGAAAACAGTACTAAATATCCTTCTATAAAGAAGACTAAAGGGCAAGGTAGAAGAGAGAGAGAAAGACATGAGAACAAAAAAAAAAAAAAAAAAATTTATCCCACAACCCTCTCTCCCCCCCCCACCCTACTTCATCCCTCTGGCAGACTGCCAGTCCTCTTGTCTCATTTTTCCTATCTCTCTCTCCTCTTCCTCCCATCCGGCAATCGCCATTCTTTGCAACTCAAGTTTTTCACAAAAGTTTCTCAGGTCTTCCGGAAATCTCAAATAAGCTGTAACTCCATCTTTCCATCCAATTAAACACGCTGGGGTCCCCCATCTATAAAACACGTTCTTTTTCCTCATCTGCTCTAGAAGGGGTTTCAAGGATCTCCTTCTCCACAGAGTCTCAGGTGTAAGATCCGCATATATCTGGATATCCATTTCTCCATATCTAATTGCTGCTTTTCCTTTAATCTTTCTCTAGATTGCTTCTTTATCTCCATGTTTGTTAAATTTAACAATTATATCCCTTGATTTTTCTTTCCCAGTGCCTTGTTGGCGCTTTCCTACTCTCACGATATCCTCCAAATCAATCACCTCTAGGGCAGGTCTGTCCATTATGGAGTTTAATATTTTTCCTACTAATTCTTGCAGTGTTTCCCCTTTTGCATTCTCTGGGACTCCTCTTATCCTAAGGTTACTCCTCCTGTCCCAATTTTCTTGTACCTCCATCTTATATGTAATTTTTTTCTGTATTTTCCCCATATTCTTTATTTTCTTTTCTAATTCCTCGATGTTTTGAGCCTAATTTTTGCTTTTCTCCTCCATTTCTTCCACTCTCATCAACACCTGCCCCAGGTCATTTCGAATAGTTGCCATTTCTTGTTTTATTATTTTCTCTAGATCTTTAAACATCTCTGCCATTTCTTTTTTGTTTTGTACTTGTAGTTCACTTTCATTGTCTCTCATCTCCATGGCTCCTATTGTTTGTTGACTACTAACATTTAGTCCCAACGATAGTCTAGGGCTACTTTCCAAACTAATATCCCCTTCACCTTTTCCGTTTATACCTTGAGATCTTTCTGGGGTCACTTTTCCCTGGGATGTGTGTGAAAGAATGTTGTGTGTGAGGTCATGTTTTTTCTATTTTTTTTCTATTTCAAAACCTTGTGAGAAAAAATGAGATCTGCAAAATACTCACCATGCCTCTTATTAAATTCCTTGGGGTGTCTACTTTCCAGAAAGGGGTCATTTGGGGGAGTTGGTGCTATCCTGGCATGTCAGGGTCTTCGAAACTGTGATAGGTAGTGAGGAAGTGAAATTTCAGGCTCCTGTATGTGGATAGGCTCCCAAAAAGTCTCACACATGTGGTATCCCCATACTCGGTAGAAGTAACAGAATGTATTTTGGGGTGTAATTCCACATATACCCATGGCTTGTGCGAAAAATAAATCATGTAAATGACAACTTTGTGTAAAAAAAAAGAAGTTTTTGTCATTTTCCAGAAAATTGTGGAAATAAATAAATCTTCCATGGACTCAATATGCCTCTCAGCATATAGCTTAGGATGTCTACTTTCTGAAAAGGGGTCATTTAAGGGTGTTTGAACTATCCTGGTATTTTAGCACTTCAAGAAATGTGATAGGCAGTCAGAAAGTATAAGCTGTGATTATTTATAATATATCTATCTATATCTCTATCTCTATCTATCTATCTATCTATCTATATCTCTATCTCAATCATAGTTCGTAGATGCTATAACTTTCACACAAAGCAATCAATATACACTTACTGGGATTTTTTTTAACCAAAAACATGTAGCAGAATACATTTTGGCCTAAATTTATGACGAAATTTACGTTTTTTGGGATTTTTTTATGAATGAAATGAGAAGATATTGTTTTTTTCAAAAAAATGTGTTTTTCTTCAAAACTTTTTCTGTTTATAGCGCCAAAAATAAAAAAGTGCACAGGTGATCAAATACCACCAAAAGAAAGCTCTATTTGTGTGAAAAAAGGACAAATTTCATTTATGTACCCTATTGCATGACTACGCAATAGTCCGTTAAACTAGCGCAGCACTGTATAGCAAAAAAATGGCGTAAAATGCAGTATCTATACCATAGTTTGTAGATGCTATAACATTCACACAAAGCAATCAATATACACTTATTGGGATTTTTTTTACCAAAAACATGTAGCAGAATACATTTTGGCCTAAATTTATAACCAACTTTGAGTTTACTATATATTTTTACTAAATATCGTTTTTCTTCAAAAGTTTGTATTTTTTTGTTTATAGCGTGAAAAATAAAAAGCGCACAGGTGATCAAATACCACCGAAAGAAAGCTCTATTTGTGTGAAAAAAGGACGTAAATTTCGTTTGGGTGCAGCATTGCATGACCGCGCAATTATCAGTTGAATTAGTGCAGCGCTGAGTAGCAAAAAGAGGTCTGGTTAGGAAGGGGGGTAAATCCTCTGGAGAGCAAGTGGTTAAAAGAGGCTGGATTACCCAGGTTAGAGGAAGAGAATTTAGTAGCCTTAGAAAAAACAATATCGCAGGAGCAAATTTACGCAACTTTGAAGAGTACAGCCGCCGGAAATGGACCTGGACCAGATGGGTATACACTGAGATATTATAGGAAATTCAAAGAAAAACTAGTGCCTAAAATGTGCTTGTACATGAATGCACTAGGAGAGGGGACAGAAATGAGGGAGGGGTCATGCAGGCATACATTACAATTATACCGAAAGAGAGGAAAGATCTATCCCAATGTGCGAGTTATAGACCTATATCACTACTGAATACAAAATTATACGCAATGGTGTTAGCAAATAGGATGAAGGATTTGATGTCAGATTAGATACATATAGATCAGATGGGATTTGTACCAGGGAGGGAGGGAAGGGATAATGGATTGAGCTCACTGCTTCTTCTGCAAAAGTGTAAGAGAGAGACTGGTTTGGCGTTAGTTTTGTCGATTGATGCCGAAGAAGCTTTTGGTCACGTTGATTGGGGATTTATGATTGAATCCATGGAGGTATTAGGAATTGGACCCAGGATGGTACAATGGATAAAAAAAGCTGTATAGTTTTCCATCAGCAGCGGTGAAGGTTAACCACTTCCCGCCCAGCCTGTAGGAAAATGACGGCCAGGTGGGACTCTCATCGATCCGAGAGGGTGTCATATGACGTCCTTCCTGGACCGCACCTTGCGCGTGCTCGCAGGGCCACGCTGTGGAGAGATCTGTCACTGGCTGTGTACCTCGAACACAGCCAAAGACAGATCTGTGTACTGGCCCAATTGCTAGTACCATGTGACCTGCTGTGACCAATTACAGCAGATCACATGACAGTTGTAAACAATGGATAGCTTCCTTTCATGCCATTCATTGTATACAAGTGTGTCTAGCTGTGAATGGTCACAGTGATCACATGCACAGGCTGGGCCAATCTGTGTCATGTGATTAGCAGTGGCGAATCACAGCTAATTACAACAAAAAGACCTGAATGAATCGATTTCTTTAAGTTAAATGTTTGCTTATAGCAAAGAAATTCTTTGCTATAAGCAATCAAATTGTGTTAAAATAAAAATACTGATCACTTCCCCAAAGAAGTACATTGTTACTATGGTAACATTATACTACTTTGGTCATAGTGTAATATGAAAAAAAAATCTTTAAAAAAAAAAAAAAAAAAAATGTAATAAAAAATAAATTGTCAATTTTTTTTTTCCGTACTGTCACCAGTCAGTGTCCCTGATCATCCCCACACCAGTTATATGATGACGCTGTACTGCACTGGTGACAGTATGTAAAAAAAAAATTGTGAAAATTTTATTTCTTCATTTTCCCAAAAATTATGACAAAAAAAATTACAACTTCAAAAAACTCACCATGCCCCTTATGAAATACATCGGACTGTCTACTTTGTAAAAAAGGGGTCATTTGGGGGATATCTGTACTGTTGTGACATTTTTGGGCCTCAAAAAAATTAGATAGGATGTCTACTCTCTGCTTTGCTTCAGGACTGATCAATTTTCAGATATAACTGTCACGTACCTGATGGGAGACTAAAATGACGAGGTTGGCCTCACTTGTGTCACTAGCCCTGACCCCACTGGAGTTGGAACAGAGGGAGTCTAGGGACCAGGGGGACAAGAGCGCCAGTAGTTATTGTTTGCAGCTCTTGCAGATGATGACCTTGGAGGACTGATGATCTTCTGATTCAGGCACAGTAGTAACAAGCAGAGCAGGTCTTGTAGATTGCCAGGTGTGCACCAGAGCAAGGCAGGTAATTAAAAAAAAAAAACAAAACAAAAAAAAAAAAAAACACTGATCTCATGATTTCCAGAAAAAAAGGCAGGGTATACCCTAACCATAAGTAACAAAAATACTTGTCATTTCTGGTCTCTTAGATCATAGAGGTGATCAGAGATTATCTATTCTCCAAACACCATTAAGGTAAGCCAACACAACCACCAGATCAGATCCTGGGCTCCCACCTGTAAAAGTAATCCAGAGGGTAATTAGCCAATAGGATTGCTTTTACTATGTAGAGCATTACTAGCTGAAGAAAACTATACCGGGATAATAGCAGACAGCTGCTGCCATAACAGTATAACCACTTGAAATCAAACATGTGCATGTACATGATTTGGCAGCATGTGGTTAAACTGCACAAGGGGTTTGTTACTGTTAGATCGGTAAGGCTGTGACCCCCCTTACACAGTTGGTGGTGTCAGTGGAAAGTGCAGATAAATTAAAAAAAACTTCTAGATGTGTTTTTTAGCGAATGCAATGTACTGGGGTATGGAAAATGGTAGTGACAAACACCCACACTCAAGTTGAACTGGATGGACTGTTGTCATTAGTCAGCCATACCAATTATGTAACTATATGTAAAACAAACTGAAGCAATCCAGTGGTTCCCTTTCTGGTGCCAAACATACTTTTAAGTACACCACAAGCGGAGTTGGCTGTGATATCCCAAGAGTGGCCAATCTTGAATCAGTAGCTTCACAGTGGTAGAGAAAAAAACACACATAAATCCCACACTGTCCTTTTATAACACGCCAGCGACAAGCCCTGACAACTTTCTGAAAAGTTTATTGCATTTCTTTAAAATCCTTTATTTGGGAGTTCATTGAGGGACACAGGATTGTAAAATATTCTGACAAGTGGGCTGTTAATTGCCTTCAGGATATCTGAACACTGGAAAGAAAAATCATTAAGCCAGCCCACTCTGCCTCAGACTGTCATGCCTCAGTTTTATGGGAAAGCAGTATTTAGGGCCAATAACAAAGGGGCAGAACCTGTGTCCATCCATGGACATAATCAAACCTTTTTTTCTATATCATTCATTGAGGGACACAGGATTTATTGAATGATCAGCTCTTTCATAATCTTGACCATAGGGTCATAGCACCCCCATCAGGAGCAAGAGACTAGGCAGAAAAAAAAAAAGAACACATCACCGCCTATGGGCAGTCCTAGCTGGTAGTAAATACCCTCTCTGCTATAAGCAGGTCAGTTCATCACAAAGCAGTACAAGTTAAAAACAAATAAATAAATCCCGTTTTCTCTTATGATCATTGGAGGACACAGCTCTTCCATAATGTTCACTGTAGGGACGTCCCAAAGAAGTACCTCAATGAGGGGTGGGGAACTAGAGAACACAATCTCCACAAGAGAAGCCAGAATCACCAAAAAGCCAACCATAAAACTTTGTGGCCAAAACAAGGATTCAAAGATGCCAAAACAGCAATTGTGTAAAATTTGGTAAAGGTATGCACAAATGACCAGGTACTCGCCATGCAAACTTGAGACACATACATCTGAGGTCAGAACGCCCAGGCAACACTAGTCACCATGGTAGAGAATGTTGTAATGTGGAAGGGAGGAACCCGACCCTTAATGGCATTAAGCTGGACAACTGTCTGCCTGATCCATCAAAAAACAGTGGCAGAGGAAGCTGCAAGGCCTTTTTCCAAGCTGAAAAGGATGTGGAGCACAACTGTGTCACACTAAACCTAGTGGATGATGTTAATGATTTGTCTGTTTACACTTAACTACCTTCCAATCCACCTAGACTGGACTGCGGAGGACAGATCTCCTTTCATTTTTTTTTTTTTAGCAGTCCAGATCAGATTGGAGGTAGGCGCGTGTTCACCCACCAGTCCATAGAGGTGAATGTAGGGTCCCATCAGGTCTGCCTGAAAAAATAACAGGCCAACCTGATCAGACCAATTATGTGAAAGGAGCCTAAGTGTTTAGAGGAATGGACTCATAGAACACCCCTCCCAACCCCGTTCTTCTCCTGTAGCCTGTTTTTCAATTTTATTGTCATCCAACAAGTCTAGTCAATTAACAGTTTTATCACAGAATCTGTGGAGACTATGCGATACTATTAAAAAAACTACTACTGCATAATAAACCAGCCACAGCTTGTCTGCAGGAGACACACATGATAGGGGACCTAAAACGCCTCCTTCACAAACCTACCTTTAACCTTTAATATCATGCCACATACTTCACGTATGCAAGGGGAATGAGAATGCTGATCTCTTCACCTGTGAAGTTCTCTTGCAGTCAATCCATGCTGGCCAAATATGGCTTTTATATATTAATGGTGTGCAACCCAGACCGTATGCATTTTATTTTTGCAAATATCCATGTACACTATACCCCAATGACATTCTGAAACAGCTTTCCAAATTTATGGCTTAATATCCAGTGCTACTGGTACTAGCTGTAGGGTTTTTAATAACCTTTTAAACCCTATTATGGATAGATTAAACCCTGCTAGCAGTGTCGGAATACACATAGAAATTAGGTTTGCAAGACAGTTGGGGGAAATTGACTTAGTTGACATTTGATCTAAACATCCCAAACTGAGATAGTATTCTTGTTGCTCAAGGATGTACTTCTTGTCCCAAATTGCTTTTGTCCTGGGGATGACCTCTCTTCTGTGGGTGGAGTCAGCCTAGATGATAGCAAATGCATGGCAGAAAGCTCAGAAATTGTATAGACATCTCCCACTTACAAAAGCATAAAACATAAGATTTTTAATTATTTCACCATATTGTGTTGCGCTCCTTATTAACTAATAACTCTTTAAATACTTATAATCCCAAATTAAATAATCATATATTTCCTAGTGATCAAATATACAAAAATTGTTTAAACATAAATTCATAACTTTACCATAAATTCATATATAATAATAACTTAATATATAAAACATATTATTCATCCATAGCCGTGATTATACAATAAATTATAATTAATTGTGAATCATAATTAGTGAAGAATATTCATTTAAAAAAAATTTTTGGTGAATAAATACTCATATAAAATTAATTGATTAATTTAGTGCAAAAACAAAGTCCCATTAATCAAAAAAAAATATATATATATAGTGACTCTGTGCTATAATTGATCTTCAATCCGTGACAATCCGTGATTGTTCACCACAGTCATACATATTGATGTGATTGGAATTCCTGATCATGTATTTTTAGTGTTAATATTAAGTAGGTAGTATACAATATAGTGTACAATTTGGATGTCAAGATACACCAGAATGGTAGTTGTACATTGGTGTTATGGGCATAGGTGAGTTCTGTCCATACTCAGTAGATGTGCATACTATTAATGGATTTATGGGGGAGATATTTTATTTTATTATTTTTCATTTTCATTTTAATTTTTAATTTATTATTTTTTATTTTTATTTATTTTTAATATTTTTTTCACATTTATTTTCATTTAAATAATTACATTTCTTTTTAGTATATTGTTTAAAAAGATATTCTTTGTAGGAGATTTATATTTAATTTTATTGTTGACGTAAAATTATTTTAATATATTTTAATTTATATATATATGCACATATGTTTTCATATGTATATATTTATTTTTTTGTACATAATGGTTTTCAACAATTTTTTAAAAAAGAAAAATGTATGATCGTTTTTAGATATCAAAAATAAAACTGTAATATGAGTGTAATGTATAAGGAGATTGTTTGAACCCTGGCAAGCCGCTGAGTCATGTTACATTATATCTCTCCGGGTGAGGTAATGCAGTAAGTGCTACTATAGTATATCTATACAATAAAATGGCGGAGCAGAGCTATATAAACCGGCAATGGGAGAGTGACTATCCTATCAATACTCCCTGATGAAGCCACGTGACCAGTGTAGGGGTGGGGCTGCAACGTCACTCGGAGAAAGCCGGATTGTTTGACAGACGGCGGGTGCATGACTCAATGGTCGGCGGAGGATTCGCTACTCACTGGATTGCCTCATATCGATTTCACTATATGTGAGTGTACTACTTGGAAGTAATAAAGCAGTGTTTTAAAAGGATAAAACACTATGTTTGGCATTTTTTTCCTGCATGTGGAGAAACGCATGGAGAGGAGAGTATAGGGGCTTGTATCACCGTGAGGAGTGATTAACCCCAGAGGGGATAATCAGTGCTAAAGGATATCCCTGTTCCACAATCTAAAGAGGAGAAATCTTAATCCAGCAGGTTCCAAAGGAGGTGAACCAAAAGCGCATATAGCCTAATTGTAGGCAGATAAGGAGGTGAGCTTACATCTGCATTAATTGGAGGATTCACAAATACAGTCACGGATTCACAATCAGTCACGGATTGAAGATCAATTATAGCACAGAGTCACTATATATTGTAACGGGGTTAGCTCGGCAGCGGGTGTGTGTGACCCCCTGGATGGGTGCACAACAAAAAAAGACAGGCACAGCACAACAACAGTGGAGGTGAAAACAAACAGGTGCAATTTATTTACAATATTTACAGAAAAATGGTAAACCAAAAAGAAACATCAAAATAAATCCTGGCCAACTTGGCTACTTACTGCAACAACCGCTTTCCCTAGCTACCCATTAGGTACAGCCTGCTGCTATACCTAGTTGCTAGTACTTGAAGGCTAGCCACACAGGCTTTGGTCTCTCTGCACACAGATAAGAGGTCAGCTCCCCAGACAGTTCAGGCACAGATCTGGTTCCAGGGGGGAGCAACTCCCTAAGCACTCTGGGAAGTTTTATACAGGTGTTAATGAGCCCACTACCTTCAGCTGGGCTCATTACCTCAGTGCTGAAGGACTCAGCACTTCCCTCTAGTGGTACAAATCCCCATAAAGCCTGAACCTCGGACAAATATATCGTCCATCCAGGACGCAACCAGGTGATTTCACCTGCCTACTGTCACAATATATATATATTTTTTTGATTAATGGGACTTTGTTTTTGCACTAAATTAATCAATTTTATATGAGTATTTATTCACAAAAAAAAATTTTTTAATTAATATTCTTCACTAATTATGATTCACAATTAATTATAATTTATTATATAATCACGGCTATGGATGAATAATATGTTTTATATATTAAGTTATTATTATATATGAATTTATGGTAAAGTTATGAATTTATGTTTAAAAATTTTTGTATATTTGATCACTAGGAAATATATGATTATTTAATTTGGGATTATAAGTATTTAAAGAGTTATTAATTAATAAGGATAGCAAAACAATATGGTGAAATAATTTATGTACACAGTGGTAGTTACGTGTTGGGTGTTTGCGATCCAGTAATATCAAGGACATATTTTGTCCAGATTTGTGCTTCAAGGTAGATATTTAGTAGATACTGCTTGGCTCGCAAGATATATATAGATTTGCTTGTGATAAGATTTTTAATGCCCCAGAGATACTGTGAGCAGGCCGAACAGACCAGCTGATGGCAGTGATTGCCTGCTCTCAGCGAGACCTTACTGCCATTAAAACGCTAGATCGCAGGTGTACAACCCACAGGCTGCATACAGCCCGGCCATGTCCAGAGCAGCACCGTGAAATAATAAAAGTTATGGTGGCCGACAGGGTCAAGCCAACATAGGTACGTATAGAGGGACGCAGGGGATGCCGTATATGCATAGAGGCCCTGGAGGCCAACAGAATCCGGGATAAGGCACAGGTGAAGAGATGCCGGGGGTGCCGGTTTTGTAACTGGCAACAGCTAATGTAGGGACTCCATTCCATATAGAATCACAGAAGTTCCCGCACCCACGCCAAGACATGATGCTCTTAATAGATGTGGCATTCTTAATGCCACCCCCACGCATTTAAAAAGGCAGCATGTTTTCAGGTGCAGGAAGCACAGGAAAATGGTATGGCGCAAAACCACCATGTGATTTCTTGGCCAACGTGGTTAACAAATGGTGCATGAGCAGCAAAAGCAGGTACAGCGGGCCACTCAAATGAATTAGCTGCCGTGTATGAGCAAATGCAGCCCAAGACAATTCCCTCTTCTTCCAACGTGGCCCTGGAAGGTCAAAAGGTTGGACACTTCTGTCCTAGATGGTAAAATTGCATCTGACAATGAAAACATTCTGCAGTGTTTCTATTACTTTAAAGGAGCTATAAAAATCTAAGGTGACAAACCCTCTACCACAACCTCACAGTTCCTATCAACACTAAAGATTCCCAAAGTTGACTTTGCTCCTGCGTGGGTCGTAAGCCAGTGTATTATTTTGTCTTCTTGAGTGTTGTTGCACTTGCAAAAGTCAATAAAAAGATTAAAAAAAAGAAAAGAAATAAGCTTCACAAGCAGTTCTGTATTGAACTGTATTGTTGCTGTATTGTCTCCAGTTATATTGTAAAGCGCTGAGAAAACTGTTGGCGCTATATAAATCCTGTATAATAATAACAATACCAGCACTGCAGTATGACTTGGTGACATGACGATTCCCATAAGTCCAGTACAAGCTGGTGAGGTGGCGAGCACAAGTATTGTCCCGCACCCACTAAGAATTTGCATACAGGCCTGTAGAGCCCCTAGTATCCTTCCGGATGTGCTTGCAAATCCCGATTGACAGCCCACAAATTCTGCAGCACCTGTACTTCCCCCCATTCACTGCCCAACCCGGAATTCAGGTGGAAATAGCAAATTTAACCCCTCCCCTTGATTTTTGGAGCTGTTTTTCACGGAATAACTGTATGCATTGATTGTGGATCAAAGCAATTTATATGCACAACAATTTATCGCCACCAACCCAATTCAATCCTTGCCAGACCATTCTCATAGAAACTCATTACGGTTTTCCAAATTAAATTTTTTTTTGGGCCTAACCCTCAACATGGGCATTTCTAAAAAAAATTAATTGCGGTTGTATTGGTCCGCAGACCCAATTCATCATATGCCCGTGTTCTCTGCAGCCATGGCCATGCATAGATATGAGAGTATAATGTTTTATGCATTTCAACGGCAATACACTCAGTTATCCTCAGGGTGACCCTGATTTTGACCAGCTCCACAAAATTTGGCCCCTCGCAAATCACCTTAACCAAAAGTTTGCAGATGTCTATACTCCCAGCAAAACATCTGCGTTGATGAGTCTCTGATAAATTTTTCTGGCCGCCTTGCATTCAAACAATTTCTCACCAACAAGCGTGCCAGATATGGGGTCAAGATGTAGAAGACCTGTGAGAGGACAAAAGGCTATACTTATAAGTTTCGGATTTACGAGGGAAAAGATAGTCACGTGGAGCCCCCTGGATGCCCAACTACATGGGGAGCAGTGGCAAGATAGTTTGGGACTTGGTGTCATCCTTTTTCCATATGGGGTACCACTTATACATGGACAATTTTTAATCAAGCGTGCCACTGTTTAGACATTTGTTCAATCTTGGAACTGGCGCATGTGGCAAAATCTGACCTAATGTGTGCCCACCATTACAAGTGGGTGGATGCAGGGCGGTATATTCTAATAGTGGGCATACCACACACTTTTTCTGGCAGAGATTTCTTCTTTTTTTCATTCAGCCCACAGGCTGCATACAAAAGAAAAAAAGAAAGAACATGGCATATATAACCAACAAGGATCAGCAATGTACTGGTACATCACTGGACTTTGAATGGTTATACCAGGATGATGCCTACAGCTGCAGGCATCATCCTGGTATCATTTTTTTTAGCCGGCAATCGGCTTTCATATAAAAGCAATCCTAGTGGCTAATTAGCTGCAGGATTGCTTTTACAAGCAGCGGGAGATGATGCCCCCGCTGCCTTCCACGGTCTTCTCGGGCAGTCCCGCGCCATCGGAGGAACCCGAGAATGCAGCCGGTGTTCCTGCCAGCTGACCATAGAGCTGACTGGAGACCAGAATGGTGCCAATCATCTCTATAGCCTAAGAAATGGGATGCTATGAGCATTTCATCATTTCAGTTTCACAGGATATAAACAGCGCCATTTGTAAATTGGGATAAGCTTGAAAGAGCAGGGCCCTCGATCCCCTCATGTTTTGCATTGTATTGGTATTGTTCTGTCACATGTTCTGTCCCCCTTTATAATGTACAGCGCTGAGCGAACTATTGGCGCTTTATAAATACTGTATAATAATAATCACACCGATTTTGGTTTGATTAGATAATGTAAGGGAAGAGGAGATATCTAAAGTCTGATAGGCCCCAGATTTCTCAAAAAAGAATATAGGACAATGCCCATTGATTTTTAAGATGCTGCAGGGATATTTTTAGACCGTGGGCCAGAATCTCCCTAAATGCTTCTGTGCTTTTATGTTCCCCAAAGCATTATATGGTTTTAGAGGAAACAGTGAGTTTTTAATCTAAAACATGTTGACCCAAAGTTGCTGGGCAAACAGAAAAAATTGACAGCAGTTCTTAGAAGGGCGGAAGATGTTATACAAGTCACAAATTTTTCACAGGTGAGGTCTAGGTTGGTTTGGCAGAATGTGTACAGGTAGCTCCTCGCAAATGTACACAAAGACCTCGCCTGGGCTATAGTTTACCAGTGCTTCCACATACGTGAATTCCAGCATTGTAGGGGTCTGTTGGCAAGAGCCAAAGTCCTTGAGATGTGCGCTAGTGATGAAAATGTCCTACATCTTTTTTTAAACTGCCCATTTGCACAGGAGGTTTGAACAAGAGGGCACAAGAGGGCAGGGATACTATTGAAGTGGGTCTGTGGTTTCAAGGATTTTAACCACAAATGTTTATGGTCTTTTAATTGCCCCACCCCATGCCAGCAAATTGTTTGCTGGCTGATTATTAACTGTATTAAAAATGCCATCTGGAAAGCGAGAAATATTTTTTTTTAAACGAGATTTTACTGATGTTATTAATGGTCTTAACATTGTAATGAGCGAGACGTATGTATATTTTTTAAGGGGATAAAAAATTGTATGGACTGTCAAAAACATAAGAGTATGGTGCCTGAATATATGGAAAACAACGTTGATGTAAGATTTGATCTTTTATCTGTCGTTTTGGTTTTATCCTTTTATGACATTTATTTATGCTTTTATAATCTTTCCTCTTGTATGTAAATTTATCTTCGGTTCTTTGTTGAAACCTCATGTGCTCTATAATTCCCCCATCTGGATACAGTCTGATTGGTATAGGAATTTAAATTCCCTTTTTTCTTGATCTAATCTGGAAAAAAAAATGCACCCCCGCATCAAATGAACCACACTGATGCTAGATAAGGATGCTGGAAGGCTGGCCATTCTTCATAAGTCCTACTTTTTGGCCTTACAACTTTAACTCCTATTAGGGTGAGATAGGGAGGATAACTTAGACCGAATTCAGGGTATACTGTAATACTATGTTTATTGGATACCCCTATCTCCTAGAATCTAGGCATTTCAAATCCTGCTCTGAAAACCCCACGAGTGTACTTTGGGATAAGGTGTGGCAAGCTATGAAAAAAGTGAGGCGCATCAATGGGCTTCTGTGTACCCCACTGTGGAACAATGCTGAGTAAGAGGAATTGTGTAAACCTAATGGATTTGCACACTGGTGTGCTAAGGGAATCAAATTTCTTAAACAATTGTAGAACAATGGTACAGTGAAATAATCTGAACAACTTTGTACCGAATTTGATTTATCACATCAAAGATTCTTCCAATTTCTGCAATTGAGGTATGCCATCCAGTCACAATCGCATACCATATACCAATGGTAGTCAGTATAATACCAGTATACTACCATACCAGAAATCGATAGTATACTACCGAGCAATGAATCCAAAAAGGGGGCTCCTCTCTCAAATATACACCACTGCATGCTATATTTCAGGGTATAGTTAAAAAGTCCAGCCCAAGAGCAATGGTCTAGGGACTTCTGAATATTTCAGAAGTTCAATGGCAAAACACCAGTAGCTTCATTACCAATAGTCTCCCTGTCTCTCATGCACAGGCTCAAAAAGTTGTTTCTTTTACACAGAACCTCTATCACTCCTGAAAAACTATATGCATTGTACATGCTCCTCTGTTCACATGCTTTGTTTTCTTAGTGATGCGTTTGTCTTCCTTGGGCTCTGTACTGTTACTGTGTGCTGTACAAAAATAAAGATAGCATAGGGACACCCTTTTTGTCCTAAATGTGATGGCGCCCAGCTAACCTAATCCACGTTATGGAGATGCACTAAATTTGTTTGTTACTGGAAAGGAATATAAGCTATCATAAACGGGTTTTCAAGTGAACCTGGCAAAGATTTGAGTGTTTGCTTGCTAAGTATGCTAGAAAAGGCCACTTTACCTGAAAATGCATATACCTATTATTAGACTAGTATCCCAGGCCTGTAAGTTAATTGCTCTGAAATGGGTGCCTCCATATCCTCCCATTTTTGAAGAATGGAAGACCCACATTAGCAACATATTAGAGAGAAACTACATTTTTCAACACAGAAGATGTCCTATGAAATTTGAAAAAATCTGGGACATGTGGTAGGCTAGCCCCAAATTCACTTATTCTACACAAATTACTCTCAAGACTGGATTGCGTACTGACTGGCATGTCTTGCTTCTCATCTGCAATATTAATGGTGTTCCCAGCAGGACTCTGACAGACCAAGGTTCAGATATTCAGTTGTTAATTGCAATAATCACATGAGTCGTATGGCACAATGCATTTGATCCTTTATTGTATTGAAAGATAATGTAGACATGGTACATAGTTTGTTTTTTTTCTTTTTAACAAACTCAATTGTATGTTTTATGCAGGTCTTGGTAACATAAGCAAACTACTCTAACATTTACATTGTACTGAGTTCGTGAATAACTGCTCAATAGGAAGGAAAGAAGAAGGAATGTGACACTTGTGGAAAGACCTTATATGGAAGAGATGTTGTGTTTTGGAAAGGTTGTTCTGTTTTGTAGGGAAAAAAAAAAACCCCCACAAAAAAACACCTGATCAAAAAGAAAAAAAAAAGCCCTCCAGGCCAGGGAGGAAAGATTTTATAGAGACTCTAGTGCTGGACTCGTGATCTACTAGGCCAAGGAAAGCCTCGTTTAGTCAGCATCAGGCACCTGCAATAGTCCATAGACTGAACCCATTGTTGCCAATATGAGTTTCAACATTCTGGAGTAAAATTGTCCATCCGGCCATAAATACCCCAAGTGATGAGTTGGTTCCAGCGATTATGTCTGCAGGTTTAGGAATCAACCAAACCTTTGCAGAATTTTAACAGTTTGATGAACATCAGATGCCAGAAGCTGAGCCGACTGTTCCCTCAGTAAGAAGTCGCTTAGGTATTCCACTATGGGAATGCCTCAAGAGATAAGCAGAGCAAGTAGAGGGATTAAAACCTCGCTGAAGGCCCAAGGTAAGGATCAGGCCAACAAACTGATAATTTTGGGTGGCCACTGAAAAAGGCAGGAAGTGTTGATGGGCCGGAAAGTTGGGGACATGCAAGTAGGCTTTTTGATTTCCACAGTGGCAAGAAAAGTCCCCAGATGGAGGGAAGAAATAACTGATGTGGTAGATTCTATGAACAACTTTTGTACGTGAAGGAAGGTGTAGAGCACCTTTAGATCCAGAATGGGGAGAATATCCCCTTTCATTTTGGAAATGGAACAGGTTGATTTTCCAAAGCAATGGTTATGACCAATTGACATAAGAGCTGTGCCACAACCACATCCACTATTCTTTGATTGCTGGTCAGCACTATTTAAAGCGATATTAAACCCAAACCAAAAATGTTATATATTTCAGCTTACCAATAATTAGATACGGTGGCTGCATCCATTTCCTCTCTTTGGCTTTTTCCCTCTGTTTCCACCTGGTGATCTTGTCAGAAACATACCTCGTGGTGAGACACTACTCTGGATGAATGAGCACAGGGGGCACAGCAAACAGCAGCATTGATGCAGGGGGAGTGTGGGGGGGGTATTAAATGTACTAGCAGATTTGAATACAACATATTGAAGCCAATGTCCAGCCCACACAATTTTAATAAAATCCTTAGACAGGAAGCTTGATGGATATACAATCTTAAAGCATCAAAAACCCCTGGTCTCAACACTGCACTCACATTTAAACCCCGCCATTAGAAATACATTGTCATTGTTAAGGGTTTGCTTGACTTATTTTTTTATTTGCTTGACTTTTTTTTTTTTACAATACTGGTTTATTATATATTTTGGTACATAAAATAATCATGTATATTATTTCATGTTTTGTTTGCTTAACGTATAATTTCTGTGTCTGGTTCTTGGGACAATGCTGTACCAGTCTACCCCCCTTTTGGGGTTTGTAGTGTCTGACAATCGGGTGCCTAGCTCGTGGGGGGGGCCACCTTTTTAGGTGGGTGCATGCTCCTCGTCCATTGGAGACTTTGTGGCGGTGATGTGTGCCACCCGCTGTATGTCCCTCAGTTTGATTGGAGGATTGGTTGAATTGTTACCTTAGGTAAGAGCAATGTACTGTTGCTGTAAAGGGGTTGCTTTATGGATGGCGAGCAGTATTTAGAGCGAGTGGGAGGCTACTGCTGTATGAAAGCATTACCAGCCTCTAGCAATATTGGTGGGCCCTTTTGGTTCCAATACTGTATATAGTAGGTTATTGGAGGTTGGCATATACGGAGGAGAGAATAAGTGTTATGCCCCAACTTTTTGTGTAGTCATCTTGGGATTGTGGAGCTTCTCACGTGTAGGATGTATATGTGCTTTTGTTCTTAAATGCACAGGAATTTATGGTGGATGTTTTAATGCTGTTGATCCATGGCCCATATTGTTTTATTGTATCCAAATAGGGGAAGGGACAGCTGTAGGTGGTCCCTGTTTTTCCTTTTCTCCCCTCCATACCAATATATATATATATTATATTTATTTAATTTATATTTTCCCTTCCCCTCTACTTAGCCCAGTGTCTGGCCTACCATCCCTTGCCTTAATCAGGGCTGGGTTTTTGAGACCTTATTTATGGAGTCTTCTCAAGAACCAGCAGGCATCAGATTTTTTTTGAATGGATGTTGTGGTAAGCTGTAAACTATCAGTATTTACTCCTGTTTGGAAATTTTAATAATTGGGGAAATGGCTGGAGTGCACGGAAGATGGCTGCCTAGTAGCCCAGCTCCTCACTAGCACAACCATCCAGAGCTCCATACCATGCACAGAGATGACGGAGAGCGCCGATTTCTGAGCTTATATATTTTGTTATATAGCTTGTGAGCTGCTATGTAAAATATTATTATTAATATTATTATACAGGATTTATATACAGTTGCAAGAAAAAGTATGTGAACCCCTTGGGATTACGTGGAGTTTTGCATGAATTGGGCATAAAATGTGCTCTGAACGTCATCTAAGTCACAACAATAGAAGAACACAGTCTGCTGAACATAATACTACACAAACATTAGATGTTGCCATGGTTTAATTGCACATAACATGTAAACATTCACAGTGCAGGGAGGAAAGAGTATGTGAGGCCCTAGCTTAATGACTTCTCCCAGAGCTAATTGGAGCCAGGAGTGAGCCAACCTTGACTCCAATCAGTGTGATAATATTGGATGTGTTGCCGACAGCTGTCCTGCCCTTAAAAAACACACACCTGTTTTGGGTTTACTGGTTTCAAGAAGCACTGTCTGATGTGAACCATGCCTCGCAGAAAAGAGCTCTCAGAAGACCTACGATCAAGAATTGTTGACTTGCATGAAGCTGGAAAGGGTTACAAAAGTAGTTACAAAAGTATCTCCAAAAGCCTTGATGTTCAAGTGTCCACGGTAAGACAGACTATCTGCAAATGGAGAGCACAGCGCAGAATGCTGCATGAGGTAAAGAAGAATCCCAGAGTGTCAGCTAAAGACCTACAGAAATCTCTGGCACATGCTAACATTTTTGCTGACACATCTACAATAAGGAAAACATTAAACAAGAATGGAGTACATGGGAGGACACCACGGAGGAAGCCATTGCTGTCCAAAAAGAATATTGCAGCACGTTTGAAGTTGCAAAAGAGCACCTGGATGTTCCACAGCACTACTGGCAAAATATACTGTGGACAGATGAAACCAAGATTGAGTTGTTTGGGAAGAAAACACATCACTATGCTCACATGCACATGTCATGTTATTAGCTATGGCCAAATCACAGCTAAGCACAAAAAAAAAAAAAAAAACCCTGAATGAATCTATGTCATTCAGGTAAATGCTTGCTTATGGCAAAGTAATTCTTTGCTATAAGCAACTTGTGTAACCAAAAAAAAAAAAAAAAATACTGATCACTTCCCCCAAAGTAATACAATGTTACTATGGTAACACTGTACTACTTTGGACAAAAAAAAAATATCTTAAAAAAAGAAAAAAGTAATAAAAAATAAAAAAAATAATAAAAACAAAATATATATTTTTTTTTAATACTGTCACCAGTCAGTGTCCCTGATCACCGCCATGCCAGTTATATGATGGCGCTGTACTGCACTGGTGACAGTATGTAAAGAAAATAGTGAAAATTATTTTTTTCATTTTCCGAAAAATTATGACAAAAAATAAAACTTCAAAAAACTCGCTATGCCTCTTATGAAGTACGTCGGACTGTGTATTTTGCAAAAAGGGGTCATTTGGGGGATATCTGTACTGTTCTGACATTCTTGGACCTCAAGAAATTAGATTGGCTGTCAGTACTTCAGGATTGATCAATATTCAGATCTATACCATAGTTTGTGAACTCTACAACTTTCCTACAAACTAAAAAATACATCCTAATTTGGGTTATTTTCACCAAAGACATGTAGTAGAATACATCTTGGCCTAAATTTATGAAGAACAATTATTTATTTGCAAACTTTTATAACAGAAACAAAAGAAAAACGTGTTTTTTTTCAAAATGTTTGGTATTTTTTTGTTAATTTAGCAAAAAATAAAAACCCCGGTGGTGATTAAATACCACCAAAAGAAAGCTCTAGTTGTGTGAAGAAAATGATCAAAAATTTTAGTTTGGGTACAATGTTGTATGACCGCGCAATTGTCATTCAAAGTATGAGAGCGCTGAAACCTGAAAAATGGCCTGAGCAGGAAGGGCGTAAAAGTGCCCGGTATGGAAATGGTTAAGAAGCATGTGAATATTTTATTTTTATATTTTTTCCAAGTGAACTATGCACGTTTGAAGAAGTATATGTGTGGACTTTTTTCTGACATTTTTTCACTTGTATATGGACTTTGGTTCTGGAAATTGATATTGATTGATTTACTATATTTATTTTATTACTTTGATACTTATTATTACCGTATTTTCCGGCGTATAAGACGACTTTTTAACCCCTGGAAATCTTCTACAAAGTCGGGGGTCGTCTTATACGCCGGGTGCTGGGCTGAAACCTTACCGTACTTCCGTGCTGACGCTTCTGCGCATGTCTTCGGCAGCAGTAGACGATCGCGGATCACCATAGCTCGCAGAACTGCATGAGACGTCGGATGCAGCAGTGCTCGATTGAGCTTGACTGAAACTGTGATATGCAGAGGAGGGATACACATCGGGTAGCGGCTTCTGCGCATGTCACAGTTTCAGTCACGATCAATCGAGCACTGAATGGCTGCATCCGACGTCTCATGCAGTTCTGCGAGGAATGGTGATCAGCGATCGTCTACTGCTGCCGAAGACATGCGCAGAAGCGTCAGCTCGGAAGTACCGGTATGGTACTGCTGCATCCGACCTTGTCCCCTTCATTTCGGTAATTATTAATATTATAATGTGGCAGTTTTGTGCAATTTATGGTACCGCTCGGATCATCTTGGAGACAGGCAGGGCTGGGCAGGCAGGGAGAGCTGACCCACCCAATCCAAGCAGGCTTTGTATGCAGTGTGCACAGAACATACTGGTACATCGCTTGCCGTGATTGGTTGGAAGAGGGGTAGTCTTATACGGCGAGTATAGCCCAAACCCTCTATTTTAACAGGAAAAGTAGGGCGGTCGTCTAATACGCCCAGTCGTCTTATACGCCGGAAAATACGGTAATAACAGCAGTAGGATGTACATTGATGTACATGATTTACATTTAGTAATTTTGAGTGAAGCACAGAACAATTTTAGCATTTACTTTCAATGAGGTGGTTGATTCCCATAATGAGTATGAGGGTGATTTTATCTGGATCAAAATTAAGTTGGTAGATTGAAAAGATAGATACACACATAATAAAAATTAGAGGCATCCATGAAACAATGAAAACATCAGATCTGAAGCCATATTTTGTCCGCCTAATGTCAGAAGCTCTGCCTGATGCACCCGCAGAGAAGCTGGTGGTCGACCAGATACACAGACTGCCCATACCTAAACACATTGTAAGGCTGCATTTTTTCCCATAAAGGAAAAACTGATGTCACTGGCCAGAAATTGAGAATGCATGCAAGGCTTGTCCTTCTTTGCAAATCTTTCACAGCAAACTTTACAGCAAAGCCAATGCCTCTCTATCACTAAACCTCTCCAAAACTACAACATTCTATATATGTGGAGATACCCAGCCAAATTACTAGTCACTTATGAAGGACAGACTATCCCCATTACCACTGTGGAAGTAGAAATTCATTTAGTTAGGAGCTGGCGTATTCTGGAAGATGCCCAACCACAAAACCTATCTTCCTCATCTGTAATATCACAATCTATTACTGAGCAAGATGCTGAGGCTGGTTGACTTGTCCCCTATGCATAACGTTATCTCACATATTTGAATAACTCCGGTGTTGATTTATTTTCACAAATAAGTTTGTGTCAGGGCTCCCGGGTATGACCAGAGGTGTGTGACTGACGCAGTGAAACGCAGACTTCAGATATGTTATAAACAATGTAATTTATGAACACTAACCATACAAACATAAACGCAGTGCAATACTTTAGTATATATAACACAGTGCAAACAAACCAAACCACCCACAGATAACAGTACATACAATGCAAGCGTCGTCAAGCAGGCCGGGTCAATATCAGTCGGGCAGGTAGGTACAGGGGGAGCAAGCGGAGAATGGTCGGGGTCACAGGCCAGGTTCAGCAGGTAGCGGGCAGCGTGGTACAGAGGGTCAGGCAGAGGAGAATGGTCAGACAAGCCAGGGATCAGAGCAGGGTCAGCAGAGAATCAGACAGGAACAGAGAGCAGGAACAGGATACAGGGCCCAAGAGAAACACAACACCAAGGCAGAGTCTGCAGGTCTGAATGTCCCTTAAATACACCAGTATAATTAGTTCCAGGTGTTTGACTGGCTGCAAGGTTGAGTCTCTGATTGCTGGGAGCACCCGCTGGCCAGCCCTGGTACTGCAGCTCATAAGGCAGCTGAGTCCCACTATTGCTGGCCAGTCCATTCCTGACAGTTTGTTATAACTCTCCCCACAAGTGTGCATATCATTCCTGCTCAGATTCATAATTGAATAGCATTCTCTGTTCCTTTTTGCCGGATCTGCATAGTTTCTGATACATATTGATAGTTCTTGTCACTTCACAGATTTACAAGGAGAAACTACCTGGTCCTCAAAGCCTTGGAACTAGTTGGGAGCCTCTACAAAGATTCTCAAAGATAAGGCACTGTTACAGGAAATCCACGTGGAGCTTCAGCTTTACTTACAGCTATTACGGTTTGGTATCATGCAATTTAAGAGATTGTCCCTAAATGTTAAGGGCCTCAACAGACCTGCAAAAAGAAGCATGGCCTGGAGGGAAGCAAATACACTTTAATATGACATTCTCTGCTTACAAGAAACTCATTTCAGTAGTAAGAACCCACCTAAATTTACTAATGCTCGTTTTCCACATATTTTTTATTCTATGGCACCATCTACGAAAAGGGGAGTTTCCATAGCAATTAAAGACACAGTCATCTTCAAGCCAATTTCACAAATAGATGACATGGGCAGATCTATTTTATTTTAATCTGTGCAATCGAAAACATTACCTACACATTAATCAATATACTGTATATTTGCCCAATGTGCATCCTCTCACCTCTGAAAAGAATATGGAAAAAGCCAGTCTCTATCTGCAAAAGACATATCACTGTGTGTTATTCTAACTCTATTCTGGACCAGAAACTGGATATGTCCTCATTTTCAAAGCATCAGACGAACATAGTGACTTTAGTCAAATTTACCTCTCTATCAGGTTTATATTATGTATGGAGATGCCAACATTCATCTAGAGCAAATAGATGGAAAAATTATGTATATACAATGTCAATGCCAGAACACAAATCTGCTATTACTGACTCAATTCTTCAAAATTTAATGAAGGCTCTGTCTTAGACCCCTTCATATTAAGGCCCATAAGGCATTCATGAGGGAAGTTTTGCTTAAAATCAGCGTAAAACACAGCAGTCAACAGATCTTCTCAATAATATTAAGAAGCTAGAGGATATTAACAAAAAACAGCCTTCCCAAGCAATCAGCTCACAACTTTTTGATGTTAGTCATGCTGGGAGGTTAGTAGCACCTGAAGGTCATGCCTGTCATTTGCGGACTCTTAAAGCTAAACAATTCCAAAAGCGGTAATAAAGCGGGAAAACTGTGGAGAGATTTTCTATCTACTTTGGGCAGCTGACAGAATCCCTTCTCAATTCCTCCCCATATCAGTGAACAAATCCAATACCCAGAAGACCTTGCCGATAATTTAGTGTTACATACATATGGCAGTCTTTATAACCTCCAGAATGAATCCTCGGTCCTGCAACCCACGCCCAAGGGGATGTCCATATCTCTGCCCAAGATAAGAGAAAATTTTCTAAATGTACTAAATGAGCCCTTTCCATAAAACAAATAGGTTCAGTAATTAAATCTTTCAAATAAAATGTCAGGTCCAGATGGATACTCCTCTGAATAATATAAATAATTTTTTACTATACTATCCCCACACCTGGAGCAGGTCTATCAGAGTGCTGTGTCCTCTGCAAATTTCCCCCAAGAGATACTCTCAGCAACAATAGTAACCTTGCCTAAACCCAGAAAAGACCCAGTGATGCCCCAAAATTTTAGGCCACTTTCTTTACTGAATGTCAACCTAAAAATCTATGCTAAGATTATAGCCAACAGGTTAGCTCGACTTCTACCGTCCCTAATAAAAAAATGACAAGGTAGGATTTGTTTCTGGACACCAGGCCCCAGACGCCACTAGGCATATACTGAACCTAATCGATCATGTGGAGAGAACATGGAAGCCTTCTCGGTTTCTTAACCTGGACGCAGACTTAGATTTAAACTTGGCTTTGTAGGACCCATACATGAGGCCATCATGGCCCTATATAATAAACCATCAGACTTTGTCTTTTCAGAGGGTATCTATTTTAAAAAAAATGTGAAATTACAAATGGCACAAGGCACGATTGTCCATTGTCCCCATTAATTTTTGCCTTTTTGATGGAACCACTGGCAGAAAACCCAGTGTTGGACTTACTGGTAACTCCTTTTCTACGAGTCTTCCAGGACAGCCCCCTTGAGACGTAGAGCCCCTCCCTCCGGGTCAGGAAACACGCCATTCCCTACGCCTTTAAAAGGCGGATCTCCAGGCCTCCATCCCAGTTTTTATTCGAGAACTAGCGGAAGACACTGAAAGACACAATATCTCATATACATCCTTTGTACATCTGCAGGGTGGGAAATCACGGCTGTCCTGGAAGACTCGTAGAAAAGGAGTTACCGGTAAAACTCTGATTTTCTCCTTGCGTCTTCCACCGCCTGGAGGACCTTGCATCCAAAAGCCTGCTCCCTACTAGACAGGAGATCTAGGCGGTAATGCCTTACGAAGGTAGAGAATTTCAACCAGGTGGCTGCCTTAGAGATCTCCTCCAGCAAAGCCCCGGCTCTCTCTGCCCAAGAAGCTGCTAATGATCTAGTCGAGTGGGCCCTAACAAAGGAAGGAGGAATACCTAAAACCTTGTACGATTCTCCGATTGCCAGTCTACTCCATCTACCTATAGTGGCCTTGGATGCTGCAAAACCCTTCTTTTGCCCTGAAAACAAAACAAAAAGGGAATCTGACTTTCTAAATTCCCGGGATCTGTCAAGATAAATCATAAGACTCCTCCTTACATCTAGCAAACTTAGCTTTTCTTCCTCTTTACCTTCAGAGGAAGAACAAAAGGTCGGCAGAACTATATCCTGAGACCTGTGAAAGGAGAAGGATATTTTAGGGAGAAAACCTGGATCAGTCTTGAGCACGACCCTGTCCTCAAGAACGGTCAGGTAAGGCTCCCTAATAGAAAGAGCTTGTAATTCACTCACCCTATGGGCTGATGTGATAGCTATCAAAAAAACTATTTTTAAAGTTAAAAATCTAATTGTTGACTCTTCCAAAGGTTCAAAAGGCTTGCGGATCAATGCCTTTAGAACTAAGGACAGATCCCAAACCGGACATGTCTTGACCTTAATTGGTCTAGACCTGGAAAGAGATCTGAAGAAATCCATTACAAAAGGATTCTGCTGCAGGGAGACCTGCAGAAAAATGCTTAGGGCTGAAGCCTGTACCTTCAAAGGTGCTGATCGAGAGACCTCGATCCGCTCCTTCCTGAAAAAAATCCAAAATTGCTGGGATGTCCAGGGGCCCCTGCCGGCCTGCAAACCATAAATTAAACTTTTTCCAGACCTTTGAATAAATGGCTCTGGTTACTGGCTTACGGCAGTTAACCAAAGTCTTTACCACAGTGTCTGAGAACCCTCTGGCCTTGAGGAGCTGCTCCTCAAGAACCAAGCCGTCAATTTCAAGGTCCTGACCCGCGGATGCAGAAGAGGGCCTTGAGAAATCAGATCCTTCCTCTCCGGGGGAACTGAAGCAAGCCTGTTTAGTAGGGGAGAACCAGGGCCTCTTTGACCAAAAGGGTGCTATTAAGACTAGATCCGTCTTTTCCCTCATAAATTTTTGCAGGACCGCCGGGACTAGTCTGACCATAGGAAATGCATAGGCCAAGTCGAAATCCCAAGGGGTCGACAGGGCGTCTATCCCAAAGGCCTGCTCCCGCGGATTCAGGGAAAAAAATTGACTGACCTTTCTGTTCTGCTGGGACGCAAAAAGATCTATCTCCGGAACCCCCCATCTGTAAACTATATCCTGAAAGACCTCCTGGTCGAGAGACCAATCGTCATGACTGATTGGTCATCGACTCAGGAAATCCGCCAGGGAGTTCTGTGATCCCTTCAAATGAACAGCCGAAAGTGACAGCAGATTCCGCTCTGCCCAGGCCAGAATACCACCTGCAAACTTTTGAAGAGAAGGGCTCCATGTACCTCCCTGCTTGTTTATGTAGGCCACTGTCGCTATGTTGTCCGACCGAATCTGCAGGTGATGGTTCTCTAATCTTGCCCCAAAGGCCTCCAATGCCTTCTGAACTGCAATCAGCTCCCTCTGATTTGAAGACCTCAAAGAGCCCGCTCGAGACCACTCTCCCCGAGCTGTCATCCCCTCTAGATGGGCTCCCCAACCATAACTGCTGGCATCTGTTGTCACAATGAGCGGAGCTAGCTGACCCCACTCTAGACCGCTGGTCAAATTTGCTTCCCTTCGCCACCAACAAAGAGACCTCTTGACTTTGGATGGGAGCTGGACCACCTGCTCCAAGTAGAGCTGTCCCCGTCCCATACTCTCAACAGGAAAGCTTGAAGTGGTCTTTGGCCTTGCCCATGGAACCGCCGGAAAACAAGATGTCATCAGACTTACCGCTCTTGAGACCTCTTACCGACACCGACAGATTGCCCTGCAACCTTGTCAGCGTCTGGTCCATCTTTATGACCTTCTCCCGAGGAAGAAAAATCCTCCGCTCTACAGACTAAATCTCGTACCCCAGGTAAACTACCCTCTGGGAGGGTGTAAACGTCGGCTTCTCTCTGTTGCTGAGCCAACCCAGACCCTGAAGGAGATTCTGAGCCACCCGCAGATCTTCGGCCACCTATTGATAAGATCTGGCCACAAAAAGAAGATCGTCCAAATAAGGAACTATCGTGATAGACCTCATTCTCAGGGGAACAAAGGATGGAATAAAATCCCCCCCCTTTCCCCTGTTCTTATGCCCTGTCCAATGCTTCTCGGGCTCTCTCTACTTTGTGGCATCTGGGATTTTAGAGCGAAAATTTTGGTAAAAATTCTTGGTGCCGACGTTAGCCCGAAGGTCAAGGCCCGACACTGCCAGTGGAAGACCTGCGACCCCATTCTTATCGCTATCCTTAGGTATCTCTGGCTTGTTTGATGAATGGGAACATAAAAATCTACGTCCCTTAAATCTAGTGTGACCATGAATCAACCCTGAAAAAGGATATTCTTTACAAAATAGATTGATTCCATCCTGAAATGCTTGTATCTCAGGGCCTGATTCAGAGGCTGCAGATTCAAAATCAACTGGAACCTGCCCGAGGGTTTTCTCACGACAAAAACTTGTGAATAACACCCCGAACCCAGTTCGCGCTGAGGAACCTGAACCACTAGATCCCCAATGAGACCACATAGAGCCTGTGCCTTCACCCAGTCCTTGGGAAGGTTGGTGACTAAAAAACTGCTTGGAGGACAGGAATCAAACTCCAGCATGTAACCCCTCTGAATCAGACTCAAAATGTAGGGGTTCGGGGAGATAGATGCCCACTGAGGGAGAAAGGACTGCAACCTTCCCCCCACTGGGACGCTTAAGTCATTGTGACTTGGAGGGACCTTGAGGAGGATTGAATAAAATCCCCCCTTTTCCCCTGTTCTTATGCCCTGTCCAATGCTTCTTGGGCTGACTCTCTCTACTTTGTGGCATCTGGGATTTAGGGCGAAAATTTTTCCTAGGAAAAATCTTCTTTTTACCTTCCGGAAAGGCTCTCTTTTTAACGGCCGTATGCTCAAGAGCCTCCTCAAAACCAGGGCCAAAAAGATTATCACCTTAAAATGGCAAGGCGCAAAGGCGTAACTTAGACGCCGAGTCTCCTGCCCAGGTTTTCAACCATAAGGCCGCCTGGCTGAATTAACCAAGGCTAAAGATCTTGCAGCCAATTTGACCGATTCCGCCGAGGCATCTGCCAAAAACCCAGCCGCTTTAAAAAGTAAAGGCAGAGATTTTAAAATCTGCTGCCTTGAAGTTCCCGCCGCCAAATGGTTTTGTAACTGGGTAAGCCAGCACTCTAAATTTCTGGCCACATAGGTAGCGGAAAGGGCTGGTTTAAGGCTAACAGAAGAAGACTCCCAGGCTCTCCGTAGCAAAACCTCCCCTCTTTTGTCCATGGGGTCCTTTAAAGGGCCCCATGTCCTCGAAAGCCAGATCCATTCTCTTGGAAATCCTAGATAAGGGGGCGTCCAATCTTGGAACTTTGTTCCAAGGCTGCGATGGATCCTCATCAAATGGAAACCTTCTTTTCAAAGCCCCAGAAAAGAAGGGTTTCTTTTCCGGATTTTCCCATTCCTGCTTGATGGTATCAATTAAAGAACTATTCACTGGGAAAACCCTGGTCTTTTTAGCATGAAGCCCCTGGTACATGAGGTCATGCTTAGACAAGGCCACTTCCTCCCCCTCAATCTCCAAAGTTTCATAAATAGCCTTTAAGAGGTCCTCCACATCTTCTAAGGCCAACTTATATCTAGAGCTTGTAGAAGCAGGGCTCTCCTCATTCTCGGAACCGGAACCCACCTGAGAAGAGGCGAGGGACCAAGGGTCCTCCTTCTCCCCCTCCTCCGGGGCTTCCTGCCTAGCTGCCCCTACAGCCATGGCCGACTGCGCCCCAAGCCCTAGTGGAGTCTGCATTCTATCAAACATTGACCTAAACGACTGAAAAGTCGCCATCATGTCCTCCTTTATGGAGGACAACACCTTGTGGCATGCCGTGAAGGACTCATCCTTAACTAAACTATCAATGCAGCTGTGGCACAGGGGTTTCTCATACGCAGACCCCAACTTAGCCGCGCACACTGCGCATTTTCTCTTTGGGGCCTGTACCGGGGTCCTGTCCTGGGTCTTAACCTAAAGAAAAAAATATAACAATACAGACCCTCAGCTTTCAAAAACCCCGCTATACACCCAGTGTCAGGGGGAACCTGCAGTGTGCCCCACCATCACCTGCCCACAGGGACTGGGGGAACCATCAACCAACCTCCCAGGAGTCAGCTAAAGGGGACCCTCCCCAAGCCTACCTGAGAGGAGCCGGTGCTGGAACCAGGATCTGCCTGCGATGGGCCAGCTTCCATTCTGTTCCTTTGGTCACAGCTCCGCTGTTCTTCACGCTCCACCGACTTCCCAAGTGGAAGCCTGCGCCTTTTCTTCTGCCTGTGGAGACTGGAACCAGCGTCTCCGGCGCCCGACGATGACATCACTGTGCCGACTTCCGGCCCATGGAACGCAGGGCCCCGCCCTTTCCGGAAGTCCCGCCCATTCCCTTCCACCCAGCGTTCTGTACCGAACGCCTGGGGGAGAGAAACATGCAGCCTCAGAGGGAGCGGATGCCCCAACTCACCGCCGGACACTCCCGCTCCCCTGCAGTGACGCCGTCATCGCCGGTCCCCCGCCTGGGTATGAAGGCTTCCAAGCGCCACCAGCCCCACTCACCATGGAAGGCGCGCAGGGAGGGGAGGTAAGTGATCTTCTGGGCCCACACTCTTCCAGGACTGTCCCCAAAGAGAGCAAGGATCACCTAAGGTTCCTAAATGTGTTCCTTCCGGATCAGGAAACACTAATAACTGGGATGGAGGCATGGAGATCCACCTTTTAAAGGCGTAGGGGATGGCGTGTTTCCTGACCCAGAGGGAGGAGCTCTACGTCTCAAGGGGGCTGTCCTGGAAGACGCAAGGAGAAAATTATGTACTCACAGTGATATCTCAGGGATCAAAATACAAAAAAGTCTCACAGACCATGACACTCTTTGCTGACTTCATTATGCAAATCATAATGCAAGTCTCTATACTATAAAATAAATGAAAATAAATCTAATTTATTGGGGATAAAAATCTTGAAACAACTAAAATCTACACTAACGACCTCACTCCCTTTCCCATGGTCACAAGGTACTTGGCAGTACTTGGGTACAACCCTCACATCTCCATTTTCTATCTTGTACCAAGCGAATTAGCAACCTCTCATTAAAAGTGTTGGACAAGATTTGGCCAAACTAAAGAAATACTACCTGTCTTGGGTAGGAAGATTGGCAATATATAACATGTTAATTTTACCCAAAGTATTATATTATTTCAGAACAATACCAATTAATCTCCCAAACCCCTTTTTTCAAGCAATGCAGAAGTAACTTTCACTCTTTCTATGACAAGATAAAAGGCCCAGATGCCCTCACAATATTTGTTAATAAAACAGAGATGTGGGCATGCCAGGAATTAAAGGATTGCTATGTTGCAAGCTTATAAGACCAGATAAGACATTGGTTCACGCCCCAAAGTACTAAACATTGGCGTCAGATAGAACAAGCGTATGTACCCCAGGGACAACTTGCGTCACGAATGTTAGCACTAGAGAGGGCACACCAAGCTTACACGCACACATACATACGTTTACCTACAAGCAACCCTTCTAGCATGGAGACATTTCAGAGAAAAAGAATATGATTCCTCAAAGTCAATAGAGATACCACAATCCTTGGAGACCTTACAGTTTACATGTTCCGATGCTACAGTCTCATGACCAGCTTCTGTCAAAGGGGCATGTTGGAAAAAAACAGCATACAATCCGCATCTGTTCAGTGCTGATCACTGTGTTCTAGTGTGGGGTAGTCCCCCTGTCAGAACAAAATAGCACAGCACATAGCTTGTGTTAGAACAGCAATCTGTCAGTTTTCAGCTGGACTGAACATAAAAAAAAATTAATCTAGGACCTGGATCTAGGATTCGTTTTCTGTATTCTTAAAAAAAAAAAAAAAAAAAAACCCTGGTTGACCCTGATGTTCTCTATTTCCCCTCTCTGTGCATGTCACCACTGCAGTAAGAGATTTTTCAGAGCAGCATTCGCAATCAGTGCACATGCTCGGTTTTCAGTGTATTTCTTATCTGAGCATTTCCTCCCTGTCAGCATCCAGCATGGGGAAATTTTCTAAAAAAACTACTTTAATAAGGTGCTTTTAGAAATGTCTGGAGCTTTTAAAAACTAAAAGTGGCTTTATGGTGACGTAAACTTTAAATATTTTTAACATTGAGCTGTTTATCTCCTACTTGCGTCCCTCTCTGTCTCCAGCACTGCACCTGGAGACTAGCAGGGAGGGGAGAGACCTTGCAGTGTAATGTGTACAGAGTGGGTGCTGAAATTGGTCAGCAGTGGTATATGAAGTGGACTCCAAGGAATCCCTGAGGTAGCAGAACAGTGAGGGGGGTCTTAGCAGCAGAGGGTACAGGGCACTGAGCTCGCACAGTGACAGGAGGACAGCTGTGAACTGAGCCCGCACAGCAATAGGCGAAGGATGAAGGCTGGGCACTGAGCCTGCACAGTGATAGGTAGAGAAGGGCGGCTGGACACTAAGCCCGTACAGTGATAGGTATAGAAGAATGGCTGTCCCCCTACCTATAGCAATAGGCTCTCTGGTTACTTGACAGCCAAGCTTATTGTCACTCCCTTGGCTGCTGCCTGGGCAATGAAAAAAGAGAGCGCGCAGCAGAGAAGGAAAATGCTGTGCACAGCAGTCATTGCGGCCACCTGGTACACACATTATAAACGCTGCTCTGTTCGTGAACTACATCCACACAGAATGGCACACTACAGCCCAGCCTACCTCCATCCCCCAGCAGTCTACACAGGATATGCACAGCAACCAGTCACTTCTGGGAACCCCACACAGCTAGGCAAGACCCTCGCTGCACGACAGATTGTTGGCTTCCACTGGCTGAGTGGAGGGTTCTACCCCCAATCACAGCTGTCAGCATGCAGAGCCCACTAGTGGTGTTTGGTGAGGTGGAGGATTGGGACAAGTGGATCCCAAATGCTCAGTCCACTCTTGGACAGCCCGTTAACCACTAGGGGACCGCCCACAGTACATATACTGCGGCAAAGCGGCCTCTGTAGGCAGGATCACGTGATCCTTGTTTACATGCTAGGGGGCAAGCGTGACCGCCCTGCCCACGGGTGTCAATCACCGGGTCCCGGCCGGTCATTACCCGCCGGGTCCCGGCGATTGCCAGCAAACACTGACAAAGAGCACAGCTACATTGTTTTCAATGCAGCTCTGCTCCGTCAGTTTCCAGCTCACTGTTCTGGAGAGCAGAGTTTAGCTTTCCGGGACAGCGTGCAGCAGTGAAGAACACCCCCCCCCGCCCACTAGTGAAACACTCCCCTCACACAGTTAACCCTTTGATTGCCTAAAAATGTTAACCCCTTCCTCCCCAGTGCTATTAGTTCAGTGTCAGTGTTTTTTTTTTGCACTGATCACTGTATTCGTGTCACTGGGGATGTCAGTGACCCCAAGTCAGCCCCCCCCCCCAGTATCAGAATGTCCGCAGCAGTCCCGCCACAAGTCGCTGATCGCTGTTATTAGTATACAAAAAAAAATCCAGTATCTATACCACCATTTGTAAACGCTATAACTTTCACGTAAACCAATTAATTTACATGTATTGGGATTTTTTTTTTTTTTTTAAGCAAAGACATGTCACGGAATACATTTTGGCATAAATTTGAGACAATTTGATTTTTAATTTTTTTTACTGGACGTGTTTTATAGCAAAAAGTCCAAAATATTGTAATTTTTTTCAAAATTGTCGGGGTTTTTTTTATAGCGCAAAAAATAAAAAAAAAAACGAACAGGCGATCAAATACACTGTTCAACAGGTAAAAAGTTTTGGGCATAAAATTAGCTAATCTTACATAATTTTGGGGTGCTGAAAACGAAAATGACCCTAAAAAATGTTGATTGGCTCTAGTTTCCATGATATATTCACCCATCTAATGACATAAGCCATTCAAAATTATGATGCAACTTCAGCTGCATATTGCGCAATTGATACTGGTGACCAATAGAAAATTGCATGTATACTGAGATGATGCAATATTAGCCTTTAATTGCATCACTTCACTGCATAAAAGCTGCAGTATCTGTAGCTGATTGTAGTTCGACAGCGTCTTTACATTTCGTTTTATGCTTATATAGGCTACTCAGTAATGCCTCGAACTTGTGTGAATAAAGCAGATAATTTCTGCTTTATCTGCGGTGAAATAACTTTTATCTCACAAAAAAGGAGAATAACAGGAATGATTAAGAAAGCCTACAACTTGTATTTTGGCTGCAAGATAGGAGACCAGGACAAGAGCTGGGCACCACATATATGCTGCAATTCTTGTGGGACGGCACTGGAGCAATGGTTGAATGGAAAAAAGGCATCTATGCCTTTCGCTGTGCCAATGATTTGGAGAGAGCCAACAGATCATGTTAGTAATTGTTACTTTTGTATGGTGCCTCCAATTGTAAAAGGGCTAAATAAGAAGAAAAAGTTATCTGTGCACTATCCAAATATTCCATCGGCAATACGTCCAGTTCCTCATGGAGAGGGGCTACCAATTCCTAAAGCACCAGAATCCTTCGTGGTTGAGTCAAGTGAGGAAGAACCTGAAGCGTGTAGTCACGTGCAGTTGTAAGAGATAGCCCTTTCCTCGAATACAAGAGAAAAGCCAAGAGAAGCAAAACCGACACAAACTGAAGACAAAACTAGTGAGAATCCTAAGTATTAAAATGATTCAACTTAGCTTATGGCTATAATTTTTCTTGGTAATCCTATGCAATATATTATGCCATTTAGGCTTTGTTATGTAGTCAATATCACTTGCTTTATATTTGTGGAAAGACATCTATCTATATAATTATTGTGCATTATGTAGTCATTACGCCTATAGTAGAAAACTTTCCGTTTACAGAAAAACTAGAGCCAATTGACAAATTTCATTGTTATATTTGAACCCAGAATGTGAAATTCATTAAGAAATGGATCCTTTTGTTTCCAAAACTGGCAAAAAATAAAAATTTGTTGAACAGTGATATCACCGAAAGAAAGCCCAATTCATGGGGGGAAAAAAAGGATGTAAATTTCACGTTTGTGCCACGTTGCATGGCCATGCAATTGTCAGTTAAAAGCGCCATAACACAAACCATTTATATAACCACTTCCTGACTGCCCTATACCAGAAATACTGCTACACGGCGGCACAGGTGTGCAAAATCGCACACATATATATATCCGTGTTTCGCGCTCCCGTGGTTTTCATGTCCCTCCCAGATAACGGATCAATATGTTTGAACAGATCAGCACTATACCAGCGTTCACATTAGTATAGCGTCCCCCAAAATGCAGCGTTAGCGGGATCAGCCCCAGCACCTGCGTTTAGCCCCTACGCTTACCCCCCCCTTCTCCCCAGCAAATGCAGTGTCAGTAGGTCACTGTCACATGATACATTGCACACAAAACCGCAGTGTTTGCAGAATCAGGCCTGATCTCTGTTAGCACTTGCCAGTAAATTTTGATGACTCTCATATGCAGCAGAGTGCCAGTAGTAGTGCCACGCTACCTTTTGGTGCACGGTCAAGTAATAGTGGCTTAGTACTTCCTGGTCTTTCACATACCTCTTAGTTTGTAAGCTCCAAGGGGCAAGGCCCTCCTAACCCTCTTGTATTGAACTGCATTGTTGCTGTATTGTCTCGTTATATTGTACAGCGCTGAGCAAACTGTTGACGCTACATAAATCCTGTATAATAATAGTAATCATAATACCAGCACTGCAGTATCACTTGGTGATGTGGCAAGTCCCATAAGTGCAGTACAAGCTGGTGCGGTGGCGAGCACAAGTATTGTCCCGCAACCACCAAGAATACAAGCTCGTAGAGCCCCTAGTATCCTTCTGGATGTGCATGCAAATCCCGATTGGCAGCCCGCAAATTTTGCAGCACCCGTACTTCCCCCATTCACTGCCAAACCCGAAATTCAGGTGGAAACAGCAAATTTAACTACTCCCCTTGATTTTTTGGAGCTGTTTTTCACGGAAGATCTGTATGCATTGATTGTGGATCAAAGCAATTTATATGCACAACAGTTTATTGCCACCACCCCAAATTCAAACCTTGCCAGACCATTCACATGGAAACCCATTAAGGTTTCCGAATTTAAATTTTTTTTGGACCTAACCCTCAACATGGGCATTACTAAAAAAAATGAATTGCGGTTGTATTGGTCCACAGACCCGATTCATCATATGCCCGTGTTCTCTGCTGCCATGGCCAGACATAGATGTGAGAGTATAATGTGTTTTATGCATTTCAACGACAATACACTCTGTCATCCTTGGGGTGACCCTGAATTTGACCGGCTCCACAAAATTCAGCCCCTCACAAATCACCTTAACCAAAAAAGTTATATAATTGTAACAAATGTGTCAATTCCTGTGTGGTTAGCAAGTTTTCTTTGACCTCAAAAAGTCGGCCGCTCCCATGCTGTCTCCGAGAAAATGGCGGAGACAGTATATATAAAGCAGTATGAGTGCAGTGACTGTCCAATCACAACCCCCTGATGAAGTCACGTGACCTATGGCGTAACGCATAGGGGTGGGGCTACGACGTCACTCGGCACCAGAGAGAGCAGACGGCAAGTACTTATGTTGACGGCTGACACAGGCTTAACGAACAAACTTACTTAAAGCGGTTATTTGTTTTATTACATGTGAGTGCATTGATTGAGAGTGTTGGAATAAAGGAAAGTCTTTTTAAAGGATAAAGCACTAAGTCTTAATTTTTTCCTTTGGCACTGAGGAACGTTGGCGTATATAACTACGTTGCACTCAGCCAGAAAGATACACCAGCAATATCCTACAGCTCACACAGGTTAAAGATCCCCTTTCAACAGCAAATAATCATAGTATTAAAAATTATAAAAAATGTGTAAAAATCTAATAAAACCCTTTATTACTATATATCATGTTTATATAGAAAATAATTACAAACAAATCATTTAAAATTGAATCCCATTATTCATATTCAATCCCTTACAGTTCCATTAATTGATTAAATACTTTAACCTAATCTTAAACATAGCTCTGAATTATAAATCACTAAAAAAACATGAAAGATCAAAATCCTTATTCAATCCTCCTGGTGCTAAACTCCCTAATGCATATATCCAAAATGATTCTTTTTTACTGATTTCCCTGATTAAATTGTCACCCCTCCAATTTGGGGTATGTTTAACTATACCCCAAAATTCAACATTGTCTACTTCTCGGTTATGGTATTTTCGAAAATGTAGAGATAAGTGATGGTACTTTAAACCAATACTAATATTAAGTATATGCTCTTTAATGCGTTCTTTTAAACTTCTTTTCGTGCGACATATATACACATATATATATATATATATATATATATATATATATATATATATATATATATATATATATATCTGGCTGCATGAACATTTCAGAGCATAGACTACACTTTTGGTATCGCAGGATATAAATTGATCAATTTTATAGTGTTTTCCATTCTTTGGATTAACAAATTCTTGTCTACATTTCGGGTTTTTAAACGTTCTACAGCTGTAACAACGACCGCATTTGTAAAACCTTGAAAAAACTAAGAGTACTTATTGATGTTTTCTGGGGTTCTAATACATTTTTTACAACTCGATCTCTAATATTTGATGCTTTTTTATATATAAATCTGGATTTCCATTTAATAATAGTTCTTAAATCCTTGTCCAATTTGAGTATACCCCAATGTTTAGTTATAATTTTTTGGACATCCTTATACTGTTATATGGTAATACTATAGAGATCTCATATTCTTCTAAATTTCTCTGATTCTTATTTTCTAATAAACTGTTTCTATCCACCAAAATCTATTTCTCTACTTTCTTTTTCTATCAATTCTTTTTTATATCCTTTATCTATAAACCTCTGAGTTAACACATTACTTTGTTCTCTATAATCCTCAATATTAGTGCAGTTTCTTCTTAAACAAAGAAACTGACCCCTAGGTATGTTTTTGATCCACGGTTTGTGATGGCAACTATTAAATCGGGATATATGAATTTCTGTCTGTTTTCTTAAAATGGTTTTTAGTAATATGCGTACCTGTATTAATTATCCTTATATCCAAAAAATGTATCTCACTACTACTAATATTCCAACTCAATGTGATATTATTTATATTCAAATTTGGATAATTAATGATGTTTCATTTCCATTCCAAAACATTATAATATCGTCAATAAATCTACTATATACAGTGCGGCAAAAAAGTATTTAGTCAGCCACCAATTGTGCAAGTTTTCCCACTTAAAAAGATGAGAGAGGCCTGTAATTGGCATCATAGGTAGACCTCAGCTATGAGAGACAAAATGAGAAAAAAAATCCAGACAATCACATTGGCTGATTTGAAAAGAATTTATTTGCAAATTATGGTGGAAAATAAGTATTTGTTCAATATCAAAAGTGAATCTCAATACTTTGTTATATATCCTTTGTTGGCAATGACAGAGGTCAAACATTTCCTGTAAGTCTTCACAAGGTTGGCACACACTGTTGCTGGTATGTTGGCCCATTCCTCCATGCAGATCTCCTCTAGAGCAGTGATGTTTTGGGGCTGTCGCTGGGCAAGATGGACTTTCAACTCCCTCCAAAGGTTTTCTATGGGGTTGAGATCTGGAGACTGGCTAGGCCACTCCAGGACCTTGAAATGCTTCTTACGAAGCCACTCCTTCGTTGCCCGGGCAGTATGCTTGGGATCATTGTCATGTTGGAAGACCCAGCCACGTTTCATCTTCAATGCCCTTGCTGACGGAAGGTGGTTTGCATTCAAAATCTCACAATACATGGCCCCATTCATTCTGTCCTGTACATGGATCAGTCGTCCTGGTCCCTTTGCGGAGAAACAGCCCCAAAGCATGATGTTGCCACCCCCATGCTTCACAGTAGGTATGGTGTTTTTTGGATGCAACTCAGCATTCTCTCTCCTCCAAACACGACGAGTTGTGTTTCTACCAAACAGTTCTATTTTGGTTTCATCTGACCATATGACATTCTCCCAATCCTCTTCTGGATCATCCAAATGCTCTCTAGCAAACTTCAGATGGGCCCGGACATGTACTGGCTTAAGAAGGGGGGCACGTCTGCAGGGGAATCTGAGTATCTGGCGACGTAGTGTGTTACTGATGGTAAACATAAAACAAGATATGTATCTATTTATACATATACGTGCCGCGCTCCAAATAAAACTAAATAACACATATACAAGTGATAGTTCAAATAATACCGTGAACAACAAAACTGTGCTTCAAAACAGGTGCAACATATAGTGCATATGTGAAAGAATATTTGATATTCTGCCGATTGTGTGAACAGTCCTCTTTATACTTCTATAGTATTTCAGTGACAAGTGAGATATATAATGCCACACTTCCCGTGCTCTGTGGATAGGTGTGCGCTCACCTCCTTGTTAGCCAGACAAGCTGGCTAAACACACTTTTTTGTCCTCACTGGACAAGGTAGGGATCTTTACTTTATATGCGTGCCTCCATCCAATTCTGGGTTGCCTTATTTCTGCCACCAGGGGTCTCCCTCCTTCCACACTTAAATCTCAATGGATTTCTTATAGGGGTGGTAAAGATGATTTTTCCTCCTCTCAATTGCACCATGTAAAACAAGAAACCACAAATGGTGCCTTATCTCCTTGTTAGCCAGACAAGCTGGCTAAACACACTTTTTTGTCCTCACTGGACAAGGTAGGGATCTTTACTTTATATGCGTGCCTCCATCCAATTCTGGGTTGCCTTATTTCTGCCACCAGGGGTCTCCCTCCTTCCACACTTAAATCTCAATGGATTTCTTATAGGGGTGGTAAAGATGATTTTTCCTCCTCTCAATTGCACCATGTAAAACAAGAAACCACAAATGGTGCCTTATCTTTTGTGAGGCCAGAGCCTATTTATTGTAGGAAAACGCCACTCACATAGCTTCCATCAATGCAGTTTCCAGCTGACATGTATTCAGATCCTGTTTGCTAGCGCCGCTCGTCCACCGCGGCGTCGTGACGTCAGAGCCCCTCCCCTACGCGTTACGCCACAGGGTCACGTGGCTTCATCAGGGGGAATATGATTGGACGTCACTGCGCTCTGCTGTCTATATATAGAGACAGTCGGCGCCATTTTCTTGTGGACCGCATGGGCGCGGCCATTTTCCTATGGTCTGTGTAAAGCGATCTACTTCTGATATGTATATCACATATCATCAGCTCCTAGCATAGTAATAGATGTGTATTTACCTTTTCTGACTATATTATCACGATTTGCAAGCCTCCAGGATCATGAGACACATACAGCTTTACATATGATGTAAATCCAATAAAAACGAGTTGTATGCATAATAATGTAACAATCTAACTATATTATTTTATTTTTACTCATAATAAAACATATTCATATTATCACCACCAAATAAAATATATATGTGTATGTACCCAGGAATTAACATACACACATATAAATGTGTACAAACAATACATATTTAATTAAAATATACAAAAATACAGTATGAATATTGTAAAATGAAAAATAAAAATAAATATAAAAATAAAAATAAATATAAAAATAAAAATAAAAGATTAAAATACAAAAGAAATTAAAAACCACTGACCCAATAATCATATGAGGCCCTCATGTCCGCCTAGTACCACTTAATACGCCGTTCTTTATCCTATATTTAATTATATCTCTATTAGTTTTTATTCCTCATTATTAATATCATATCTATTCAACACCTACTATAATCCATTCCTCTAAATCATAATATAAGCTGTTTCCTAGTAATTGACTTTTCTATGTGGTTATAGGGTTATGAGTGTATGCTGCCTACATCTCATAATTATCAGTACTCACCATACAATCCCTTAAAATATAAGTTATCATTGCTATGAACCCTATTATAGATGGTAACAAATTTATTAAAACACTATTTAAAAGTTACTAATAAAACAAGTTAGATCAAATTCCTTGTTCAAACCATACGGTGCTAGACATTTCATTTCATAAATCCATTTTGATTCTTTTTTACTTATCTCTCGTACCAAATTATCTCCTCTCCAGTGTCTATTATGTTTCTCTATACCCCAAAATTGTAATTTGGATGCATCTTGATTGTGATATTGTCGAAAGTGGTATGACACATGATGGTATTTATATCCTCTGTTAATGTTGTATACATGCTCCTTAATGCGTTCTTTTAGTGCTCTTTTTGTTCTGCCAATATATAAAAGATTGCATGGACACTTCAAGGCATACACCACTCCCTTCGTTTCACAGGTCATAAACTGTTTGATTTTATATTCCTTATCATTGTGTGTATTAGTAAATGTAAATCTCCGTCTAGGATTGTTTACGACTCTCTTGCATCCATAGCACCTCCCACACGCATAGAACCCTTCACCTTGAAGAAAAGTGAAGTTGGAGTTTTTCAATGGTTCCAATACATTTTTTACCAACGTATCTCTTAGATTGGGTGCCTTTTTGTATATAAATTTAGGTTTTTGGGGGATAATATGTTTAAGATGTTTATCTAATTTTAATATTTCCCAATGTTTGGAGATAATTCTCTGTACCGCTTTGTACTGTTTGTGATAATCTAATACTATGGGCATATTATATTCTTCCTCATCTCTCTTTGGTTTATCCATTAATAAAGTATCTCTGTTCATTTGTCCCACTTCATATCTTTCTTTTTCTATTATGACTGGGTCATATCCCTTCGCTAAAAATCTATTTTTCAAAACTTCACTTTGTGCTTCATAGTCCTCTTTTCTACAGCAATTCCTTTTCACCCTTATAAATTGGCCCTTCGGGATATTCTTAATCCACGGTTGGTAATGACAGCTCGTGGTTGGAATGTATGCATTCCGATCCGTGTTTTTAAAATAATTTTTTGTATATAATGAATGTCCTTCTTTCTTAATTGTAATATCCAAAAAATTGATTGCATCATCATTAATAGTCCAGCTAAGATTGATGTTGTCTCTATACTCATTCAATTCTTTATAGAATAGTTCTAAATGATCTTTATTACCATCCCATATAAGGATGATATCATCAATAAATCTGTGGTATAGTCTAATTTCCTTCCTAGGATGCTGGTAAACAATCTCCTCCTCCCATTTAGACATGTACAAATTCGCCACACTCTCACCTGTCACTGAAATACTATAGAAGTATAAAGAGGACTGTTCACACAATCGGCAGAATATCAAATATTCTTTCACATATGCACTATATGTTGCACCTGTTTTGAAGCACAGTTTTGTTGTTCACGGTATTATTTGAACTATCACTTGTATATGTGTTATTTAGTTTTATTTGGAGCGCGGCATGTATATGTATAAATAGATACATATCTTGTTTTATGTTTAAGGTTTAACACAGATAATGAGCAGTGTGTAAAGTGCTGATGCACCAGTAGCTATATATGGTCCCAGTTTATTATTCATCACGTTAAGGGGAGTATCTCATTTTGGCTCACGAGTATCATTTACCACATTTTGTTTATTTTCTCACGCTCATACACTTGTTAGAGACAATATGGAGATATTCTCGTATTTAGAAAATAGGGATATAAACATAGAAGATATCTTTAAAGGAGAAGAAAACACAGATATTAACATCAATGTAATGTTCAGGAAAATTGGACACATTATGGAAAAGAAAATTAATGTATGGTGGGATTTAATTACCATGCAGAAATATATTAAAGAGAAAATGATACCTAGGAAATTGCGGTGGGATTTGCCTATAGCGGATGGATTAGTAGGGGAGGAGGACACCCAAGAGTGGTTTAACTTTTTCAATGAAAAGGGTATGGAAACCCTACAGTTCCTCATCAAGAGAAAACAGAAAAAAATGAGGATGATAGAGTCTAACCTGCAGGAGAATAAAGTAAAAATAGAGACATATAAAGGACATCCAGAGTTCGCCAAGTATATGGATGAACTCAATAAATATGTCCAAAAGAAAGATTTGGAGAATAAGAATAAAAAAAAGAAAAAATACCAAAAAGTGATTCAGGATTATCAAATGAAAAAAGTGTTTAAATGGCAAACCAAACTCACACAAGGAGAAATCAGATCCACAGAATCCACACCAGTAAAAATGGGGGAAACATCGCCAAACAACAAAAAAACATTGGAGTTCAAAACACCCCCTAATACTAGGAATAAAGGAGAACAGAAAGTACCTACACATCATCACCCAGACCAAAATACACAAGGGTATAGGAAGCCCAATAATAAAAATTGGAAACCCAATTACAGAGGTCCGCCCCAACAACCTTACTGGGGAGGCAGGCCTTATTATAATAAAAACCAAGGAGGTTACCCACCGAGAGGTCCACAGAATTACTATCCACAGCCCAATTTTTATGCACAATATCCACCTAGACCTCAAAGACCTCAATTTTACAATAAACCCATGGATGACAGATATGAGGTACCCCAATACAATAGATTCTCACCATTAGCATCACAAACCCCAGAGACCTATATATGACCCTTTTTTAGGATGGAATCAGTATCCCCAAGTAGAAAGAGGGGAAACAAAGGGAAAACCAAAAAGAGGGGGTGCAGAGGAGGAAGAAGGCAACAACAAAAAAAGGAGAGATTAAAAGGGGAGGGGATCTTTAATATCAGTGGAATCCCTCTCAAAAAAGAAGAGATCTATGCGCTAGATAAAGGACTCAAGTTTGCACCAACTAGAGGTTTGAATAAATTTGATACCTACGTAAATTTACAAAAATTAATTAGAAATTTAAACCTAAAAAAATATTTTGCACAGTACCCAACTAATGTGATTGATCCCAATAAATCCACATACATATATCATACCAATTTGAAGAATAAATCTACTTTCAATCCAACAAACATAGATGGTAAATATATTAATGTTTTTAAGAATTTAGTCGGTAATGATTTAGAAAAATTGAGAATTAAAAAGTACAAAGAAGATACATACTTACAGAAAGGTATAAAAAGTCTGAAGAAAAGAACAAATATAGTGATCAGGCCAGCGGATAAGGGGGGAGGCATAGTGGTGATGTCAAAAGAACAATATGAAGATACTATGGAAGAAATGATGGGAGATACCAACACATATCAGAAATTAATTAGAAACCCCACTAAAGAATACAAAAAAGAGTTGATTAAATTAGTAAAGTATGGGACTAAAAAAGGTGTATTAAATAGCAAAGAAGAGAAGTATCTAATACCCACTGTATGTAAATTACCGATCATATATTCAGTACCCAAAATTCATAAGGACAGCACCAAACCACCAGGCCGGCCAATTATTAATGGCATAGATTCCATGACATCAAGACTAGGAGAGTATATTGACAGCTTTCTACAACCATTAGTAGAGAATACACCAGCATATTTGAAAGACACGAAGCATGTCATACAGCTGATACAGGAAGTACAGGCACACAGCAATACTACGATGAGTACAGCTGATATTTCCTCATTATATACAAATATTGATCATGGAGGAGCAATAGAAGCAGTTAAGTGGGCTCTCAATAAATATTCGAGCATTCCTAATAAACATAAAAAATTCATCATTAAAAGTCTGAAATTTTGTCTACTCCACAACTATTTTTGGTACAAGAATGATTATTATTTACAAACTAGGGGAGTAGCGATGGGCGCTAAATTCGCCCCGAGTGTGATGAGATACTCCCCTTAAAATGAGATACTCCCCTTAACGTGATGAATAATAAACTGGGACCATATATAGCTACTGGTGCATCAGCACTTTACACACTGCTCATTATCTGTGTTAAACCTTAAACATAAAACAAGATATGTATCTATTTATACATATACGTGCCGCGCTCCAAATAAAACTAAATAACACATATACAAGTGATAGTTCAAATAATACCGTGAACAACAAAACTGTGCTTCAAAACAGGTGCAACATATAGTGCATATGTGAAAGAATATTTGATATTCTGCCGATTGTGTGAACAGTCCTCTTTATACTTCTATAGTATTTCAGTGACAGGTGAGAGTGTGGCGAATTTGTACATGTCTAAATGGGAGGAGGAGATTGTTTACCAGCATCCTAGGAAGGAAATTAGACTATACCACAGATTTATTGATGATATCATCCTTATATGGGATGGTAATAAAGATCATTTAGAACTATTCTATAAAGAATTGAATGAGTATAGAGACAACATCAATCTTAGCTGGACTATTAATGATGATGCAATCAATTTTTTGGATATTACAATTAAGAAAGAAGGACATTCATTATATACAAAAAATTATTTTAAAAACACGGATCGGAATGCATACATTCCAACCACGAGCTGTCATTACCAACCGTGGATTAAGAATATCCCGAAGGGCCAATTTATAAGGGTGAAAAGGAATTGCTGTAGAAAAGAGGACTATGAAGCACAAAGTGAAGTTTTGAAAAATAGATTTTTAGCGAAGGGATATGACCCAGTCATAATAGAAAAAGAAAGATATGAAGTGGGACAAATGAACAGAGATACTTTATTAATGGATAAACCAAAGAGAGATGAGGAAGAATATAATATGCCCATAGTATTAGATTATCACAAACAGTACAAAGCGGTACAGAGAATTATCTCCAAACATTGGGAAATATTAAAATTAGATAAACATCTTAAACATATTATCCCCCAAAAACCTAAATTTATATACAAAAAGGCACCCAATCTAAGAGATACGTTGGTAAAAAATGTATTGGAACCATTGAAAAACTCCAACTTCACTTTTCTTCAAGGTGAAGGGTTCTATGCGTGTGGGAGGTGCTATGGATGCAAGAGAGTCGTAAACAATCCTAGACGGAGATTTACATTTACTAATACACACAATGATAAGGAATATAAAATCAAACAGTTTATGACCTGTGAAACGAAGGGAGTGGTGTATGCCTTGAAGTGTCCATGCAATCTTTTATATATTGGCAGAACAAAAAGAGCACTAAAAGAACGCATTAAGGAGCATGTATACAACATTAACAGAGGATATAAATACCATCATGTGTCATACCACTTTCGACAATATCACAATCAAGATGCATCCAAATTACAATTTTGGGGTATAGAGAAACATAATAGACACTGGAGAGGAGATAATTTGGTACGAGAGATAAGTAAAAAAGAATCAAAATGGATTTATGAAATGAAATGTCTAGCACCGTATGGTTTGAACAAGGAATTTGATCTAACTTGTTTTATTAGTAACTTTTAAATAGTGTTTTAATAAATTTGTTACCATCTATAATAGGGTTCATAGCAATGATAACTTATATTTTAAGGGATTGTATGGTGAGTACTGATAATTATGAGATGTAGGCAGCATACACTCATAACCCTATAACCACATAGAAAAGTCAATTACTAGGAAACAGCTTATATTATGATTTAGAGGAATGGATTATAGTAGGTGTTGAATAGATATGATATTAATAATGAGGAATAAAAACTAATAGAGATATAATTAAATATAGGATAAAGAACGGGGTATTAAGTGGTACTAGGCGGACATGAGGGCCTCATATGATTATTGGGTCAGTGGTTTTTAATTTCTTTTGTATTTTAATTTTTTATTTTTATATTTATTTTTATATTTATTTTTATATTTATTTTTATTTTTCATTTTACAATATTCATACTGTATTTCTGTATATTTTAATTAAATATGTATTGTTTGTACACATTTATATGTGTGTATGTTAATTCCTGGGTACATACACATATATATTTTATTTGGTGGTGATAATATGAATATGTTTTATTATGAGTAAAAATAAAATAATATAGTTAGATTGTTACATTATTATGCATACAACTCGTTTTTATTGGATTTACATCATATGTAAAGCTGTATGTGTCTCATGATCCTGGAGGCTTGCAAATCGTGATAATATAGTCAGAAAAGGTAAATACACATCTATTACTATGCTAGGAGCTGATGATATGTGATATACATATCAGAAGTAGATCGCTTTACACAGACCATAGGAAAATGGCCGCGCCCATGCGGTCCACAAGAAAATGGCGCCGACTGTCTCTATATATAGACAGCAGAGCGCAGTGACGTCCAATCATATTCCCCCTGATGAAGCCACGTGACCCTGTGGCGTAACGCGTAGGGGAGGGGCTCTGACGTCACGACGCCGCGGTGGACGAGCGGCGCTAGCAAACAGGATCTGAATACATGTCAGCTGGAAACTGCATTGATGGAAGCTATGTGAGTGGCGTTTTCCTACAATAAATAGGCTCTGGCCTCACAAAAGATAAGGCACCATTTGTGGTTTCTTGTTTTACATGGTGCAATTGAGAGGAGGAAAAATCATCTTTACCACCCCTATAAGAAATCCATTGAGATTTAAGTGTGGAAGGAGGGAGACCCCTGGTGGCAGAAATAAGGCAACCCAGAATTGGATGGAGGCACGCATATAAAGTAAAGATCCCTACCTTGTCCAGTGAGGACAAAAAAGTGTGTTTAGCCAGCTTGTCTGGCTAACAAGGAGATAAGGCACCATTTGTGGTTTCTTGTTTTACATGGTGCAATTGAGAGGAGAAAAAATCATCTTTACCACCCCTATAAGAAATCCATTGAGATTTAAGTGTGGAAGGAGGGAGACCCCTGGTGGCAGAAATAAGGCAACCCAGAATTGGATGGAGGCACGCATATAAAGTAAAGATCCCTACCTTGTCCAGTGAGGACAAAAAAGTGTGTTTAGCCAGCTTGTCTGGCTAACAAGGAGGTGAGCGCACACCTATCCACAGAGCACGGGAAGTGTGGCATTATATATCTCACCTGTCACTGAAATACTATAGAAGTATAAAGAGGACTGTTCACACAATCGGCAGAATATCAAATATTCTTTCACATATGCACTATATGTTGCACCTGTTTTGAAGCACAGTTTTGTTGTTCACGGTATTATTTGAACTATCACTTGTATATGTGTTATTTAGTTTTATTTGGAGCGCGGCACGTATATGTATAAATAGATACATATCTTGTTTTATGTTTAAGGTTTAACACAGATAATGAGCAGTGTGTAAAGTGCTGATGCACCAGTAGCTATATATGGTCCCAGTTTATTATTCATCGCGTTAAGGGGAGTATCTCATTTTGGCTCACGAGTATCATTTACCACATTGTGTTACTGATGGTAGCCTTTGTTACGTTGGTCCCAGCTCTCTGCAGGTCATTCACTAGGACCCCTGTGTGGTCCTGGGATTTTTGCTCACCGTTCTTGTGATCATTTTGACCCTACGGGGTGAGATCTTGCGTGGAGCCCCAGATCGAGGGAGATTATCAGTGGTGTTGTATGTCTTGCCTATTGCAGATTCAGTCTTCCCAGCCTGGTGCAGGTCTACAATTTTGTTTCTGGTGCCCTTCACTCTTTGGTCATAGTGGAGTTTGGAGTGTGACTGTTTGAGGCTGTGAACAGGTGTGTTTTATACTGATAACAAATTCAAAAAGGTGCCATTGATACAGGTAATGAGTGCAGGACAGAGGAGCCTCTTAACCACTTGCCTACCAGGCACTTATACCCCCTTCCTTACCAGGCCAATTTTCAGCTTTCAGCGCTGCCGCACTTTGATTGACAATTGCGCCGTCATGCAACATTGTACCCATATGAAATTTTGATCATTTTCTTCCCACAAATAGAGCTTTCTTTTGGTGGTATTTAATCGCCACTGGGCGCTTTACTTTTTGCGCTATAAATTAAAAAAAGTGCAAAAAATTTGAAAAAAAAAAAAAAGTTTATTTGTTTCTTTTATAAAATTTTTCAAACAGGTATTTTTTCTCCTTCACTGATTTGCGTTGATGAGGCGGCACTGATGGGCACTGATAGGCGGCACTGATGGGCACTGAAAGGCGGCACTGATAGGCAGTACTAATGAGGTGGCACGGATAGGCGGCACTGATAGACAGCACTAATTAGGGGTCACGGATAGGCGGCACTGATATGCAGCACTGATAGGCGGCACTGATAGGTGACACTGATGATGGGTACTGATAGACGGCACTGACTGGCATCACTTCTGGGCACTGACTGGCGGCACTGACTGGCACAACCCCTGGGCACTGACTGGTGGCACTGACTGGCAGCACTGCTGGGCTGCACTGGTGGGTGGCACTGGTGGGCAGCACTGGTGGGTGGGCACAGGTGGGTGGCACTGGTGGGTGGGCACAGGTGGGTGGCACTGCTGGGCACATGTAGGTGGCACTTCTGGGCACAGGTAGGTGGCACTGCAGAGTGGCACAGGTGGGGGCACTGCTGGGCACAGGTGGGGGCACTGCTGGGCACGGGTGAGCGGGGCTAGTGGGCGCACTGCTGGGCGGAACTTGCGGGTGTCACTGCTGGGCACCGATCATCAGGGCACTGATCATCAGTGCCCTGATGATCGGTGCCGATCCCCGCTCTGACAACTGCCGGTTCTCGGCAGTACTTTCCTCACGATCTGACAGCGTGAGGAAAGTGCAGCCGAGAACCGGCACTTGCATTTCCCTGTGATCAGCGTGTCATTGGACACCGCTGATCACGTGGTAAAAGGCCGGTGGGATCGGCCTTTCACCACATCACGTGATCAGCTGTGTCCGTAGGACACAGCGATCACGGAGATCGCCGGGTGCGCGCCCCCTGGGGCGCGCAGGAGAGCGCGTTCTGGGAGGACGTCATATGACGTCCACTCAGAACTGGCCGGCCGCGGTGAAGCCGTCATTCGGCTATGCGCGGTCGGCAAGAAGTTAAAGAAGAAAGTACAGGTATGTGAGAGCCAGACATCTTGCTTGTTTGTAGGTGACCAAATACTTATTTTCCACCATAAATTTGCAAATAAATTATTTCCAAATCAGCCAATGTGATTGTCTGGATTTTTTTCTCATTTTGTCTCGCATAGTTGAGGTCTACCCATGATGCCAATTACAGGCCTCTCTCATCTTTTTAAGTGGGAGAACTTGCACAATTGGTGGCTGACTAAATACTTTTTTGCCCCACTGTATAACCACTTCTTTACAGATATTAAATATTACTTCTTCCTCCCATTTTGCCATGTATAAATTTGCAATGCTGGGTGCAAAGCGGGCACCCATGGCCACGCCCCTTATTTGCAAAATAATAAGAATTTCTGTACCAAACATAAATTATGATTAACCACTTGAGCTCCAGAGGATTTACCCCCCTTAATGACCAGGCCTCTTTTTGCTACTTGGCGCTGCACCAATTCAACTGATAATTGTGTGGTCATGCAATGCTGCACCTAAACGAAATTTACGTCCTTTTTTTCACACAAATAGAGCTTTCTTTCGATGGTATTTGATCACCTGTGCGCTTTTTATTTTTCACGCTATAAACAAAAAAAAAAACAAATATTTTGAAGAAAAACAATATTTTTTACTTTCAGCTATAAAAAATATATAGTAAACTCAAAGTTAGTTATAAATTTAGGCCAAAATGTATTCTGCTACCTGTTTTTGGTAAAAAAAATCCCAATAAGTGTATATTGATTGCTTTGCGTGAAAGTTATAGCGTCTACAAACTATGGTATAGATCAGGGGTCTGCAACCTTTAAGACATAAAGAGCCACTTGGACCCGTTTCCGAGAGGGAAAAAAAGACTGGGAGCCGCAAAACCATTGCAACATTTAAAACAAATCCGACACTGCATATATTGCAAAAAGCGCTCTGGTCATGAAGGGGGTTTAAGGGCCCAGTAAGCAAAGGGTTAATCAGGGCCACAGTGTATCGTCATAATCACAATCATAGCCTTAGGTCAGTGGTGGGCAACCTTTTTTTTCAACTGAGCCAAATCTCACCAAAACCACGATTGAAATTTATTTTGAGAGCCACATTTTTAAAACTGAAAATACATCCCCCATATAGTAATTCATCCCCCATAGTAATTCATCCCCCATATAGTAATTCATCCCCCATATAGTAAGTCATCCCCCCTATAGTAATTCATCCCCCATATAGTAATTCATCCCCCATAGTAATTCATCCCCCCTATAGTAGTTCATCCCCCCTATAGTAATTCATCCCCCATAGTAATTCATCCCCCATATAGTAATTCATCCCCCATAGTAATTCATCCCCCCTATAGTAATTCATTCCCCATATTGTGTCAATTCACTTACCTTTGCTCCGCGCGTTCCTCTCGCCGTGTTCCCACGCCGTTCCGGTCTTCAGGGCGGACTGCGAGAGGAGAGGAGTTCGTCACGCTGCCCCGCCTACATCCTGACAGCCAATGTTTGCCAAGCTCCGCGGGCCGGATTAAAAGGTCCGCCGGGCTGTAGTTTGCCCATTGCTGGGCTAGCTGCAGAGTCCTGACTTTTGGGGCAGCCACCCGAGAGGAGGGAGGGGAGCGGCCGCCCGGCACACAGAAGACCCTATTGCCTGTCACCTGGTGGGCAGTGTGCTCCGGAGCCGCAGCAAAGGTGAAAAAGAGCCGCGGGTTGCCGACACCCGGTATAGATACTGCAATTTACGACATTTTTTTGCTATACAACGCTGCGCTAGTTTAACGGACAATTGCGCGGTCATGCAATATTGTACATAAATGAAATTTATGTCATTTTTTTTAACACAAATAGAGCATTATTTTGGTGGTATTTGACCACCTGTGCACTTTTTATTTTTGGCGCTATAACCAGAAAATTTTTGAAGAAAAAATTTTTTTTTGAAAAAAAACAATATTTTCTCATTTTGATCATAAAAAATATCTAAAAAAAACTAAAATTTCATCATAAAATTAGGCCAAAATGTATTCTGCTACATGTTTTTGGTTAAAAAAATCCCAATAAGTGTATATTGATTGCTTTTTGTGAAAGTTATAGAGTCTACAAACTATGGTATAGATAATGGAATTTACACAGCTTTTACTTTCTGACTGCCCATCACATTTCTTGAGGTGCTAAAATACCAGAATAGTACAAACACCCTCAAATGACCCCTTTTCAGAAATTAGACACCCTAAGCTATCTCCTGAGAGGCATATTGAGTCCATGGAAGATTTATTTTTTTCCACAAGTTTCTGGAAAATGACAAACTTTTTTTTTCTTTTTTTTTTTACACAAAGTTGTCATTTAAATGATTTCTTTCTCGCACAAGCCATGGGTATATGTGGAATTACACCCAAAATACATTCTGCTACTTCTACTGAGTATGGGGATACCACATGTGTGAGACTTTTTGGGAGCCTAGCCACATACAGGAGCCTGAAATCCAATGACCACTTTGAAAGCCTGAAGGTGCGTAACTTCCTCATTACACTTCCTCACTACCTATCACAGTTTCGAAGGCCCTGACATGCCAGGATAGCCCCAAACCCCCCCAAATAACCCCTTTCTGGAAAGTAGACAACCCAAAGAATTTAAAAAGAGGCATGGTGAGTATTTTGCAGATCTCATTTTTTCTCACAAGGTTTTGAAATATAAAAAAGAACAGAAAAAATATGTTTTTGTTTTTTTTCTTCATTTTCCAAAAACTTGTGGCAACAAATGAGATCTGCAAAATACTTACCGTGCCTCTTATCAAATTCCTTGGGGTGTCTACTTTCCAAAAAGGGGTAATTTGGGGGGTTAGGTGCTATCCTGGCATTTCAGGGCCTCTGAAACTGTGATAGGTAGTCTGGAAGTGTAATGAGGAAATAAAGCCCTTTAAAAGCCTGAAGGTGCTTATTGGATTTTGGGGTCCTGTACTTGGCTAGACTGCCAAAACGTTTCTCACATGTGGTACCCCCATACTCAGAAGTAGCAAAATGTATTTTGGGGAGTAATTCCACATATAACCATGGCATGTGTGAGCAGTAAATCATTTAAGTGACAATTTTGTGTAAAAAAAATAAAAAATTATTTTTGTCATTTTCCAAAAACTTTTGGTAAAAAAATAAATTCTTCTATTGATTCAACATTCCTCTCACTCAGCAAATAGTTTGGGGCGACTACTTTCCAAAAAGGGGTCATTTTGGGGGGTGGGGGCGTTTTATGCCCAGCATTAGAAGTTTATGCCACACTTCATTCACTCTTCTAACCACCTGAAGACCAAGCCTTTTTGTTCACATGAAAACAATCAGTATTTTTTGCTAGGAAATTAATTTAAAACCCCAAACATTATATATTTTTTAAAGCAGGCACCCTAGTGAATAAAATGGTGGGTACAATTTTTTATGGCACATAGTACTCGCGCAGCGATTTTTCAAATGCAATTTTTAAAAAAAAAAATACACTTGTTTTACTTTTAATGCACAAAAACACAATATATTGGCCAATTGTTTGTTAAAATATAAAAGATAATGGTATGCCGAGTAAATAGATACCAAACATGACATTCTTTAAAACTGCGCATGCCACGTTCAATGGCGACAAACTGCAAACATTTTTAATATCCATAGGCAGCGCTTTAATAGCCTTTAAAAGCCACCATTTTAGATTTACAGAGGAGGTCTAGTGTTAGAATTACTGCCCTCGATCTGACATTCATGGCAATACCTCACATGCATGGTTTAACCGCTGTTTACATAACGGCACAGGGTCAAGGCTTGTGCACACAGGTGTGCGCACATGGGAGGAGCAATTTTTTTATTTTTTTTTTTTATAGTTATTTTGATTTTTTTGATTTTTACATTGTACCTTTCATTTTTTTTAATCACTTTTAATGCTATAACAGGGAATGAAAATAACCCCTATAACTTCAATGGGCATTGTCATATATTCTTTTTTGAGAAATCTGGGGTCTATCAGACTCTAGATATCTCCTCTGCCCTTACATTATCTAATCAAACCAAAATCGGTGTGATCAGATGCTTTCCCAATTTACAAATGGCGCCGTTTATATCCTGCGAAACTGAAGTGATGAAATGCTTGTAGCTTCCGAATTCTTAGACTATAGAGATGATTGGCATCATTCTGGTGTCCAATCAGCTCTATGGTCAGCTGGCAGAAACACCGGCTGCATTCTCAGGTTCCCCCGATGGCACGAAACTGCCCGAGAAGGCCGTGTAAGGCAGCGGGGGAGGGGGGACATAATCTTCCACTGCTTGTAAAAGCAATCTTGCAGCTAATTAGCCACTAGGATTGCTTTTACATGAAAGCCGATCACCGGCTGAAAAAAACGATACCAGGATGATGCCTGCAGCTGTAGGCATCATCCTGGTATAACCATTCAAATCCAGTGATGTACCAGTACATCGCTGGTCCTTGTTGGGTATATATGCTATGTTCTTTTTTTTTTTGTATGCAGCCTGTGGACTGAATGAAAAAATGAGAAGAAATATCTGCCAGAAAAAGTGTGTGGTATGCCCAACATTAGAATATACCGCCCTGCATCCACCCACTTCTAATGGTGGGCACACATTAGGTCACACTTTGCCACAAGTGCCAGTTCCAAGATTGTACAAATGTCTAAATAGTGGCATGCTTGAATAAAAATTGTCCACATATAAGTGGTACCCCATATGGAGAAATGATGACACCAAGTCCCAAACTATCTTGCCACTGCTCCCCATGTAGTCTGGGCATCCAGGGGGCTCCACGTGACTATCTTTTCCCTCGTAAATCCGAAACTTATAAGTATAGCCTGTTGTCCTCTCACAGGTCTTCTACATCTTGACCCCATTCTCACGCTTGCAGGGGAGAAATTGAATGCAAGGCAGCCAGAAAAATTAATCAGGGACTCCTCAGCGCAGATGTTTTGCTGGGGAGTATAGACATCTGCAAATTTTAGGTTAAGGTGATTTGCGAGGGGCTGAATTTTGTGGAGCCGTCAAATTCAGGGTCACCCCGAGGATGACAGAGTGTATTGTCGCTGAAATGTATAAAACACATTATACTCTCATATCTATGCCTGGCCATGGCAGCAGAGAACACGGCATATGATGAATCGGGTCTGCGGACCAATACAACCGAAATTCATTTCTTTTAGTAATGCCCATGTTGAGGGTTAGGCCCAAAAAAAGTTTAAATTTGAAAACCGTAATGAGTTTCCATGCGAATGGTCTGGCAAGGTTTGAATTTGGGTTGGCGGCGATAAATTGTTGTGCATATAGACTGCTTTGATCCACAATCAACGCATACAGATATTCTGTGAAAAACAGCTCCAAAAATCAAGGAGATATGTGAAAGACCAGGATGTACTAGACCGCTGGTACTCGTCAGTTCACCAAAAGGTAGAGCGGCACTAGTACTGGCACTCTGCTGCATATGAGAGTCATCAAAATTTACCGACAAGTGCTAACAGAGATCAGGCCTGATTCTGCAAACACTGCGGTTTTGTGTGCAATGTATCAAGTGACAGTGACCTACTGACACTGCATTTGCTGGGGGAGAAGGGGGGGGTAAGCGTAGGGGCTAAACGCAGGTGTTGGCAGGTGCAGGGGCTGATCCCGCTAACGCTGCGTTTTTGGGGACGCTATACTAATGTGAACGCTGGTATAGTGCTGACCTGATCAAAGATATTGACCCGTTCAGACACTATACTAGCAATGGAGGTTTATTGTACATGGGCGTGCTCCTGGCAATCAAGGGGTTAAATGTGATGACTGGTGTATTGACGGGCAATCTGATGCTATCTGGGAGGGGTGTGAAAACCACGGGAGCGCGAATTACATATATATATATATATGTGATTTTGCGTACCCATGCCGCCCTGTAGCAGTATTTCTGCTGTAGGGTGGTAAGGAAGCGGTTACAGGTTTGTGTTACGGCACTGCGTTACTTTAACTGACAATTGCGCGGTCATGCAACACTGCACCCAAATTAAATTTACATCCTTTTTTTTCCACAAATTGAGCTTTCTTTCGGTGGTATTTGATCGCCTGTGCGTTTTTAATTTTTTGCGCTATAAAAAAAAAGGCTGACAATTTTGAGACAAAAAAAACAATATTTTGGACTTTTTGCTATAAAACATGTCCAGTAAAAAAAAATAAAAAATCAAATTTTGTCACAAATTTCATCCAAAATGCATTCTGCGACATGTCTCTACTAAAAAAAATCCCAATACGTGTAAATTAATTGGTTTACGTGAAAGTTATAGCATTTACAAATGGCGGGAAAGATACTGGGATTTTTTTATTTTATTTATACTAATAATGGTGGCGATCAGCGACATATTGCGGCGATCAGCAACATATGACGGCGACCAGGGACTTATGGCGGGACTGCGGCAGACATTTTGACACTGGGGGGGAACTGACTTGGGGTTACTGACATCCCCAGTGACACCAATACAGTGATCAGTGAAAAAAAAAAAACACTGAAACTGTACTAATGGCAATGGGGAGGAAGGGGTTAACATTTTTAGTGTTCACTGTGTGAGGGGAGTGTTTTACTAGGGGGAGGGGGGTGTGTGCTGGAGGGGGGGGGGGAGCTGATCGAGGGAGAGAAACCCTCTGCAGCTTGTCACGAGCTGAGCAACTGACAGATAACAGGGCTGTGTGTAAACAATGCAGCCCTGCTATCTGTCAGTGATCACAGCTCATCGCGGCCAAAAAGCCGGTAATCACTGGCCGTGACCCGGCGGCTGGGACCCGCTGATGACACCCGCGGGACAGGTAGGGTGTGCACGCGCCTCGCGTGCGCCCCCTACCTGTTTTGCAGAACCACGTTTTAAAACGTGGTTTTGCCTGTGAGTGCCGCCCTGCCACCGTATATCTACAGTGGCTAGGCGGCAAGTGGTTAAGGCAAAATTCGATACATTTTATTATATATCTTTGCTGTCTACTGGGAAGAGAAGAATATTTTTGTAAAGCCCAAGTGGCGGCTTCTAATGCACCTTGATGGTCAATAATAGTATACAACGAAGATACATCTGCAGTGCTCATTACTAAATTACTGTTTACCTTGAGAGTTTGTATAATTGTAATCACATGTCTAGTATCTTTAATATATGCTCTAGTTTTTCTACCAAGGGTTGTAAAAATTGATCTATGTATTGACCCACTCTAGAAGTGAGTGAGTCAATACCATTGATGATAGGTCTAATATGTGGATTCTTAATATATCCTTATGTATCTTTGGTATGGAATATATAAAATTGGTATTCTACTAACTGAGGGAACCAAATATTTGGCTTCTTTTTCATCAAGGATACCTTTTCTATTACCATATTCAATCAATTTCATTAGCTCTTTTTTATATGATCTTGTAGGATTATTAATAAATTCACAATACGTTTCATTATCTTCTAACATTTTATTCATAGATGTCTCATAAAAGTCTTTTGACAAAATTACAATTCCTCCCCCCTTATCAGCTGGTCTTATTACTATGGTTTTTCTATCTTTTAAACTCTTAATACCTTTTTTAATAATATGTTCTTCCTTGTAATTCTTAATTTTCAAAGCTTCTAGATCTTCTGTCACTAATTTTTTAAACATATTAATGTAAACACTATCCTTATTCTTGGGATTGAACAGTGATCTATTTTTCAGATTACTATGTTGGATATTTTCTGTTTCATAGCTTCTTTCTTTATTGGGATTCTGTATAAAATATTTCTTTAAATTCAAATTTCTAATCAGTTTTTGTAGGCTAACATACGTTTCAAATTTAGTTAGCCCTTTTTCAGGAGCAAATTTCAGACCCTTATCTAGCACTTTAATTTGAGTGGTATCCCATTAAAGGATGAGGAAATTAAAGATGCCTTCACCTATTGGTTTCTTCTCCTTTTCTTGTTTCCTTCTTCTTCCTCCTCTTTTTCTGATCTTTCTGGATTATGTGTGGGGTTGCAATCCCACCCTAAAAAAGGGTTGGGTAATGGAGATTCTTGATACTGTTGCGCCAATGGTGAGTTGTATGTGGGTAGATTGTAATTTTGGTTATCAAATTTATTATTGAATGCTTGTGGTCTATAACCAGGAGACTTATAATAATTTGGTCTATATCCTTGTGGATTTCCGGGTGGATAACCCTGTGGTCTCCTATATTGAGTGCCTCTATAACCCTGATTGTAATATGGTTTGAATCCTGGATGTGGGAGCCTATGTGGCTCTCTATTCTGAGTCTGGGGATAATCGGGGTGCTTCCAATTACCCCGATCATAACCATGCTGAGGTGGTACAAAATCCTTTTTTAATAGAGGTGTTTTTTTATATGCATTTGGTCTATTTCAGTGGTGGGCAACCTTTTTTTTCAACTGAGCCAAATCTCGCCAAAACCATGATTGAAATTTATTTTGAGAGCCACATTTTTAAAACTGAAAATACATCTCCCATATAGTAATTCATCCCCCATAGTGTAATTCATCCCCCATAGTAATTCATCCCCCATAGTAATTCATCCCCCATATAGTAATTCATCCCCCATATAGTAATTCATCCCCCATAGTAATTCATCCCCCATATAGTAATTCATCCCCCATAGCAATTCATCCCCCGTATAGTATTTCATCCCTCGTATAGTATTTCATCCCCCGTATAGTATTTCATCCCCCGTATAGTATTTCATCCCCCATATAGTATTTCATCCCCCATATAGTATTTCATCCCTCATATAGTATTTCATCCCCCATATAGTAATTCATCCCTCATATAGTATTTCATCCCCCCATATAGCATTTCATCCCTCATATAGTATTTCATCCCCCCATATAGTATTTCATCCCTCATATAGTATTTCATCCCCCCATATAGTATTTCATCCCTCATATAGTAATTCATCCCTCATATAGTATTTCATCCCCCCATATAGTATTTCATCCCTCATATAGTAATTCATCCCTCATATAGTATTTCATCCCCCCATATAGTATTTCATCCCCCCATATAGTATTTCATCCCTCATATAGTAATTCATCCCTCATATAGTATTTCATCCCTCATATAGTATTTCATCCCTCATATAGTATTTCATCCCCCATATAGTATTTCATCCCCCCATATAGTATTTCATCCCCTCATATAGTATTTCATCCCTCATATAGTAATTCATCCCTCATATAGTATTTCATCCCTCATATAGTATTTCATCCCCCCATATAGTATTTCATCCCTCATAAAGTAATTCATCCCCCCATATAGTAATTCATCCCTCATATAGTATTTCATCCCCCCATATAGTATTTCATCCCCCCATATAGTATTTCATCCCTCATATAGTAATTCATCCCTCATATAGTATTTCATCCCTCATATAGTATTTCATCCCCCATATAGTAATTCATCCCTCATATAGTATTTCATCCCCCCATATAGTATTTCATCCCCCCATATAGTATTTCATCCCCCCATATAGTATTTCATCCCTCATATAGTAATTCATCCCTCATATAGTATTTCATCCCTCATATAGTATTTCATCCCCCCATATAGTATTTCATCCCCCCATATAGTATTTCATCCCTCATAAAGTAATTCATCCCTCATATAGTATTTCATCCCCCACAGTACTATTCCCCCCCCCCCTTCTAGTAAGCCAAGTCCCCCGTGTCAATTCACTTACCTTTTGCGTTCCTCTCGCTGTCTTCCCGCGCCGTTCGGGTCTTCAGGGCGGACTGTGAGAGGAGCCTAGCTCCCCTCCCCTCACGTTCGGCACGCTGCCCCGCCTACACACATCCTGACAGCCACATCCGCAGGCCGGATTAAAAGGTCCGCGCGGACTTTTGGGGCTGCCAACCGAGAGGAGGCAGGGGAGCGGCCGACCGAGAGGAGGGAGGGGAGCAGGCGCCCGGCACACAGAAGAGCCGCATTAGAGTGGGTAAAGAGCCGCATGTGGCTCGCGAGCCGCGGCTTGCCGACCACTGGTCTATTTGGAATTTGATTCTTTGGTGTCATAAATCCTATGGATCTCTTTACTGCAGAGCCATTATTTTTCCATTTGTTTAATCGGTGTGTTTTCTGTGGATGTTGTAACTTGATTTAAAGCCTTACTTTGCCACTTAAAGACTTATTTTGAGCTGTAATCCTGAATTACTCTTTGATATTTTTTCTTCTTTTTATTCTCTGAGTCTTTATTTTTAACATTTTTAATTTAATTCATTTATATATTTGGCAAAATCAGGATGATCTTTAAATGTTTCCACTTTCTCCACTTGCTCTTTCAAACTTCTATTTTTCTCATTTTTCTTTGTTTCCTTTTATTGAATAATACTAGTAATTTTAGACTTTTTTCACTAAAAAAGTTGTACCATTCAATTTGGTCTTCCTCCCCCACTAATCCATCTGCAATGGGTATATCCCATCTAGGTATTATTTTTTCTTTAATATATGTTTCTCCATGGTTATGATATCCCACCATGTATTAATCTTTTTGTCCATGATATATCCTGCTCGTATACATTGTGAATATTAATATCAGCCTTATCATCTATTTTAAAGATATTCTCTATATCCACATTTCTGTTCTCTAAATATGTGAAAACCTCCATTTTGTCTACCAGCAAGTTGGTGAGTTTTTTTATGTGAAGAAAAATAAGTGTATATAACTTGCGAGCCAAAAACAATAAGCTTCTATGGATCGCTAACATTTAACACAAACTCCAACTGTGCAATTAATACATATATATCAGTAAATGTTGCGCTCCCAACTACCAAGATAAAATATATAATGAGTGACTACAATCAAAAACGAATTAATCAGAATAAATATTGATAATAATCAATTAAGATGTACGCTCACCTCCTTCTATGCCTAATAAATAGGCTTGATACACTTTGGTTCACATATCCTCGAACCTGCCAAAATTGCTGCAGTGTAGGATGGATGTAGGGTACTTCCTATAGACACCACAATGCTTTCCCCTTTGTGCGCTGGATATCCCTGCAGGGATTTCTCCCTCCTTCAGCTGCTCAAAAAAATCCCTTGCATACTCCTCCTTAAACGTTCCTCAGTGTCAAAAGGAAAAAATGAAGACATAGTGCTTTATCATTTAAAAAGACTTTCCTTTATTCCAACACTCTCAATCAATGCACTCACATGTAATAAAACAAATAACCACTTTAGGTATGTTTGTTCGTTAAGCCTGTGTCAGCTGTCAACATAAGTACTTGCCGTCTGCTCTCTTTGGTGCCGAGTAACGTCATAGCCCCACCCCTACACGTTAAACCATAGGTCACGTGGCTTCATCAGGGGGTTGTGATTGGACAGTCACTGCACTCATACTGCTATATATATATATATACGGTCTCCGCCATTTTCTCAGAGACAGCATGGGAGCGGCCATCTTTTTGGGGTCAAACAAAACTTGCTAACCACACAGGAATTGACACATTTGTTACAATTATGTATATAACTATGGTGCACTCGGCCAGAAAAATACACCAGCAATATCCTACGGCTCACACAGGTTAAAGATCCCCTTTCAGCAGCAAATAATCATAGTATTAAAAATTATATAAAAATTATAAAAAAAATGTGTAAGTTATAGGCCGATATCGTTATTGAATGCCGATACCAAATTATATGCATAAGTCTTGGCAACAAGGCTGAGGGACCTGATGCCAGAGTGGGTAGATATGGATCAGGTGGGCTTTTTCCCAGGGAGAGAGGGAAGGGACAATGGATTGAGATCTTTAATACTGGTCCAAAAAGTTAAAAAGGAAAAAATCCCGGTAATATTCCTGTCGATTGATGCTGAAAAAGCCTTTGTCAGGGTTAATTGGGATTTTATGTTCGATACATTGGAAAAGTTGGGATTGGGAACTAAGATGTTGAACTGGATCAAGGGTCTATACATGGGGCCATCAGCGTCGGTAAAGGTAAATGGAGCCATCTCACAATTTTTCAAAATGTATAATGGAACCAGACAAGGATGTCCCCTTTCCCCCTTACTGTATGAGCTGACATTAAATCCATTCCTGGAAAGGATTAGGAAGTGTGAGGATATGAGAGGGATAAAAGTAGGATACATGGAACACAAAGTCGCTGCGTTTGCAGACGATATGCTGTTCTATGTCACTAATCCTATAATAACACTACCAAACTTAATGAAAGAATTAAAACAATATGGGGCGACATCAAATTTGAAGATAAACCCTGTGAAATCAGAAATTTTAAATATTAATCTATCAGTGAGAAATATACAAAAAGCATTCTCACTTACCTGTAGGAAAAATGAAATAGATAATCTCGGAGTAAAATTAACCAACTCAGTAAAAAAAAACAATATCAAGTAAAATATATCCCCCTGATAAATGAAATAAAAGAGGAGTTAAAAAGTTTAACAAAAGGTGGGGCCTCATGGATTGGATGAATAAACCTAGTCAAAATGGTGTTACTCCTAAAATTTTTATATAAATTTTAAATGCTCCCGATTGCCCTCCCAGGAGCTTTCTTTACCATAGTTAGAAAGATGATTACTAAATTTATTTGGGCAAATAAGAGACCTAGAATAAGCTATGAGGTGCTATGTAGAGCAAAGGGGAATGGAGGACTGGGATTACCTAAAGTAAGTAGTAATTGCTTTCACGAGTGCTGGATTGGTCTTTTAATACACAAAGGAAAAGTTGGGTAAAAATATAAGAGGAATTAAGTAAAACACAATTAAAGAAGATGATATGGATATCTCATAGGTTTTGAACATTAGATGTAGGCATGAGTAAGTTGACTAGGATTGTATTAGACACATGGGATAGAATACACAGTAAGGAAAAATGGAAATACAATTCACGGTTGATACCATTAGAGGGTACAGATTTTTTTGCACCGGGAAACGTTAAAAAAAGGGGGAAAAGGATAAAAGATAAGAATGCATGTTTGAAAGATATTGTAAAAGGAGGGAAAATAAGCACGTTTCAAAATGTTAAAAAAAGAAAGATTTATATATTAAGCTTGATGAATGGAGGTATAACCAGTTATATCATTTTGATGCAAGTCTACCACAACTGGTGAGGTCATTGGAGGAAATAAATCCTCTGAAAAAATTAATGAATGGGGTTGGAACCCCAAAAAATATCACCTCAAGGATATATAAGATCCTCATGGACTTAGAATAGATCCGCCTGGGTAGGTAAGCAAATGGGAGAAGGAACTGGGAGTAGAAATGAACCCCCAGCAAAGAAAAACTGATTTTTAACACAACACATATGGCAACAAATATGCGTACGGTGGAAATGAATTACAAATGCTTAGCGAGATGGTATATAACCCTAAGTGTGGCCCACAAACAGCAAGCAGAGAGCTCCCCCTGGTGTTGGAGAGGCTGTGGAGAAAGGGGTAGCATGGAGCATATATGGTGGAGTTGCCCGAAATTGAAGTGTTACTGGAGGGAAATAGCACTATATATCCAAGATCTATGTGGGGTAGATATCCAGGCAGACCCATGAAAATAAGTATACACAAAACCCCAGCTCACCGGAATAACTCCAAAGCTTACACCCAGGTGATAGATTGCTCATGTGCACAGGTAAAATATACCAAAAAATTAAATGAAAAAACAAAACAGCGCAAATCAACAACCTTCCTCAATAATAATTTAAACACTTTAAAAGTGAAAAAAATCAATACAAGTGCCCTCAAAACATTAATGTCCAAATCCAAAAATATATGAAAAAAAAGTCCTTTTTCCCCAATCAAAGAAATAATGAAAAAAAAAAAATCGGGTGTCCAAAACGAAATAGTGCTTCCACCAATCACCAGTGAAAAAAAACATTAATCAGCCGCACTCACCAGATGAAGGTGAGTAATACACCTTTTAGGATGTATAGGAATCCTAAGCCCCCTCTTAGGATTGATTCCTTATTTTCTAAACTAGGCAAATATGTCGGTAAGTTTTTGCAGCCCTTGGTTCCTATTTTTCCCACATATTTGAGGGATAGTGGTGATTTGATTAGCCTACTTAGGGGTATTAGAGAAGAAGGTGACTGTGTTATGGCAAGTGTTGATGTGAATTCCCTCTACACAAATATTAGACATGGGGATGTGTTAGGGGCTGTTAAGTGGGTATTGGATACGAAATCAGGATTGAGACCTCAACAAAAAGATTATATACTAAAAAGCCTAGATCTGGTGATGTCACAATTTTTTCTGGCATTCCAGCAAGTTTTATAGACAAGCGGTGGGTGTGGCTATGGGAGCCAAATATGCGCCGTCGGTGGCGAACCTGTTTATGAGTAGGTTGGAGAGTGAAGCCATTTTTTAGAATAGAAACCCTGAATTATTAGGCTACAGAAGATTCATAGACGATATTATTATAATATGGAAGGGTACAAAAGAGGGACTGGAGGACTATATTCAGTAAATGGGGAAGAATGACTTTAATATATAATTTACGAATAACATCAGTAATGAAGCAATAGATTTTTTTGATCTGACAATATATAAAAAAGGTGACAAATTTTGTACCAAAACGCACTTCAAAGAAGTGGACAGGAATGGTTACATTCCGAGTCATAGCTGTCACCACAGAAACTGGCTAAAATCTATTCCCAAGAGCCAGCTTATCTGACTGAAATGTAACTGTGATAATGAAAATATATTCTTAGATCAATCGGACATGTTACTACAAAGATTTAGAGAAAAGGGATATGGAGAGGAAGTTCTAGCTCGCTCATTAGAACAGGTAAAGGAGATCAAGAGAGATGACTTGCTGAAGAATAAAGGAGAGAAACAGAAAGATAGGGGATCTGGCTTTAAATTACAGGCTACTCGAGCCAATATAAATTGGTTGAGAAAATGATCAAGAAATATTGGCCAATTTTGAAGAGGGATGAGGTCCTTAGCAATTTGCTACCTGGAAAACCTATGTTCATCTATAGGAAACCACCAACATTAAGAATTAAATTAGTAAAAAATGTTCCCGATGCACCTAGGAAAGTGGTGACTTTCCTTGATAGGGTAGGTTTCTTTAGGTGTAGGAGATGTATAGCGTGTAGGAACCTTAAAGGTGATAACAAAAGATTATGATAGTTTCAGATCATGTGCTAATGGTTCATCATATAAAATCAGGAAGTTCATTGTGTGATAGTTCCCATGTCACCTATATGCCGGAGTGTTCTTGTAACCTCTAGTATATAGGTAGAACAACTAGCAAACTTTCAGTGAGATTGGGGGAACATATTAGGAATATAAGAAAAGGATATAAGTATCATAGCGTGTCACATCATTTTAGAATTTATCATAATAGGGATCCAACATCCTTAAAATTCTGTGGGATAGATAGGATTGAGGCCTTTTGGAGAGGGGGGGATTTGGTTAAAAGTATCTCTCAAAATGAAACGAAATGGATCTATCAGATGGGGACACTGATTCCAAAAGGGTTAATTGCAGAAATTGACATCAACTGTTTTTTGTCTAATTGGTAGCTTCATCCGAGTGCAATTGTTATGGGTATGCATGTGGATATATATGGAAGAAACATAACATAATTTTCATTTTTTTTATTTTATTTTTATATTTACTTTTATTTTATTTTTATTTTTATTTGATTTATTTTGATATTTTCATTATTACTATTTTATAATTTTTCTTTTTTATATTTTTTTTATTTATAGATTATTATTTTTTATGTTTGTTTTCTCGGATTATTTATATATACACACACACACATACAAAATGATATACAGTTGCAAGAAAAAGTATGTGAACCCCTTGGGATTACGTGGAGTTTTGCATGAATTGGGCATAAAATGTGCTCTGAACGTCATCTAAGTCACAACAATAGAAGAACACAGTCTGCTGAACATAATACTACACAAACATTAGATGTTGCCATGGTTTAATTGCACATAACATGTAAACATTCACAGTGCAGGGAGGAAAAAGTATGTGAGGCCCTAGCTTAATGACTTCTCCCAGAGCTAATTGGAGCCAGGAGTGAGCCAACCTTGACTCCAATCAGTGTGATGATATTGGATGTGTTGCTGACAGCTGTACTGCCCTTAAAAAACTCACACCTGTTTTCGGCTTACTGGTTTCAAGAAGCACTGTCTAATGTGAACCATGCCTCGCAGAAAAGAGCTCTCAGAAGACCTACGATCAAGAATTGTTGACTTGCATGAAGCTGGACAGGGTTACAAAAGTATCTCCAAAAGCCTTGATGTTCATGTGTCCACGGTAAGACAGACTGTCTACAAATGGAGAAAGTTTAGCACTGTTGCTACTCTCCCTAGGCGTGTTCGTCCTGTAAAAATGACTGCAAGAGCACAGCGCAGAATGCTGCATGAGGTAAAGAAGAATCCCAGAGTGTCAGCTAAAGACCTACAGAGAAAAATCTCTGGCACATGCTAACATTTTTGTTGACACATCTACAATAAGGAAAACATTAAACAAGAATGGAGTACATGGGAGGACACCATGGAGGAAGCCATTGCTGTCCAAAAAGAAGATTGCAGCACGTTTGAAGTTTGCAAAAGAGCACCTGGATGTTCCACAGCACTACTGGCAGAATATACTGTGGACAGATGAAACCAAGATTGAGTTGTTTGGGAAGAACACACAACACTATGTGTGGAGAAAAAAAGGCACAGCACACCAACATCAAAACCTCATCCCCACTGTAAAACATGGCGGAGGGAGCATCATGGTTGGGGGCATCATGGTTGGGGGCTGCTTTGCTGCCTCAAGACCTGAACGGATTGTTGTCATTGATGGGAAAATGAATTCCAGAGTTTATCAAGACATTTTGCAGGAAAACGTACGACCATCTGTCCGCCAACTGAAGCTCCGCAGAGGATGGGTGATGCAACAGGACAATGACCCAAAGCATACAAGTAATTCAACAAAACAATGGCTGCAACAGCACAGAATACGCCTTCTGGAGTGGCCCAGTCAGAGTCCTGACCTCAACCCGATTGAAATGCTGTGGCATGACCTTAAGAGAGCGATTCACACCAGACATCCCAAGAATATTGCTACACTGAAACAGTTTTGTAAAGAGGAGTGGTCCAAAATGACTCCAGATCGTTGTGCAGGTCTGATCTGCAACTACAGGAAACGTTTGGTTGAGGTTATTGCTGCCAAGGGAGGGTCAACTAGTTATTAAGTCCAAAGGTTCACATACTTTTTCCTCCCTGCACTGTGAATGTTTACATGTTATGTGCAATTAAACCATGGCAACATCTAATGTTTGTGTAGTATTATGTTCAGCAGACTGTGTTCTTCTATTGTTGTGACTTAGATGACGTTCAGAGCACATTTTATGCCCAATTCATGCAAAACTCCACGTAATCCCAAGGGGTTCACATACTTTTTCTTGCAACTGTATATTATGTGTTTTATCCATATATATTTTTCATTTTTATTTTTTTCTCCTCTTATTTTCTTTTGATATATATATATATATATATATATATATATATATATATATATATATATATATATATAATGATTTGTTAATTTTTATTGTGTTTGTATCAGATCTTATAAAGAGCTTAGGGATGTGATACGGTTAGCTCTAGATATGAATAAAGTTTTTGTGGTGAGGTAACGATTGGATAGGTATCCGAGCTATTTGTTTTTGTGAAGGAATCTCACGTGGTGGGAGCAAAGGATGACAGCTAGTTAAATTTACCTCTTGGGCTGTATTGACCTATGGGAGAGAAGGGGGGGACCTTGTATTGCTATATAAGCGGCTTTAGACTGGAGGTGGGTGTCTTGAGAACGCCCTGTGGGTGGGGTGAAACGCGTTGATGCACTTCCGGTCTGCCATCCTGACGTCCTGTGTCACTTCCGGTGAGTGGAACGCACACCGAGCGGTGTGTTCCAAGCAGCCATTTTGACTACTGTTTGGATTTGTATCCTGTCATCCCTTGCTGAACCAGGCTGTGAGGTCTCTGCAATGAGTTGTGGAAGCAGTGGATTTTATGTGATCCTATGGAGGCAATAAAATTATGCTTTTTATTCATTTGACAAATGTGAGTGGCCTGGTAATAATTTTTTAACATTACATCAGTTATTAGCAGTATTACACTATTATACATTTCTCTCCCTTGCACTGCTGTGGAGTTTGGTGAGCCTCTCTCCTCAATGCCCACTAACTAGCTGAACACAATAGGGGTGGGAATGATCACAGAGGTCACATGGTACAAGGCTATTCACGACAGACTTGTACCATGTGACAAGCTGTGACCAATCACAGCTCACACAGTATTTCTCAATGGCTGCAAGAATGCAGCCACAGAGAAGGAGAAATTATTGCTTTTACAGCCTTTATGGGTCAGTCTAAAAAAAAAAATAATAATCTTCATCACCCCCCCCAGTAATACATGGTGACACTGTACTGCTAGGGTGACAGTATGTGAAAAAAAAAAAATTAAATATTTAAAAAAAAAAAAAAAAAGGTTTTCTAAAATTGTAATTTTTGGTTTTAACTAATTTGGGTTATTTTTTTTTTACTAAAAAGATAACTGAATACATTTTGGCCAAGATTTATGATGAAATATTTATTTGCAAAATTTTATAAGAAAAAACACTTTTTTTTTCAAACTTTTTGGACATTTTCATTTATATAGCAAAAAAAAATAAAGCTTTATTTTGGTGGTATTTATTCACCACTGGGATTTTTATCTGTCTCAAAAAAATACTTAAAAATTCATGTGTGTACAGTCTTGCATGATCGCGCAATTGTTATTCAAAGTGTGACAGCGCTGAAAGCTGAAAATTGGCCTGGACAGGAAGGGGGTAAAAGTGTCCAGACATGAAGTGGTTAAAACAGGTCCCGAAGGTCTAAAATATAGGTTAGCAGCCTATAAATTAAATAAACATTTTTGGAAGAAGTATACACTCACCGGCCACTTTATTAGGTACAGCTTGCTAGTACCAGGTTTAACCCTCTTGCCTTCAGAACTGCCCTAATCCTTCATGGCATGGATTCAACAAGGTGCTGGAAACATTCCTCAGGAGATTTTGGTCCATATTGACACGATAGCATGATAGCATCACGCAGTTGCTGCAGATTTGTTGGCTGAATATCCATGATGCAAATCTCCCATTTCACCACATCCCAAAGGTGCTCTATTTGATCAAGATTTGGTGACTGTGGAGGCCACTGGAGTACAATGAACTCATTGTCATGTTCAAGAAACCAGTATGAAGTGATTTGAGCTTTGTGACATGGTGCATTATCCTTCTGGAAGTAGCCATCAGAAGATGGGTACACTGTAGTCATAAAGGAATGGACATGGTCAACAAAAATACTCAAGCAGGTTGTTGCGTTTAACTGCTTGCTGACCACACTATAGCTGAATAACAGCTACAGTGCAGTCATCCAGTTCTGGGAGGGAGTCATATGATGTCCTCCCAGAACCGTGCCCTCCGTGCACCTGCTGTGGCGCACACTGCGTTCGCTGTGTCCTTAGGATACAGCTGATCTCATGTCATGGTAAAGGGCCAATCACAGCAGCAGTCACAGCATGAGGAACGTACGGCCAATAACTGGCAAGTGTGAAAGGAGACAGCTACACTAATAATCCGGGGGCTGATAGTCAGTGCTCTGATTATCAGTGCAGCCTCAACAGTGCCCATCATTGCTGCTTATCAATGCCAGTCAGTGCCCATCATTGCTTCCTATCAGTGCAGCCTCATCAATGCCCACCAGTGCAGACTCATCCATGCCCATCAGTACAGCCTATCAGTGCTGCCTCATCAATGCAGTCACATCAGTGACATTCCCCAACTTTTCAGTCTTTTTTTCATTTCTTTAGCAAAAAATAAAACACCCAGTGGTGATTAAATACCATCAAAAGACAGCTATATTTGTGTGAAAAAAAAAATAAAAATTTCATATGGGTACAGTGTCACAATTGTCAAAGCGCAACAGCGCTGGAAGCTGAAAATTGGCCTAGTCAGGACGGAGGGGGAGATGGTAAAAGTGCCCAGTAGGCAAGTAGTTAAACGATGCTCTATTGGTACTAAGGGGCCCAAATTGTGCCAAGAAAATATCCCCCATGCCATTACACCACCACCACCTGAACCACTGAAACAAGGCAGGATGAATCCACGCTTTAACGCTTTAGTTTACACCAAATTCTGAATGTTGCAGCTGAAATCAAGACTCATCAGAACAGGCAACATTTTTCCAATCTAATATTGTCTAGTTTTGGTGAGCCTGTGCTAATTGTAGCTTCCGTTTCCTGTTCTTAGCTCATAGGAGTAGCACCCAGTGTGGTCTTCTGCTGCATTAGCCCATCTGCTTCAAGGTTCGACATGTTGTGCGTTCAGAGATGGTATTCTGCATACCTTGGTTGTACCGAGTGGTTATTTGAGTTACTGTTGCCTTTCTATCATCTAGGACCAGTGTGTCCATTCTTCTCTGACATCAACAAAGAATTTTTGTCCACACAACTGCAGCTCACTGGATATTTTCTCTTTTTTGGACATAAATTTCTTACGTTTGGCAGCTTTTACAGTTCCAACCATAGCTTCAAATAAACTGGCACATTAAATAATACACCAAATTTTACTTTCAGTTTCCCAGCCTTGTCTCTTGTGCCAAGACAACGGATCTGCTCCACCAAGAGACTAACTTCATGGTCTACTGTACATTCATTATCAATCCAGTAAGTTTGCTCCTCTGATCTTTAGGTAGTTTCAGCAACAGGAAGCCCAGACAACCTGAATTCTGTAAAGGCTAGAGATGATGGTGCATGAAAATTCCAGCAGATCAGCACTTTTTTAAATATTCAGACTAGCCTGTCTGGCACCAAGAACCATGCCACGTTCAAAATAACTTAAATCCCCTTTACTTCCCCATTCTGATACTCTGTTTGAACTTCAGCAAGTCTTCACCACGTCTAGATGTCTAAATGCATGGAGTTGCTGCCATGTGATTGGCAATTTGTGTTACCAATTGAGCAGGTGTACCTAATAAAGAGGCCAGTAAGTGTATATTTGCCTTTGTCATTCAACTTATCTTTGGTCAAACAATGAAACAGCCTTAATAGCAAAACTGAGATCGTCAGTTCTGAGAGTTCATCTTTGATCTATCTGACCTGGGGCTATTTTTGATATTATAGTACCATCAAGCGAATGTCAGGCAGAGGTCATCTTTAATTGAAATAGCTGTATAGGAGGAGATAAAAGAAAACTCAAATATAAATCACTACAGCAAAAACAGTTCAGTGGGACATTATCTGAGAAAGTAGCAACCATCTATTTCTGGACTAAGATCAATTCTCATTTCCTGTGACTGTTTATAGCCCAAGGTCCTGTTTGCTGAAGAAATTGTGGACCACGCAGGAAAAACAGACTAGTTTAGTTCTTAATTCTTATTAGAACTCCATATAAACGTACATGTTTTCCTGATGGCTCCATGTCAGCACAGCAGGGTGAGGCCCCGCCCACCCCATGTCAGCACAGCAGGGTGAGGCCCCGCCCACCCCATGTCAGCACAGCTGGGTGAGGCCCCGCCCACCCCATGTCAGCACAGCTGGGGGAGGCCCCGCCCACCCCATGTCAGCACAGCTGGGGGAGGCCCCGTCCACCCCATGTCAGCACAGCTGGGTGAGGCCCCGCCCACCCCATGTCAGCACAGCTGGGTGAGGCCCCGCCCACCCCCCTGCCTGATCAGGTTGTAACTCAATACATTTTTGACCCACCTCAGCCTAGGCATTCCTTTTTCTTCCTCCTACAATCAGGACAGGTGGTGTCTCCCCTCCTAGCTGGTCGAATGGCTGGCTGTCCGTCCAGAATCGCTCTCAAGGTTGGATGTGGTCCCTGTATTTCTCTGCTAACAGCAGTTTGACCATGGAGCCCCGCTGCTGGTCCTTGGGGCGGCATCAGGCGCCGGTCTCCCTGCTTTTTACCAGCACCGCTTAGGCAGTGTGTGCGGGCCAGCATGGAGCGCATGGTGTGGTCCACTCTGAGCATGTGACCAATCAGGATAGGGGAGGCAGAGCCAGGCTTAAGGGAGCCAAAATTTAAAAGATGCTTTTGGCTGAAAGCATCTGCTGCCAATGATTGTGTGCTCCTGCAGCCTGCCTCTCTCCCCTTAGGTATGCATTGCACCTGCAAGGCTGTGCTCCCGTGGTTCTATCTGCTGTGTTGCTCTGCCTCATGCTCTTGATTTTATCTTTTTTGCAGCAGTGATAACATGCCTACCCCCTCTAAAGACCAGCGTTCTCAGATAAGATAGGGGACGTCACCAGATGTTCATATTCTTTTTGGTGTTTTTCCAAGTCAATTACCAATTTTGTATTTTTTGTGCTGCCCTAGCTCCTTGGGTCTTGGTCATGATCCTTTCCAGCCATCAGAAGCAAGAAGCTCAGAAAAAGGAGTAGGAGATGGTCATCGGCAAGGGAGGACCAACATTCCCGGGGAAGGACAGAGCCCTTGCGTTCTCGTTCAGCCTCTAGGGGTCAGTGCTCCCCATCTGTCAAGGATCCCCTCGATCCCCGCCGCGATGGTCCCGGCGCAGGCGCAGTGTGCCGCCCTGTGCAGGGACTCGAGCACTAGGTCCGGGCCGGCCGCGGCGTTCGAGTTCGCGCATGCGCAGTAGAAGCCGCGGCCGCCCGCTGGGCACCAATGGCAGCGCAGGGCGGGATATTTAAACGACCCTGAGCTGTCATTCAGTGCCTTCTGGTCTTACCTGTATCCTGTATCTGCAAACCTGTGAATTGTAAGTTGCTGACTCGGATTGTGCCTTGACCTTGCTGTATTTCTCCTGCCCTGACCCTTGCTTTGCCTGACCTCTCTCCTGGATGCCCCCTATTGGATTTGACCTGCTGTTGCTGACCTGGCGTGTGACCCGACCATTCTATGCCCGCTGAATTGTACCTTGCCGTCCTCTCTGTTACTGACCCGGCCCGTCTGACCTTGCTCATCCATCCATCCATCCCGTGCAGTGGGGTCTGCTGACCTCCTCATATCAGACTCTTCCCCGTGGGAGCCCTTGGCGCATACCACTACCACTGACGGACGCACCCAGTAGCCACGACTTGGTCTCAGGGGGCTCCAAGTCCATCCCCACCATCAGGGGCCCTGGTGAACAAGCACCCTGGGACTTAGACTCCGTGCGCTGGGGACGCCTATTCAGTGGAGAGGTAGTGGTACCGCCAGGCGGTCCCTTACACCATCACCCAACCCAGACCAGGAGGATGCTGGGCATGCCCTAGAAGAACCATGCCGGGCATGCCCTTGAAGAGCTATGCCAGGCAAGACGGCTTGTGAGACTTTCTTCAAAGAAGCAACACCAAGAGCCCAATAAGGCGGAGATGGTATCGCTAACAAAGCAGGCATTTGAGGAGACGCTAAAGGCGTTTGCATCGCAGTCGCAGCCGTCAGCCACCCCATTTCCGTCCACCTCTCGCTCATCTCTGCAGATGCCGCCAGCTAGTCAGGTGATTCCAGAGGCCCAGGAACTTTCGGTCTCAGATGCGGTTTGATCTTGCCTTGGACCAGCCTTTCGTAAAAGAGATTAGGCAGGCTCTGCTTTGAGAAGATGCCGAGGAAGAACCGCAGAAGAAGCAGAGGAAGTTTTTCATGAACATGAAAAAGGAGGGGGTGAATTTCCCATTCATGGAAGAAATTCAGCCCATATTTACGGATGAGTGGAACCAAGAGGATAAGAGAATCTCTTTTAGGAATCAGTTCGCAAAGCTATACCCCTTCAAGTTGGAGAGCATTAAGAGTTTGGAGGAGCCTCGGTGGTGGATGCAGCACTTATGCGCCTCGCTACACATGCAACCCTTCTGCTAGATGACACAGTGACATTCATGGATGTGTTAGATAGAAGAGTGGATGTGGATCCTAAAAAGATTTACACGGGGGTGTGACAAAGATGGTGACCTTTGCGGCCGCATAGTTGAGAGCTCTGCCGCCTCAAATGGTCATCCGATGCCATACTTGGGGTAGCACTCTCACCACCTGCACCGGGGGCCCTGCTGACTCTGCCCACTGCCCAAGGAGGGGAACTGTGTCAGTCTGACCCCCCCCCTCCGAACTACTGGACACCCGCGGCCTACGGCGACCTCCACTCAGACTGGGATGCCATGTCCCTGACACCTGGGACTCTGCTCGGTGTGCCTGCTGCCTGGGGTAGGATCTCACAGCTGCCTGACCCCTGACTAGGATCCAGAGGCCTGCATCCTGCTGAGGCCTAGGCGCCAGTGGAGCCCATGCGCCCATCCCTGGGGTGATGTGGCTCCCACCACGCCCAGGGATGTCCCAGAGATTGCTGGTGCTTAGGAGGGGGGGAATCCGGGCTATCAACACCCCCCCCAAATCACTGGTACCCCGCGATCACTGAAGCCTGAGCACTGACACCCCCTGCACCTTACCTGCTTCTTATTCGGGGCTAAGATCCTGCTGGAATGGCAGCCATCGTGTGGGTCGGCGGGGACCGCCTGGCCCTGCATCGGAGCCCAGTGATATGGGCCTACTATGAGGCCTGGGCCTCCAGCCTTAGTGAGGGGCATCAATTGTGTCCGCGGCCCATACCTCCCCTCCCCCTTTGCGAGTCGTTCGTCTCCTACATTACACACAGACTTATTCAGATGCCTGTGGGGGTCCTGCGGGCTGAATACTCGTGTTGAGGGTCAATTATTATAGTAACCACACTTTTCTGCCCATGTTGATGAGGTCTGGGGATGACTAGAGGCAAGCCACCGGCCGCTGTCAGAAGATCCAAAACTACACAACTGCTAAAATCAAATCAGCCCGCAGGGGCTAAAGGGATAACAGCCATGGCCACACCTTCCTCACTCTTGTTAAGCTCTTGCCCAACCCACGTGCCGCACCTTAATTCTCTCATTATGGCTATTACCATTTGTCAAGCGGTGCTCACCACGAAATTTGAACATCTGCAGACTGACATGTGACTGATCCAGAGAGATCTTGACGCATTCCGGGGTTGAGTGACTGCAGTCGAACAAAGGGTCAGTGACGCAGAAGCCAACATCCGCAGCCACTCAGGTGAGATGCATCCAATGCGGGTCAAGGTCAAATACCTCGAGACCAGAGCAGAGGATGTGGAAAACTGCAGAAGACGCAATAACCTCAGCCTGGTGGGGTCTTCCTGAAGAGGCAGAGGGTAAGGATCCGCCACGGTTTAGTGAGAACCTTCTCCGCTCCTTGTTGCCGTGAGCCACCCTCTCTAGCTTTTTTGTGATCAAGAGGGCCCACCAGATGCCAGCAGCCTGGGGCCCACCTGACTCACCACCCCGCACCTTCATTTTTAAGCTGCTCAATTACTGTGATCGTGATCTGGGGTTGAGAGCACCCACAGCCCAGGGGGAACTGCGCTACGAAAACCATAAGCTGATGCGGTTTCCCGATTACTCGGTGGATACCCAACGGCAGCGTCACTTCTTTGATGCTGTCATGGTCCAACTGAGAGCAAAAAGCCTTACCTATGGCATGCTGTTCCCTGTAAAGCTCAGAGTGCAAGATGGAGAAACCACACGTTCTTTACTGTGCCTGAGGAGGCAGCTTCCTGGTTGGAAACCCTACGACCTACCCGCTAATCTTGATTGTCCGTTGGAAGATTATTCCGGTCAATTTGATCTGCTGCCTTTGCTCCTGATCACTCCTCTGAATCGGGACTCCCAGATTCTACGTTTCTCAGTTATGATTTAACCTTGTACCCTCGGCTATAGCCGAGTGACCTGCCCTTTTCAATATGAGGTGGCATCTCTATGGCATGTGAGCTCTACAAACTTGCTCTATGTACTTCCTCCACGAACCTCCTTATGGCTTGTTGCCTTGATTTTGTTCTGGAAAGTATGACTCTCCCAGTTTTGAGGGGAGTGGGAAGGCTGGTTATGTTTTTTGGGAGTTTATAGCTTTTTTTCTTTGTTGCAAGGTACATATGCTATCTCTAGTGGTCCAGTTTATATATGGTATCAAGCGGATATACAGGCTTTTCTGCTGCATATCTTACATATCTGTGTTTTCTTGTCAGGATTCGGCCTGGAGTGGTAGTAAATCAGTTTTAGAACACCTATGTCATGGTACCCCCTGATCTGAACTGTATCTCCTGGAATGTGCAGGGGCTAAACTCCCCTGTGAAGCGTTCTTTGGTCTTCCAATTTCTCAAATCCTATAACCCACACATTTGTATTTTGCAAGAAACCCATCTGATGGGCCGTAGAGTACTAGGCCTAAAGATACCTTGGGTTGGACACTACTATAATGCTATGTATTCTTCATATTCCTGAGGAATTTGTGTCCTTATTCATAAATTGCTGCCTTTCACTCTCCTCCATCTTAGACTGGATCCCGAGGGCAAGTACATTTTGATACATGTGATGATTAACTGCTTTGAAATGGTAATTGTTGGCCTTTATCTTCCGCCTCCTGCCTCCGCACACTCGTTGGCCCTGCTCTTGGCCGCATATACTACATCCCTGTCAGGAATGGACTGGCCAGCAATGGTGGGACTCGCCTGCCTTTTGATCTGCAGTACCAGGGCTGGCCAGCGGATGCTCCCAGCAATCAGAGACTCAACTTTGCAGCCAGCTAACATCTGGAACTGATTATGCTGGGGTATTTAAGGGATGGCCAGACCCACAGACTCGGCCTTGGTGTTGTGTTTGTCCTGGGCCCTGTATCCTGTTTCTGTCCTGCATCCTGTTTCTGAACCGCTGCTGACTTCTCCTGCTCTGATCCCGGCTCGCTCCTGACCATCCCTCTGCCTGACCCTCTGTACCACGCTGCTTGCTACCTGTTCTGATCCCTGGCTTGTGACCCTGACCATCCCTCTGCCTGACCCTCTGTACTACGCTGCTTGCTACCTGCTGAACCTGGCCTGTGACCCCGACCAATCTCCGCTTGCTCCCCCTGTACCTACCTGCCCTATTGATATTGACCCGGCCTGCCTGACGACGCTTGCTTGTATGTACTGTTATCTGTGGGTGGTTGGTTTGGTTTGGTTGCACTGTATTATGTTTTAGTATTGCACTGCGTTTATGTTTGTATTGTTAGTGTTAATAAATTATATTGTTTATAACATATCTGAGGTCTGCGTTTCCCTGCGTCAGCCACACACCTCTGGTCACACCTGGGAGCCCTGACATTACACCAAGGCCAATCCTGACCAGAAGTGGCTGCACAGGGAAGCCATCTTGGCTTGTTGCTGGGAAGGATGGATCTGGATGAGGTTGTGTATTTATATCTGCTAGTGTTTGATGACAGGGAGTATGCTTATCAAACTCTGAAGGAGTATACCCGGGATGAACTGCTAGAATGTATACGGCTCGCTCATGTTCTAGTAGATCAGGGCACAGAGTTCTCTGAGGTGCAGCCTTTGATTGAGGTTTGTGCTGAGTTGGTTTCATCTGGTTCCCCCGAATGCAGGGATGAATTTTTGCCACCATTTAGTGCAGACCAGGTAGAGTCCCTGGTGTGGTTATTAGAGGATGATGTGGGTTACTTTCTGGAGCGTTATTCCACATGTTCACCACAGACACTAAGATTGTATAAACACAGTGCAGTCATTGACCAGACAGGCTTTGTGTAAGCTCAGCTTTGTTCAACCCCTACTGCAGACATGGACAGACTTGTTGCACCCAGCCTCAGTCAGCTTACAAAAACCCAGTCCTGCTTCTAACTCTACTCCTGTATTCCCACCAGCTCCTCCAGTTACAGCCCAGTATACTTGGCTATCTACCACATGTCAGTACCCTGTTCCCACTCGCTGCACCTATCCTGCCTTTAACCCTGTAAAAAAGCCCTCTGTAGCAACTGCTCCCTCTCCTGTTCTATCCTCCAGTTTTTCTCTGTCTCCAGCTGCTCCATTCGTTTGCAGACCTGCGTTTACTTGCAGTGCTCCAGTAGTTAAAACCAGAAAAAAGCGAAAATTCTTTCCAACCAATACCATCCTGCCAGTATCCAAACCGGTGAACCTGCCTTCCGTGACTCAGCCTGAAGCCTCTCCTCAGCCTGAAGCCTCTCCTCAGCCTGAAGCCTCTCCTCAGCCTGAAGCCTCTCCTCAGCCTGAAGCCTCTCCTCAGCCTGAAGCCTCTCCTCAGCCTGAAGCCTCTCCTCAGCCTGAAGCCTCTCCTCAGCCTGAAGCCTCTACTCAGCCTGAAGCCTCTACTCAGCCTGAAGCCTCTACTCAGCCTGAAGCCTCTACTCAGCCTGAAGCCTCTACTCAGCCTGAAGCCTCTACTCAGCCTGAAGCCTCTACTCAGCCTGAAGCCTCTACTCAGCCTGAAGCCTCTACTCAGCCTGAAGCCTCTACTCAGCCTGAAGCCTCTACTCAGCCTGATGCCTGCATTCAGCCTGATGCCTGCATTCAGCCTGATGCCTGCATTCAGCCTGATGCCTGCATTCAGCCTGATGCCTGCATTCAGCCTGATGCCTGCATTCAGCCTGATGCCTGCATTCAGCCTGATGCCTGCATTCAGCCTGATGCCTGCATTCAGCCTGATGCCTGCATTCAGCCTGATGCCGCTACTCAGCATGATGAACTGATCCAGCCCGACGATCCTATTAGGCCAGTTGACTCGATGCCCGCTGTTGATCCAGATGATCCGGTACCTGATCCAGTGCCCGCTGTCGTGCCAATTGACTCAGAGCCCGCTGTCATACCTGGTGACCCGGTGCCCGCTGGCAAGCCAAATGACCTGATGCCTGGTGACCCAGTGCCCGCTGTCATACCTGGTGACCCGATGCCCGCTGTCGAGCCAGACAATCCGATACCTGATGACCCGGTGCCCGCAGTCTTGCCAGACGACTCGGTGCCCGCAGTTCCGCCAGACGACTCGGTGCCCGCAGTTCCGCCAGACGACTCGGTGCCCGCTGTTCCGCCAGACGACTCGGTGCCCGCTGTTCCGCCAGACGACTCGGTGCCCGCTGTTCCGCCAGACGACTCGGTGCCCGCTGTTCCGCCAGACGACTCGGTGCCCGCTGTTCCGCCAGACGACTCGGTGCCCGCAGTCTTGCCAGACGACTCGGTGCCCGCAGTCTTGCCAGACGACTCGGTGCCCGCAGTCTTGCCAGACGACTCGGTGCCCGCAGTCTTGCCAGACGACTCGGTGCCCGCAGTCTTGCCAGACGACTCGGTGCCCGCTGTTCCGCCAGACGACTCGGTGCCCGCTGTTCCGCCAGACGACTCGGTGCCCGCAGTCTTGCCAGACGACTCGGTGCCCGCAGTCTTGCCAGACGACTCGGTGCCCGCAGTCTTGCCAGACGACTCGGTGCCCGCAGTCTTGCCAGACGACTCGGTGCCCGCAGTCTTGCCAGACGACTCGGTGCCCGCAGTCTTGCCAGACGACATCATGCTTTGGGGCTGTTTCTCCGCAAAGGGACCAGGACGACTGATCCATGTACAGGACAGAATGAATGGGGCCATGTATCGTGAGATTTTGAGTGCAAACCTCCTTCCATCAGCAAGGGCATTGAAGATGAAACGTGGCTAGGAATTCCAACATGACAATGATCCCAAACATACCGCAACGAAGGAGTGGCTTTGTAAGAAGCATTTCAAGGTCCTGGAGTGGCCTAGCCAGTCTCCAGATCTCAACTCCATAGAAAACCTTTGGAGGGAGTTGAAAGTCCGTGTTGCCCAGCGACAGCCCCAAAACATCACTGCTCTAGAGGAGATCTGCATGGAGGAATGGGCCAACATACCAGCAACAGTGTGTGCCAACCTTGTGAAGACTTACAGGAAACGTCTGACCTCTGTCATTGCCAACAAAGGATATATAACAAAGTATTGAGATGAACTTTTGATATTGACCAAATACTTATTTTCCACCATAATTTGCAAATAAATTATTTCCAAATCAGCCAAAGCGATTGTCTGGATTTTTTTTCTAATTTTGTCTCTCATAGTTGAGGTCTACCTATGATGCCAATTACAGGCCTCTCTCATCTTTTTAAGTGGGAGAACTTGCACAATTGGTGGCTGACTAAATACTTTTTTGCCCCACTGTGTGTGTAAATATATATATATATATATATATATATATATATATATATATATATATATATTTATGATTTTATTGCTATCACAACCAGCGGTCCTCTATGTGATAGCATATGAGTGACAGGTCCTCTTTGTAGGGGGAGGGGGTGGGGAGAGGAGCAGTGGGGAGAGGAGCAGTGGGGGGGGGCAAGAGAGGAGCAGTGTATACAGTGAGGTAGCAGTGTATACAGAGAAGCTCCCTCACTGGCTGGCACTATGGCCCTGATTTACTAAAGTGCACAAATGGCATCTAGGCACATTTCCATAGGCTAAAGTCTACTTTTCACTGGAATCCGTCTATTTTTAGACGGCAAAGACATTTACAAAAGAAAGCGTCTAACAAATAGATGCAAAAGCGAATGTACTAAACACAATAACACAATAAAGGAATCCGTCGAAAAAACCTGACGTCCTAGAAGCGCGTCTACAAGGAACAAAAAAAATCACTGTAGAAACATATGTTAGCAGGTGACACCCCTGAGCCTAAGTGTTTTGTGACAAGGTGGGCACCCCGGCAGTCGCCACGGTATCCGGATAGTCACAGCCGACTGCTGCCCACCCATGACCACTCACTTGCTCGGCACAGCAGTGTTGCTGGGGAGAAAAGATTCCTTTTCAAACGGAACTTGGTTCTCCTGCAGTGCAGCGGTACCAGATCAACCCAAGGTGAACCTCTGGGCAGGGGTCGGTTGCGTCAGGAGGGAAATTGTAGTTCCCTCCCATACAACCACCCGAGTGGGAGGTGTCGCAAACGTGCGCACCAGAGACTGACGCAGTCCTCCATTTTAAGAATATCCATGTTGTCCCTCATTTTCCCCCCTTTCCTCTCTGTTAATTCACAGGGACATATGTGTGTTGGAAGTGTCAAAGGCCAGAGCCAGCAGGGGGGCTATGAGCTATCGGACCCCCAAGGGAGCCGGGGCCTTGCTGTTCAAAGAACCTGTAAATTGTAACACCTCGTATAAGATAAGGAGAGTGTCAGGGCAGGAGCTGTGGAATGGACAGGCAGGCCTAATGGCGGGGTCACGCACCGACTGACGACAACCACCACCCACAGACCGGAATCCCTCAGGGCGCGGAGTCTAAGCCCCAGGCTGCCCTTCACCAGGGCCCCTGATGGTGGGGATGGACTTGACGCAGCCAGGAACCAGGTCGCGGCCCCCGAGAAACCCCAGCTGCGGTAATGGCTGCCGCCAATGGCGTATAGCTGGTAGGAACCAGAAAGAACGATATCGTAGTTGGACAAGCCGGGTCGATAACAGCGGGACAGACCGTACAGAACGGTAGACAAAAATACACAGGTCACAAGCCGGGTTCAGCAACGGGAGGTCAGATAAAGGGATAATGCTGAGAATAGTCTTAGACAAAGCCGAGTCAGTTTCCAGGAGAGCCATGAGCTTGCAACAACACTATCAAACAGGACACGAATGCAAAGAGCATGTGCAGACAACAGGCTTAAATGTGCTCAACCACACCCCTCTGGGGGATGGACAGCAGAGGCCTGAAAGCATAAAAAGGCTCCCACCATGCTTTGCAGAAACCCAAGATGGATGCCAGCACATGGAGCAGCATAACCTCTGGGAAAAGGTAGGACCTTAACAGCGAGCTTTCTCAGGAGTTCAAAGAACATTCCAAGGAAACACGACCAGATAAACACTTTTCAAAATCCATTTTTCCCCTATGTCTCATATCTTGGAATATGAGAGACTTACATAAAAACCAGACATATCGTCAGATTGGCTAAGAGAAGACGAACAATTTGACGGGTCACTCGTCTTGTCTCGAATACATAGGAAAGCCGAAAAATAGATCTCGTGAACCGTTCAGTGTATAATTTCATAATTCATATCTAATCAATCCTCAGACGTGTCTGCATAATAATCTACCCTCGGGTGGAATGTCACTTGTGCAGATAGAAAGTTATGAGCCAAAATATGAGTTAGAAGAGATTTTGGCTCTAGTTTAAGTCTACGCCCAGACGACCCCTCCCTAAATGGGGTATTGATCCTTGACTTCAGAGACACCCCCTGCTGGGGAGCTTCAAAATGGGTTGTCAGGTCTAAGAGAGCTAAGTTGAAGACGTCTCCCATTTTAACATAAGTAACACCTGGGGTGACCCGCGCCGTCGCTCTGAAACGTGGATCTGCTAACCCAGGACTTTGGCAAGTACCTTAACCCTTTCACCTCTCTCTGATATCTCTTTGCTGTGCTCTTGGTCTCTGTATTATATATATATATATACACACACACGTGTGTGTGTGTGTGTGTGTGTGTGTGTGTGTGTGTGTGTGTGTGTGTGTGTGTGTATATCTATCTCTTAGGTACATCTTTTTCTGTAAATATTGTTATTGCACCCGTTCGACCTTTTAGTAATGAATCTTTCCTTCTGAAAGTGTTGAACTGTTTCTATAGCGCTTTATTGCAATTTACGAATTCCTGCCTCTAAAGAAAATGCTACTGTGTTTCTTTAACCCTCTGCATAATCGGCCTGTAGAGACCGTATTATGCAGACGATTATCTCACCCATTATAGTGTTTTAGCTGATATCGCCGAGTTTCCTTTTTTTCTGTACAAAAAGGAGGTGGTGGCAGTGTGAAGGGTTAATTGCGTAATTAACCTGACCCAGTAACAATCGATTCAGGCTGCCGATGCATCGATTGTAGTCCAATTAGCTGGAAAATCATTGTGCAGGGTGCAGCTGAGTGTGGCATTGTTACGCTCGTGACAGCGCGGTGTTAGATTGGCTAGTCCTTCGGTCACGAGTTTGGTGAGAAGGGCTGGGGTCTGACGCCGTGTTCCTCACAGGACCCCATGCAGTTTTTAAAAAATATTTTATTAATTACCTGCAATTCTTTCTTTTACATTCAGCTGTCAGTGGGGAACTCCGTTGCTGGCTGAAATATGAAAGCATGCTTTTCACCACTAAAAGAACCGCATAAAATACCTCATGCAGTATTTTAGAAGTGTTTTTTAGAGAATGCAAACGTTTTTTGAAAAAAATGCTATGCGGGATCCTACCACATACTTGAATTGTGTACGTGGTCACTCCCCCCCCCCAATCTCTTAAGCAGGCTATACATGGGTCAAATTCCGAACGATTTGTCAATCGAAAACATTGTTCGTTCTGTAATCCGATGGTGCCACCAATGATTTCGAAAATCGGTTGTTTTTCATAAATTTTCCAGCATGCTCGATAAATGAAATGGGGAGGAACCACGAAAAATTGGCCAGTGCCATTGCCCAACTACCGGCGACAATCGGCCGATTATTCTTAGGTCCAATTTTCAAATGAAAAATCGTTTGGAAATCTACCGATCTTTAGCCGGCCTTACTATTTTTCTTTGGAATCTCAACTCTTGGCTTGACAAACCCTTCTCAAAAGGGGCAGAGTGCAAACCAGCAATATCAGATAAATCGTTAATTTAGGCCCTTATCTTGCTTCTTATCCTTTATAATGGTTTTCTATAATGGTATATTTCGCTTGAAATGTTGTGAATTTGATATATTTCGAAGCCCTAAATAATATATATTATTGTGCCTTAAACATATGTCCTCGTATACCTCCCCGATTGGAGCTGATGAAATTTGGCGACAAAGATAAATCTTCACAAAGATAATCTCATATCTTGTGTATTTCCCATTATTAATCATTTGTAAGCAGCGTTCAGTGTTTCAAATGCATTAATTTTCTTTGCGACATATTTAATGAATGCTAGTACATTTTTAGAAGCATATATTCTCGCCAGTATACTGTATATACTTCTGTAGTGTCCTTTACATTGATCATGCACAGGGACTTATGTCTGGAATATATATCTTTTTACACTGAGCATGCCCAGCGACTTAGCCAATGAGACGTTTCTTTTTTTTTTTATTTAAATATTTATTGATTTTCCAATTTAAATACATATCATCATCACGTAAAAAAAAAAAAAAATCATCATTCTTTATTTACCCTTTCAGAAAATATTTCTCTATCCCCCCCCCCCCCCTCTCCCCTCCCTGCATAATCTGGATTTTTCCCATTTCACATAATAAGCCTCCATCTTATCTTCCTGAATATGATAGAGTTTTTCCATCTTTCTAATCTGCTCCACTCTTTCTATCCAATCCTCCTATTTCGGTACTTCTGTTTTCCGCCAAAACTTGTGTATCAGACCTTTTGCAGCATTAAGATAGTACCATATGCCTGATTCTTTGTATTTATTCACTGTTATATCTGTATTGTGCAAGACACATAATTCTGGGTCTAACCCTACATCTATTTCAGTTATCATTCCTATCAGATAGATTATTGACCTCCAGAATACTTGGATTTTTGGGCACCCCCACCATACATGGTATACCGTACCTATCTCTCCACATCCCCTCCAACACAACGGTGAATTTTCTCCACACATCTTATATTCTACATTTGGTGTAATGTGCCATCTTATTAAACACTTATAATTTATTTCTACTTCCCTCATACTTACATTTTCGTGAGTTAATCTATATATTCTCTTTTGTTTTTCCTCATCTATCACAACTCCCATATCACTTTCCCATTTTACTATATATGTTGGCTTTGTGTTTGTGTCTAATTCAGTGAGAACTTTATAAACTTTAGCAATCCCTTACCTCCCATCACCTCGTGTCCCCAACAACTTTTCAACCAAATTCCACTTATCTCTTGTCCTTAGAGGTTTTTAAAGATTCCCGACAAAACATCTCAATTGGAAATATCGCCATTCATCTACAGGCCTACTTCTTGACCCTCATCAAGGCCCTCTCCTCCAATCCTCGCCGACTCTTCTCTGCCTTCAACTCTCTACTCTCTCCACCCCCACCTCCACCCAGCACCTCACTCACTGCCCTTGAGATTGCCAATCACTTCAAAAACAAGATTGACACAATTCGCAAGGACATTGCCGCAACTCACACACCCTCTCAACCCGTCCCCTCTCACACAGCTACCCCCTTATCCCCCCTCCCCCTCGACATAACCCACAGGGACTTCGTCGCTGCTCAAACTCTCTCCAATCCCCTTCACCCTCACTCAGCTACCCCCTCATCACCCCTCTCCCACGGCCCCACCACTGCTCTGACCTCCACTTCCACCCCACCCTACATTCCTCATACTGAAGCTCCATCAACACTCCGCACCTTTGACCTTACTACCATCGAGGAAGTCTCCAAGATCCTCTCTGATGCCCGCCTCACCACCTGCCCCCTCGACCCTATCCCCTCACAACTCCTACGACCTTCCTCCTCCTCCATCCTACGCTCCCTCACCCACATCTTCAATCTCTCCCTCTCCTCAGGCACTTTCCCCTCCCCTCTGAAACATGCACACATCACCCCCATACTTAAAATGCCCTCCCTGGACCCCAATGACCCGAACAACCTCAGACCCATCTCCCTGCTCCCATTTACATCTAAACTCCTCGAGCGCCTAGTCTACACCCGCCTATGCTCTCACCTCAACGACAACAACCTCCTCGATCCCCTACAGTCCGGCTTCCGTCCCCTACACTCCACCGAAACTGCCTTACTCAAACTCTCCAACGACCTGCTAATGGCCACTATTCAGTGCTCCTACTTGACCTCTCTGCGGCCTTCGACACAGTCGACCACCCCCTCCTCCTCAAAAAACTACACTCCCTCGGCCTCAGAGATTCTGCTCTCTCCTGGCTCTCATCCTACCTGTCACAACGCTCCTTCAGCGTTACCTATAATGCTACCACCTCCCCCTCACTCCCCCTCTCTGTTGGGGTCCCTCAAGGCTCTGTCCTTGGGCCCCTTCTCTTCTCCATCTATACCTCCTCCCTTGGCCAACTCATACACTCTCACGGCTTCAACTACCACCTCTATGCCGACGACACACAAATCTATCTCTCAACCCCCCACCTCACCCCCTTGGTCTCAGCCCGAATCACACACATAGACTGGATGTCGCTCTACTTCCTTAAATTGAACCTCTCCAAAACCGAGTTTCTTGTCTTCCCCCCAACCCGGACACCACCCCCCATTGATTTCTCCGTCACATCCAACAACGCTACCATCAAACCCGCCCTGCATGCCAGAGTACTGGGTGTCATTCTGGACTCCAACCTATCCTTCCAGCCCCAAGTCCAATCTTTAACAAATTCGTGCAGACTCCACCTCCGCAACATCGCCAAAATACGCACGTTCCTAACCCCAGAAACCACTAAACAGCTCATCCACTCTCTCATCATATCACGACTCGACTACTGCAACTCCCTCCTCACTGGCCTGCCTCGCCGCTGGCTATCCCCGCTTCAGTCGATCCTGAATACGGCTGCCAGACTCATTCACCTTTCCAACCGCTCTGTCTCCGCCACCCCCCTCTGCCAATCCCTCCACTGGCTTCCGATTGTGCAACGGATCAAATTCAAAATCCTAACGCTGCCGTACAAAGCTGTCCACCATACTGCCCCGAACTACATCACTGACCTAATATCCGAGTACCGCCCAGCACGCACACTCCGCTCCTCACAAGACCTCCTTCTCTCTAGTTCCCTGGTCTCCTCCTCCCATGCCCGCCTCCAGAACTTCTCCAGGGTGTCACCCATCCTCTGGAACTCCCTGCCCCAACCCATCAGATTATCACCTACTCTCCTCTCCTTTAGGCGCACCCTGAAAACCCATCTCTTCAGGGAAGCCTACCCCACCCCCTGCTAACTTGCCGACCTCCTCCACTCTTCCTACCACTCCATCCCCCACAGCTATCTCCTCCTCTGCCACCACTCCCTCCCTCCTAGATTGTAAGCTCGAAAGAGCAGGGCCCTCGAACCCCTCGTGTATCACATTGTATTGGTATTGTTCTGTCACATGTTCTGTCCCCTTTGTAATGTACAGCGCTGAGCGAACTATTGGCGCTTTATAAATACTGTATAATAATAATAATAATAAAACTTAGTAAAAATCTCTCCCTTTTCTTAAATGATCCTAATTTACCCTCCACCAAAACATCTCTCAATTGAACCTCATCTTTTTTAAACGATCTACCTGCTATCTCTTCTCTACCTGGGGGAAAAAACTCTGTTTCTCAATGGCATCAATATTGAGTTGAAATACCATTTCATACTTTTGTGCAAGTTATCCCAAATACTTAAAACATTTAAAGTGTATATATTTACATTATCTTTTAAACCCCTATATTGTGTTGGCACCCACACCACTTTACCTAAATTTGTTCCGCTGAGTTTGTTTTCAATTCTCACCCAACTTTTCTCGTGGTTATACATCCAGTCTATAATTCTTGCCAATATTACTGCTTTATAGTATCTTTTAAAGTCTGGAAGCCCCAATCCACCTCTCTCTTTATTCCTACTCAACAACTCATAAGATACTCTTGGTTTTTTATTCCTCCATATATATCTGGTTATCATTTTCTTAATTACTTTAAAAAAGACTTCTGGGAGTTTAATTGGGATCATTTGATATCTATATAAGATTTTAGGTACTATTACCATTTTTACCAGATTTATACGCCCTATCCATGTCGGGCATCCTCCTTCCAATATTTTTAGTTCCTCTCTGATCTCGTTTAACAGTGAAATGTAGTTTAGTTTATATAGATGTTTATATGAAGCTGTAAGTTTTACTCCTAAATATTTTATATCTCTGTCCTTCCATTTAAAAGAGAATTCCTTTTGTATCTTTTCTTTTTCACTTTTTAAAATATTTATATTTAAAATCTCAGTTTTTGTTGGATTAATCTTTAAATTTGATGATTCCCCATACTCCCTCAGTAGCTTCATTAAGTTTGGAAGTGTTATCCTGGGATTTCTTACATAGAACAGCAAGTCATCCGCAAAGGCCGCCACTTTATGTTCTGTGTCATCTATCTGAATTCCCTTGACATCTCTATTCTGCCTTATCATTGACAACAAGGGTTCCAGTGATAGAACATACAGCAATGGGGACAGTGGGCATCCCTGTCTTGTTCCGTTTGACATCTCAATGGGTTTCGACTTCTCCCCATTCACCACAATAACTGCGGAGGGATATCTATACAACTTTCCTATCCACTCTTTCATTCTAGACCCGATTCCCAGAGCTTCAAGAGTATCCATCATTAATCCCCAGTCCACTCTATCAAATGCTTTCTCAGCATCAATCGAGAGCAGTACGACCAGATCTTTTCCCTTTCTACTTTTTTGGACAAGCATCAGTGATCTTAACCCATTATCTTTGCCCTCCCTCCCCGGAACAAAGCCAACTTGGTCCTCATGTATCCATTCGGGCATTAGTTCTTTCAATCTATTTGCTAAAACCTTTGCGTATAACTTAGTATCGGTATTCAATAATGAGATAGGTCTATAGCTCGAGCATTGAAAGGCGTCTTTTCCTTCTTTTTTAATAAGTACCACATGAGCTTGTAATGATTCTCTTCTTACTTCCATCCCTCCTCCTAGAGCATTCATATATCTTCTAAGCTTTGGTATTAATATTTCGCTATATTTTTTATAGTATCTCACCGTGTAACCATCTGGTCCTGGCCTTTTCCCTGACGCTGTATTTTTTAATGCTGTTTTTATTTCTTCCTGTGAAATTTCTGCATCTAGGGAATTCAGTTGTTCCTCACTTAATTTTGGTAACCCAGCCTTCTCCAGATATATCTTTCTTTTTTGGTTCCTCTCACTTTCTGTGTTTTTTTAATAAGTCCAGGGGGCTTATGTTATACAATTTTCTATAATATTCCATAAATACTTTGGCGATTTCTTTGAGTGTACCAGTTCACCCTTGGCATATTTTATTTTTTCTATATAATTCCAATTTTTCTTTTTCCTCAGGGCTCTCATCAAATATTTTCCAGGCCTATCTCCCCATCTAAATCTCTCACTTAAACTTTATTGTAAACTCTCCTCCTCTCCTCATCCATCACAGCCTCTAGTTCTTTTTTATTATCGTCAGCTTTATTTCTTTTGTTATTCTATTCTTATGTATTTGCTCTAATTCACTTATTTCTTTCAATAGCCCACTAATTTTCTCTCTTCTCTTTTTTATTTTTTGCCCCAATCGCTATCAGTACTCCTCATATATGCCTTATGAGATTCCCACTCTGTGGCCATCGATACCTCTCCTGTCTCATTCTCCTTAAAAAATCGTTCGATCTCCTCCCCGACTTTCTGAGCAATATCTTTTTCTAATAAGAGTGCCTCGTTCAACTTCCATCCCAGCCCTCCTACTGTCTTCCTTCCCCACTCTATTTTCATAGTGGCCGGGGCATGATCCGGTAGAGACATTGTCTCTATCCCTACCTGAATCAGTTGTTCAATTAATCGATGCTCTATTAATATACAATCTTATCTTGAGTACTTCTTATGCATATCTGAGAAAAAGGTGTAGTCCCTATCTTGCATGTGTGTGATTCTCCAGGCATCTACCAGTTGACATTCATGTATTTCTTTTTTCAATCTCAGGGCCCTACACCCCTCTCTCTGTATATGGGAAGTAGCGTCTTTTTGTGGGTCCATACAAAAATTAAAATCTCCTGCCAGAATCAAACGGCCCTTTTTAAAGTCCATCAGCTTCCTCAACACCCTTTTCAAAAACACCTCCGGCTTTATATTAGGACAATAGATATTAGCCAATGTACACTCAATTTCCTGTAGCTTGCCTCTTAGAAAAACAGACCCAGAAGGGAGATTTTTGTTCCTGTCTTCCAGCTCAAACCTGATATTTTTTGCCAACCCTATTGCTACGCCTTTTGCTCTTTTAATCGGCGAGTCTGCATAATACCATGTTGGATGGTACCTAGATTTTAACTTAACATTTGATTGTATCTCAAAATGTGTCTCCTGTAAGAATACCACTGAAGCTGCTCTATGTTGTAGTTCTTTAAATAATCTAAATCTTTTCCAGGCACAATTCAACCCATTTACATTGTAAGTTATAAACTGTATCTCTTCCATCTTTCTTGGATGCCCCTTTTCTCCTCCATCTATGTTTTCCTTTTTCTTGCTTCTATATCTCCTTTTATCCTGCAGGGAGTTATCCTCAAATCCCCATCCCCCCCATTTTCCCATCCCTCTCCTCCCCTTCCCCCCCCCTCTTTTTAGGCCTACAGTTTGCCTATCAATCATTTGTGGAAATAAAATCCACCTTTGATTTAATCCTTAGGGCTAAACTCTGACCATTGGACGACTTTCCCCTTCTCCGGCCCCCCCCCTAACCCTTCTCCACAAAGTCTCCGGTGACAAATCCGCAAATATCTGAATATCCATTTCTCCATATTTAATTACTGGTTTTCCCTTAGTCTTCCTCCAGATTTTTTCTTTATCTTGAAGCTCATAAAATTTAACAAGTATATCTCTCGGCCTTTCCTTCCCAAGATTTCCTTGGAGTTTTCCTTTTCTAAAAGTTCCTTCTATTTTAGTCCTTTCCATATCAGTACCGTCCATTATAGAGTTTAGTATTTTACAAACCACCTCATGCAGTATTTCTCCTTTTGGGCTTTCTGGGACCCCTCGTATCCTGATGTTTCTCCTCCTGTCCCTATTTTCTTGTATCTCAGCCTTGTAAAGCAATTTTTCTTGAACTTTCCCTATATTAATTATCTTCTAATTCGGAAATAACTTGGGTCTGGTTTTTAACTTTCTCCTCCGTTTCTTCCACTCTCACCAAAAGCTGCCCCAAATCATTCCAAATATTTACCATTTCTTGCTTTATTGTTTTCTCCAAATCTTTGAATATTTCTGCCATCTCTTTATTTGGTATTTGTAGATCTTTTTTCATCACTATATTTCCTGATATTTGTTGACTACTAATATCCAGGCCTAGTGATAGTCTAGGGCTACTCTCCAGACTAAGGTCTACTTCTCCTTTTTCATTCATACCCTGGGGCCTTTCTGGGGTCACATTTCCCTGGGAGGTATATTTTTTAATTGTGCTGGTCTGGATCCCTTTAAGCCCACTTCCTTTAGCATTTTTATTTTTCATTTCTTCTGTGGCTCTTATTCTCTTTTATAGACTCGGGGTTAGGAAGAGACAGCTATTAATATACGTCCCAGCCCTGTCCAATTGCTTGTCTTTTAAACTTTTCTTTCACCAATCTTCTTCTCCCTTCCACATCTTTACATTCCCTGGGGGTCCCCCCTTTCTCTCACACTCTGCTTCCCCCAACAGCTCAGTACAGGGTATAATATACATCAAGCCTTAGCCAGACTCACTCACCCTCCTCGCACTTCTCTTCTTGTGAGGCGGCTGGAGGCTCCCTCCGTCAGTCCTTCTAGTAGGGCAGCTGTTCTTCTCTTCTCAGGGGGACTCCCCAGGGTATCCTCTGCTCTCCTCTCTTTGGACTACGGCGTTTCCTTCCTCTCTGCAGTAATCAGGCAGGGCTCCAGGGAGTAGACCGGCGAGCAGGCCAACGCCTCTCTCTCACCGCAGTACGCCGGCCAGCTTCCTCACCTCCCAGAGATCCTCAGCGGCTGACCACGTGGTCACGCCGCATCTCCTCGTCTCCCGGAAACCAGGCACGCTGTCACCGCCGGGCTACACACAAACTGATCTCTGTCTCCCGGGTCACTCCTCCTGGGGGCCGCCGCCTATCCAAGGGGGGGTTGTCAGGTAGAGGTAGGTCTCGCTCTGCAGGGCTCCTGCATTTCAAAGGAACTTGGGGGCTTGGGGAGGTTGGATAGCGGAGCCTCGTCCGAGAGGTCCTACATCGAGCCCTCCTCAGCCGCCATGGTCAGGCCCGCCCCCTCCTTTTTGCACCGGCAAATTTTAGTCTTCCGAGACATGTTTCTGGTTACACTGAGCATGCCCAGGGACTTTGCCATTTTTGAGTTTGTGCCTTGTGTAACTGAGCATGCTCATGGAGTTTGAATTTTGAGAGATATTACCAAAATGGTGGTCCTACGGCACATTTTTTAAGCAACATCTAAAAATAATCTTCAGCCAACCTCCCTCAGCTATCCACACGCACCACACACCAAACCAGCACTACTGGAAAAATCAACCTTAAAATTAAAAGGAATACAAATGTTATCCTGTGTTACTAAATGAGATGTATTGGTTATATGTATCGCAATCCCAAATATTCACAATATTATCCCCCAAAAATGTGTTCGTCCCTGTCAATGTTTGTTGGTTTCACTTTGCAATAGTGGTGTCACCCTCTTTTTTATTTACTTTTTTAACTCTGAATTTGGTACACCTAGCACATTTTGGAGGATAATAGGACAATGTTAGTACTGCAATCCTTTGTATTGGGATATATAGAACCAACACACATCTGAATTGGCAACATAGTACAACATTTGTGTCACAGTTGAGATATCTGGCTCGTTACCCTTACCTTGCTCAGGGACTTAGGGTTGATTCACACCACAGAATTGCAGTCTGGATGTGTGTGACAGCTGGATGTGTGTGGTTAAGTGGCTAGCACTGCTGCCTCAGAGCAATAGGGTGTTCAGTTTGAATCCCAACCACAGCAATGAAGTTGCATGCTCTCCCTGGGCAGCTGCCCTCACACAGACATGCTGGCAGCATCTTTGGCTTCTGTCTAAATGATCCCTAGAATGTGAATTAGAATGAGGCCTTGTCCATGTTCCAGCTCCTTCAAGGCTGGACCTTATGTGAATGGCAAACGATGGTGCGAGATAAGGTCCTGGACTAATGATTGATTTGATATTGCTGGTGTGCACTCTGCCCCTATTGGAAAGGGTTTGAAAGCCAAGAGCTGAGATTCCAAAGAATAAGAGAGAGTGTGAGGGAGAGGGAGAGGAGGGGAGAGGAGGGGAGTACCCTTTGGGCTAAATCACACAATGGGCACAATTCACTAAACGGTATCTTACCGCATCCAAGTATGCGGTAGGATTCTGCACAGCATTTTATCTAAAAAAACTTTTGCACTCCCTAAAAAATGCTACTAAAATACCACTATAAATAATAAAGTTATTTTATCAAGGCATGCAGCCTTTTAGTAGTGAAAACCATGCGTTCATGTTCAATAGAAGGTTCATTGGTGCTGTGCTAATTCTAAGTATGATATAAATACCTTATAGAAATATTCCTCACAATATAACTTTGATAGTGAAAATATATAAACCAAATCAGAAAAAAAAAATAGTTGAATAGAATACACATGAAATATCCAAAATGGTGGATAACAGTGAAGAACACCCAAACATACAAAAAGGTGTAACCTAGGTACACCACTAGTAATAAATGGGTGACTATGGGTGAAAATATACACTACTTATTACCAGGGTGGATAAAAATCAATGATTTAAAAAAAAAAAAAAAAAAAGATTTTTTTATTTAAATCTTTTTTTTTTATTTAAAATCAGATTTTCTTAAATAAAATGCTTTTTGGGGAAAATATATTACCATCCAAAGGTTATTCCATCATGAAATAAAGATTAGTTTTTTAATTATGTAGATAAGGCTGTATATATTTAATTTTTTTGGTAAATAAATTCCATTAATCCATTCACAATGTCATGCTCTTCCAGAGGTTTTTGTAAGATTATTGGGCACTTTCTCTGCCTACAAGATATTATCACAGATCGCATGCCTCTTTTTCACAGCAAAAATGTTATAACATGAACAGAGTTAAGAAAAAGACCTTAATCCTAACTTCTACAAACCTATGAATAGAGAATCAACCCCTTCAGTGCTAAAATTTTTAGAAATTCAGTGAATAGAATAGAAACAATATTTTTCTGATTGTTTGGAGCGGAATAGATCTGCACAAGAAGAAAGTGAAACTAAGTGTGAGGAGGAAGGGGCTGACAGTCTACGTTTCTTAAAATATATATATTTTGTTTAGCCAAATTAGTTAACAAACATGGATGTTTGTTTAAACAAATAACATATGCTCTAATGTTTGTTTCAGTTGAATAAATTATTTAAATTGTTATTAAGGTAATGTTTATTTTTCTCCTTCTTAAGTACAACAGAAAAGTTGTCCAAATATGAATGATCAGCCTATTAAACTGGGGATAAAAAAAACTAATATGAAAAGTTGTTATTCTAAAAATCTTCATCTACTTGCATATTAGAGTTATACCAGCAAAAATTAGTCTTTATGTAGAAAACTATTATTTAAATCAAGCCTTACTGACTAGTGATTTAAATCAAATCCACCCTGCTTATTACCCATAGTGACAACGAAAACAGTGATATGATCCGTAAATATGATCGCAAAAGGACAGGGCTTAATAAGCTCTTAATAATGCTGTGATGTGAAAAATATCCCGCAAAACTTCTATATTGCAACTAAACCTGTGCTATAGGAGGTAAAAAAATATGTACGGATTCACAATGCACAATGAAAATCAGTGGAAGTGAGAAAAACAAAAAACAGTATAAAACTGTATATAGTGAAAATAAGCCACAGGGCTTATGCAACGCAACTCTGTGGAAATAAAGGTGAATACCATATAACAGTGACCCCTAAATCAGGGATAAGTGGAAGAATTATTAAGTAAGTGACACGAATTATATAGACCAAAATTAGTCCCAAAGAAATATATATGAATGACCCAGCATATAATAATTGACATAAACTCCATGTAAACCAACCAAAACCATAAAGTTCAACATACATTAATCAGTCAAGGTGTTCTATAATCCTTAAATTGTGCTGGTGTTTTAAAAGGAGGAGATCCAACACTTGGCAAAATGCCCCTCACCTCCATGGAGTGACAACACAGGGCCAAACAGCCGTTTTCAAACAATATCGCACCAACCAGGACCCACTTCAGAATTTATCAGGTATAGCAATGGATCAAACCCCCTCACTGGTGGATACAAGCACAGCAGGAAACCTTTTTCAGAGCAATAAACTTAGGATCAGCCAATCCTCATGCAGCCAGATGAAATAGAAAAGTAGATGCTCCCATAGTGTGATAACGTGTTTATTTAATTAAAAGTAAAATGAATGCCCACTCACATGTATATAGCTTTTACATAAGCATTTGCGAACCACATGCTGTGGGTGTACTTGCATAGATGTGTATTGGAGTACCAATATGGCGTCCGCGCCGGAAATTACGTCACCACATCCGGAAATTGCGTCACCATGTCACACGCATTACGTCACGCTAACACATGACCTCCTAGTGTGACATAACGCGTGGGACATGGTGAAGCAATTTCCAGACGTGGTGACGTAATTTCCGGCGCGGAAGCCATATTGGTATATGCCATATTGGTAAAGGGCCTCAAAATCCATACCAGACCCATACTCATTCAACTAGGAGGGGCTTGCTAAAGGGGGCTTCCAGATTCCAATAAGCCCCCCGCCTATTAATTGCTGACCTTTGTTTCTTTTTAGATTTAGCTGTCAGTGGGAAACTCCGCTGACAGCTGATGTCTCAGTTTTTGGGGGACTCCGCGGCCCCCCCATTCCTTAACAACCCATAACAGTACTGACAGATACCAGTACATACTGCATGCCTGCACCACTACATAAAGACTGCATGCCTTTAAAGATTTATTTCCTTTGTTGAATTGACTTTTGCCTCCGGTCATATGGGGCGCAATTTGGCATGCGATTTGCATGCCAGGCAACTTGCAAATCATAGTCCAAGTTGCACCCTATTGTCTGCTATTGTCTCCGTTCACATCAAATCCAATTATGAACTCATACAACTTACAGTGAAGTCGCACGATTTCAAAATCAAGTGACATGCCAATTTCCTTGCGATTTGCAAAACATCTGACACAGACATGTACTACTTTTGAAATCGGTGCGGCTCCGACCAAGTCGGAACCGCACCGATATGACCGCTCTGATAGCGGACAATAGGGTGAGGCTTAGCATGTAATTTGCAAGTCGCAGGGCATGCAAATCGCATGTCAAGTCGCACCCAGCGTGAACCAGCCCTAACACCCTGATCACATAAAAGCCAATTTTGAAACCATGCGACTTACACCCCAGTCACATCAAGTCCGACTTTGAAATCATGACACTTCACTGTAAGTCGCACGATTTCAAAGTCAGGGGACATGCAGATTTCAAGTTCGATTAGCAAGACATCTGCCACAGATGTCTATGTAAATCCACGAAAAGTAGTGCAAGTACTACTTTAGAAATTGGTGCTCTGACCAAGTAGAATCCGCACCGATTTGACCGCTGTAATTGTGGACAATAGTGTGCGACTTGCCATGCAATTTGCAAGCCGCCTGTCATTCAAATCGCATGCCAAATCACACCCGATGTGACCGGAGGCTTACAGTGAAGTCACACGATTTCAAAATCAGGTGACCTGTTGATTTCATTGCGATTTGCAACACTGCATGCACTACTTTTGTTGTGATTTGCATAGACATCCGTGTCAGATGTCTTCCAAATTGCAAATAAATCTGCAGGACACCAGATTTTTAAATTGACTTACAGTGAAGTAGCACACACAATTTCAAAATCAGCTTTCATATGATCAGGGTGAAAGGTCTTTTTATGTTTGATTTCCCAAGTGTTTTTCCGATTTTCGGGAAATACCGCATACTAGCAATAGTGAATTGACATTTTCAGTATCGCATGCCAGATGTGGTCATGTGACTGACTTAACTCATGCGATAAGCTTTAGTTAATTGTGCCCATAGTGCCAATAAATTTTGCCATGGGGTTCCCCTTCACATCCCTGTTCAATTTTCTGTTCTATGCTGAACAGGTACACTTGTTTTATTGTTGCTTTATTTCTGGCCATGCTAATGGACTGATTGGTGGGGCCTGTATACCAGAATTGATGCACATAGACAAATAACCAAGGGTTAACGCACGTGGAAAGAGGATTTGTGCCTACTAATCAGGTGCAATCACTTTCTCAGATCAAATGAATGACAGTGGTGGGTGTGGCCTTCATTGGGCATGGGACCTTGTTTGGCTTGCTCCAAATCTGACCTATGTTATATAAAGGGCTGCAGTAGTCAGGACGGCTTGGCCTGCCAACAGGCCAGGTTATTTTCAGCAAGTCCTTGCCTGTGGTGGGTTTTTGGGGGGGGGAGGAAGAGATATTGTGCCGAATTGCTCCAGACCCCACTAAGGCTGTGTTTTGATGTGGGCTGTGAAGGTTTTGCATTTTGTCCTTCTAAAGCAGCGGTTCTCAACCTGGGGGTCGCGACCCCTTTGGGGGGTCGAACGACACTTTCCCAGGGGTCCACTAAGACCATCGGAAAACACATATTTCCGATGGCCTTAGGAACCGAGACACCGCTCCTTGATCCATCTCCAGGTGTGGGCGGGATGACATGCCGTCCCTGACATCTGGACACACCCCCGGGATCAATCCTTCCTCGTCGGTGATTGGCCGCCGGAACTGTAGCTCAGGAGAGGCACACAGGCGGCCAATCACCGGCGAGGAGGTGGAGCTTGGAAAGGAGGAGCCGAGCGGCACCTCGAACATCGAGTGAGTGAAGAGGAGGAGAGCGGCCGGAGAAGGAAGACATCTGACCGGTAAGTGTGTACCATGGGAGAGGGAGGGAGTGAGCGAGCCCAGGCTGGAGCAGGGGTCAGCAAGGTAAGTATCATTGGTGTCAGTGGGAGGAATAGCGCCCCATCATTGGTGTCACTAATACCAATGATGGGGCACTATTCCTCCCCCACTGACACCAACGATGGGGCACTATTCCTCCCACTGATACCAATGAAGGGGCACTATTCCCCCCACTGACACCAATGATGGGGCACTATTCCCCCCACTGACACCTATGATGGGGCACTATTCCTCCCACTGACACCAATGATGGGGCACTATTCCTCCCACTGACACCTATGATGGGGCACTATTCCTCCCACTGACACCAATGATGGGGCACTATTCCTCCCACTGACACCAATGATGGGGCACTATTCCACCCACTGACACCAATGATGGGGCACTATTCCTCCCACTGACACCAATGATGGGGCACTATTCCTCCCACTGACACCAATGATGGGGCACTATTCCTCCCACTGACACCAATGATGGTGCACTATTCCTCCCATTGACATCAGTGATGGGACACTATTCCTCCCACTGACACCAATGACGTGGCACTATTCCTCCCACTGCAAAATTACAGTTATGAAGTAGCAACGAAAATAATTTTATGGTTGGGGGTCACCACAACATGAGGAACTGTATTAGGGGGTCGCGGCATTAGAAAGGTTGAGAACTACTGTTCTAAAGTGTGTTTTGGTGTGTATTTTACAATGATCCCATGTTTATGGTTTGGGAGCATCTGCTAATACTTGCCTTGTTTGTAATACTAACAAATGTCAATTGCTCTGTTCTTACAACTGCTAACTTGGATATAATTTGCTTGCTTATTTAGACCGAAATGCAGCTTTAAGCCAAACATAATCAGAAATGTATGTGTGGGGGACTTGGGGAGGTGGGGGTGTTGGTTGTGCTATTTGCACTTTATTCTGTTTTATTTAGATTTTTTTTTTTATCTCGGGACTGTTTTGGGGATAGATAATCCTGCATCTGTACAACTGATGGTGTGTGCCAAGTTTATTGCCCTGAAACTGTTGCCCGATTCATATTACCCATTTGCTGCTGTACCCTGTAAAAGCACTGTTCATTATAAGGGGTGATCTTTTAGATTGTATGCTCTTATGAGCAGGACTGTTCTATTTTAGCAACCTCAATCCTACTGGTTTCTTTTCTCCAAGAAATTGAATGTACTTACTTGTTGCTGCTGTCAAAATAAATGTTAACTATGTATTGCATCAAATCTTTGCACTATGTATTCTTTGAATTTGTTGATTGCATGTTCTAGTTGAATATATTCACACCCACACCAATTTTTTGACTTGCATAATAGTATGCACAAATATTTAGACTGCAAGTATTTGAAAAAAATACCCAACCAAAAGCACCCTTTTGCACCACCAGACTGAATGTTATATACCAATGAATGCAGCTGATGGATAAGTAGTGTTCAATGTGCAGCTAGCCATTATTTTAAAACAATCCTAACAGTAATAATTTGTGCCTTAAATGTGTTTTGCCTTTGGCCCTGTGCCGCAAAAGAACATATATTCACCAATGTCATACTGGCAATCGTGCATACAGGAATAACTGCTATGGTGTACAACAAAGCTCCAGAGCGACTGCCAGACTGAAAATACATAATCACGTTTGCGGAAGGATGTTCGTGTGCATCCGGAAGTAGTAGTGGGAGCTGGAAGGACAGATTTGCTAGAAAAAGATATGGCGAGATCTCTGTTCTCCACAGAGGAGCTGCTGCTCATTTGTAAAGTGTGGCCATTTTTTTTTACATACAGTCCAAAGTGTAGATTTGTAGGACTAGTTACCCATCACTTAGCACACATGTGCATACACACGTTACTTCCTGTTTATCTGAAGATTAGCTCTCTGGTATTTATCGGTCACAGATCTTAAGCATCCCAGCACCTGGGCCTTCATGTTTAGACTTGGCATATGTGTATAATGTACGCATATGTGCCAAGAGCACTTTGTGTGCTCCAGGCACATTTCCCAGGGCCTCAACCAAAGCTCCCAAGCATTTTGTGCAAATTGGCATTTTCTGATCATGTGACTGCTGTGACAGCCAATCACAGTGCAAGTTAAAAGGTCACATGCCTGATGAAGGGGTCCTGCGAGACTCCGAAACGTTGCCTTGCTGTAACTTTGTGATGGTTTATTAAAACCTTTGGACCCATATTGGTGATCCTCGGTGTGCTGGTGACATATTTTTCTCTAGCCAATCACAGTGGGCACATGACATGAAACCCTGCCTCCCAGCATCCGAAGTGCCAAAGGGTTGGAAACTTCTGGCAGTTGTACATGCTCATGTAAATACAGTGTGGATGTTATGTGTGTGTGTGTATATATATATATATATATATATATTAATTTGGTTAAGCGCAGCACACGCTGATGGTACTCCACAAATCATGGAGATTCCTTAAAAGTCCCCAACAAACATATATATATATATATATATATATATATATATATATATATATATATATATATATATATATATATATACACATATACACACACACACACATATATACACACACACACACACACACACACACACACACACGTTGTCCTGCCATAGACCATGTACAGTGCCCGCCTAGCACATGCATGCACCATCATGTACATACATCATGATGTAATACAGGGGTCCTCTAAATATATTCTGCATGCTGGATCCTGTCTGCAAAAGTTATTTCCCCAGGCCTTCCAAAAGAAGATCAAAAACTGCTCCGCGAAATAGCTAGGCTGCTTGCAGGCTCCTTGGCAGGGAGGAGCCAACAAATGGCAGCCTGGTGAGGAATCACCTTGTGACTTCAGGCTGACTTCTATGCAGACAGAGGAGCAACAGGAGAGGAGGAGGAGAGCACACCAGGTACACTGCATTACAAGTTATCCAAAATTATGAGATAATGATGTTTTATATAGAGTGCTGTGTGAGTGGTACTTAGGGATTTGTGACACTTCTATATTCATTGTTTCACCTTTTTATTTAGTCCTACTTTTTGCTGTTTTTCACCTTTATCCAGTCTCATTTGGACTATATTTATTTACAAGTGTCTGCTTTTATGGTCTTTTTCACCTTTTGAATATCACATTGGATCCCTGAGTGGATCAGTTCACGTTACACACTTTATTTTAGTCCTTTTTTTGGACCTGTTTGTTACAGCACTTATTGATATCACCTGGGATCCCTAGTGGATCAGTACACTTTGAACACTTGTTTCTAGTCCCATTTGGACTTAGTGAAATATATTATTAACCAATGAATTCAACCATTGAGATCCCACCAAGGATAAAGTTTGTGTTTATTTTCACATTTACGGTTTATAGCTTACAGTTTTTTTATTATTGAGTCAGCATTGCATAGTGACAGCCAGTCACTGTATACACTTGCTCCTCTCCTGCCTTTCTCAGCCACCCCCCTCACATCTACAGTACACATAAACCCCTGTATTGGTACCTGTATTAGCTAAATTTTTCCTATCGGCAAAATGCCAAATAGGGCTAATTTTGGCCAATATGTTTCAGTGGCTGAAATTTCGGTGCATCCTAATAAAAAGCTTAACCTGTACTGAATAAAAAAACAATAAATATTTGTACATTTTTTAAATAACCAAATTTCTCTAAAAATATGGAGGTTTTCATTTTTCACATACAGCTTTCAGAGTTTGCCATCTGATCCACTACACAGAGATGGAATAGATCCCCATCCATCTGTTTTAGCGGATAGGATGTAGGCAGGCATAAACGGACGTAAGTCCATTTACATCAATAGAGCGGTTCTGATCAGGTCCGTATAAAAAAAACTGACAAGTGGAACTGATTAGTCCGCCCATGAGGCCTTGCTAGGCTTTTTTTTTTTCTTTACTGAAGACAGTCCCTTTCTCTGCAGCTTCATCTGCACTGTAGATGAATGAATAGCAGTCTGTATAGTGACTATTCATTCACAAACTGAAGTATAGTAAAAGCATTGGTTACACTCAGTACTGAATGGCTCTGTTCATTCATTACAGAAAGGGGGCTGGTAAACACACGTTTACCAGCCACCCACTCTCTAGCCTGACAGTCACAGGGGTGGAGGGAAAGCTAGCAAGCAGAGGAGGGCTGCTGGTGAGGAAGGAGGGGGACATTAAAGAGAGGGGATCACAGTGAGGGAATAATTGAGAATTATTTCAATTATAGTGCACTGTGGCTGGATGTAATTGCTGGCGGGAGAGGCAGTGGGGAGGGGGGGGGGGAGGAGCTTGAGATTGCATCAAGCCACAGGGGATCATTGCCAGCTCGGGGGGGGGGGGGGGGAGAGGGGTGTTGAGGATGGGTGACTGGTGCTGGGGGTGAGAAATGGTTCTCGAGGGGGGGGCAGTGGCACAGGAATACCAGTAAGGGGGTTGGGGGCATTTTAGAGTCCAGTGTAGCAGGGGATGTGGAGAGAAAAAAAAAAGCAGTAAGTGAAAGGCAGGAAGCGGTTCACATTTTAGGTTAGTAGCTCTGCTCAGCGGCTTATTAGCTATTGTGTTGATCAGCAGAGTCAGCTGAACAGTTCTGCCATAAGTTCATTTGAGTGACCATGAGCTTATAGCAGAAAGAAGAATGTCAGGTCCGTATGGAATACGGACTTGGCCAGCTGAAAGCAGTGCTGTAGGTCCGTACACTGTATGGATCTGGCAACAAAACAGTTAAACTGAGATGTTGCACAAGTCCAGTACTGTCTTGTCTACAGCATCCCCATGGGATCTGCTTTCTGCTACCTGTATCTGATAGCAATTATCCACTTGGCTTGCCTTGACCATTCCTGACCTCCATCGGCACGGACCCTGGCTTGTACTACCCTTCTGCCTGCTTCATCTGCCCCTAATCTGCTTTTCTATTGCTGACTCCATCCTGAATCTTGATTATCAGATTGCAACCAACCTGATTGGAGTCAGACAAGCTGGTTCAGTAACAAACACTGTTCATCTGTCACCCTGTTGACTGCATACATGCAGTCCAGCCAGTCTCTGACGACTATCTGCTCGCTGACCAGCACGTCTTCTGCTGATTGTTTGCCTGCCAACTAGCAAGTCTTCACTTATCTTGCCTGCTGCCTGTCCTGACTCTACAGTTGTCCAGACAATATATCGGTTTTCCGTTTCAGCTGTGGACAAGAACTAAAAGACACTTGTGCCACCCCACCCTCCAATGCCACCAGTTTACTCCACCAGGGGCTCTAAGCCGGAGGTGTAAAAAGATGTTGTCCCCATAACCTCAGGCTCCTCTACCAGGTGTGACAGCTGGTCTAGGCAGAGCACTGTGGGTGCACTCAACTCCTTTCCAAGTGCCAAAAAATAAGCTGCCTAGCTGAAGACATATAGGCTCAAACAGTATACAACAATGCAATGTTTTATATGCTCAAGAAACTACTTGGCAAGTCTGTGCATTGCTATGTTGAAGGCAAACCGGGGCACATGTTCTACATCTAAAGCAGAACTACAGTCAAGATATGGACATCCAAATATCTACATAAACAAAGCATCTGATTTAACCACAATCGGTTTGATTAGATTCTGTACAAGCCAGTAAAAGCTTGTAAACAAACCAAAACAATTAGTGACTAAATCCTCGTCGCTTACGATTTCTTGCATCACAGAGGGGAAGCAGATACGGATGTACCTTCCTCCCCTCAGTACAACGAGCGGAGGCAGCACCCTGCACCCAGATCACTCGGGAGAGCCCAATAAAAGTGATCAAGCAGCTGTATATTCGCTCTAGAGAAAACAAATCTAAAAAGGTGGGACTTAAAATATACCAAAATGACCACTATACACAATAGCATCCATCATGTACAAAATCAATTTTATTCAAAAACCATGTTAAAATACAGCTATTTCAATTCTATGTCCTTGAAATAGGTCTACGCATTTCGTGGTTTCAACCGTTTCTTCAGGAACGACCAGGAATTTTGACAAATTAGAAGATTGCACAGTCAGTTATAATCAGTACATAAAATCTGTTGTAAGAAAAAGAAAAATACACATACATAATGTTAATACAAAACATAACAAAACCAAAACATAACCCCATATAAAATGGAAGATTAATGGCTTCCCGCAATGTACTGCGGACGGGCGGTAGCTGCAGGCAAAGCAATGTACCCGTACGTCGCTCTGCTCTTCTGGGTTTGGGGCGTGCATGCCTTGACCCCCTCTGTCATTCGCTGTAGGAGTTGTATGTCAGCAGGTCTTAGCCAGTGATTTTGTCCGGGACTCTGCAGGTCTCCTACAGCGAATGGAGATGCAGGAAAGTATTTGATCACACAGATCTTGGTGAGATTAGAGAATGTAAGGGCAGAGGGAGGGAGAAAAAAAAAAAAAAAAAAAAAAAAAAAAAGCACCCTAACCCACCAGCTCAGCATACCATCATCTTTTCTATGTTACCAAACAATTGGCCAATATATTGTGTTTTTGTGCATCAAAAAAAAAGTGTAAAAAAATTTGCATTTGAAAAATCATTTAGCGAGTACTATGTGACATAAAAAAAATTGCAGCACCCACCATTTTATTCACTAGGGTGTCTGCTTTAAAAAAAATACATAATGCTTGGGGGTTCAAAGTAATTTCCTAGCAAAAAATACTAATTTGTTCATGTGATCAAAAAGGGGTTTATTTACTAAAGCTGGAGTCTCCAAAATCAGACTCCCTTCTGCATAGAAACCAATCAGCTTCCATGTTTCATTGCCAAAGCTTCATTGAACAAGCTGAGGTTAGAAGCGGATTGGTTTCTATGCAGAAGGGAGTCTGATTTTGGACTCTCCAGCTTTAGTAAATAAACCCCAAAGTGTCAGAAAATGCTTGATCTTCAGGTGGTTAGAAGAGTGAGTGATGTGTGGCATGCTCTAAATGCTGGGCATAAAATGCCCCCACCCCCCAAAATGACCCCTTTTTGGAAAGTAGACACCCCAAAATATTTGCTGAAAGGCATGTTGAGTCAATAGAAGAATTACATTTTTTTTTACCACAAGTCTTTCGAAAATGACAAAAAAAAAAATCCAGAGTATGGGGATACCACAAGTAAGAGACTATTTGGCAGTCTAGCCAAGTACAGGACCCCAAAGGGCTTTATTTCCTCATTACACTTCATGACTACCTATCACAGTTTTGGACACCCTGAAATGCCAGTATAGCACCAACCACCCCCCCCATATGACCCCTTTTTGGAAAGTAGATACCCCAAGTAATTTGATAAGAAGCATGGTGAGTATATTTTTCAGATCTCGTTTGTTGCCACAAGTTTTTGGAAAATGAAAGAAAAAACATTTTTTTCTTTTCTTTTTTTATATTTCAAAACCTTGCGAGAAAATGATATCTGCAAAATACTCACCATGCCTTTTTAAATTCCTTGGAGGTGTGTACTTTCAAAAAAAAGGGGGGGGGGGTTTGGTGCTATCCTGGCATTTCAGGGCCTCCGAAACTGTGATAGCTAGTGAGGAAGTGAAATGGGGAAGTTACGCACCTTCAGGCTTTCAAAGTGGTCATTGGATTTCAGGCTCCTGTATGTGGCTAGGCTCCCAAATAGTCTCATACATGTGGTACCCTCATACTCCGTGGAGTGCTCAATCCAGTGTCCACGAGCATGCAAAAGGGATACGGTGTGTCAATTCTACCAGGTCTCCTTTACAGATCAGGGTGAGTGATCCAAGTGTGAGCAGGGAATATATTAAATGCACACTCACCAGAAGTGCGTTAAAAATACGCATGCAAGCAGTTTCCTCTCTTCAGGTGCATCTAGGTTCTCCACACTCTCTGGTGAAGCCGCGTTCCCTAGTTCTCACTGGTCATCCATCCTTGTCGGGTTCCATGGTACATAAGGCACTCATACATCTCTGGAGTCCCTCCTTAACCTTGGTACTGTGAAAGGGTGGTGCTCATAAAGAGCCCAATAAGGGACATCACATAGCGTGATACTGCATAAACACTTTATTCCAAAGTAACACAGGATAAATTACCCTTTGATTGCGGTCAGTACCTTAATTTATCCTATGTTACTTTGGAATAAAGTAATAAAGCTCTATTTGTGTGAAGAAAAAAAAAGGACATTAAGTTAATTTCATTTATGTACAGCATTGCATGATCACACAATTGTCAGTTAAACTAGTGCAGCGCTGTATAGCAAAAAAATGGCGTAAATTGCAGTATATATACACCATATTTTGCAGACACTATAACTTTCACACAAAGCAATTAATATACACTAATTGGGATTTTTTTTTTTTGCCAAAGACATGTAGCAGAATAAATTTTGGGCTAAAATTTATGACTGAGTTTATTATATATTTTTTATAGCCAAAAGTAAATTTTTATTTTTGGTCTTTGTTTATAGCTCAAAAAAATAAAACCACACAGGTGATCAAATACCACCAAAAGAAAGTTCTAGTTGAGTGAAAAAAAAAGGATGAAACTTTAATTTGGGTGCAGCGTTGCATGACTGCGCAATTGTCAGTTAAAGTAACAGCGCCGAATAGCAAAAATAGGGCTGGTCAGGAAGGGGGTAAATCCTCAGGAGGGCAAGTGGTTAATATGTCTATATACTAGTAACAAATTGAATTATCTTACCCCCAGTAATATGTATAAGGGAGAAACACAGGTTTAAAGAGGTGTCCCTTCCAGCCCTGTCTATTTTGGACAGACTAGAAATGACATGTCTTCTGGTATTGCGCAACGTCCGTTTGCTCATTTCAAATCCAGCGGCATCTTGGTCCTTCCTGGCATCAGAGGGGTGGAGGGGGACAGACGCCATAAGCATAGTTGCCTTTAAATGTGGCACCTGCTCGCCGCATAGTGGGCGGACCTTGGAGTGACCCAGGGGATATTTAAGCCCACATGCAAGCTGTATCTCTCCTGGTAAGAATACCACCATGTTTGTTACGGTCAGCATGTTGGTGTATAAGGTAAGCTGCAGTTTCCCCACCCCCCTCTCTCTTCTTACCAAAAGCACAGAAAACAAATATTCCTATTGGGATAATTGTTTATGTGCTTTTAGTAAGCCATATCTTTCTGCTTTGCCTCTGGGGGTGATGTCCATCTAAGTCTACTTATTCATCATTTGGGTTGAGCACTGTTTAGCTTTGCCAAATGTAGTTACCATCACTTTGCCTTAGGTGAGCCCCTTTGACTATCCCGGTGCAATTTTTTGGTAATGCAAGGTTATTTTTAAGCCAGAATGGGATACACTTGTCTATGTATACCTTTCTAGGATAAGGCTTGGTGCTGGGGAATTGTATAAGAAAGAAGCGCAAATGGTGCGGTTATTTCAGTCAGATGTGCCTAACGGCCCATGAGAGGAAATCCCAATGGTATACATTTTACTTTGGGTAAGATAATGCAACTTGTTACCAATATATAGACATATCCATCTTCCACATATGGGATGTTTTGTTTTTGTGTTAACATAGGTGTATTTTTCTTTTAATGTTGTTCTTGAATAAATATATCTTAGGTAACTACTATACACAATAGCATCCATCAAGTATAAAATCATCAATTTTAAAGTCCCACCTTTCTATTTGTTTTCTCTGTCCAATTTTTGGGATTATACCCTAGTAGGCTATGCTTTTGTATCAATTTGAAAAAACACACCACCACAAAAATATCACAACTTCCTAATAGTCGCTCTAATAAATTATGTACAGAATCACTGGCTCAAAAAATTGATATCTTGATCACTACTGCAGCCGAAGCAATGTCCAAGTTATCACCTTTCCCATCTGAGAATGTATATATACACACAGTTGTGTTCAAAATTATGGTAGTGTGTTGAAAAAAGTGAATAAAGCTCAAAATCCTAATAGCTTTTATTTCCATGCACACAAATGCATTGGGAACACTACACAAAATTTGATATATTTTTCCTCATGTTTTGATTTGGAATAGAATATTCCAAATCAAAACATGAGGAAAAATATCAAATTTGTGTTGTTCCTCTAAAATAATTGAAGAAAAGTGAATATTAGACTGTTCAAAAAAATAGCAGTGTTTGTATTCTTCTTTACAAACTCAAACTTTCACTATATAAACTGAAAAATGTTTAAAGATTTTGCTTTCCTTTGAATCACTTAATATTTAGTTGTAAAGCAGTCCTCAGAAACAGTGCTTATACATCTGTGTTGCATGGAGTCAACCAACTTCTGGCACCTGAGAACAGGTATTCCAGCCCAGGATGATTGGACTACATTCCACAGTTCTCTATTTCTTGGTTTTGCCTCAGAAACTGCATTTTGGAGGTCACCCCACAAGTTTTCTATTGGATTAAGATCCGGGGATTGGACTGGCCACTCCATAACGTCAATCTTGTTGGTCTGGAACCAAGATGTTGCACGTTTACTGGTGTGTTTGGGGTCGTTGTCTTGTTGGAACACCCATTTCAAGGGCATTTCCTCTTCAGCATAAGGCAGCATGACCTCTTCAAGTATTCTGATGTATTCAAACTGATCCATGATCCCTGGTATGTGATAAATAGGCCCAACACCATAGTATGAGAAACATCCCCATATTATGATGCTTGCTCAACCATGCTTCACTGTCTTCAGTGTACTGTGGCTTGAATTCAGTGTTTGGGGGTCGTCTGACAAACTGTCTCCGACCACTAGACCCAAAAAGAACAATCTTACTTTCATCAGTCCACAAAATGTTGCGCCATTTCTCCTTCGGCCATTCAATGTGCTCTTTGGCAAATTGTAACCTCTTCAGCATGTCTTTTTTTCAACAGTGGGACTTTGCGGGGGCTTCTTGCAGATGGCTTGGCTTCACATAGGCGTCTTCTTATTTTAACAGTACTCACAGGTAACTTTAGATTTTCTTTGATCTTCCTGGAGCTGATTGTTGGCTGAGTCCTTGCCATTTTGGCTATTCTTCTATCCATTCGAATGGTAGTTTTTTGCTTTCTTCCACATCTTTCAGGCTTTGGTTGCCATTTTAAAGCATTTGTGATCATTTTAGCTGAGCAGCCTATATTTTCCCCTCTCCAATCAACTTTTTAATCAAGGTACGCTGTTCTTTTGAACAATGTCTGGAACGACCCATTTTCCACAGAATTTCAGAGAGAAATGCACTGTAACCAGCATGTACATTTGCTGCCTTCCTTCCTTAAATAAGGGCAATAATTGCCACCTGTTTTTCAAAGAATGAATGACCTCACTAATAGAACTCCAGACTGCTATTATTTTGAACATGCCCCTTTCAATTAGTGATTCAATTACACAGAATCAGCAGCATGCATTTCATGACTGTTGGGTCTGTTAATCTACTCTACGCTACTACACCTGCTAGTAAATAATTTGCCATGTAGAATTATAATTTCTACCAAAAACAGTGATTGATCAGGTTAGTGATGTCTGACTGCTATTATTTTGAACACAACTGTAAGTACGGCAGACAGGAAGTGGTTAAAAAAAGCCCCACTGACCATCTTCACAAATTTCACAAGAACTTGAGACACAGACGCTTGGGCCCTGATTTACTAATGTGCCTAGGTGCATTTCCATGGGCTAATTTCTACTTTTCAGTAGCGACCGTCTACTTTTAGACAGCAAAGACATTTATTATTATTATTATTATAATTATACAGGACAGTTTGCTCAGCGCTTTACATTATGGAGGGAGACAGTACAGTAACAATACAAGAGGGATTAGAGGGCCCTGCTCCTTGGAGCTTACAATCTAGGAGGGAGGGGATAGTGGTACAAGAGGTAACTAGCTGTGGGGGATGGAGCGGTAGGAAGAATAGAGGATTCCAGTATTAGCTGGGGGTCGAGGTAGGCTTCCCTGAAGAGATGGGTTTTCAGAGTGCGCCTAAAAGTGAGCAGAGTAGGCGATAGCCTGATAGACACATTTACTAAAGAAAGCGTCAGCAAGCAGATGCAAAATCGAATTTACTAACGAGGCACAATCCAGGAATCAGTCTAAAAAAGCAAACTTGCTAAGAAGCACATCTAACAACGAAAAATCACTGCAGAGACATGTTCACATTGAAATTTGCTTTCACAAATATCGGGAATTAACTTTAAACAATATCTTACATTTCAAAAAATTTTTAAAATGTGTAAAACCAGACACTTTCCCAGAGTCTATGGACAGATATAAATGCGCATGAGCAGAACACATTTTAGCCATCTGTCGTGGGCTCTTTCTTTTTAGACGCTGTTGAATAGTAAATTTCAGTGTGGAGTCCTCTGACAGATGGCACTCGATCGCATCTACTGTGTTTAACAACAGCACTATTTGTAGCTAGGCATATCTTTATGTATTCTAAATTTGATTTCCTTAGTTCTATTGATTCTGTTTTTGTTTCTTATCCTTTATAATTAAGTGTTCTTGCATAGCAAGGAACACTTATTGTTATCTCACATATATATTCTTATTAAGTGTTCTTGCATAGCAGGAACACTTATTGTTATCTCACAAGTATATTCTTATTCTTATTAAGTGTTCTTGCATAGCAAGGAACACTTATTGTTATCTCACAAGTATATTTAAGTGTTCTTGCATAGCAAGGAACACTTATTGTTATCTCACATATATATTCTTATTCTTATTATAGCCATATTTGCCACGCTAACTCCTCCCACAGTTTTTACACTACAAATACAAGTAATATATCAAAACGTGTGGATTGTTCCCGATCGGATTGCTATTACTTTGTGGAACGTTTCGCCAAATCGTTCAAGAAATATCGCGGTTTTTGCGGCGAAATTTTCCCATAGGAATGCATTGAGCAGCAGAGCACAGCTAGAGTGTGTAAAGGAAAAATCAGAAAAATTAGAACATGATTTGTAAACTGCCATCACTCTGCCATTTTCAAGCCCACCTACGCATATCTTATATCAAAACGTTCAGCTAACCCTGCTGTCACTAAAAATGTTCACGGCTAGGACATACTCCTGATAGTTTTCACAATATGACCATTTGTTTGGACCTCACCGCTCCCATTGACTTTCATTGAAACTCCACTCTAGACACCAGACATTTTAAGGGACGTTTTTAAACTGCGACTGTGCCTTCATTTGTTATCTTTCAGAGACACACTATACATCAAACTGTAGGTCTTTTTCTTGTGATTGTCACAATATAAACCTTTTCATGGTAGCATTTATACTTCTAAAACTACAAGCGTTTGAAGATGGCAATCGCCAGTGAATTTGGCAAGTTTAAACAGCCTGTTTAGAGCAGAGCTTCTCACACACCTGTGACTGACTGAGGTAACAGGTGCAAGCAAAGGTCACTCAGGGGGCAGCTGAGTCACATTAGAGTGAGAAAGCTACAGTGTGAAAGGAAAAATCAGAACATGATTTGTAAACTGCCATAACTATGTCATTTTCAAGCCCACCTACACATATCTTATATCAAAACGTTCAGCTAACCCTGCTGTCACTAAAAATGTTCACGGCTAGGACATACTCCTGATAGTTTTCAGAATATGACCATTTGTTTGCAAATCACCCCTCCCATTGACTTTCATTGAAACTCCACTCTAGATACCTGACATTTTAAAGGACGTTTTTAAACTGCGACTGTGCCTTCATTTTTAATATTGCAGAGACATACTATCAAAATTTAGGTCTGTTTCTTGTGATTGTCACAATATAAACCTTTTCACGGTAGCATTTATACTTTTAAAACTACAAGCGTTTGAAAATGGCAATCGCCAGTGAACTTGGCAAGTTTAAACAGCCTGTTTAGAGCAGAGCTTCTCACACACCTGTGACTGACTGAGGTAACAGGTGCAAGCAAAGGTCACTCAGGGGGCAGCTGAGTCACATTAGAGTGAGAAAGCTACAGTGTGAAAGGAAAAATCAGAACATGATTTGTAAACTGCCATAACTATGTCATTATCAAGCCCACCTACACATATCTTATATCAAAACGTTCAGCTAACCCTGCTGTCACTAAAAATGTTCACGGCTAGGACATACTCCTGATAGTTTTCAGAATATGACCATTTGTTTGCACCTCACCCCTCCCATTGACTTTCATTGAAACTTCACTCACAGCCACCTGAAATGTTAAGGGACGTTTTTAAACTGCGACTGTGCCTTCATTTTTAATATTGCAGAGACATACTATACATCAAAATTTAGGTCTGTTTCTTGTGATTGTCACAGTATAAACCTTTTCACGGTAGCATTTATACTTTTAAAACTACAAGCGTTTGAAGATGGCAATCGCCAGTGAATTTGGCAAGTTTGAGCACTGTGTTTAGAGCAGAGCTTGTCACACACCTGTGACTGACTGAGTCACAGGTGCACCAAAGGTCACTCAGGGGGCAGCTGAGTCACATTAGAGTGAGAAGTGAGAAAGCTGCAGTGTGGAAGGAAAAATCAGAACTTGATTTGTAAACTGCCATCACTCTTTCATTTTCAAGCCCACCTACACATATCTTATATCAAAACGTTCAGCTAACCCTGCTGTCACTAAAAATGTTCACGAATGCCAGTAGTGTACCGCGCTCCAATATATTCTACCTTATGTGATATAATGAATTCATAAGTGTACCACCGATAATCAAATAATTACATCAAATAATTATACTTAAATATATGATTTGTGTAAATATATAAAATAAATTAATTTATCAATGTGAAAAAACAAAAACTATGAATGAAAAATATAAATAAAAAATAAAAAATATTTGCAGTGGGAATGACAGTTCCTTCTGTATAAATGAGATGGTGTTATTATTCAGTCTGGATAAAAATAAAATAAAATTTAAATTAAAATAAAAAAATAATATAAAATATAAAATTAAAATAAAAATAAAATTAAAATAAAATGAAAAATAAAATAAAAATTAAATTAAAATTAAAATTAAAATAAATAAAAAATATTTGCAGTGGGAATGACAGTTCCTTCTGTATAAATGAGATGGTATTATTATTCAGTCTGGATAAAAATAAAAATAAAATAAAAATTAAATTAAAATAAAAAAAAAAATAAAATTAAAATAAAATTAAAAATAAAAATAAAAATTAAATAAAAATAAAATTAACATAAAATTAAAATAAAAATAAAATTAAAATAACATAAAATAAAAATAAAAAAAAATAAAAATAAAAATAAAATTAACTTAAAATTAACATAAAATTAAAATTAACATAAAATTAAAATTAACATAAAATTAAAATTAACATAAAATTAACATAAAATTAAAATTAAAATAAAAAAAAAAATTAAAATAAAATTAAAAATAAATAATTGATATCCCGGATAAGACACTATGTTTCTTTTCTTTAATATTTAATTAATACTAATTTTAGCACGCAATTGAACTTGGCAAGTTTAAAAAGCCTGTTTAGAACAGGCATGCTGACATTCCTCTCAGAGTGAGTTGTCATAGCAACCCAGCTGTCTCAGCACAGTGAGCCTACTCCGCCCTCTCCAGGTGCAGCAACCAAGAGGCAGATGACTCACGAGGCTGGACTGTGAGCTTCAAAATACAAGCTGAAATGCATTTCTCACTATCAGGCTTGCAATGTGCCCTGCTTACATTTCATCAATCATTTGGTAAAGGTTGCGGCAAGAACACTTTACACAATTTCCCCAGAAATTGTAGATTGTCTAGTCTTATTCTTATTAAGTGTTCTTGCATAGCAAGGAACACTTATTGTTATCTCACATATATATTCTTATTCTTATTCTTATTATAGCCATATTTGCCACGCTAACTCCTCCCACAGTTTTTACACTACAAAGACAAGTAATATATCAAAATGTGCGCATTGATCCCGATCGGATTGCTATTACTTTGTAGAACGTTTCGCCGAATCGTTCAAGAAATATCGCGGTTTTTGCGGCGAAATTTTCCCATAGGAATGCATTGAGCAGCACAGCACAGCTAGAGTGTGCAAAGGAAAAATCAGAAAAATCAGAACATGATTTGTAAACTGCCATCACTCTTTCATTTTCAAGCCCACCTACACATATCTTATATCAAAACGTTCAGCTAACCCTGCTGTCACTAAAAATGTTCACGGCTAGGACATACTCCTGATAGTTTTCACAATATGACCATTTGTTTGGACCTCACACCTCCCATTGACTTTCATTGAAACTCCACTCTAGACACCAGACATTTTAAGGGACGTTTTTAAACTGCGACTGTGCCTTCATTTGTTATCTTTCAGAGACACACTATACATCAAACTGTAGGTCTTTTTCTTGTGATTGTCACAATATAAACCTTTTCACGGTAGCATTTATACTTTTAAAACTACAAGCGTTTGAAGATGGCAATCGCCAGTGAATTTGGCAAGTTTAAACAGCCTGTTTAGAGCACAGCTTCTCAAACACCTGTGACTGACTGAGGTAACAGGTGCAAGCAAAGGTCACTCAGGGGGCAGCTGAGTCACATTAGAGTGAGAAAGCTACAATGTGAAAGGAAAAATCAGAACATGATTTGTAAACTGCCATAACTATGTCATTTTCAAGCCCACCTACACATATCTTATATCAAAACGTTCAGCTAACCCTGCTGTCACTAAAAATGTTCACGGCTAGGACATACTCCTGATAGTTTTCAGAATATGACCATTTGTTTGCACCTCACTCCTCCCATTGACTTTCATTGAAACTCCACTTTAGACACAAGAAATTTTAAGGGACGTTTTTAAACTGCGACTGTGCCTTCATTTTTAATATTGCAGAGACATACTATATATCAAAATTTAGGTCTGTTTCTTGTGATTGTCACAATATAAGCCTTTTCACGGTACCATTTATACTTTTAAAACTACAACCGTTTGAAGATGGCAATCGCCAGTGATGTCAGCAACTTGGAGCAGTTTGTTTATAACCATGACTCTGCCCTTGGTGTGGAGGGAGTTGCCATAGGAACCCAGCTGTGTGAGCAGGAAGCAGAGAGACAAAAGCTAACCTGCCAACTCCAGTTGTGTGGAGGCCAGAACACCACACAATTTCCACAGAAATTGTGAAGACGCCAGTGAAGTAAGCAATTTGAAGCAGTTTGTTTTTAACCGCTCTTCTCTGCCATATTTGAAATCTAATTCTTTTTCTTATTATAGCCATATTTGCCACGCTAACTCCTCCCACAGTTTTTACACTACAAAGACAAGTAATATATCAAAACGTGCGCATTGATCCCGATCGGATTGCTATTACTTTGTAGAACGTTTCGCCGAATCGTTCAAGAAATATCGCGGTTTTTGCGGCGAAATTTTCCCATAGGAATGCATTGAGCAGCACAGCACAGCTAGAGTGTGCAAAGGAAAAATCAGAAAAATCAGAACATGATTTGTAAACTGCCATCACTCTGCCATTTTCAAGCCCACCTACACATATCTTATATCAAAACGTTCCACTAACCCTGCTGTCACTAAAAATGTTCACGAATACCAGTAGTGTACCGCGCTCCAATATATTCTACCTTATGTGATATAATGAATTCATAAGTGTACCACCGATAATCAAATAATTACATCAATTAATTATACTTAAATATATGATTTGTGTAAATATATAAAATAAATTAATTTATCAATGTGAAAAAACAAAAACTATGAATGAAAAATATAAATAAAAATAAAAAATATTTGCAGTGGGAATGACAGTTCCTTCTGTATAAATGAGATGGTGTTATTATTCAGTCTGGATAAAAATAAAATAAAATTAAAATTAAAATAAAAAAATAAAATAAAATTAAAATAAAAATAAAATTAAAAATTAAAATTAAAACAAAAATAAAATGAAAAATAAAATAAAAATTAAATTAAAATAAAAATTAAAATAAATAAAAAATATTTGCAGTGGGAATGACAGTTCCTTCTGTATAAATGAGATGGTATTATTATTCAGTCTGGATAAAAATAAAAATAAAATAAAAATTAAATTAAAATAAAATTAAAATAAAATAAAAATAAAAATTAAAAAATAAAATAAAATTAAAATTAAAAAAAAATTAAATAAAAATAAAATTAACATAAAATTAAAATAACATAAAATAAAAATAACATAAAATAAAAATAAAATAAAAATAAAATTAAAATTAACATAAAATTTAAATTAAATTAAAATAAAAATAAAATTAAAAATAAAATAAAAATTAACATAAAATTAAAATAAAAATAAAATTAAAATTAACATAAAATTAAAATTAAATTAAAATAAAAATAAAATTAAAAATAAAATAAAATAAAAATTAAAATTAAAATAAAAAAAAATAAAAATAAAAATAAATAATTGATATCCCGGATAAGACACTATGTTTCTTTTCTTTAATATTTAATTAATACTAATTTTAGCACGCAATTGAACTTGGCAAGTTTAAAAAGCCTGTTTAGAACACACATGCTGACATTCCTCTCAGAGTGAGTTGTCATAGCAACCCAGCTGTCTCAGCACAGTGAGCCTACTCCGCCCTCTCCAGGTGCAGCAACCAAAGGTCACTCAAGAGGCAGATGACTCACCAGGCTGGACTGTGAGCTTCAAAATACAAGCTGAAATGCATTTCTCACTATCAGGCTTGCAATGTGCACTGCTTACATTTCATCAATCATTTGGTAAAGGTTGCGGCAAGAACACTTTACACAATTTCCCCAGAAATTGTAGATTGTCTAGTTCTTATTAAGTGTTCTTGCATAGCAAGGAACACTTATTGTTATCTCACATATATATTCTTATTCTTATTCTTATTATAGCCATATTTGCCACGCTAACTCCTCCCACAGTTTTTACACTACAAAGACAAGTAATATATCAAAATGTGCGCATTGATCCCGATCGGATTGCTATTACTTTGTAGAACGTTTCGCCGAATCGTTCAAGAAATATCGCGGTTTTTGCGGCGAAATTTTCCCATAGGAATGCATTGAGCAGCACAGCACAGCTAGAGTGTGCAAAGGAAAAATCAGAAAAATCAGAACATGATTTGTAAACTGCCATCACTCTTTCATTTTCAAGCCCACCTACACATATCTTATATCAAAACGTTCAGCTAACCCTGCTGTCACTAAAAATGTTCACGGCTAGGACATACTCCTGATAGTTTTCACAATATGACCATTTGTTTGGACCTCACACCTCCCATTGACTTTCATTGAAACTCCACTCTAGACACCAGACATTTTAAGGGACGTTTTTAAACTGCGACTGTGCCTTCATTTGTTATCTTTCAGAGACACACTATACATCAAACTGTAGGTCTTTTTCTTGTGATTGTCACAATATAAACCTTTTCACGGTAGCATTTATACTTTTAAAACTACAAGCGTTTGAAGATGGCAATCGCCAGTGAATTTGGCAAGTTTAAACAGCCTGTTTAGAGCACAGCTTCTCAAACACCTGTGACTGACTGAGGTAACAGGTGCAAGCAAAGGTCACTCAGGGGGCAGCTGAGTCACATTAGAGTGAGAAAGCTACAATGTGAAAGGAAAAATCAGAACATGATTTGTAAACTGCCATAACTATGTCATTATCAAGCCCACCTACACATATCTTATATCAAAACGTTCAGCTAACCCTGCTGTCACTAAAAATGTTCACGAATACCAGTAGTGTACCGCGCTCCAATATATTCTACCTTATGTGATATAATGAATTCATAAGTGTACCACCGATAATCAAATAATTACATCAATTAATTATACTTAAATATATGATTTGTGTAAATATATAAAATAAATTAATTTATCAATGTGAAAAAACAAAAACTATGAATGAAAAATATAAATAAAAATAAAAAATATTTGCAGTGGGAATGACAGTTCCTTCTGTATAAATGAGATGGTGTTATTATTCAGTCTGGATAAAAATAAAATAAAATTAAAATTAAAATAAAAAAATAAAATAAAATTAAAATAAAAATAAAATTAAAAATTAAAATTAAAACAAAAATAAAATGAAAAATAAAATAAAAATTAAATTAAAATTAAAATTAAAATAAATAAAAAATATTTGCAGTGGGAATGACAGTTCCTTCTGTATAAATGAGATGGTATTATTATTCAGTCTGGATAAAAATAAAAATAAAATAAAAATTAAATTAAAATAAAATTAAAATAAAATAAAAATAAAAATTAAAAAATAAAATAAAATTAAAATTAAACAAAAAATTAAATAAAATTAAAATTAACATAAAATTAAAATAACATAAAATAAAAATAAAATTAAAAATAAAATAAAATTAAAATAAAATAAAAATAAAATAAAAATTAACATAAAATTAAAATAAAAATAAAATTAAAATAAAAATAAAATTTAAATTAAATTAAAATAAAAATAAAATTAAAATAAAAATAAAATTAAAATTAACATAAAATTAAAATTAAATTAAAATAAAAATAAAATTAAAAATAAAATAAAATAAAAATTAAAATTAAAATAAAAAAAAATAAAAATAAAAATAAATAATTGATATCCCGGATAAGACACTATGTTTCTTTTCTTTAATATTTAATTAATACTAATTTTAGCACGCAATTGAACTTGGCAAGTTTAAAAAGCCTGTTTAGAACAGTCATGCTGACATTCCTCTCAGAGTGAGTTGTCATAGCAACCCAGCTGTCTCAGCACAGTGAGCCTACTCCGCCCTCTCCAGGTGCAGCAACCAAAGGTCACTCAAGAGGCAGATGACTCACGAGGCTGGACTGTGAGCTTCAAAATACAAGCTGAAATGCATTTCTCACTATCAGGCTTGCAATGTGCACTGCTTACATTTCATCAATCATTTGGTAAAGGTTGCGGCAAGAACACTTTACACAATTTCCCCAGAAATTGTAGATTGTCTAGTTCTTATTCTTATTATTATAGCCAAATTTGCCACGCTAACTCCTCCCACAGTTTTTACACTACAAAGACAAGTAATATATCAAAACGTGCGGATTGTTCCCGATCGGATTGCTATTACTTTGTGGAACGTTTCGCCGAATCGTTCAAGAAATATCGCGGTTTTTGCGGCGAAATTTTCCCATAGGAATGAATGGTGCATCTAGAGTGGCAGCAGAGCACAGCTAGAGTGTGCAAAGGAAAAATCAGAACATGATTTGTAAACTGCCATCACTCTGCCATTTTCAAGCCCACCTACACATATCTTATATCAAAACGTTCAGCTAACCCTGCTGTCACTAAAAATGTTCACGGCTAGGACATACTCCTGATAGTTTTCACAATATGACCATTTGTTTGGACCTCACCCCTCCCATTGACTTTCATTGAAACTCCACTTTAGACACAAGAAATTTTAAGGGACGTTTTTAAACTGCGACTGTGCCTTCATTTTTTATCTTTCAGAGACATACTATACATCAAAATTTAGGTCTGTTTCTTGTGATTGTCACAGTATAAACCTTTTCACTGTAGCATTTATACTTTTAAAACTACAAGCGTTTGAAAATGGCAATCGCCAGTGAACTTGGCAAGTTTAAATAGCCTGTTTAGAGCACAGCTCCTCACACACCTGTGACTGACTGAGGTAACAGGTGCAAGCAAAGGTCACTCAGGGGGCAGCTGAGTCACATTAGAGTGAGAAATCTGCAGTGTGAAAGGAAAAATCAGAACATGATTTGTAAACTGCCATAACTATGTCATTATCAAGCCCACCTACACATATCTTATATCAAAACGTTCAGCTAACCCTGCTGTCACTAAAAATGTTCACGAATGCCAGTAGTGTACCGCGCTCCAATATATTCTACCTTATGTGATATAATGAATTCATAAGTGTACCACCGATAATCAAATAATTACATCAATTAATTATACTTAAATATATGATTTGTGTAAATATATAAAATAAATTAATTTATCAATGTGAAAAAACAAAAACTATGAATGAAAAATATAAATAAAAAATAAAAAATATTTGCAGTGGGAATGACAGTTCCTTCTGTATAAATGAGATGGTGTTATTATTCAGTCTGGATAAAAATAAAATAAAATTAAAATTAAAATAAAAAAATAAAATAAAATTAAAAAAAAAATAAAATGAAAAATAAAATAAAAATTAAATTAAAATTAAAATTAAAATAAATAAAAAATATTTGCAGTGGGAATGACAGTTGCTTCTGTATAAATGAGATGGTATTATTATTCAGTCTGGATAAAAATAAAAATAAAATAAAAATTAAATTAAAATAAAAAAAAAATAAAATTAAAATAAAATTAAAAATAAAAATAAAAATTAAAATAAAAATAAAATTAAAATAACATAAAATAAAAATAAAAATAAAATTAAAATTAAAATAAAAATAAAATAAAAATAAAATAAAAATAAAATAAAATAAAAATAAAATTAAAATTAACATAAAATTAAAATTAACATAAAATTAAAATTAACATAAAATTAAAATTAACATAAAATTAAAATAAACATAAAATTAAATTAAAATTAAAATAAAATTAAAAATAAAATAAAATAAAAATTAAAATTAATATTAAAATAAAAAAAAAATTAAAATAAAAATAAAAATAAATAATTGATATCCCGGATAAGACACTATGTTTCTTTTCTTTAATATTTAATTAATACTAATTTTAGCACGCAATTGAACTTGGCAAGTTTAAAAAGCCTGTTTAGAACAGTCATGCTGACATTCCTCTCAGAGTGAGTTGTCATAGCAACCCAGCTGTCTCAGCACAGTGAGCCTACTCCGCCCTCTCCAGGTGCAGCAACCAAAGGTCACTCAAGAGGCAGATGACTCACGAGGCTGGACTGTGAGCTTCAAAATACAAGCTGAAATGCATTTCTCACTATCAGGCTTGCAATGTGCCCTGCTTACATTTCATCAATCATTTGGTAAAGGTTGCGGCAAGAACACTTTACACAATTTCCCCAGAAATTGTAGATTGTCTAGTTCTTATTCTTATTTTTATTCTTATTATTATAGCCAAATTTGCCACGCTAACTCCTCCCACAGTTTTTACACTACAAAGACAAGTAATATATCAAAACGTGCGGATTGTTCCCGATCGGATTGCTATTACTTTGTGGAACGTTTCACCGAATCGTTCAAGAAATATCGCGGTTTTTGCGGCGAAATTTTCCCATAGGAATGAATGGTGCATCTAGAGTGGCAGCAGAGCACAGCTAGAGTGTGCAAAGGAAAAATCAGAACATGATTTGTAAACTGCCATCACTCTGCCATTTTCAAGCCCACCTACACATATCTTATATCAAAACGTTCAGCTAACCCTGCTGTCACTAAAAATGTTCACGGCTAGGACATACTCCTGATAGTTTTCAGAATATGACCATTTGTTTGCACATCACCCCTCCCATTGACTTTCATTGAAACTCCACTCTAGACACCAGACATTTTAAGGGACGTTTTTAAACTGCGACTGTGCCTTCATTTGTTATCTTTCAGAGACATACTATACATCAAACTGTAGGTCTTTTTCTTGTGATTGTCACAATATAAACCTTTTCACGGTAGCATTTATACTTTTAAAACTACAAGCGTTTGAAGATGGCAATCGCCAGTGAATTTGGCAAGTTTAAATAGCCTGTTTAGAGCACAGCTCCTCACACACCTGTGACTGACTGAGGTAACAGGTGCAAGCAAAGGTCACTCAGGGGGCAGCTGAGTCACATTAGAGTGAGAAAGCTGCAATGTGGAAGGAAAAATCAGAACATGATTTGTAAACTGCCATCACTCTGCCATTTTCAAGCCCACCTACACATATCTTATATCAAAACGTTCAGCTAACCCTGCTGTCACTAAAAATGTTCACGGCTAGGACATACTCCTGATAGTTTTCAGAATATGACCATGTGTTTGCACCTCACTCCTCCCATTGACTTTCATTGAAACTCCACTTTAGACACAAGAAATTTTAAGGGACGTTTTTAAACTGCAACTGTGCCTTCATTTTTAATATTGCAGAGACATACTATATATCAAAATTTAGGTCTGTTTCTTGTGATTGTCACAATATAAGCCTTTTCACGGTAGCATTTATACTTTTAAAACTACAACCGTTTGAAGATGGCAATCGCCAGTGATGTCAGCAACTTGGAGCAGTTTGTTTATAACCATGACTCTGCCCTTGGTGTGGAGGGAGTTGCCATAGGAACCCAGCTGTGTGAGCAGGAAGCAGAGAGACAAAAGCTAACCTGCCCACTCCAGTGTGTGGAGGCCAGAACACCACACAATTTCCACAGAAATTGTGAAGACACCAGTGAAGTAAGCAATTTGAAGCAGTTTGTTTTTAACCGCTCTTCTCTGCCATATTTGAAATCTAATTCTTATTCTTATTATAGCCATATTTGCCACGCTAACTCCTCCCACAGTTTTTACACTACAAAGACAAGTAATATATCAAAACGTGCGCATTGATCCCGATCGGATTGCTATTACTTTGTAGAACGTTTCGCCGAATCGTTCAAGAAATATCGCGGTTTTTGCGGCGAAATTTTCCCATAGGAATGCATTGAGCAGCACAGCACAGCTAGAGTGTGCAAAGGAAAAATCAGAAAAATCAGAACATGATTTGTAAACTGCCATCACTCTGCCATTTTCAAGCCCACCTACACATATCTTATATCAAAACGTTCAGCTAACCCTGCTGTCACTAAAAATGTTCACGAATGCCAGTAGTGTACCGCGCTCCAATATATTCTACCTTATGTGATATATTGAATTCATAAGTGTACCACCGATAATCAAATAATTACATCAATTAATTATACTTAAATATATGATTTGTGTAAATATATAAAATAAATTAATTTATCAATGTGAAAAAACAAAAACTATGAATGAAAAATATAAATAAAAAATAAAAAAATATTTGCAGTGGGAATGACAGTTCCTTCTGTATAAATGAGATGGTGTTATTATTCAGTCTGGATAAAAATAAAAATAAAATAAAATTAAAATAAAAATAAAATTAAAAATTAAAATTAAAATAAAATTAAAAATAAAAATAAAATTAAAAATAAAATAAAATTAAAATTAAAATAAAAATAAAATTAAAATTAACATAAAATTAAAATAAAAATAAAATTAAAATAAAATTAAAATTAAATAAAAATTAAAATAAATAAAAAATATTTGCAGTGGGAATGACAGTTCCTTCTGTATAAATGAGATGGTATTATTATTCAGTCTGGATAAAAAAAAAAAATAAAATAAAAATTTAATTAAAAAAAAAAAAAAATAAAATTAAAATTAAAATAAAATTAAAAATAAAATAAAAATAAAAATTAAAATAAAAATAAAATAAAAATTAAAAAAAAATTAAAATCAAAATAAAATTAACATAAAATTAAAATAAAAATAAAATTAAAATAAAAATTAAAATAAAATTAAATTAACATAAAATTAAAATAAAAATAAAAATAAAAATAAAATTAAAAATAAAATTAAAAATAAAATAAAATTAAAATAAAAATAAAAATAAAATTAAAATTAACATAAAATTAACATAAAATTAAAATAAAATTAAAATTAAAATAAAAATAAATATAAAATTAAAATAAAAATAAATATAAAATTAAAATAAAATAAAAATAAAATAAAAAATAAAATAAAATAATAAAAATTAAAATTAAAATAAAATTAAAATAAAAAAAAATTAAAATAAAAAAAAAAAAAATAATTGATATCCCGGATAAGACACTATGTTTCTTTTCTTTAATATTTAATTAATACTAATTTTAGCACGCAATTGAACTTGGCAAGTTTAAAAAGCCTGTTTAGAACACACATGCTGACATTCCTCTCAGAGTGAGTTGTCATAGCAACCCAGCTGTCTCAGCACAGTGAGCCTACTCCGCCCTCTCCAGGTGCAGCAACCAAAGGTCACTCAAGAGGCAGATGACTCACCAGGCTGGACTGTGAGCTTCAAAATACAAGCTGAAATGCATTTCTCACTATCAGGCTTGCAATGTGCACTGCTTACATTTCATCAATCATTTGGTAAAGGTTGCGGCAAGAACACTTTACACAATTTCCCCAGAAATTGTAGATTGTCTAGTTTTTATTAAGTGTTCTTGCATAGCAAGGAACACTTATTGTTATCTCACATATATATTCTTATTCTTATTCTTATTATAGCCATATTTGCCACGCTAACTCCTCCCACAGTTTTTACACTACAAAGACAAGTAATATATCAAAATGTGCGCATTGATCCCGATCGGATTGCTATTACTTTGTAGAACGTTTCGCCGAATCGTTCAAGAAATATCGCGGTTTTTGCGGCGAAATTTTCCCATAGGAATGCATTGAGCAGCACAGCACAGCTAGAGTGTGCAAAGGAAAAATCAGAAAAATCAGAACATGATTTGTAAACTGCCATCACTCTTTCATTTTCAAGCCCACCTACACATATCTTATATCAAAACGTTCAGCTAACCCTGCTGTCACTAAAAATGTTCACGGCTAAGCCATATTCCTGATAGTTTTCACAATATGACCATTTGTTTGGACCTCACACCTCCCATTGACTTTCATTGAAACTCCACTCTAGACACCAGACATTTTAAGGGACGTTTTTAAACTGCGACTGTGCCTTCATTTGTTATCTTTCAGAGACATACTATACATCAAACTGTAGGTCTTTTTCTTGTGATTGTCACAATATAAACCTTTTCACGGTAGCATTTATACTTTTAAAACTACAAGCGTTTGAAGATGGCAATCGCCAGTGAATTTGGCAAGTTTAAATAGCCTGTTTAGAGCACAGCTCCTCACACACCTGTGACTGACTGAGGTAACAGGTGCAACCAAAGGTCACTCAGAGGGCAGCTGAGTCACATTAGAGTGAGAAAGCTGCAATGTGGAAGGAAAAATCAGAACATGATTTGTAAACTGCCATAACTATGTCATTTTCAAGCCCACCTACACATATCTTATATCAAAACGTTCAGCTAACCCTGCTGTCACTAAAAATGTTCACGGCTAGGACATACTCCTGATAGTTTTCAGAATATGACCATTTGTTTGCACCTCACTCCTCCCATTGACTTTCATTGAAACTCCACTTTAGACACAAGAAATTTTAAGGGACGTTTTTAAACTGCGACTGTGCCTTCATTTTTAATATTGCAGAGACATACTATACATCAAAATTTAGGTCTGTTTCTTGTGATTGTCACAATATAAGCCTTTTCACGGTACCATTTATACTTTTAAAACTACAACCGTTTGAAGATGGCAATCGCCAGTGATGTCAGCAACTTGGAGCAGTTTGTTTATAACCATGACTCTGCCCTTGGTGTGGAGGGAGTTGCCATAGGAACCCAGCTGTGTGAGCAGGAAGCAGAGAGACAAAAGCTAAGCTGCCCACTCCAGTTGTGTGGAGGCCAGAACACCACACAATTTCCACAGAAATTGTGAAGACGCCAGTGAAGTAAGCAATTTGAAGCAGTTTGTTTTTAACCGCTCTTCTCTGCCATATTTGAAATCTAATTCTTTTTCTTATTATAGCCATATTTGCCACGCTAACTCCTCCCACAGTTTTTACACTACAAAGACAAGTAATATATCAAAACGTGCGCATTGATCCCGATCGGATTGCTATTACTTTGTAGAACGTTTCGCCGAATCGTTCAAGAAATATCGCGGTTTTTGCGGCGAAATTTTCCCATAGGAATGCATTGAGCAGCACAGCACAGCTAAAGTGTGCAAAGGAAAAATCAGAAAAATCAGAACATGATTTGTAAACTGCCATCACTCTTTCATTTTCAAGCCCACCTACACATATCTTATATCAAAACGTTCAGCTAACCCTGCTGTCACTAAAAATGTTCACGAATACCAGTAGTGTACCGCGCTCCAATATATTCTACCTTATGTGATATAATGAATTCATAAGTGTACCACCGATAATCAAATAATTACATCAATTAATTATACTTAAATATATGATTTGTGTAAATATATAAAATAAATTAATTTATCAATGTGAAAAAACAAAAACTATGAATGAAAAATATAAATAAAAAATAAAAAATATTTGCAGTGGGAATGACAGTTCCTTCTGTATAAATGAGATGGTGTTATTATTCAGTCTGGATAAAAATAAAAATAAAATTAAAATAAAAATAAAATTAAAAATTAAAATTAAAACAAAATAAAAATTAAAAATAAAATAAAAATTAAATAAAAATTAAAATAAATAAAAAATATTTGCAGTGGGAATGACAGTTCCTTCTGTATAAATGAGATGGTATTCTTATTCAGTCTGGATAAAAATAAAAATAAAATAAAAATTTAATTAAAATAAAAAAAAAAAAATTAAAATTAAAATAAAATTAAAAATAAAATAAAAATAAAAATTAAAATAAAATTAAAAATAAAATAAAAATAAAAATTAAAATAAAAATAAAATTAAATTTAAAAAAAAATTAAAATCAAAATAAAATTAACATAAAATTAAAATAAAAATAAAATTAAAAATAAAAATAAAATTAAAAATAAAATTAAAAATAAAATAAAATTAAAATTAAAATAAAAATAAAATTAAAATTAACATAAAATTAAAATAAAAATAAAATTAAAATAAAAATAAACATAAAATTAAAATAAAATAAAAATAAAAATAAAATTAAAAATAAAATAAAATAATAAAAATTAAAATTAAAATAAAATTAAAAAAAAAAAAAAATTAAAATAAAAATAAAAATAAATAATTGATATCCCGGATAAGACACTATGTTTCTTTTCTTTAATATTTAATTAATACTAATTTTAGCACGCAATTGAACTTGGCAAGTTTAAAAAGCCTGTTTAGAACACACATGCTGACATTCCTCTCAGAGTGAGTTGTCATAGCAACCCAGCTGTCTCAGCACAGTGAGCCTACTCCGCCCTCTCCAGGTGCAGCAACCAAAGGTCACTCAAGAGGCAGATGACTCACCAGGCTGGACTGTGAGCTTCAAAATACAAGCTGAAATGCATTTCTCACTATCAGGCTTGCAATGTGCACTGCTTACATTTCATCAATCATTTGGTAAAGGTTGCGGCAAGAACACTTTACACAATTTCCCCAGAAATTGTAGATTGTCTAGTTCTTATTCTTATTATTATAGCCAAATTTGCCACGCTAACTCCTCCCACAGTTTTTACACTACAAAGACAAGTAATATATCAAAACGTGCGGATTGTTCCCGATCGGATTGCTATTACTTTGTGGAACGTTTCGCCGAATCGTTCAAGAAATATAGCGGTTTTTGCGGCAAAATTTTCCCATAGGAATGAATGGTGCATCTAGAGTGGCAGCAGAGCACAGCTAGAGTGTGCAAAGGAAAAATCAGAACATGATTTGTAAACTGCCATCACTATGTCATTTTCAAGCCCACCTACACATATCTTATATCAAAACGTTCAGCTAACCCTGCTGTCACTAAAAATGTTCACGGCTAGGACATACTCCTGATAGTTTTCACAATATGACCATTTGTTTGGACCTCACCCCTCCCATTGACTTTCATTGAAACTCCACTTTAGACACAAGAAATTTTAAGGGACGTTTTTAAACTGCGACTGTGCCTTCATTTTTAATATTGCAGAGACATACTATATATCAAAATTTAGGTCTTTTTCTTGTGATTGTCACAATATAAACCTTTTCACGGTAGCATGTATACTTTTAAAACTACAAGTGTTTGAAAATGGCAATCGCCAGTGAACTTGGCAAGTTTAAACAGCCTGTTTTCAGCAGAGCTTCTCACACACCTGTGACTGACTGAGGTAACAGGTGCAAGCAAAGGTCACTCAGGGGGCAGCTGAGTCACATTAGAGTGAGAAATCTACAGTGTGAAAGGAAAAATCAGAACATGATTTGTAAACTGCCATAACTATGTCATTTTCAAGCCCACCTACACATATCTTATATCAAAACGTTCAGCTAACCCTGCTGTCACTAAAAATGTTCACGGCTAGGACATACTCCTGATAGTTTTCAGAATATGACCATTTGTTTGCACCTCACTCCTCCCATTGACTTTCATTGAAACTCCACTTTAGACACAAGAAATTTTAAGGGACGTTTTTAAACTGCGACTGTGCCTTCATTTTTAATATTGCAGAGACATACTATATATCAAAATTTAGGTCTGTTTCTTGTGATTGTCACAATATAAGCCTTTTCACGGTAGCATTTATACTTTTAAATCTACAAGCGTTTGAAGATGGCAATCGCCAGTGATGTCAGCAACTTGGAGCAGTTTGTTTATAACCATGACTCTGCCCTTGGTGTGGAGGGAGTTGCCATAGGAACCCAGCTGTGTGAGCAGGAAGCAGAGAGACAAAAGCTAACCTGCCCACTCCAGTTGTGTGGAGGCCAGAACACCACACAATTTCCACAGAAATTGTGAAGACGCCAGTGAAGTGAGCAATTTGAAGCAGTTTGTTTTTAACCGCTCTTCTCTGCCATATTTGAAATCTAATTCTTATTCTTATTATAGCCATATTTGCCACGCTAACTCCTCCCACAGTTTTTACACTACAAAGACAAGTAATATATCAAAACGTGCGCATTGATCCCGATCGGATTGCTATTACTTTGTAGAACGTTTCGCCGAATCGTTCAAGAAATATCGCGGTTTTTGCGGCGAAATTTTCCCATAGGAATGCATTGAGCAGCACAGCTAGAGTGTGCAAAGGAAAAATCAGAAAAATCAGAACATGATTTGTAAACTGCCATCACTCTGCCATTTTCAAGCCCACCTACACATATCTTATATCAAAACGTTCAGCTAACCCTGCTGTCACTAAAAATGTTCACGAATACCAGTAGTGTACCGCGCTCCAATATATTCTACCTTATGTGATATAATGAATTCATAAGTGTACCACCGATAATCAAATAATTACATCAATTAATTATACTTAAATATATGATTTGTGTAAATATATAAAATAAATTAATTTATCAATGTGAAAAAACAAAAACTATGAATGAAAAATATAAATAAAAAATAAAAAATATTTGCAGTGGGAATGACAGTTCCTTCTGTATAAATGAGATGGTGTTATTATTCAGTCTGGATAAAAATAAAAATAAAATAAAATAAAATTAAAATAAAAATAAAATTAAAAATTAAAATTAAAACAAAATAAAAATTAAAAATAAAATAAATATTAAATAAAAATTAAAATAAATAAAAAATATTTGCAGTGGGAATGACAGTTCCTTCTGTATAAATGAGATGGTATTATTATTCAGTCTGGATAAAAATAAAAATAAAATAAAAATTTAATTAAAATAAAAAAAAATAAAATTAAAATTAAAATAAAATTAAAAATAAAATAAAAATAAAAATTAAAATAAAAATAAAAATTAAAATAAAATTAAAATTAAAATAAAAATAAAATTAAAATTAACATAAAATTAAAATAAAATTAAAATTAAAATTAAAATAAACATAAAATTAAAATTAAAATAAAAATAAAATTAAAAATAAAATAAAATAAAATAAAATAATAAAAATTAAAATTAAAATAAAATAAAAATAAAAATAAAAATAAATAATTGATCTCCCGGATAAGACACTATGTTTCTTTTCTTTAATATTTAATTAATACTAATTTTAGCACACAATTGAACTTGGCAAGTTTAAAAAGCCTGTTTAGAACACACATGCTGACATTCCTCTCAGAGTGAGTTGTCATAGCAACCCAGCTGTCTCAGCACAGTGAGCCTACTCCGCCCTCTCCAGGTGCAGCAACCAAAGGTCACTCAAGAGGCAGATGACTCACCAGGCTGGACTGTGAGCTTCAAAATACAAGCTGAAATGCATTTCTCACTATCAGGCTTGCAATGTGCACTGCTTACATTTCATCAATCATTTGGTAAAGGTTGCGGCAAGAACACTTTACACAATTTCCCCAGAAATTGTAGATTGTCTAGTTCTTATTATTATAGCAAATTTGCCACGCTAACTCCTCCCACAGTTTTTACACTACAAAGACAAGTAATATATCAAAACGTGCGCATTGATCCCGATCGGATTGCTATTACTTTGTGGAACGTTTCGCCGAATCGTTCAAGAAATATCGCGGTTTTTGTGGCGAAATTTTCCCATAGGAATGCATTGAGCAGCACAGCACAGCTAGAGTGTGCAAAGGAAAAATCAGAAAAATCAGAACATGATTTGTAAACTGCCATCACTCTTTCATTTTCAAGCCCACCTACACATATCTTATATCAAAACGTTCAGCTAACCCTGCTGTCACTAAAAATGTTCACGGCTAGGACATACTCTTGATAGTTTTCAGAATATGACCATTTGTTTGCACATCACCCCTCCCATTGACTTTCATTGAAACTCCACTGTAGACACCAGACATTTTAAGGGACGTTTTTAAACTGCGACTGTGCCTTCATTGTTTATCTTTCAGAGACATACTATACATCAAACTGTAGATATTTTTCTTGTGATTGTCACAATATCAACCTTTTCACGGTAGCTTTTATACTTTTAAAACTACAAGCATTTGAAGATGGCAATCGCCAGTGAACTTGCCAAGTTTAAAAAGCCTGTTTACAGCACAGCTAATGACATTCCTGACAGAGTGAGTTGCTATAGCAACCAAACATGACTCAGACGCAGCTGAGTCACACAGGCTGGACTGTGAGATGGTAAATACAAGCTGAAATGCATTTCTCCCTCTGTCAGGCTTGCAATGTGCACTGCTTACATGTCATCATTACTTGGTAAAGGTGGCGGCAAGAACACTTTACACAATTTCCCCAGAAATTGTAGATTTTCTTGTTCTTATTCTTATTATTATAGCAAATTTGCCACGCTAACTCCTCCCACAGTTTTTACACTACAAAGACAAGTAATATATCAAAACGTGCGGATTGTTCCCGATCGGATTGCTATTACTTTGTGGAACGTTTCGCCGAATCGTTCAAGAAATATTGCGGTTTTTGTGGCGAAATTTTCCCATAGGAATGCATTGAGCAGCACAGCACAGCTAGAGTGTGCAAAGGAAAAATCTGAAAAATCAGAACATGATTTGTAAACTGCCATCACTCTGCCATTTTCAAGCCCACCTACACATATCTTATATCAAAACGTTCAGCTAACACTGCTGTCACTAAAAATGTTCACGGCTAGGACATACTCCTGATAGTTTTCACAATATGACCATTTGTTTGGACCTCACCCCTCCCATTGACTTTCATTGAAACTTCACTCACAGCCACCTGACATTTTAAGGGACTTTTTTAAACTGCGACTGTGCCTTCATTTTTAATATTTCAGAGACATACTATACATCAAAATTTAGCTCTGCATCTTATGATTCTTACAATATCAAGCTCTTTTCTGTAGCATTTATACTTTTAAAACTACAACCGTTTGAAGATGGCAATCGCCAGTGATGTCAGCAACTTGGAGCAGTTTGTTTATAACCGTGACTCTGCCCTTGCTGTAGAGGGAGTTGCCGTAGGAACCCAGCTGTGTGAGCAGGAAGCAGAGAGACAAAAGCTACTCCGCCCACTCCAGTTGTGTGGAGGCAAGAACACCACACAATTTCCACAGAAATTGTAAAGACACCAGTGAAGTGAGCAATTTTAAGCAGTTTGTTTTTAACCGCTCTTTTCTGCCATATTTGAAATCTAATTTTGAATTCGGGACAGTTTTCTCGGCTTTTGGTTAAAGGTTGGGAAATAATTTTTCTATAGTAGAGAATATTTGAGGTGTTTCAACTAGCTACATTTCTGAAAATAAATTAGAGCTGTGTGAATATCATCATGCCATCTAAAGGAAAGAGATCTAAAGCTGCAAAGATACGCTGGGCTAAACTTGACCTTTCAGACCCAAGCTTTTGTGATCTGGAGCCCCACAGCAGCATAGTGGAAATGGAGGTTTGTGACATTCTTGATCCAGAGCCCCACAGCAGCATAGTGGAAATGGAGGTTTGTGACAGTGAATGTGCCCTCGAGGTATATAGTGAACCTGTGGTGTCATTCCCATGTTCAACTCAGTGTCAAGTTCAAGAGCACAGTGACAGTGTGATGGGCACTTCTGAAAACCATGGCATGCAAGAACCATGTGTACCAAGTGAGATATCTGTGCAGGCATCATTTCATCAGGGTCATCATGGCTATGGAAGGTTAAGGAACAAACAGTGTACATGCATGGCTCTGACATTTTTGGCATACCACAGTGAGCTTAATGATGTGAGGAAGGATGATCTTGATCAAATACTCAAGAAGGGCAACAGCTTGTATGGCACAACAATAAAACAGCTAAAAAGAAGAAATGTCTATCAGCACCAACACTTGACAATGGAAGAAGTGCCCCTCAGAGTCAACACTGACAAATATGAGTATAATGTTGTTAAATCTACAGTGTTATCGGGATGTGTGAGAGCCACGGTCGACAGTGACAACCAAGGTTGGTTTGTTGACCTCTCAAAAAGACTTCAGTGCCTCAATGCAGATGTTACACATGCACTTTTTATAGCAACGCCATTTTGTATTGCATTGTTCAGAGACAAGTCTGGGAGATATGGACTGTTTGATTCTCATAGTCGAAATAAAGATGGACTTCCTGCCACTGGAAAAGGAAAAGCTGTTATGATCACTTTTACACATTTGAGTGATATGGGAGCAAGGATTTATAAGTTGTATGAATTGCTCCTTATAGACACCAGAGACCCTATTGATGGACTGCAGTATGACTTCATGCCAGTCTCATTTCATTGTGCAAGACGTCTGTCAGATGGTTTGCTGTCCCCACCGGTGCAATCTGACAAACCACATAATGGAAAGCATGTGGAGAACAAAGTTACACAGATGACCAAAGATGCAACACACACTGGATTCCCAGCCAACAAGTATTCTACACGGTCACTTGATGCAAAATCCTCACAGGGCATATGGAAGGACAGTAAGGCATTTTCCAAATTAAATGTACAGCAGCGACAAAACTGAACACAAGACACAGAAATGAAAGAAGGCGTGATTTCAAGGGTACAAAGATGTCTGTCACCAATAAGAAGAGGACTTACATCATCAGCCGATACAGAGAAGATGCTGATTTTAAGTTGAAACAGAAGGAATACATCACCAGAAAATATGCGACAAATGCTGATTTCAAGTTGAAGAAAAAGCATTACATCACCAGAAAATATGCAACAGATGTATGTTTCAAGTTAAAGCAGAAGCAATACACAACCAGCAAATATGCGACAGATGCCAATTTTAACTTGAAGAAGAAGCAATACATCACCAGAAAATATGCGACAGATGCATGTTTCAAGTTAAAGCAGAAGCAATACACAACCAGCAAATATGCGACAGATGCCAATTTTAACTTGAAGAAGAAGCAATACATCACCAGAAAATATGCAACAGATGCATGTTTCAAGTTAAAGCAGAAGCAATACACAACCAGCAAATATGCGACAGATGCCAATTTTAACTTGAAGAAGAAGCAATACATCACCAGAAAATATCATAATGATCCTGCTTTCAGAAAACATCACTTGCAACAGTGCATGAGTTACATGAAAATGAAGCGTCACACTCAAGCAGATTTTCACATAATCTATAAGATGCAATGTGCCTTCAAAATAAGAATGAAATACAGACGATGGACTCATGTCATGCAGGAATGCTGTCAACCAGTGGACAACAGCCTAATGCAGACAGCTATATCCACTTTCCATAAATGCATTAAAGCTGGGCCAACTTTTGTGTGCACGATGTGTCATCGTACCCTTTTCCCTAACCAAGTGAAACATTGCAATTACAAGAAGAATCTACATATTGTTGCTGCCTGTTTGACAGGGAAATATGTCCATGTGTGCAACAATCACTGTCAAGGCCCTGAACAATGCACCATACCAGATGAAAGGACCAAAGAATGGATTTGTCACAACTGTGATTCACATTTAAAAGCAGGACACAAATCATCCATCGCTGTGGCTAACAACATGGAGCTGGCGCCCATTCCCCCAGAACTCTGCGATTTGAATGTGCTGGAAAGACAACTTTTGGCCAAAATACTGCCATTTGCCAAGATCATCACACTTCCCAAAGGTCAACAGGCCGCTATACACGGCGCTGTAGTGTGTGTGCCATCCGAGGTGGAAACCACGGTCAATACTCTACCAAGATCACACAGCACATCCCAGTTACACAGAGTGAAGCTGAAAAGACGGCTGACTTACAAAGGCCACCAGCTGTTTCACAATGTCAACATGAGAAATGTAGTAGTAGGTCTGTCAAAACTCATTGACACACACCCCGACTACAGTGACATTTCAATCAGAGTGGATGAGCCAATCGCTGATGATGATGCTGATAATGATGATGGCATGCAACTCGACAGTTGTGATGAAACTGAGATGGAGATACTTGAATGCATCGAAAATTGTGATCCATCAGAGGTACAGTCTGCATGTTTACCAGCTGCTTCTGAGCAACAGGAAGGCCATAACCAACAACCTCCCAATGCAGAGGATGAGAAGGATGCACTAAGACCTGGAATTGGACTAGACAGTTGTTTACAGCCATCTGACCTTGGAGAGGAAGCACTGACACATGGTGATGGAATATTCAGCATTGCACCTGCACAAGGAAACACACCTGTCAGCTTCTTTAAAGTTCCAAGGCTTGAGGCAATGGCTTTCCCTGTTCAGTTCCCTACTGGACAGAATACATTGGACCAGGCAAGACAAGTCAAACTGTCCCCGAGCATGTATTTCAATGCAAGGCTTTTTTGTGTTGATACTCGTTTTGCAAGAGACACAAGCTACCTCTTCTTTGCGCAGTTTGTCACAGAGACACACATGGCCAAAAGCAGCATGTCCATCCAGTTAAGAAAAGGAAAACCAAATACCAGGGATGGACGGAAAATATCCAACAAGTTGCTACAGGACAAGCGTGAGGTTGAGAGGTTGGTGCGAAACCGAGATGCCACTAGGTTCATGCAACCACTGAGAGGGAGTCCAGCTTACTGGGATAAAAATCTAAAGAATTTGCTAGCCATGGTCAGACAATTGGGTAAGCCAACTTTTTTTCTTACCTTCTCTGCTGCAGAATTCAGATGGCCAGAGGTAATAACGGCAATAAAGGCACAACAAGCTCAAAAGGTGGATTTTGCAGAGCTAGACTGGGCTGAAAAGTGTGACATTCTTCGAGGAAACCCAGTGACCACCATGCGCATGTTTGACAAACGGGTTGATGCTCTGATGCGAGAGCTGCTGTTGGGTCCTGCACAGCCAATCGGTGAAGTTATCGACTACTTTTACCGGGTTGAATTTCAGGCGAGAGGGAGCCCTCATATACATTGTCTCTGTTGGGTAGCAGGAGCTCCTATATTTGGACAACACAGTGATGACAAGGTGTGTGCCTTTATAGATCATAACATCTCATGCCAGCTGCCTGATGAAGGCAAACAGGCCTTACTTCACAGATTTGTAACAGAACTTCAAATGCACAGCAGATCTCATTCAAAATCGTGCAAGAAAGGTAACAGAGTATGCAGATTTGGATTTCCAAAGCCACCGGTTAGAAAAACCAGGATAACTTATCCGATGCCAGAAGAACAAGGAGATTGTGCAATGAAACCACAAGCAGCCAAAAACAAACTGAAACCAGTCTGGGATTTGCTTAATAACCCGAAAGTGCAGCTTGAAGACATGTCACAGCTACTGGCACAGTGTGATATGACTTTAAATCAGTACAACTCATACATTGAGGCATTGACCTCCTCTAGCGTTATTCTAATGAAGCGTGATGTCAAGGACTGCTGGGTGAACAACTACAATCCACATTTGCTGATGGCCTGGAATGCCAACATGGACATCCAGTACATTCTTGATGAGTATGGTTGCATCATGTACATGTTGTCCTACATATCCAAACCAGAACGCGAGCTTAGTGACTATCTCAAAACAATAGTCAAAGAAATGAGCCCAGAAACAGAGACAGAACGAGAAGAAATGAAAGAAGTTCTTCAGGCTTATTCAAAACACAGAGAGGTCAGCGCCCAGGAGTCTGTGGCCCGTACGTGCAGCCTGAAAATGAAGTCTTGCTCACGTGAGGTTGTTTTTCTGCCAACTGCTGACAACACACTGAAAATGAGTCTCCCGCTCAGTGCGTTGCCGAACAAACCAGTCGATTCTCTTAATGTGTGGATGACGAGTTTTGTCGACAAATACAGAGCCAGACCCGAAACACCAGAGTTTGAGTCCATGTGTCTGGCAGACTTTGCATCCCATTACAGGGTTGTCTATGGCAAGCAAAAGGAAGATGGCAAGCAAAAGGAAGACGGCAAGCGTGTCAGCCTATTGAATGAAATGGGAATGATTCAAAAACGCACGAGAGGGAATCCTGCAATCATCAGGTACGCACGCTTCTCAGAGAAGAAGGACCCCGAGAACTACTACGGCAGACTGCTTAAACTCTACCTCCCCCACCGTTCAGAGTCATCACTGAAAACTGTAAGGTTGCCAACATACCAGGCGTTTTACCAAGGCACCTGTGTAAGCTTACCAGGAGAAGAAGCAATCCGAGCAGTGTCTGCAATTGTTACCAGCAACCAAAAAAAGTTCGAACAACACAACAAAATTGTGGAACAAGTCTTGGATGACTTTGTAAAAAACGGCCCTGTTGAAGATGCTTGGAACACCTTTGCCCCAGAAGCCGAGTTGGATAGGTTGGAATGTATAGAGGAACGCAAAGAAGGGGAGCCACTTCATGAGAATGAACAAGATGATGTTCCGGAGTATACACGTCACAAACAAACAGGTGGAATTTTGCTTACTGTGAAGGCCCCACAAATGTGCCCTGATTTCCTTAGGAAAATGTACAGAAACCTTAACCGGACGCAAGCTCAGACATTCTACTCAGTTTGTGACTGGTGCACTAACCGCGTGAGTGGCCTAAATCCTGACCCATTCTATTACTTTGTCACTGGTGGCGCAGGGACAGGCAAATCACACCTGATAAAGTGCATCTATGCTGAGGCAACAAAGATACTCAGTAAACGTCCCAGACTACGTGAGGAAGCAGACATATCCATGCCCAGCGTTTTACTAACTGCATTTACAGGAACAGCAGCTTTCAACATTTCAGGCAACACTTTGCATTCTCTGCTGAAGTTGCCAAGAAGCTTGAAGCCACCCTACCAAGGACTTGGAAATCTCATAGATGAAGTGAGGGCACAGCTGTCAAATGCGGAGATCATGGTTATTGATGAGGTGTCAATGATTTCAAAGCCCCTGTTTGCCTACATCAACTGGAGATTACAGCAAATCAAAGGCAGTAAGAAACCTTTTGGTGGTATGTCAGTACTAGCAGTAGGAGACTTTTACCAGGTCCCACCACTGGGAAAAAGTAAGCCACTCTGCGTGTTTGAGGAAAATAGCTATGACGTCTGGAAAGACTACTTTCAGATGATCACGCTGACAGAAATCATGCGACAGAAGGATGACATTTCATTTGCTGAGCTTTTGAATAGAATCAGAGTGAAGCAGACGACTGGCACCTTAAGCAATGATGACAAAGCTCTGCTTGCTCAGGCTTTGACAGATCCCACCCACTACCCTAATGATGTGCTGCACATCTTTGCCACCAACAAAGAGGTTCACAAACATAATGCCGCAACTGTGTCTGTTCTCCATTCAAACGTCACCAACATATATGCCGACGATTACAAAAAAGACCCTAAAACAGGAGTGATGCAAAGGCAAGACCAACCCTTCAAAGGACACAAAGACAATCTGATTGACACACTGCAAGCAGCTGAAGGTGCCCGTATCATGATCACAAGAAACATTGATGTTGAAGACGGGCTTGTTAACGGGACATTTGGCAAGATTGCAAGAATAATCATCCAGACTGAGAATGGTGCTACTACGGTAAACAAGCTTGGCCTTGTGCTGGACAATCCAAATGCAGGACAGAGATACCGTAACAAGTCGTCTGGTGATGCTGACAACTTGGTGTAGTTGGAAAGGGTAGAGGAAAACCTGAGACAGAAAGGAGTTGTTCGCAGGCAGTTCCCCCTGAAGTTGGCTTTTGCATGTACGATTCATAAGTGTCAGGGGATGTCGATACAGTCAGCAGTGGTCTCATTGAAACGGGTCTTCCAACCGGGAATGGCCTATGTTGCTCTGAGTAGAACGACTACACTGCAAGGACTGCACATAACCGACTTTGATGAGAAGAAGATCTTTGCTGATCTTGAAATCACAGCCTCCCTGGACTCAATGAAGAATGCATCACTGGAAAGTGTTATGCCCCTCTTAAAGTTTCTACAGACAACAGACAAACAGCAAACATTAACAATTATCCATCACAACGCGGAAGGATTACCAGCTCACATTGAAGATATCAAATCTCACCACGAGTTGATACTTGGAGATGTTTTATGTTTCACTGAAACTCATCTCTCAGGCTCTTCTGTTGCTAAAAGTCTCAAGCTGGAGGGCTACAACCTGTTCAAACGCAACAGACACCTCTCGTACACAAACGTTCCTGACATTGCAAGTAAAAGTGGCGGAGGTGTCGCCATGTATGTCAGAAATCATTTCAAGGCCTTTGAAAAGCAGTATCATCACAATGTGACTGACTTGGAGTTCTTGGTTGTCAAACTGGAGTCCCCTGTACAAGCTTTGATCGCCACTGTTTACAGGCCACCGGATTACAGTATTGGCCAATTCCTTACTAACCTGCTGGGACTCTTGGAATCTTTGGAAAGAATGGATTGCCAACCTATAGTACTCTGTGGAGATTTCAATGAAGATTTTCTGTCCAGAGCAAAGAAGCCAATATCTGACCTTCTTCACTCAAGAGGATATACCCAACTGGTCTGGGCAGCCACCACAGAAAAAAAACACACTGTTGGATCACATTTACATCTCCAGGGTGCAGCACTGTCTCCAGTCAGGAGTACTGCACAGTTATTACAGCTATCATGATCCTGTGTATTGTGTTTTGAGCAGTGGTTGTGAACATGCTTAGAGCCTGTTAATGTTTTTATAAATCTATGTTTTAATGTAACTGTGAAGCCCTTTGGGCAACAAAATTGCAATTAAATTTGCTATATAAATAAATAAAAGTTGAAATGCATTACTCACTCTATCAAGCTTGCCATGTGTACTTTTTAAATTTGATCAATCAATTGGGTAATGTAATGTTTACTATCTTTACTCACTCCAAACACTCCATAAAGTTACTCTGCCCAGTCCAACCTTTTTACACTTACTCCAGCCACTCCAACCACACAACAGTTACTCCACCCACTCCACCCAGTTACTCCACCCACTCCAATTGTAGACTACTGGTGGAGGCAAGAACACTTTACACAATTTCCCCAGAAATTGTAGATTTTCTAGTTAAGTGTTCTTGCATAGCAAGGAACACTTATTGTTATCTCACATATATATTCTTATTCTTATTCTTATTATAGCCATATTTGCCACGCTAACTCCTCCCACAGTTTTTACACTACAAATACAAGTAATATATCAAAACGTGTGGATTGTTCCCGATCGGATTGCTATTACTTTGTGGAACGTTTCGCCAAATCGTTCAAGAAATATCGCGGTTTTTGCGGCGAAATTTTCCCATAGGAATGCATTGAGCAGCAGAGCACAGCTAGAGTGTGTAAAGGAAAAATCAGAAAAATTAGAACATGATTTGTAAACTGCCATCACTCTGCCATTTTCAAGCCCACCTACGCATATCTTATATCAAAACGTTCAGCTAACCCTGCTGTCACTAAAAATGTTCACGGCTAGGACATACTCCTGATAGTTTTCACAATATGACCATTTGTTTGGACCTCACCGCTCCCATTGACTTTCATTGAAACTCCACTCTAGACACCAGACATTTTAAGGGACGTTTTTAAACTGCGACTGTGCCTTCATTTGTTATCTTTCAGAGACATACTATACATCAAACTGTAGGTCTTTTTCTTGTGATTGTCACAATATAAACCTTTTCATGGTAGCATTTATACTTCTAAAACTACAAGCGTTTGAAGATGGCAATCGCCAGTGAATTTGGCAAGTTTAAACAGCCTGTTTAGAGCAGAGCTTCTCACACACCTGTGACTGACTGAGGTAACAGGTGCAAGCAAAGGTCACTCAGGGGGCAGCTGAGTCACATTAGAGTGAGAAAGCTACAGTGTGAAAGGAAAAATCAGAACATGATTTGTAAACTGCCATAACTATGTCATTTTCAAGCCCACCTACACATATCTTATATCAAAACGTTCAGCTAACCCTGCTGTCACTAAAAATGTTCACGGCTAGGACATACTCCTGATAGTTTTCAGAATATGACCATTTGTTTGCAAATCACCCCTCCCATTGACTTTCATTGAAACTCCACTCTAGATACCTGACATTTTAAAGGACGTTTTTAAACTGCGACTGTGCCTTCATTTTTAATATTGCAGAGACATACTATCAAAATTTAGGTCTGTTTCTTGTGATTGTCACAATATAAACCTTTTCACGGTAGCATTTATACTTTTAAAACTACAAGCGTTTGAAAATGGCAATCGCCAGTGAACTTGGCAAGTTTAAACAGCCTGTTTAGAGCAGAGCTTCTCACACACCTGTGACTGACTGAGGTAACAGGTGCAAGCAAAGGTCACTCAGGGGGCAGCTGAGTCACATTAGAGTGAGAAAGCTACAGTGTGAAAGGAAAAATCAGAACATGATTTGTAAACTGCCATAACTATGTCATTATCAAGCCCACCTACACATATCTTATATCAAAACGTTCAGCTAACCCTGCTGTCACTAAAAATGTTCACGGCTAGGACATACTCCTGATAGTTTTCAGAATATGACCATTTGTTTGCACCTCACCCCTCCCATTGACTTTCATTGAAACTTCACTCACAGCCACCTGAAATGTTAAGGGACGTTTTTAAACTGCGACTGTGCCTTCATTTTTAATATTGCAGAGACATACTATACATCAAAATTTAGGTCTGTTTCTTGTGATTGTCACAGTATAAACCTTTTCACGGTAGCATTTATACTTTTAAAACTACAAGCGTTTGAAGATGGCAATCGCCAGTGAATTTGGCAAGTTTGAGCACTGTGTTTAGAGCAGAGCTTGTCACACACCTGTGACTGACTGAGTCACAGGTGCACCAAAGGTCACTCAGGGGGCAGCTGAGTCACATTAGAGTGAGAAGTGAGAAAGCTGCAGTGTGGAAGGAAAAATCAGAACTTGATTTGTAAACTGCCATCACTCTTTCATTTTCAAGCCCACCTACACATATCTTATATCAAAACGTTCAGCTAACCCTGCTGTCACTAAAAATGTTCACGAATGCCAGTAGTGTACCGCGCTCCAATATATTCTACCTTATGTGATATAATGAATTCATAAGTGTACCACCGATAATCAAATAATTACATCAAATAATTATACTTAAATATATGATTTGTGTAAATATATAAAATAAATTAATTTATCAATGTGAAAAAACAAAAACTATGAATGAAAAATATAAATAAAAAATAAAAAATATTTGCAGTGGGAATGACAGTTCCTTCTGTATAAATGAGATGGTGTTATTATTCAGTCTGGATAAAAATAAAATAAAATTTAAATTAAAATAAAAAAATAATATAAAATATAAAATTAAAATAAAAATAAAATTAAAATAAAATGAAAAATAAAATAAAAATTAAATTAAAATTAAAATTAAAATAAATAAAAAATATTTGCAGTGGGAATGACAGTTCCTTCTGTATAAATGAGATGGTATTATTATTCAGTCTGGATAAAAATAAAAATAAAATAAAAATTAAATTAAAATAAAAAAAAAAATAAAATTAAAATAAAATTAAAAATAAAAATAAAAATTAAATAAAAATAAAATTAACATAAAATTAAAATAAAAATAAAATTAAAATAACATAAAATAAAAATAAAAAAAAATAAAAATAAAAATAAAATTAACTTAAAATTAACATAAAATTAACATAAAATTAAAATTAACATAAAATTAAAATTAACATAAAATTAACATAAAATTAAAATTAAAATAAAAAAAAAAATTTAAATAAAATTAAAAATAAATAATTGATATCCCGGATAAGACACGATGTTTCTTTTCTTTAATATTTAATTAATACTAATTTTAGCACGCAATTGAACTTGGCAAGTTTAAAAAGCCTGTTTAGAACAGACATGCTGACATTCCTCTCAGAGTGAGTTGTCATAGCAACCCAGCTGTCTCAGCACAGTGAGCCTACTCCGCCCTCTCCAGGTGCAGCAACCAAGAGGCAGATGACTCACGAGGCTGGACTGTGAGCTTCAAAATACAAGCTGAAATGCATTTCTCACTATCAGGCTTGCAATGTGCCCTGCTTACATTTCATCAATCATTTGGTAAAGGTTGCGGCAAGAACACTTTACACAATTTCCCCAGAAATTGTAGATTGTCTAGTTATTTCTGTAATGGTTTTACATATTTCGAAGTTCTAAATAATATATATTTTGACAGCTGAATCTAAAAATTAAAGGTCGGCAATTAAAAAAACAAAACAAAACAAAAAAAACACGGCGTGGGGTCCCCCCTCCCATCCATACCAAGCCCTTCAGGTCTGGCATGGTTCTTAAGGGGTAACCCCAAACCAAAATAAAAATGGCGTGGGGTCCCCCCCAAATCCATACTGGACCCTTATCCGAGCATGCAGCCTGGCAGGTCAGAAGGGGGGGGGGGGGGGGGGGGGTCGGGACAAGTGAGCGCCCCCCCTCCTGAACCATACCAGGCCACATGCCCTTAACATGGGGGGGTGCATTGGGGCAGGGAGGCTCCCCCCCCAAAGCACCTTTACCCCATGTTGATGGGGACAAGGGCCTCTCTTCCCTACAACCCTGGCCGGTGGTTATGGGGGCCTGCAGGCAGGGAGCTTATCAGAATCTGGAAAGCCCCCTTTAACAAGGGGGCCCCCAGATCCTGGCCCCCCCACATGAATGAGTACTGTTACTCATTCACAAGAAAAAGAAAAAGTGTGTAAAGAAAAAAAAAAAAAAAAAAAAGACAGGACACGGTCTTTGAAAAGTCCTTTAATAAAAGAAAAATCCAAAAGAATGTCCCCCAAAGTAGATCCAACGGTCAATCACGGTGTAAGCCGCCACTTACCCGAAAAAAAAAAAGGTTCCATTCCAGACGATGGCATCCAGCCCTATGCTGTTGGCTGGGTTGTCAGCTCTTAAATATGTAAGGGACGGGGCCTCCCGGGGACATCATCTGAGTGACTCCGCCCCATGTAACATCAAAGATGTCAATTGGGGTGGGGGTCACATGAGTGATGTCCCCGGGTGGCCCCGCCCCTTACATATTTAAAAGCAGTCAACCAAGCTCAGAGCAAAGGGGGCTGGGCAGCCATCATCGGGAATGGAACCTTCTTTTTTTTTTTTTCTTCGGGTCGGCGGCGGCTTACACCGTGATGGACGTTGGATCTACTTTGGGGGACATTCTTTTGGATTTTTCTTTTATTAAAGGACTTGTCAAAGACAGTGTCTTGTGTTTTTTTACACTACACTTTTTTTTGTGAAGGAGTAGCGGTACCATGTACCCCATACTCATTCACGTGAGGGGGCGGGATCTGGGGCCCCCTTGTAAAAGGGGGCATCCAGATTCTGATAAGCCCCCTGCCCGCAGACCCCCACAACCTCTGGCCAGGGTTGTGGGGAAGAGGCCCTTGTCCCCATCAACATGGGGAAAAGGTGCTTTGGGGGGGGAGCCCCCCTGCCCCCCCACATGTTAAGGGCATGTGGCCTGGTATGGTTCAGGAGGGGGGGTGCTCTCTCACCCCCCCGCCCCCTTTCCTGACCTGCATGCTCGGATAAGGGTCTGGTGTGGATTTTGGGGGGAGCCCCACGCCATTTTTTATTTTGGCGTGGGGTTACCCCTTAAGATCCATACCAGACCCCAAGGGCTTGGTGTGGATGGGAGGGGGGACCGCACGCCTTTTTTTTTTTTTTTTTTTTTATTTATTATGGTGCCGGTTCACTATAGCTCAGAAATTCAGCCCTCACTTCTCCCAGCTAAAAGAGAAAGTTTTCTATGAGTTTATATCCCTAAAGGAAACAATGTTTACTTTTAGTTTATTAAAAGATAAAAAAGGTTTCTGTAACTTCGGGGAAAGTGATAGATAAGCTTGTGAACTATAGTGAAGAAGAAAAGAAGAAGAAAAAAGCAGCGCCGACATACACATTGTATTGCGAAAAAAAATTGTTTAAACTGAGGCATTTTTTTCAATGGATTTTCATTCGTAAAACGAAAATTACGTTAACCGAGGCATTGGTAAACCGAGGTTCGGCTGTATTAGTATTGCAATCCTTTGTATTGGGATACATAGAACCAACATACATCTGAATTGGCAACATAGTACATTTGTGTCACATTTAAGATATCTGGCTAGTTACAATGACCTTGCTCAGGGACTTAGGGTTGATTCACACCACAGAAATAAAGGCTGGATTAGTATCACAGCTCAGTGGATAAGTGGTTAGCACTGCTGCCTCACAGCACTAGGGTTGTCGGTTTGAATCCCAACCAGGGCAATTAAATTGCATAATCTCCCTGGGTGGCTATCCTAACATAGATGTGCTGGTGGCAGCATCTTTGCTTTCTGTCTAAATGTTCCCTAGAATGTGAATTAGAATGAGGCCTTGTCTGTTCAAACACCTTTAAAGCTGCACCTTATGTGAATGTCAAACGATGGGATGAGATAAGGGCCTGGACCAATGATTGATTTGATAATGCTGGTTTGCACTCTGCCCCCTTTGGGGAAGGATTTGTCAAGACAAGAGCTGAGAGAGAGAGAAGAGCAAGCGAGAGAGAGAGAGGGAGAAAAGGCTTTAAAAAAAAAACAAAATCAATAAAATAATGGTATGGAGTCCCCCTCCAAATCCATAATAGACCCTTATCAGAGCATGCAGATACCCCGTGCGATCAAAGATTTATTTCCTTTGTTGAATTGCCTGCTTGGTTCACACTAGGTACGATTTAAAATTGTGCTATTTGTTGGCAATTTCCCTGTGTTTTCTGTAAATTTACCAATGAGTTATTGCGTTTTCAATTGTGTTTTGCATTGCAATTTCTATTGTAGTCTATATGTGAAATCGCTACAAAATGCAGAAAAAGTTAAAGAACTACTTTTCAAAAACTGTGCTGCAGCAAATCGCGTATGTTAAGACACTCACATTCATTAGATCCAATATCAGGCACAATTTCAATTCCCAAATTGAACCTGAAATCGCACACCCTGGATGCGACTTGGCATGCAATTTGCATGCCCTGCGACTTGCAAATCGCATGCCAAATTGCACCCGATGTGACCGGGGGGCTCACACCACAGTCACATCTAATCCGATTTGGAAATTGGGCAACTTACAGTGAAGTTGAATGATTTCAAAATCGGATTGGATGTGAATGTAGCCTATAGTGGACAAAAGGGTGCGACTTGGCCTATGAATTGCAAGTCGCCTGGCATGCAAATCGCATGCCAAATTGCACCCAATGTGACTGGGGGCCACTCCAGTCACATCAAAGTGGATTTTGAAGTGGTGCGACTTACACTACAGTCACATCATGTGACTTACAGTGAAGTCGCATGATTTCAAAGTCTGGGGACATGCTGATTTAAAGTGCGATTTGCAAGACATCTGACACACATCTCTGTGCAAATCGCATGAAAAGTAGTGTATTCATTGCTTTAGAAATTGTTGCGGCTCCAACTAAATTTGAATCACACCAATATGAACGCTCTATAAGCAGTCACATTGAGTGCGACTTGGCATGTGATTTGCATGACATGCGACTTGCAAATCGTATGCCAAGTCACACCATATTGTCTGCTATTAGAGCGGTCACATGGATGCATTTCCAACATGGATTTCTAAAGTAGTATATGGCGATTTGCATAGATATCTGTGTCCGATGTTTTGCAAATCGCAAGGAAATCGGCATCTTCACTGTAAGTCGCTGGATTTCTAAAATCGGCTTTGATGTGACCGGGGTGTAAGGACTTTTTAGGTTTGATTTCCTGAGTGGTTTTCCGATTTATGGGAAATGTTCTGTTGTATGCTGCACAGGTACATTTCACTGTGGCTTTCTTTCTGACTGATTTGTGGGGCCTGTATATCAAGGGTTAACGCAGGTGGGAAGAGGATTCATCAGGTAAAAACACTTTCTCTGACCAAATGAATGAAAGTGGTGGGTGTGGTCTATGTTATATAAAGAGTTGTAGTAGTGGGTGATTAAACCTTGTATAGGCCAGGTTATTTTCAGCAAGTCCTTACCTGTGGTGGTTTGGGGAGGAAGAGATATTGTGATGAATTGGCTCAGACCACACTCATGCTGTGTTTTGATGTGGGCTGTAAATGTTTTGCATTTTTTTCCTTCTAAAGTGTGTTTGTGTGTTATTGTACAACAATTGTGTGTTTATTATCTTTGCATTGTAATCCTAACACATGCCAATTGCTCTGCTCTTCCAAATCTGTACTTGGCTTATTTAGACTGAAATGCAGTTTTTGGACAAACCTGATGAGATGTGGAGGATTTGGGGAGGTGGGAGGTTTTTGTTATTTTGGCACTTATATATTTTATATTACTATTTTGAACTGCAGCCTGTTTTGCGGATAGAGGATCCTACTAAGTGATTCATATTAACCATTTGTTTCCTGCTGTAACCTGTGAAAGCACAGTTCATTAGAAGTATAATCTTTTAGGATTGTAAGCGCTTATGAGCAGGACCATTCTATTTTAGCAGCACCATTCTATTTTAGCAGCATCAGCATCTATTTTCCCACCAATAAATTGACTACCTACTTATTGCTGCTGTCCAAATAAATGTGGAATATGTATTTGATCAATAAACATTTGGACTATGTATATTTTTTTTGGGGGGGGGGGGGGGTATTTCATGTTCAAGTTCAATATACACTTATATTTTGTGGGCTATATAATATGCCCAAATCTAGCTTGTTAGAGTGCACATATGCAAATATGTCCAAACCAAAAGCCCCTTATTGCACCACAAGACAATGTTATGTACCAATGATTAGGTCGTGTTCAATGTGCAGCTAGCTATTCTTTCTACAGTCCTCTTAACAGTAATAAATTAGGCCCCCAATTTATGTTGACTTTGGGCCTTTACTGGCAAACATATTCGCCAATGCCAAATACACAGTAGAGCTGCAAACATATATTCACCGATGCCAAATACACAGTACAGCTGCAAACATTCATTCACCAATGTCATATACACAGTAGAGCTGCAAACATATATTCACCAATGCCAAATCCACAATAGAACTGCAAACATATATTTGTGAATGTCATATACACAATGGAGCAGCATGGAAAATTGCTATAGTGCACAAATAAACGCCAAGACGGCTGTTGGAGGAGGCGCTAGAGCAGCTGTCATATCGAAAATATGTCATCACGTTTGCGGACATTTGCACACACCAGGAAGTGTTAGTGGATGGGAGTGTAGTTCGGAGAGTTTAGTGGTAATTTGCAAGTCTATTTTTTGGCTTTGTGAATTGTTCTTTTGTGGAATTCTAGACCACATCTGGACATGGCGAGATCGCTGTTCTCGACCAAGGAGCTGATCCTTATTTGCAGGGGAAACATTACTAATAATTGTATTTTCAGTTGAAAACATGTCTAATTCCTAGATACATTGAGGTACATAGCAGCGGTTCAAGGTATTTCATAGAAGTTATTGTTCTTCCTAACTATACATGTGGCATAGACACAAGCATAGACCCAGGGCCACTGTTAGATATCAAGGCGCCCCTGACAGCCCCCCACCGCCTCAGAAAATATCCAAATTATATTTATGGTAAAAATACACTAAAAACATTAATGGACATAATCCCAACCATATTCCTCCGAAATCTAAATGATAAAACTGTACAGAGTTCATAAATAAAGCTGTGTGTGTAAATGAGGTCTTGGGGCTCATTCACATGCATGCTGTGGCCTGTAGAGTGTGAATCAGTGGTTTGCTTTTGTGGCTGTCGCCGTTTGCAGGCAACCTATGTTACACTATGGAAATGCTGCAGGTCCTAACTTGACAAGCATATCGGTGCAGGTGTACAGCCCTGAACACAGACAGTGAGCATTCAGGGCGACTTCCCCATGCCTTCACGCCTGTCAGATTAAAACCTGTGTTCATACAGCTGCTATGTCCCCATAGTGTAACAGGTGGCTCCAGCCACATGAACAACCCACTCATTCATGCTCTACAAGCCAGAGGACCTGTGCGAATGTGGCATTTTTTACTTTTTTTTTCCCTCAGCTCATTAATTTCAATGGGCTGCCTAACATGTGGGAACATGCAAAAATACTGCAGGCATATTATTTTAAAAGTGTGTTGCACCTAACCACACAGTAGTGTGGTGCCATGCGTTTTGGTGGCTGTGTTAACTAGATGGTGGTGCAATTAGGTTTTCATCATGGTACCTGAGCACATCTGCAGAGGGCATTGCATTTCTTTGCTGTGCAGAAAAATGCGTACTCTTGCATGCGTTTCTGCACCAGAAATGGTGTGAACAAGTCCTAAAGGCCAGTTCACACTATAGAAACAGTCTAGATGTGTTCCAGATGCGTTTTTGCATGCACGTTTTTAATGCGTTTTTGACGTGTTCCAGTGCATTTTGGATGTGTTTTTTTACGTGTTCCAGTGCATTTTTTTTATGTATTCCAGTTCATTTTTTCCCCTCTTTTTCTTCAATTTAATTAGTGACGTGTGTTTTAGTGTGTTCCAGGGCATTTTACTGCGTACAGTTCTATGCATAAACAATGCAGCCTGTTCGACTTTTTTTGGCAGCACCTGCAACGCACTGGAACTGCAAACGCGGATGTGAACTATGACATTGGCAACCATATAACCTTCTTTCTGTGCGTTTTGGATGCAAAAAAGCAACTGAAACACAGAGTGTGAACTGGCCCTAAAGGTTATTATAGGTAAGGGAACTGGACTGACCAGGAATTGTGAATGCAAATCAGACTAGTGGTGACATACAATCAGGAATCATAATAATGCGAGATCGGAGCTGGAGGTGGTAGGAAATGAGACACATTAACTAGATCAGTAAATAGTTAAATAAAAGAGTGGGGCGGTGATACATAGATTTGCAGATGGAACAGTTGATGAGAGGGGGGGTGGGGGAGGGGGTCAAGTTGTATAAGGAGAGAGGTTTAAGGGCTCATTCACACTTGACTTTACTTCTAACTCTTGCCAAACGCCCCTATAGCGTTTGGGAAGCGTTTGTAACGCTCCTCAAATGCTCCCCAAACGCCCTATGCACGGTTTTGAGGCATGTGATAGGTTTTGCCAAGCTTTAAACTGCACCACAAATGCCAGTAATGAAGTTAAATGGTATTAACGCTCTGCAAACGCCTCGTACGCAAAAGCCTGCCAGGCATTTGAGAAGCGGCACCATAGACTTGAATGGGAGGCTTCAACTCCTCCTGATTCGACAAGAGGCGCCAGTTTTGCTGCGATGCAACGCTAACGCTTCTGTGAACAGCACTGTGTGCTGCCATGTGCAGAATTTTCAGACACTTGAGAAGCATTAAAAACACTTCCCAAACGCCTGTCTGACACCTGCTGACAAAGCTAGTGTGAACGTAGCCTAAAAGAAGATAAAAGTTGTAATGAAATACAAACAGAAGGAAAATTGAAAGTTTCAAACTTGTCAGAAGAACAGGAAAAAGGTAAGATTCATTCCCATTGATTGATCAAAATTCCTGGCACTGACAGAACCGTGGAAATTGATCTCCATATTTTGGGCATTCACAAATGTCAAGGAGCTTACAATCTAAGGCCAGAAACTCAGACATATACTAGGCCCAATTAACCTAACAGCATGTTTTTGGAGTGTTGGCAGAAACACACCTGTGCAGATAAAGCTTGCAAATTCCAGACAGGTCAGCCATGACTGGGATTAGAACCCGTGACCCAAGTGCTGTAAATCCTGAGTACTAACCACCAAGCCACTGTAGGAGACAGGAGTTTGAGCTGGAATGTAGAATAGTTACATGATTAAAGAGAAGGAAGGTATATCATTATATTGGGAAATTAGAACTAGACATTCAAATTATTTGAGATATAAGTGTGAAAATGTTTGACATTTGAAAATAGAATGTATGACATTCATTAGGAAATGCATTAGTTGTCCGATCATTTTTGAAGAAACAGCAAACAAAAAAAAAAAGTTATAATATAGGTGTGCTTTTTATTTTAAAATTATAAGTATTCTCATATGCAAACAGAAAAACGCCAATTGGACAAATCCCGCGGTTGTGCGCCACCTAGCGAACATATCTGGTATTGCATCCAGAAATGTGCCTGACGTGATTCTGGATTTACTAACAAGAAAGAGTCTACAAAGTAGACTCTATTCAATGAGCTTGCTAAATGCCTTTCTGATGACTGACAGGTCTAGATTGATTGAATTATTACTATTATTATTATACAGGAATTATATAGCGCCAACAGTTTGCACAGCGCTTTACAATATAACGGGAGACAATACAGTTCAATACAAGAGGGATAGGAGGGCCCTGCTCCTTGGAACTTACTAGCTTTTTGTACCATTAGCCCCTCCCTCCTAGATTGTAACTGTGGGGGATGAACTAGTTGGAAGAGTAGAAGATTCCATTATTAGCTGTGGGAAGGATAGGCTTCCCTGAAGAGATTTTCAGAGATCGCCTAAAAGTGAGCAGAGTAGGCGATAGTCTGATAAATTGGGATAGAGAGTTCCAGAGGATGGGGGAAGCTCTGGAGAAGTCCTGGAGACGAGTATGGGAGGAGGAAATAAGGGAGCTAAAGAGTAGGAGGTCTTGCGAGGAGCGGAGAGTACAGTTTGGGTGGTATTTGGAGACAAGATCGGTGATGTAATTTGGGGCATAGTTATGAATGGCTTCATATGTTATTGTTAATGTGTTGAATTTTATCCATTGGGCAATGGGAAGCCAGTGGAGGGATTGGCAGAGAGGGGTGGCAGATACAGAACGGTTAGTAAGGTGGATGAGTCTGGCAGCAGCATTCATGATGGACTTAAGAGGGGATAGCCTGAGATTAGGTAGGCCAAAGAGGAGGGAGTTACAATAGTCAAGGCGAGATATAACCAGGGAGTGAATAAGTTGCTTAGTGGTTTCCGAGGTTAGGAACGGCCGTATCTTGGAGATGTTGCAGAGGTGAAGTCTACAACATTTGGACAGTGATTGGATTTGGGACTGAAAGGACAGATGGGAGTCTAGGATTACACCTAGTACCCTAGTACCCTGGCATGAGGGGAGGGACTGATGATTGAGGGGATCTTGACGGAGCAGTCAGGGGAGGGGGCATGGGCTGGGGGGAATACTAAGAGCTCAGTTTTGGAAATATGGAGTTTGAGGAAGTGGAGTGACATCCATGCCGATATGTCACTTAGTAGGTTAGTAATGCGAGAGGGGACTGAAGAGGTGAGGGGTAGAAAGATAGATTTGTGTATCATCAGCATAGAGATGGTACTTAAAGCCATGGGAGTTTATCAAGTGACCAAGGGAGGAGGTGTAGACAGAGAAGGGTCCAAGGACAGAACCTTGAGGGACCCCTACAGAAAGAAGGAGTGAAGAGGAGGAGGAGGCAGCGTTATAGGGAACGCTAAAGAAGCGCTGCGATAGGTAGGAGAACCAGGAGAGAGCAGAGTCTGAGGCAAAGAGTGGAGTTTTTTGAGGAGGAGGGGATGGTCAACCATATCAAAAGCCGCAGAGAGGTCAAGTAGTAAGAGTACGGAGTAGTGGCCATTGGTTTTAGCAGTTAGTAGATCATTAGTGAGTTTTAGTAGGGCAGTTTCAGTGGAGTGTAGTGAGCGAAAGCCAGACTGTAAAGGGTCAAGAAGGTTGTTGTCGGTGAGGTGGGAGCTCAGGCGATTGTAGACTAAGCATTCTAGGAGTTTAGAGGTAAATGGCAGATGGGAGATGAGTCTTAAGTTGTTCAGGCTGGTGGGGTCCAGGGAGGGCTTTTTAAGTATGGGAGTGATGTGTGCATGCTTTAGAGGGGAGGGGAAGGCACCAGTAGAGAGGGAAAGATTGAAGATGTGAGTGAGGGAGCGTAAGATGGAAGAAGAGGGTGACCGTAGTAGTTGTGGGGGGACAGGATCCAGGGAGCAGGTAGTGAGATGGGCTTCTGAGAAAACCTTAGAGACCTCTTCAGTAGTAGCAAGGTCAAAAGAGGAAAGGTATGCTAAGTGGGATGGATGTCTGCGCAGTGGGGATGCCCCTACAAATTGCGTCAATCTTGTTTTTGAAATGATTTGCAATCTCGTGAGCAGTGAGTCAGGTACTGGGTGGAGGTGGAGAAACTAGAGAGTTAAAAGTAGAGAAGAGACAAAGAGGACTGGATGACAAGGTATTAATAAGAGCGACAAAGTAGGCTTGTTTGGCAGCATGGAGGGAGGAATTGTAGGTTAAGAAAGCAGATTTATATAGGGTGAATGCTTGTTGAGATTTGGTTTTACGCCACAATCGCTCCAGCACACGACTATGTTGTTTAAGATTTCTGGTGTCGTCAGTCTGCAAGGTTGTAATGGTTGGGTCTGAAGCTTCGTGTTGTTAGAAAAGCAAGTGAGTCTAATGTGGATGAAAGTGAGCTGTTGTAGACAGCAGTGTCCAGGTCAGGGCAGGACAGGGGAGAGATTTTGTCAGAGTTGGTCAGTTGCAGAGTGGAAAAGAGAAGGGTTCAAGTTGTGAAGGTTTCTGCGGGTAATTGTTTGCTACTTAGAGGGATAGGTGTTTGAAGATGAGGAGACTGTGAAGGTGATGAGATTGTGATCAGAGAGAGGAAAGGGGGTGTTTGTGAGGTTGTAGGGAGTGCAAAGATGGGAGAAAACAAGGTCTAATGTATTCCCATCAGAGTGAGTGGAGGACTGTATACATTGCGCTAAGGCAAAAGATGAGGTTATGTTGAAGAGTTGGGATGTAGCCGGGTTGTTGACATTAATAGGGATGTTAAAATCTCCGAGAATGATAGTGGGTAGTTCAGAGGAGAGAAAGTAGGGTAACCAGGCAGAGAAATCATCAAGAAAGCGGGACACCGGCCCAGGAGGCCGATAGATCACTGCAATCCTCAGAGAAATGGGAGAAAACAGCCAGATGCAGTGAGTCTCGAAAGAAGAGGATAGAGAGGGAGGGTTAAGAAGGACTTGAAGGTGTTCGGTGGGGATAGAAGCAAACCAACTCCACCACCTTTCCGACCACTGGGTCTGGGTGAGTGGGTCCAGAGAAGGCCTCCAAAGGAAAGGGCTGCGGGAGAAGAAGAATCTGTTGCTTGAAGCCAGGTTTCTGAAATTGCTAGTAGGTTAAGGGAGCAGGAGACAAAAATGTCATGGACAGAGGTGAGCTTATTACAGACAGAGCGGGCATTCCAGAGCGCACATGAAAAAGGGAGGGTGGTTTTTGGGAGCACGGGGACGGATATTAAATTGAGGGGATTTCGGCTATTCCCAGAAGAAAGAGGATGCCTGGAGTGGGGGTGAAATAGTGGGGGACCAGGAATTGAGTCTGCCTGAATGTTCAGCGTCTGCTGGTAGACTCAATTCTTAGTAAATCAGGGCCAAAATGTCTTTCCTGGATGGTAGGGTAGAAGGGAACGCTAAGAACTAACAGGAGCTACTGTATACTGTGCAAAATCCAGCAAGTAAGCAGATGGTATTAAAGAGATGTTTAGAGTAAATGGAAAATTGTCCACAAACTGCAGCCCTTATCCAGGATGCCCCTTATGGTGGTCTGACAGATATTACATGCGAATGGTATGTGGTGCGACAGCTTTTGCGCATTTTTTTTTATTGTAAGTGCAGTTTTAATGTTTGGTTCCTAATAAAGCAATGATTTTTGGAAAGCACTATGGATTGTTTATATGAATTTTCTGAGCATCTTTGAATCTATGGGGAGCATACACTCATCGGCCTCTTTATTAGGTATACCTGTTTCTTTGCTTGGTAACACAAATTGCTAAATCAGCCAATCACATGGCAGAGACAATGCATTTAGGCATCTAGATGTGGTGAATATGACTTGCTGAAGTTCAAACTGAGCATCAGAATGGGGAAGAAAGGGGATTTAAATGACATTGGAGCCAGATGGGCTGATATGAGTATTTCTATTTCAATGGTTTTTATTAATTTTTAAACAGTATAAAAGAGAGGCAATAAAACACGCCCACGCAGGGGCTATCAATTGCACAGATAAAGATATATTTCAAAAACTGCATTTTCAAGCACAACCATCTCTATGTTTTACAGAGAATGGTCCGAAAAATAGAACATATCTAGTGAGCGGGAGATGCATGGGCGAAAATGCCTTGCTGATGTCAGAGTTCAGAGGAGAATGGACACTGGTTCGAGATGATAGAAAGGCAACAGTAAATCAACCACTTGTTACAACCAAGGTATGCAGAATACCATTCCTGAATGCACAACACTTCAAACCTTGAAGCAGATGGGCTACAGCAGAAGAAGACCACACGCCACTCCTGTCAGCTAAGACTAGGAAATGGAGGCTACAATTCGCACAGCCTCAGCAAAATTAGACAATAGATTGGAAAAATGTTGCCTGGTCTGAGGAGTCTCGATTTCAGCATGAATCCATCCTGCCTTCTTTTAACAGTTCAGGCTGGTAGTGGTGGTTAAATAGTGTGGGAGATATTTTCTTGGCACACTTTGGGCCCCTTAGTATTAATTGAGCATTGTTTAAACCGTACCCCACAGCCTACCTCAGTATTGTTGCTGACCATGTCCATCCCTTTATGACTACAGTGAAGCCATTTTCTGATGGATACTTCCAGCAGGATAATGCACTATGTCACAAAGCTCAAATAATCTCAAACTGGTTTTTTAAACATGACAACGAGTTCACGGTGTTCAAATGGCCTCCACAGTCACCAGATATCACATAGAGCACCTTTGGGATATGATGGGAGATTTGCATTATTGATGTGGAGCTGGCAAATCTGCAACTGCATGATGTTATGTCAATATGGACCAAAATCTCTGAGGAATGTTTCCAACACCTTGTTGAACCTATGCCACAAAGAATTAAGACAGTTCTGAAGGCAAAAGGGACGCAACCTGTTACTAGCAAGGTGTACCTAATAAAGTGGCCAGTGAGTGTATATTAATCACTTGCCCTCCTGAGGATTTACCCCCCTTCCTGACCAGGCCTTTTTTTGCTGTTTGGCGCTGCACTATTTCAACTGATAATTGCGTGGTCATGTAATGCTGTACCCAAACGAAATTTATGTCCTTTTTTTTCCACACAAATAGAGCTTTCTTTTGGTGGTATTTGGTCACCTGTGCACTTTGTATTTTTTGCGCTATAAACAAAAAAACCATGTAAATTTTGAAAAAAAAAAAAATTTTCACTTTCGGCTATAAAAAAAAAAAATATAGTAAACTCAAAAGTTAGTCATAAATTTAAGCCACAATGTATTCTGCTACGTCTTTGGTAAAAAAAAAAATCCCAATAAGTGTATATTGATTGCTTTAGGTGAAAGTTATAGTGTCTACAAACTATGGTATAGATACTGTAATTTATGCCATTTTTTGCTATACAGCACTACACTCGTATAACTGACAATTGCGTGGTCATGCAAAGCTGTACCCAAACAAAAATTTATGTCCTTTCTTTCACACAATTAGAGCTTTCTTTTGGTGGTATTTGATCACCTGTGCGCTTTTTATTTTTTGCGCTATAAAAAAAAAAAAATAATAATATTTTCTCATTTGTCATAAAAAAAAAAACTTCCAAATAACTCAAATTTCGTCATACATTTAGGCCAAAATGTATTCTGCTACATGTTTTTAGTAAAAAAAAAAAAAATCCCAATAAGTGTATATTGACTGCTTTGTGTGAAAGTTATAGCATCTACAAACTATGGTATAGATAATGCAATTTACACAGCTTTTACTTTCTGACTGCCTATCACATTTCTTGAGGTGCTAAAATACCAGGATAGTACAAACACCCCCAAATGACCCCTTTTTGGAAAGTAGACACCCTACGTTTTCTGCTCAGAGGTATATTGAGTCCATAGGAGATTTATTTTTTTTTCCACAACTTTTTGGAAAAATGACAAAAACTGTTTTTTTTTTTTACACAAAGTTGTCACTTAAATGATATATTGCTCACAAAAGCCATGGGTATATGTAGAATTACACCCCAAAATACATTGTGCTACTTCTACTGAGTATGGAGATATGACATGTGTGAGACCTTTTGGGAGCCTAGCCACATACAGGAGCCTGAAATCCAATGACCACTTTGAAAGCCTGAAGGTGCATAACTTCATTTCACTTCCTCACTACCTATCACGGTTTCAAAGGCCCTGAAATGCCAGGATAGCACCAACCCCCCCCCAAATGACCCCTTTTTGGAAAGTAGACACCCCAAGGAATTTAAAAAGGAGGCATGGTAAGTATTTTGCAGATCTCATTTTTTCTCACAAGGTTTTGAAATATAAAAAAAGAAAACAAAAACATATTTCTTTCTTTTTTTATATTTCAAAACCTTGTGGCAACAAACAAGATCTGCAAAATACTCGCCATGCTTCTTATCAAATTCCTTGGGGTGTCTACTTTCCAAAAATGGGTCATTTGGGGGGGTTTGGTGCTATACTGGCATTCCAGGGACTCCGAAACTGTGATAGGTAGCCAGGAAGTGTAATGAGGAAATAAAGCCCTTTAAAAGCCTGAAGGTGATTATTGAATTTTGGGGTCCTGTACTTGGCTAGACTGCCAAAATGTCTCACATGTGGTACCCCCATACTCCGGAGAAGTAGCAGAATGTATTTCGGGGAGTAATGCCATATATACCTATGGCATGTGTGAGCAATAAATTATTTAAAATGACAATTTTGTGTAAAAAATTTTTGTGTGTCATTTTCCAAAAACTTGTGGTAAAAACAAATTCTTCTATTGATTCAACATGCCTCTCAGCAAATTGTTTGAGGTGTCTCCTTTCCAAAAAGGGGTCATTTTGGGGGGTGGGGACATTTTATGCCCAGCATTAGAAGTTTATGCCACACATCACTCACTCTAACCACCGGAAGACCAAGCCTTTTCTGACACTTTTTGTTCACGTAAAAAAAAAATTATTCTTGCTAGGAAATTAATTTGAGCCCCCAAACATTATATTTTTTTTAGAGCAGACATCCTAGTCAATAAAATGGTGGGTGTTGCAATTTTTTTTATCTCACATAGTACTCACACAGCGATTTTTCAAAAGCAATTTTTTTGAAAAATACACTTTTTTTAATTTTAATGCACAAACACAATATATTGGCCAATTATTTGGTAAGCTATAAAAGATGATGCTATGCTGAGTAAATAGATACCAAACATGACATGCGTTAAAACTGCGCATGCCCCATGCAATGGCGACAAACTGCATAAATTTTTAATATCTATAGGCAACGCTTTAAAAGCCTTTACAAGCTACCATTTTAGATTTACAGAGGAGGTCTAGAGCTATAATTACTGCCCTTAATCTGACGTTCGTGGCGATACCTCACATGCATGGTGCAACTGCTGTTTCCATACTGGCACAGGATCAACGCTCACGATCGCAGATGCGTAGGGGGGAGAGGGTACTTTTTTTTTTCTTTGTTATTCTGATTTAATTATGTTTACACTATCCCTTTAATTTTTTTTTTTTTAATCACTTTTAATGCTATCATAGGGAATTCATATATTCACTATAACTTCAATGGGCATTGTCATATATTTTTTTTTGAGAAATCTGGGGTCTATCAGACTCTGGATATCTCCTCTGCATACATTCTCTAATCTCACCAAGATCGGTGTGATCAGATGCTTTCCCAATTCACAAATGGCGCTGTTTATATCCTGCACAACTGAAAAGATGAAATGCTCGTAGCTTCTGATTTCTTAGACTATAGAGATGATTGCCACCATTCCGGTCTCCAATCAGCTCTATGATCAGCTGGCAGAAACACCGACTGCATTCTCAAGTTTCCCCGATGGCACAGGACTGCCCGAGAAGGCCGTGGAAGGCAGCAGGGGAGGGGGGGTATTTTCTCCTGCGGCTTGTAAAAGCAATCCTGCAGCCAATTAGCCACTAGGATTGCTTTTACATGAAAGCCCATCGGCGGCAGAAAAAAACGATACCAGGATGATGCCTGCAGCTGCAGGCATCACCCTGGTATAACCAAAGTCCAGTAATGTCAATGATGTACCAGTACGTCGCTGGCCCTTGTTGGGTATATATGCTATGTTCTTTTTTCCTTTATGCAGCCTGTGGGCTGAATGGGAAAAAAAAAAAATACCTCCCTTCATCCACCTACTTCTAATGGTGGGCACACATGAAATGTGTCAACAAATATAAAATATATGTGCCAAAGCATAGGGACCATCCACCCACTGGCCACCCCAGGCCCCCATGCTTCAGCATATATGCTCTTTTTTTAACTGCAGATGAAAAATCTCATCCGACAGCACTGCTCACACCTACTTATGTATATTCTGAGAGCAAGTCCCTGTTGCGGTCAGAATAAACAAGTCGGTGCTGCAGTTTGACGTTCCTGCGAAGAAAACAACAATGGTTAACAATAAAACAGTAACTCAATAAAACAACTTTATAATTGAAATATCTCTTCAAGGAAAAGTGTGTGGTGGTATGCCCACCATTAGAATACCTCCCTTCATCCACCCACTTCTAATGGTGGGCACAAAAGAAATGTACCAAATATAAAATATACATGCCAAAGCATGCCCCTATGCTTCCTGGCCACCCCAGGACCCCATGATTCAGCATATATGCTCTTTTTTTAAACTGCAGATGAAAAATCTCATCCGACAGCGCTGCCCACAGTGATTTATGTATATTCTGAGAGCAAGTTCCTGTTGCTGTCAGAATAAACAGGTCAGTGCTGCAGCTGAAAGCATTCTTGCAAAAAGCAATGGTTAACAATAAAATAGTAACAATAAAACAGTAAAAGTAGAACAAAAAAAAAAAACTATAAACTATTTTTGGTTTTTAAAATTTTTAATTGTTTTTGGGATTTGTACTTTTTATTTATTTTTAACTTTTTTTTCCAAACTTTAACATTTTAAAAACAGATGGTAGGGTCTTTCCAAATGTGATAGCCAGTTTCCTGACTACCTAACATCTTTTGAGACCCTGTGTAAATGTGCCCTGAACGGTGCCGTGCTGTACCCTATACAAATACTCCACTAGAGTACGGTAGCGACGGAAGTAGTCCTTGATGCAGAGGCCAGGTTGGTCAGGACAGGAGGGACAAAAAAAAAAAAAAAAAAAAAAAAAAAAAAAAAGCAGCTGTCACACCTAATTCCATGTCTGCTACAGACACATCTTTTTTGGGGGTTCCTTTGGGTTGGGGTACAAGGAATGGCATCGGGAAAATGCCTCTCATGCAGCTGGCTAACTGCATCTGGGTTGGGGGTTTGGGGCATAGCACCTTCTGGATACCGTGATGATCTCTTCCTGGAATTTTAAAGAAGGATCCACTATGTCCAGTTGCTTTGTAAAAAAAAAAAAAAAAAAAAAAAAGCGTTATATAAAGCCAATTGAAATAGACACTTTTTTGTACCAGCGTCTGGCTTTTCGGGAAACAAAGTATGGCTTCATCATCTGGTCGTTGAAGTCCACCCCTCCCATGTTAAGGTTATAATCGTGGACACAGAAAGGGGCTTCTCAACAACACCAGCTGCCGTGGTAATTTGGATGGTCGTATCTGCTTCAATGGAAGACAGGAAGAAAACATCCCGTTTGTCCTTCCACTTCACTGCGAGCAATTCTTTGTTTCTCAAGCAGGCTTTTTTCCCCCTTTCTAAGATGGGTATTTACAAGCCATTGGGGGAAGCCTCGGCGATTAGGTCGCACAGTGCCACATACGCCAATTCCAAGATTGTACAAATATCTAAATAGTGGCACGCTTGAATAAAAATTGTCCACGTATAAGTGGTACCCCATATGGAAAAAGGATGATGCCAAGTCCCAAACTATCTTGCCACTGCTCCCCATGTAGTCTGGGCATCCGGGGGTCTCCACGTGACTATCTTTTTCCCTTGTAAATCCCAAACTTATATGTATAGCCTGTTGCCCTCTCACAGGTCTTATACACCTTGACCCCATATCTGGCACGCTTGCTGGGGATAAACTGTTTGAATGCAAGGCAACCAGAAAAAATAAAGAACTCATCAATGCAGATGTTTTGCTGGGGAGTATACACATCTGCAAATGTTTGGTTAAAGTGATTTACGAGGGGCCGAATTTTGAGGAGCCGGTCAAATTCAGAGTCACCCCAAGGATGACTGAGTGTGTTGTCGTTAAAGTGTATAAAACGCAACATCGTCTCGTATCTATGCCTGGCCATGGCAGCAGAAAACACGAGCATATGATGAATTGGGTCTGTGGACCAATACAACCGCAATTCCTTTAAATTTTAGAAATGTCCATGTTGAGGGTTAGGCCCAAAAAAAAACAAACTTTAAATTCGGAAACTGTAATGGGCTTCCATACAAATGGTCTGGCAAGGTATGAATTTGGGTTGGCGGCTAGAGATTGTCATGCATATAAATTGCTTTGATCCACAATCAATGCATAAAGATCATCTGTGAAAAACAGCTCCAAAAAATCAAGGGGAGTATTTAAATTTGCTGTTTCCACCTGAATTCCGGGTTGGGCAGTGAATGGGTAAAGTACAGGTGCTGCAGAATTTGTGGGCTGCCAATCGGGATTTGCAAGCACATCCAGAAGGATACTAGGGGCTCTACAGGCCTGTGTGCAAATTCTAGGTGGCTGCGGGACACTACTTGTGCTCGCCACCACACCAGCTTGTACTGCACTTATGGGACTTGCCACGTCACCAAGTGATACTGCAGTGCTGGTATGTATAAGAACAGGACGTACTAGGCCGCAGGTGCTCGCCAGTTCACCAAAAGGTAGCGCGGCACTAGTACTGGCACTCTGCTGCATATGAGTCATCATGCGTTTGTACCACCTCAGCAACCTGGAAATGGGGTCAGGTACGCCTGATCTTAGCAGGGACCTCTTCTCCGTCGTCTGAACTGTCAGGGTGCTTTCTACAGGTTCATATTCTGCAGCGGATTCTGTCAGTGAGTCTTCCCCTATGCTCTCACCTGACATGCTCAGAATCCTGTAGGCCTCTTCACTAGTGTACCTTTGGTTGGACATTTTAGCCACTAAATTTATAGGAACCTAGTGCGACTCATGGGGGAAAAAAAAAAAAAAAAAAAAAGAACAGTGCCTGGCTGTTAGGGACTGCTTGAACAGCTACAAAAAAATTTACCGACAAGTGCTAACAGAGATCAGGCTTGATTCTGTGAACACTGCGGTTTTGTGTGTAATGTATCAAGTGACAGTGACCTACTGACACTGCACTTGCTGGGGGAGAAAGGGGGGGCGTAGGGGCTAAACGCAGGTGCTGGCAGGTGTCAGGGCTGATTCTGCCAACGCTGCGTTTTTGGGGATGCTATACTAATGTGAACATTGGTATAGCGCTGATCTGATCAGAGATATTGATCCAATCAGACACTATACTAGCAATGGAGGTTTAGTGTGCAAGTGAGCGTGTTCCTGGAAATCAAGGGGTTAAATGTGATTACTGGTGTACTAGTGGGCAATCTGACGCTAACACTATTGGAAGTCACCAGTGACACTAATACAGTGATCAGTAAAAATCTGTACACTGTGAATAATGACACTGGTGACAGGGCAGTGAAGGGGTTAACTGGGGGGGCAATCAATGGGTTAAATGTGACCTAGGCTTGTTCTAACTCTTAGTGTAGTGCTTTGTACTCACGTTTTCTGTGTCTTCTTCTCTCTCTGGGATGGAATGTGCCCAGGCAGAGAAGATTAACATCATATCCTGTCCTGTGTAACTGTCAACACAGGACAGGATAGGACAGGGACCGATCATCCGACTTTAGCCAGACATGACTGGCCGAAATCGAATGATTGATCCCTCAGGGATCGAATCGCAACACCAGCAGGTCGGCGGGGGCGTGCACGCCCCCCCAGTCCGCAAAACCATCGGGAGCGATTTTGCACAGCAGTGTCGCCCTGCCGCAGTATATATACTGTGGCTGGTCAGCAACCGGTTAAACCTGATTGGATTGAGAGGAGCACCTATACATTTGATACATTTGGTTGCATGCCTTAAAAGGGACATTCGCATATAATCTTTTGACTGTAGGTTAAAGTGAGGCAAGCGAAAAGATAACAGATGCTGAGGACAATCACAAAGAGACACCACATGAGGACTACTCGGTTTCCTTTTTATAATGGTTTTATTTTGTTGGACTTTATTTTTGAGCATTATAGTATATTGCTGATTATAGAGCAGCGCTGAATCTTTTTTTGTTTTTACGGTATAAGGAGTATATGGTACTCTAGTAGAGTAGAAGCACGGTTTTTATATTTCCTTCTACTTGGTATTTTTATTCACAAAAGGTGTGTGCAGGAGTATTTCTAATAATCAATATACTAAACACTGCCTACTTTAGATGTTTACAGATTCGTCACATGGCTATCTTTCAGTGTGGGATTCTTTATGCATCACTCCAAGTCCATGAGCTTGAAAAATTCCTCTCACAACCAGAACATTCCAAAAACTTATTTCCACGTATTATACCTCCCTGCTCCACTTGGGAAAAAAAAAAGCCAAAATCCTCACTCCAGAACTTGGGAGTGTTTTCTGTAATCAGCAGGAAATAATTCAGAAAAAAAACAAAGACCCTCATCAAAGTCTCCCTTATATCATATTGTACCCCCTTACAAGAGAGTCCAAGTTTTCATCAGGGTTTCCCATCACAGTCCCCTCTTTCATTAGTGAGCTGGACAAGATCTTGCTTCAGGCCAGATGAGACCCCTGGGCTAGACCAACTAGGGCCTTCTCGACTATATTCTGTAACTTAAACTATGGCATCCTCTTGAATTTTCTGGTTTTGTTTTCGCCATGGTGTAGGGAGGTGGAATTTTTATCCCCAGTAACCTGGGCATAGAATACTTATCCAGCACAACCTCTTCATCCGCATCTTATCCTTAACTTATCCTGGTATTTATTCACCACTGTTTTATTTTTTGTGCTACATAAAGTGAAAAAAACATACAAAATAATTAATTTTGACTTTTTCAATGTTTGAACTGATTATATACAGGATACTGTATTTTGTGTTTCACACAAATCAACCATTTGTAGTAAAACCAATATACTGTAATGATCACCTCTATACAATTGGTCAGAGAATATAACTTGGTGCAGATTCACCTTAAGCAGTCGCCATTCCTATAAGCCATGCAAGCCTAGCCTACTGGTATGTGGCTGCCCCAGGAATGCCATGTTCATTGGGCAGAAGTACAGGAGGCTAAAGAAAGGAAGAACAAAACATTCCCTGTGGATCCAGGAGTGCAATTATTCACAGGGGATGGCTGGGACTGGTGTCTTGTAGTCAGTGGGATGTGCAAATGGGTCAGTTCAGGCGCAGGCAAAGACAAAGACATGCTCAGCTAACAAGCAAAAGATCTGTGGTCAATAAACAGGCCAGGGTTAGTACAGGAGGCAGGCAGAGGAAATACTGCACTGGTATGGCAATTATAAAGAACCCTATTGCTGCCATACACTGGTCTGGTGAAACTGGGACTGGTGTGTCGGTGGTCAGGAAACCTGTTGCTTATTGTACTAGTCTGGTGTGGTGGCAATCAGGAACACTCAATCTAGCTACAGTAGTGCTCAAAAGTTTACATACCATGGCAGATATTGTGAAATTTTGGCATCGATATTGAAAATATGACTGATCATGCCAAAAAATGCTCTTTTATTGAAGGATGATGATCATATGAAGCCATTTCTTATCAAATAGTTGTTTAGCTCCTTTTTAAATCAGAATGATAACAGAAATCACCCAAATGGCCATAATCGCTTTTACAGGAGTACAGCATATTTTTTATGCCTTAAAACACAGTTCTATGTTATGAGCAGTGTTCAGAAGCATGACCCAAAACTGCATTCAGGAAGGAGCTTACGAGCATAATTTATATACATTTTTTCCAGCAGCAAGAATAATTATTTGTCCAGAAGAATGAGTTTACACACACACCAAAAACTTGATTTTTCTGCCATCTCTTGGCAGAACGATCTAACAGAGATAGGAATATTTTAACCACTTCCATACCACACTATAGCCGAATGGCAGCTACAGCGTTGTCATCCAGTTCTGGGAGGGCGTCATATGACATCCTCCCAGAACACGCCCAGCTCTATCTCTGATCATTGTGTCCTTTGGACACAGCTGATCACATGACATAGTAAAATGCCAATCACAGACCTTTTACCACCTGATCCGCTGTGTTCAATCACAGCGGACGACCATGTAAATACACTTGCCGGTTATCGGCAGTACTTTCCTCACGCTGTCACAGCATGAGGAAAGTACTGCCGATAACCGGCAACTGTCAAAGGAGACATCTGCACTGATAAACAGGGCACCAATTAGCAGTGCAGCCCCAAAAGTGCCCAACAGTGCTGCCAATCTGTGCCTGTCAGTGCCCTTCAGTTCTACCTATTAGTGCCCATCATTGCCGCATATCAGTAAATGTATGTAAAAAATCAGTGACGATTACATATTGCCAAAGGAAAGCTCTATTTGTGTAAAAAGAAAAAAAAAAATTTCATATGGGTACAGTGTTGCATGACCACGCAACTGTCATTCAAAGTGCGGCAACACTGAAAGCTGAAATTTGGTCTGGGCAGGAAGGGGGTAAAAGTGCCCAGTAGGCCAGTGGTTAATACACTTATGTGCATGAGGCCTAAAGCAGAACTCCAGTCAAAAACAATATAAAAACTATAGCCCATTAACCACTTGAGCCCCAGAGGATTTACCCCCCTTAATGACCAGGCCTTTTTTTGCTGTTTGGCGCTGCACTAATTCAAATGATAATTGCGCGGTCATGCAATGCTGTACCCAAACAAAATTTACGTCCTTTTTTTCACACAAATAGAGCTTTTTTTGGTGGTATTTGTTCACCTGTGCGCTTTTTATTTTTTGTGCTATAAACAAAAAACCACAAAAATTTTGAAAAACAACAATATTTTCTACTTTCAGCTATAAAAAATATATCGTAAACTCAAAGTTAGTCATAAATTTAAGCCAAAATGTATTCTGCTACATGTTTTTGGTAAAAAAAATCCCAATAAGTGTATATTGATTGCTTTGTGTGAAAGTTATAGCGTCTACAAACTATGGTATAGATACTGTAATTAATGCCTTTTTTTGCTATACAGCGCTGCACTAACTCAAATGATAATTGCACGGTCATGCAATGCTGCACCCAAACGAAAATTACGTCCTTTTTTTCACACAAATAGAGCTTTCTTCTGGTGGTATTTGATCACCTGTGCGCTTTTTATTTTTTGCACTATAAACAAAAAAAACACAAAAATTTTGAAAAACAACAATATTTTCTACTTTCAGCTATAAAAAATATATCGTAAACTCAAAGTTAGTCATAAATTTAAGCCAAAATGTATTCTGCTACATGTTTTTGGTAAAAAAAATCCCGTGCATTAGCGGGCAAACTGGCGCTATCTAGGAGGGACGCTAACACTATCGGAAGTCACCAATGACACTAATACAGTGATCAGTAAAAATCTGTTCACTGTAATCAATGACACTGGTGACAGGGCAGTGAAGGGGTTAACTGGGGGGGGGGGGGAGGGGGGCGATCTCAAGGGGTTAAATGGGATTTCTGGTGCACTAGTGGGCAAACTGGCACTATCTGGGAGGGGCGCTAACACTATCGGAAGTCGCCAGCGACACTGATACAGTGATCAGTAAAAATCGGTTCACTGATCAGTGACACTGGTGACAGGGCAGTGAAGGGGTTAACTGGAGGGGGGGGGGTGATCAAGGGGTTAAACGGTATTACTGGTGTACTGGCGGGCAATCTGGCGCTATCTGGGAGGGGCGCTAACACTATCGGAAGTCGCCAGCGACACTGATACAGTGATCAGTAAAAATCGGTTCACTGATCAGTGACACTGGTGACAGGGCAGTGAATGGGTTAACTGGGGGGGGGGGGGGATTAAGGGGTTAAACAGGATTACTGGTGTACTGGCGGGCAAACTGGCGCTATCTGGGAGGGGCGCTAACACTATCGGAAGTCGCCAGCGACACTGATACAGTGATCAGTAAAAATTGGTTCACTGATCAGTGACACTGGTGACAGGGCAGTGCAGGGGTTAACGGGGGGGGGGGGGCGATCAAGGGGTTAAACGGGATTACTGGTGTACTGGCGGGCAATCTGGCGCTATCTGGGAGGGGCGCTAACACTATCGGAAGTCGCCAGCGACACTGATACAGTGATCAGTAAAAATTGGTTCACTGATCAGTGACACTGGTGACAGGGCAGTGAAGGGGTTAACTGGGGGGGCGATCAAGGGGTTAAACGGGATTACTGGTGTACTGGCGGGCAAGCTGGCGCTATCTGGGAGGGGCGCTAACTCTATCGGAAGTCGCCAGCGACACTGATACAGTGATCAGTAAAAATTGGTTCACTGATCAGTGACACTGGGTGACAGGGCAGTGAAGGGGTTAACTGGAGGGGGGGGGCGATCAAGGGGTTAAACGGGATTACTGGTGTACTGGCGGGCAAGCTGGCGCTATCTGGGAGGGGCGCTAACTCTATCGGAAGTCGCCAGCGACACTGATACAGTGATCAGTAAAAATTGGTTCACTGATCAGTGACACTGGGTGACAGGGCAGTGAAGGGGTTAACTGGAGGGGGGGGGCGATCAAGGGGTTAAACGGGATTACTGGTGTACTGGCGGGCAAACTGGCGCTATCTGGGAGGGGCGCTAACTCTATCGGAAGTCGCCAGCGACACTGATCAGTAAAAATCGCTTCACTGATCAGTAACACTGGTGACAGGGCAGTGAAGGGTTAACTGGAGGGGGGGGGGCGATCAGGGGGTTAAATGTGTCCTAGAGTGTTCTAACTGTAGTGTAGTGCTTGTGTACTCACTTTTTGGATGTCTTCTTCGCTGTCTGGAACGGAATGTGTCCAGGCAGAGAAGAATGACATCATATCCTGCCCTGTGTATGTCAACACAGGACAGGATAGGACAGGGACCGATCATGTGATTTCAGCCAGAAATCACTGGCTGAAATCTAATGATTGATCCCTCCTGGATCAAATAGTGTCACCCGCGGGTCGGCGGGAGCGCGCGCCCCCTGCCGGCGAAAGTGTCGGGAGCGCGAAACCAGTTTTAAAACGTGGTTTTGCGCTCCACTGCCGCCCTGCACACGTATATACACAGTGGCAGGGCGGCAAGCGGTTAAAAAATCAATCAAGCAGTTTTTGTTGCAATCTTCACTTTAACCTCTTCTGCTCTTTGGATATGTCTAGCAAATCCAGAGCCTGAAGAGATTAAAACAAGCCCACAAATGCTGTCAGGATGGTAAGCAGGAAGGGATGTTCTCTGATCCCCTCTGCCAAGTGCAAACTTGAAAGAGCTTAGCTATGAGCATTTCCGGTTCAAAAAGCTGTCAAAATCCAGGCTGGAAAGCAAGGTAAAACAGTGGACAAGTCCACAGTCTGTCACAAGATGCCTAAGTCAGATTGTCAGCATTATTCAACCCATTTTCTTTGAGCCTAGACAAGCTTTCCTCAACCCTTTTTACCACAAAAGGAACCTTTGAAATAATTTTCAAGTCACAGGGAACCCCGCCTAAAAACGTAGGAGAGCTAGAGAACCATATAGAGCTTGTGGTATGTTATCAATATCAGAACGTTATACTGTAGTACAACCTGAGGTCCAAGACGGCTATGAATGCACCCTGAAAGAAATTCATAAACTTACTTAAAACCATTTATTTTTTCAGAATTCTTTGTAAAAAGATGCATTTACACTTACTGAACACAGGTGGCCGAAGAAAAAATTTTACAGTGTCTCTTTACTGGACTTCTATGAGTTTTATCTTCCCAAAGAAAATATCCCACTCTTCGCAATCACGTCTTTTCATTTTATCAGTTTTAGCTGAATCTATGTTTGTGAGCAACTATGTTCAAGGGTGAAGCACACGAAGGGCCAAATTAGAACTAAAATATCTGTCGAGTACCTTGAGAATTCATTAAGATTTCCTACTACATCCATAGAAATGAATATTGATGCGTTCGTTTATCAAAAACAGTGCCAAATATTGCACTAATTTTATGTTGCCCTCTTAATTTTATAATAAAAATATTACAAAGAAAATTAAGTTTTATTTTCATCATAGATAGGCACATTAACTACATTAACCACGCTCCGTGTGTCCAACAGATACACACAAAACAAACATGTCATGCTTTCCTGCTCTGTGCAATGATTTTACACAGAGCAGCTCCAACCTTCCCCTTCTCGGGTCCCCCACCAGCACTCCTGGCTCCTAACCCCTGCTGAGTGCCTCCATAGCAAACCACTTGCTATGGGGCACTCATGCCTGCTCGCTCTCGAGCCTTGCCCCCTACTCCCTCCTCAATGTCTGTGACAGCAGCATGAACCCATGGCTCTCACTGCTGCCTCTCTGTCCAGTGAGGAGGGAGAGAACCGGCAAAACAGCTGCTCTTGTGCACATCACTGGATCAAGATCGGGTTCAAGTAGCTACACACAGTTTTTTTTTATCTTCATTCAAACAATGCATGAAGGTAAAAAAACCTTCTGCAACCCCTTAAAGTTAAAGTTGTTTCTAAAAGCTGAAGAGGCTTCTTCCCATTCTCTCGCTCTCTCCGAAGGTCCAGTCTGTGGATGGTGGAGGTAGGATTGCAACTGCAGCAGCTTACAAAAGGAGGCAGCGACAGACCAATCACACAGATTAAGGGAGCCTGCTTGAGTGAAAAGGCAAGTAGTCCAGTCTTTTCTGCCACTGCCAATGGATGTTGGCCCCAGAAGTATGCATGCAGACTGGATATAATAAGGAGAAGCACAACAGTGCTATGCTAATTTCTCTATGCATTTGCCCTTCCTATCAGCTCTGTCACTGCACATGGATTGAGACTTTTGCTGCTTCCTCTCACACTCGGGGCCTGTCGAATAGAGACTTTTAAACTGATAAGGTTAAGCACAACTGTGCTCATATTTTCTTTCGCTTTGGCCTGTGCTTCCATCAGCATGCTCCTTGGTAGCATATGAATTGATTGACTCCTTGCTCTCACACCCGTGCTCTACCAAATAGGGTCATCTAGGCTGATACCAGGTCAAAGTCAGGGACCTACGCTGGTAGCACGTGATCCATTTATATTTATGAAATATTATTTAACACAAATAGCATTACTTTGGGTCTATTACATCCACGTACAAGTTAGTCAGAGTCTCTTGGATGTATATAAAATTATTTTGGTGCATTAAAAAAAGCCATAGTCACCGAAGTCTACTATAAATTATAAAAAAAAAAAAAAAAAAAAAAAAAAAAAAAACCACACACAAGAACACCCCAGTGGATGCACAGGTGAAAAGAAAGACACAAACAATCAGAAGCCAGAATAATTACCCAAACCCTATCAACCCAATCACTTTCTGGTCCTAGTCTCGATTGCAGACATACATTTTAATCTCATAGGTGTAAAAAAAACCATGTGACGTTTCCTTGTCAGTGACATTGTTACCATCCAGCTATTCCGGCTGGAATAGCCAACACAAAGCTTTATGATAACACGGTTTCAAAGCCACATAGTACTAATGGCTTCTAACACCTTCTTGACATAATTTACACTGACGAAATGTGGCATTCGCTAACGCGCGATCAATATGCAATAACATAAGCTTTGTACGTGATCGGCATAAAACATATTACTATCCACAACACAGAAAGGGACAAGGGGATGACGGTAAAGGTTCTGCAACCACTAGCAAAACATACCCAATCTCCAAATCTCAAAGCAACCTTTCTTCCGGCCTCTTCTCCCTTCAGCCCCGTTCCTGACCACAGACCAGCTTCAGCAGCCTTATTATGGTACACTTCGCAACCAAACCCGGCCCCACGTTAGTCCACCCCTTGCTCTTTCTGATTGGCCACAGCTTGTCAGTTCAGGGAGGCCGCTAAATGTGATTGCCAGAGACGTCTGTCTATCAACCCTCTTTCGCTCGCTCGCGCTCTCTCTCTGTTCGGTTGACCCGGTAGGGAAAATGAATCGAGCGGCCCCGTGTGTCAAAATGGGAGCAGTACGCAAGTGGAAACCGTTACCAGAGCCACTATAAAGCGGGAAACTGCAGTATAACAACGGTGTGGTGAGGTTAGAATAGACAAGGGGTTTTTAAAAGCTTTAAAAATAACAGAAACATTTTTTTCATAGAGTAAGGGAGGGTTATAACCCCATTATTATGTTTATATTTGTTATCTGTTGGAGAGAGTTCTTTCCACTTCCTGTAACATAGCCAAACCAGAAATGGAGAAGAAATCCTTTCAAAGTGAGGGAACTCCTGCTTCTCACCAGTCAACATAATTGGTGCCTCCATTGAATAAGTTCTATTCAATTTCTGGTGAACACCGAAAAATGTGGAATTTTCTTTCACTTGCACCCTTAGTGCAAGTGAATAGTAAACAGGATGATCAGAAAGGGTGAATCTCCCTAACCGGATGCAGACATCATTAAAAACTTGAGAGGTGTTTCTTCACTCTATCCAAAATAGGGCTGCAAATAAATATTATTTTCATAATCGATTTTAGTTGGCCGATTAATCGGATAAAAACCTCAAAAAATGTTTGGTGTATAATTTAGTCAATATGTAACTAAAAAAAAAGACAATGTATTCTTGAACATCTATATGCAGTGATAAACATAAATAACAAGCTATATCGTTAGGGAACAACATATCTAATCCACTCTGAGAATAACAGAAGAGATATATATACTATTAGGGCTCATTTACACTTGCATTGACTTCAACACATGTGCCTACCGCTTCAACATACTTTTTTTTTTTTATGTGTTTTTGATGCTTTTGTGAAGATTTAAAGTGGTAGTAAACTCTGCTAAGTTTGCGTTAGATTTCCCACACACTATCACACTCACGGTATAGGTTGCTGATTACCGCCATACTAGTATAGTGTTTGAATGGATCAATATATTAATCACAAATAAACTATACTAGTGCCTCCTTAGTATAGTGTCCCTAATTATGCAGTGTTAGCAGGATCAGCCCCGCTCACTGCCAGCACTAGCGTTTAGCCCCTCTGTTGTTTGTTACAGAAGAGTAGTTTGAATTGATTGTGAGCTAAAGCAATTTCTACGCACAACAATGAATGGTCGCCCACCTAATTTCAGCTCTCGCCAGACAATTTGCATGGAAACCTATCACAGTTTTTGAATTTAAAACTTTTTTGGGCCTAACCTTCGAAAGGAGCATTACAAAAAAGAATGCATTGCGATCATATTGGTCCACAGACCCAATTTATCATACACTTATGGTCTCTGCCCAACAAGGACCAGCAACGTACTGGTACGTCACTGGACATTGAGTGGTTATACCCAGTGGTGTATTTTGGTTTTGTGCTGCCCTAGACAAGACTAAAATCAGGCACCCCCCCGCACCTAAATTTGCTCCACCCCTTCCTTTTTTAAGATCCACCCCTTCATCTGTAAACTCCACCCCTTCCTCTTTAGGCTCCATCTCTTCCTATTAGAGCTCCGCCCACTGACAACAATGATGGGGCGCTATTCCACTGACAACAACGGTGGGGCACTATTCCTCTCACTGACACCAACATTGGGGCTCTATTCCTCCCACTGACAACAATAATGGGGCACTATTCCTCCCACTGACAACAACAATGAGGCACTAATTCCTCCCACACTGACACCAATGATGGGGCACTATTCCTCCCACTGACACCAACAATGGTGCCCTATCATTAGTGTCAGTGTGGAAAGAATAGTGCCCCATCATTGGTGTCAGTGGTAGGAATAGTGCCCCATCATTGGTGTCAGTGGGAGGAATAGTGTCCTATCATTGGTGTCAGTGTGGGAGGAATAGTGCTCCATCATTAGTGCCAGTGGAAGGAATAGTGCCTTCTCATTGGTGTCAGTGGGAGTAAAAGTGCTCCCTCATTAGTGTCAGTGGGAGGAATAGTGCCCCCGTTATTGATGTCAGTGGGAGGAATAGTGCCCCCTCATTGGTGTCAGGTGGAGGAATAGTGCCCCATCATTGGTGTCAGTGGGAGGAAAAGTGCCCCATCGTTGGTGTCAGTGGGAGGAATAGTGCCCCATCATTGGTGTCAGTGGGAGGAAAAGTGCCCCCTCATTGGTGTCAGTGACACCAATGATGGGGCACTATTCCTCCCAGACTGGCACTAATGATGGGGCACTATTCCTCCCACTGACACCAATGATGCTTACATTGCTGTGCTGATCCCTGCTCCAGCCCGGGCTCCCTCCCTCTCCCATCCACAGACAGCACCATCTGCTCTGCCCAGATCCCGGCCGCACAGACACTTACCTTACCGATCAGCTGTCTTCCTTCTCCGGCTGCTCTGCCCTTCACCGGCTTCGGCTGGTCCCTCACTCGATCTTCTTCGATCTTCGTGCTGCCGCTCGACTCCTCCTCTCCAAGCTCCACCTCCTCGCTGGTGATTGGCCGCCTGTGTGCCTTTTCTGAGCTACAGATCCGACGGCCAATCACTGGCAAGGAGGCGGAGCCTGCAGAGAGAGGGGCAGGCTGCCATAGGCTGCCCAGTGATCCTGGGGGTGTGGCCAGATGAGAGGGGTGGCATGTCATCCCACCCACATCGAGATCAAGATCCAGGGAGATGAAGACACCGGATGGACACCCTCTCCACCCCTCCTCCAGCAGCGCCTCGTGGACAGGATCAAAGTGGGACTCAGAGTCGCGAACACAAGTAAGACACAGAAGTGTCCCTTCCGTGGGAAAGGGGGGGCGGTGCTGCCGCTACGCTTCCTCCCCTGAAAAGTTCTGCCCTAGGCAAATGCCTTGTTTGCCTCGCGGCAAATGCGCCCCTGGTTATAACGGGATGATGCCTGCAGCTACAGGCATCATCCTGGTATGGCTTTTTTTCAGCTGGTGGTCACCTTTCAAATTAATTTTGCTTTACATAAATTATGAATTACATAAATTATGCTTTATAAAAGCAATCCTAGTGGCTAATTAGCCACTGGATCACTTTTGCAAGCAGCAGAAAGGGACGTTCCCCCCCTCCTGCCGCCTTCCACAGCTTTCTTGAGCTCTCCCATGCCACCGGGGAATCAGAGAATGCAGCCCGTGGTTCTGCCGGCTGACCATAGAGTTGATCGGAGAACAGAATGGCTCCAACCATAGCCTAAGAAACCAGAAGCTACGAGCATTTAATCATTTCAGTTTCCCCAGATATAAACAGCGCCATTTTAAAATTGGTGAAGCATCTGTTCAAACTGATCTTGATGTGATCAGATGCTTTAAGGGCAGAGGAGAGATCTATTGTAGAGTCTAATAGACCCCAGATTTCTCAGAAAAGAGTTCCTGTCACTGCCTATTGCTATCACAGGAGATATTTACATTCTCCGTGATAACAATAAAAGTGATTAAAAAATAATTAAAAGGATGACGTAAAAGTTTAAAAAAAGCAAAAGAATTAATAATAAAAAAATTATAATTAACCCTGCCTCCTTGCTTATGTGCAAAGGTGAACGCAAGCATGGGTACAATGTCAGTATGTAAACAGAGATTTTGCTATGCATGTGAGGTATTACTGCGAATGTCAGATTGAGGGCAGTAATTCTAGCACTAGACCTCTTCTGTAAATCTAAGTGGTAACCTGCAAAGGCTTTTAAAGCATTTATGTAGTTTGTCGCCATTGCACAGACATGCACAATTTTAAAGTATGTCATGTTTGGTATCTATTTACTCAGCCCAATAGCCTCTTTAATACTCAAATTGGGCAATATATTGTGTATTTTTTTCAAAACAAATTGCATTTGAAAAATTGCTGTGTAAATACCATGTAATATAAAAAATTGCAACACCCACTGTTTTATTCTCTAGGGTCTCTTAAACTCAAACAACTTTTATTGCCAAGATAATTTAAAAAAATGGAACAGTACTTACAGAATCCACAATAACCAGTACCTTTCTATCAACTTCCTAGCCAGATATAAAAGTCTAGATACCATGATATACACTCCTGGTTGAAACAGTTCTTGGTCCAGTGCCCCCAGCAGACATTGCAAGGGATCAAGCCGTGATTTGTCATAATTGTGATGATTATGGCTTACTTATGAAAACCCCAATTCCATAATCTCAGAAAATTAGAATATTGTGAAAAGGTGCAATATTCTCGGCTCAAAGTGTCCCATTCTAATCAGCTAATTAAGCCACAACACCTGCAAAGGGTTCCTGAGCCTTTAAATGGTCTCTCAGTCTGGTTCAGTAGGAATCACAATCATGCGAAAGACTGCTGACCTGACAGTTGTGCAGAAAACCATCATTGACACCCTCCATAAGGAGGGAAAGCCTCAAAAGGTAATTGCAAAAGAAGTTGGATGTTCCCAAATTGCTGTATCAAAGCACATTAATAGAAAATTATGTGGAAGGGAAAAGTGTGGAAGAAAAAGGTGCACAAGCAGCAGGGATGACCTCAGCCTGGAGAGGATTGTCGGGAAAAGGCCATTCAAAAGTGTTGGGGACTTTCCAAAGGAGTGGACTGAGGCTTGACATGGGCTTCAAATGCCGTATTCCTCTTGTCAAGCCGCTCCTGAACAACAAACGTCAGAAGCGTCTTACCTGGGCTAAAGAAAAACAGACCTGGTCTGTTGCTCAGTGGTCCAAAGTCCTCTTTTCTGATGAGAGCAACTTTTGCATCTCATTTGGAAACCAAGGACCCAGAGTATGGAGGAAGAATGGAGATGCACACACTGCAAGATGCTTGAAGTCCAGTGTGAAGCTTCCACAGTTTGTGTTGATTTGGGGAGCCATGTCATCTCCTGGTGTTGGTCCACTGTGCTTCATTAAGTCTGGGGTCAATGCAGCCGTCTACCAGGAGATTTTGGAGCACTTCATGCTTCCTTCCGCAGACGAGCTTTATGGGGATGATGACTTAATTTTCCAGCAGGACTTGGCACCTGCCCACACTGGGCAGGTGACCGTGGAATTACTGTGCTTGATTGGCCAGCAAACTCGCCTGACCTGAACCCCATAGAGAATCTATGGGGCATTGCCAAGAGAAAGATGAGAGACACGAGACCGAACAATGCAGAAGAGCTGAAGGCCGCTATTGAAGCATCCTGGTCTTCCATAACACCTCAGCAGTGCCACAGGCTGATAGCTTCCATGCCACGCCGCACTGAGGCAGTAATTGCTGCAAAAGGGGCCCAAACCAAGTACTGAGTACATATGCATGCTTATACTTTTCAGAGGTCCAATATTGTTCTATGTACAATCCTTGTTTTATTGATTGCAGGTAATATTCTAATTTTCTGAGATTGTGGATTTGGGATTTTCATGAGCTGTAAGCCATAATAATCACAATTCTGACAAATCACAGCTTGAACTATCTTGCTTTGCATGTAACGAGTCTATCTCATATATTAGTTTCACCTTTTAAGTTGCATTACTGAAATAAATGAACTTTTGCACAATGTTCTAATTTTTCGAGTTTCACCTGTATGTAACTTGGGGCAGCACCAGAGCATGTGAATGAAATTGCCCTGTTGGACCCTACAACTCAGGCAATCAGTTGAATCACGCCTGCCCCACCGGTACAGTTGCTCGATGGAGAATAAACAATTGAGACGATTTAGGAGAGGGAGAAAGAGAAATCACCGGAACAGATTCCAGGGCAGCATCCCAGACATCTCCAGCAAACTCTCCAATATCCAGGAACCACTGCACCCTACCCCAGAGACTAGCTTGATCCTGTACTGGGGACAACAGCTGGGAGTATACACTCCCGAGTGACATCCTTAAGAAATACTGAGTCTGTCATTGTGAGATTAAAGCACGAAGACTGAGCCTGTACCACATCGCGTAGCTGAAGATATCGATAAAAATGCTTATGTGTAAATGTAAATTCCATTTGCAGTTGTGAAAAGGATTGTAGGATTACCCCCGAATACAGCTGAGATATAAATTTCAGGCCTCTATCCCTCCAGTCGTGAAAACCCTCCAGTTTAGCCATGTTAGGAGCCGACTGGCAGGTTCAGCAACAAGCAATCTCAGCACTAGGAACGGGAACAGGAGCAGGAACAGAATAAGACCATACGGCACTTGAGCACCGCAGGAGCCAGCTTTAAATAGAGCACCCTGCTCTGTCATTGGTGACCAGCGCACGCCCGTGTGTGTGAGTGCGCCCCCATCCTAGCACCCGCGTGTTAGTGTGTTTAGGCACTCCGCGCATGCGCAGACCTATGCGCCGTGGCGATCCCTGACATTGCCCCCCCCCCTACGGGCAGCCTCCAGATGCCCAACTGCTTTTCTCCTTTGTGGGTGGTTCCGAAAAAAATTTTGAACTAGTCTAGGTGCGTGGACATTTCGGGCTGGTTCCCACGAATTTTCTTCTGGCCCATAACCTTTCCATTTTATGAGGTACTGTGTCTGACCCCCTCTCCTCCTGCAGTTTAGGATCACTTCTACTTCAAATTCCTCCTCTCCCTGCACATCCAGGCCCACTGATGGCTTTGATCTATGATCCAGGAACGGGTCTGAAGTGGCAGGTCTTAGCAGGGATACATGAAACACTGGGTGTATTTTAAAAGACTCGGGCAGGGCTAATTCAAAAGCCACTTCGTTAATTTGTCGCTTCACCTGAAATGGGCCCACGAACTTGGGTGCCAATTTCCTCGACGGGCATGCCATCTTTAGATTAGTAGTTGCTAACCAAACTTGATCCCCTGGGTGCACGACCAATTACCCTCTTCTTTTATCAAAAGCCATTTTGCTATCCTCCTGAGCTTTAGCCATTGCCTCCTGTAACAGTTTATTGTTGGACGCGAAGAATCTTAACCACTTCCCGATTGCCGTGTCCCTCGGATACCGGCGATCACCTGACGTGGTACAGGACCGTCCTGTACCATGTGACCGACTGTGTCCAATAAGGACACAGTCTTAATGTAAATAGAAGCCGCATGGTGCGGCTTCCGCCCCCTTGACCGCGCACGCGCGTGCCCAGAGATCGCCGGGTCCCTCAGATACAGGGGATCAAGTAACATGGTACAGGACCAATGAAATCGTCCTGTACCATGTGACCAACTGTGTCCAATAAGGACACAGTCTAAATGTAAACAGAAGCCGCATGGTGCGGCTTCCGGCTCCTTCTCCTCACACGGAGTTCTGTCTGTGAGAGAAGGAGCCGGATAGCCTGAGCAAGCCTGATCGCAAGTGTCCCTAATTGTCCCTGATCACGTGTCCCTGACTGTCTGTCCCTGATCACAGTGTCCCTGATCACAGTGTCCCTGATCACGTGTCCCTGACTGTCTGTCCCTGATCACAAGTGTCCCTGACTGTCCCTGACCACAAGTGTCCCTGACTGTCTGTCCCTGACCACAAGTGTCCCTGACTGTCTGTCCCTGATCACAAGTGTCCCTGACTGTCCCTGACCACAAGTGTCCCTGACTGTCTGTCCCTGACCACAAGTGTCCCTGATTGTCTGTCCCTGATCACAAGTGTCCTTGACTGTCCCTGACCACAAGTGTCCCTGATCGTCAGTGTCCCTGATCGCCAGTGTCTCTGATCGCCAGTGTCCCTGATCGCCAGTGTCCCTGATCGCCAGTGTCCCTGATCGCCTGTGTCCCTGATCGCCTGTGTCCCTGATCACAAGTGTCCCTGATCGCCAGTGTCCCTGATCGCCAGTGTCTCTGATCGCCAGTGTCCCTGATCGCCAGTGTCCCTGATCGCCAGTGTCCCTGATCGTCAGTGTCCCTGATCGCCAGTGTCCCTGATCGCCAGTGTCCCTGATCATCCGTGTCCCTGATCACAAGTGTCCCTGATCACAAGTGTCCCTGATCGCCAGTGTCCCTGATTAGAGATGAGCGAAGTATTCAAAAATTCGATTCGACTGATTCGGCGAATTCGTGGAAAAATTTCGATTCGAGTCGAATATATTCGCTGTGAATTTAACTTAAAAAAGGGTGTTTCTAGGCTTCAGAGAGACTTAATATTAGTGCTGAACACTGTACCTTTAATTTAAATGCCCTTGGAGTCTGCTGGGGAAGAGAAATAATACTGTCAGGCAGTATGACATGCAGATGAGTGCCGTCGATCTTAGAATCACCGCACACTTCACTCATTTGGGCAGTCACGGGGCCAAAACCAGAGTGTGGAGCCACAGTGTGGCGGTGGAGGCAGCAGCAATGGGAGGCCATACAGCACCCTATGACAAAAATGGAAACCACCAGCAGTGTGAGGAGACCTGAAAGTGGCACATGGCAGAGTGTGGCGATAGAGACAGCAGCAATGGGAGGCCGTACAGGGACCCATGACACACTCTGGACCTGGCAGCAGCATGAGGAGGCGGTACAGGGGCCCATGGCAGATTACGGGCCTGGCAGCAGCATGAGGAGTCGGTACGGGGGCCCATGGCAGATTACGGGCCTGGCAGCAGCAATGGGAGGCCGTACAGGGACCCATGACACAATCTGGACCTGGCAGCAGCATGGGGAGGCGGTACAGGGGCCCATGACAGATTACGGGCCTGGCAGCAGCATTTGGAGTCGGTACGGGGGCCCATGACACACTCTGGACCTGGCAGCAGCATGAGGAGGCGGTACAGGGGCGCATGACAGATTACGAGCCTGGCAGCAGCAACTTGGACAGGAGGACGTTCAGTTTCTGCACCGTCTGGTGCGTGCTCGCAAACTGTTGTCTCTTGGAAACGGATTCCAAGAAAGACTGCTGACGGAATCCGTGAAGAGGAGTAGCAGGAGAAGGAGCATCTGAACGAGCGGAATATGCCAACAAGCGACAACAGGGGCCCATGACAGATTACGGGCCTGGCAGCAGCATGAGGAATCGGTACGGGGGCCCATGGCAGATTAGGGGCCTGGCAGCAGCTATGGGAGGCCCGTAATCTGCCAGCACCCTATGACAAAAAATGGAACCCACCAGCAGTGTGAGGAGACCTGAAAGTGGCACATGGCAGAGTGTGGCGATGGAGACAGCAGCAATGGGAGGCCGTACAGGGACCCATGAGAGACTCTGGACCTGGCAGCAGCATGAGGAGGCGGTATAGGGGCCCATGGCAGATTAGGGGCCTGGCAGCAGCTATGGGAGGCCCGTAATCTGCCAGCACCCTATGACAAAAAATGGAATACACCAGCAGTGTGAGGAGACCTGAAAGTGGCACATGGCAGAGTGTGGCGATGGAGACAGCAGCAATGGGAGGCCGTACAGGGACCCATGAGAGACTCTGGACTTGGCAGCAGCATGAGGAGGCGGTATAGGGGCCCATGGCAGATTAGGGGCCTGGCAGCAGCTATGGGAGGCCCGTAATCTGCCAGCACCCTATGACAAAAAATGGAACACACCAGCAGTGTGAGGAGACCTGAAAGTGGCACATGTTTGGGGCATGATTCATGGCGGATTTAGTCAGTTGTGTCAGGAACTGGTGGTTTGAAATCCAGACTAATCCACGCCTGATTCATTTTCACAAACGTCAGTCTCTCCACACTTTGGGTGGACAGTCGTGTCCTCCGCGGAGTTGCAATACCTCCTGCCGCACTAAACACGCGCTCCGATGCCACGCTACTGGCCGGGCATGACAGCCTTTCAAGGGCAAATTCAGCTAGTTGGGGCCAAAGGTCAAGTTTCGTTGCCCAGTAGTCAAGGGGATTGTCTACCTCGGTTGGCAGGGTGCTGTCCAAGTAGGCCTAAGCCTGTTGTTTGAGGTCCTGCTCCAGGTCCACCTGATGCTGCTGCTGCTGCTGCGGCTGGTTAGTAGTTTCCTCACTGCGCTGGTGAAGAAAGCTACTCATCATCGACTGCAGACTGAGGCAGCCGCTGCTGGTGGAGCTGCCACTGCTCCTACCACCCCACCCCTCCCCTGCTGCCATGGCAGCGGAACGCGAGCGCACAGGGCCCACAGTGTCTGAGGATGGACGTTGGCGCAGACAGGCAGAGACCAGCTGACTACATAGGTGGTTTTTATAGTACGTTATTTTGGCCTCCCTCTCAGCAGGTGTGAAAAAGGCCACCATTTTTGAACGGTAGCGAGGGTCCAACAAGGTGGACAGCCAAAAGTCATCCCTCTGTCTGATGGTTATTATTCGGCTGTCGCTACGCAAGCAAGCGAGCATGCTATGGGCCATTTGTGCCAAGGAATGCGAGGGACTCCCTGCCTCCATCTCCACAGCATACTGCCACGGTGCGTCTGGGTCCTCTGTCTCCTCCTCCTCCTCCTCTACCAGATGCTCCTGCTCCTCCACTCCTGTCCGCTGAGTGGAAAAACCACCCATTTCACTCAATAATTCCTGAGCACCAATGTCCTCCTCTACCTCCTCCTCTTCTTCCTGTCCTGCCCCCACAGGGGTCATGTGGCGTTGAGATCTGTGCGCCACGTCTACCGCACCCTGACCAGCCATTGTTAACAGCATTTGTTCCAGGACGTGCAACAGAGGAATGACGTCGTTCATCCCATAGTCCTGCCGACTCACGAATAGCGTGGCCTCCTCAAAGGGCCTGAGCAAGCGCAGGTGTCACGCATGAGCTGCCAATGGCTGACATCTAAGTTACACAGGGAGTACCTTTATCCGCTTTTAACATCAGGAAATCGGTGATGGCCTTTCGCTGTTCGTAAAGGCGGTCTAACATATGTAGGGTTGAATTCCACCTTGTTGCAACGTCACAGCATGAGGAGTCGGTACGGGGGCCCATGGCAGATTACGTGCCTGGCAGCAGCAATGGGAGGCCCGTAATCTGCCAGCACCCTATGTCAAAAAATTCAACACACCAGCAGTGTGAGGAGACCTGAAAGTGGCACATGGCAGAGTGTGGCGATGGAGACAGCAGCAATGGGAGGCCGTACAGGGACCCATGACACACTCTGGACTTGGCAGCAGCATGAGGAGGCGGTATAGGGGCCCATGGCAGATTAGGGGCCTGGCAGCAGCTATGGGAGGCCCGTAATCTGCCAGCACCCTATGTCAAAAAATTCAACACACCAGCAGTGTGAGGAGACCTGAAAGTGGCACATGGCATGAGAGACTGTGGACCTGGCAGCAGCATGAAGAGGCGGTATAGGGGCCCATGGCAGATTAGGGGCCTGGCAGCAGCTATGGGAGGCCCGTAATCTGCCAGCACCCTATGTCAAAAAATTCAACACACCAGCAGTGTGAGGAGACCTGAAAGTGGCACATGGCAGAGTGTGGCGATGGAGACAGCAGCAATGGGAGGCCGTACAGGGACCCATGAGAGACTCTGGACCTGGCAGCAGCATGAGGAGGCGGTATATAGGGGCCTATGGCAGATTAGGGGCCTGGCAGCAGCTATAGGAGGCCCGTAATCTGCCAGCACCCTATGTCAAAAAATTCTACACACCAGCAGTGTGAGGAGACCTGAAAGTGGCACATGGCAGAGTGTGGCGATGGAGACAGCAGCAATGGGAGGCCGTACAGGGACCCATGAGAGACTCTGGACCTGGCAGCAGCATGAGGAGGCGGTATATAGGGGCCTATGGCAGATTAGGGGCCTGGCAGCAGCTATGGGAGGCCCGTAATCTGCCAGCACCCTATGTCAAAAAATTCTACACACCAGCAGTGTGAGGAGACCTGAAAGTGGCACATGGCAGAGTGTGGCGATAGAGACAGCAGCAATGGGAGGCCGTACAGGGACCCATGAGAGACTCTGGACCTGGCAGCAGCATGAGGAGGCGGTATATAGGGGCCTATGGCAGATTAGGGGCCTGGCAGCAGCTATAGGAGGCCCGTAATCTGCCAGCACCCTATGTCAAAAAATTCAACACACCAGCAGTGTGTGAGGAGACCTGAAAGTGGCACATGGCAGAGTGTGGCGATGGAGACAGCAGCAATGGGAGGCCGTACAGGGACCCATGAGAGACTCTGGACCTGGCAGCAGCATGAGGAGGCGGTATATAGGGGCCTATGGCAGATTAGGGGCCTGGCAGCAGCTATAGGAGGCCCGTAATCTGCCAGCACCCTATGTCAAAAAATTCTACACACCAGCAGTGTGAGGAGACCTGAAAGTGGCACATGGCAGAGTGTGGCGATGGAGACAGCAGCAATGGGAGGCCGTACAGGGACCCATGACAGACTCTGGACCTGGCAGCAGCATGAGGAGGCGGTATATAGGGGCCTATGGCAGATTAGGGGCCTGGCAGCAGCAATGGGAGGCCCGTAATCTGCCAGCACCCTATGTCAAAAAATTCAACACACCAGCAGTGTGTGAGGAGACCTGAAAGTGGCACATGGCAGAGTGTGGCGATGGAGACAGCAGCAATGGGAGGCCGTACAGGGACCCATGAGAGACTCTGGACCTGGCAGCAGCATGAGGAGGCGGTATATAGGGGCCTATGGCAGATTAGGGGCCTGGCAGCAGCTATGGGAGGCCCGTAATCTGCCAGCACCCTATGTCAAAAAATTCAACACACCAGCAGTGTGTGAGGAGACCTGAAAGTGGCACATGGCAGAGTGTGGCGATGGAGACAGCAGCAATGGGAGGCCGTACAGGGACCCATGAGAGACTCTGGACCTGGCAGCAGCATGAGGAGGCGGTATATAGGGGCCTATGGCAGATTAGGGGCCTGGCAGCAGCTATAGGAGGCCCGTAATCTGCCAGCACCCTATGTCAAAAAATTCTACACACCAGCAGTGTGAGGAGACCTGAAAGTGGCACATGGCAGAGTGTGGCGATGGAGACAGCAGCAATGGGAGGCCGTACAGGGACCCATGAGAGACTCTGGACCTGGCAGCAGCATGAGGAGGCGGTATATAGGGGCCTATGGCAGATTAGGGGCCTGGCAGCAGCTATAGGAGGCCCGTAATCTGCCAGCACCCTATGTCAAAAAATTCAACACACCAGCAGTGTGAGGAGACCTGAAAGTGGCACATGGCATGAGACACTGTGGACCTGGCAGCAGCATGAGGAGGCGGTATATAGGGGCCCATGGCAGATTAGGGGCCTGGCAGCAGCTATGGGAGGCCCGTAATCTGCCAGCACCCTATGACAAAAAATGGAATACACCAGCAGTGTGAGGAGACCTGAAAGTGGCACATGGCAGAGTGTGGCGATGGAGACAGCAGCAATGGGAGGCCGTACAGGGACCCATGAGAGACTCTGGACTTGGCAGCAGCATGAGGAGGCGGTATAGGGGCCCATGGCAGATTAGGGGCCTGGCAGCAGCTATGGGAGGCCAGTAATCTGCCAGCACCCTATGACAAAAAATGGAACACACCAGCAGTGTGAGGAGACCTGAAAGTGGCACATGTTTGGGGCATGATTCATGGCGGATTTAGTCAGTTGTGTCAGGAACTGGTGGTTTGAAATCCAGACTAATCCACGCCTGATTCATTTTCACAAACGTCAGTCTCTCCACACTTTGGGTGGACAGTCGTGTCCTCCGCGGAGTTGCAATACCTCCTGCCGCACTAAACACGCGCTCCGATGCCACGCTACTGGCCGGGCATGACAGCCTTTCAAGGGCAAATTCAGCTAGTTGGGGCCAAAGGTCAAGTTTCGTTGCCCAGTAGTCAAGGGGATTGTCTACCTCGGTTGGCAGGGTGCTGTCCAAGTAGGCCTAAGCCTGTTGTTTGAGGTCCTGCTCCAGGTCCACCTGATGCTGCTGCTGCTGCTGCGGCTGGTTAGTAGTTTCCTCACTGCGCTGGTGAAGAAAGCTACTCATCATCGACTGCAGACTGAGGCAGCCGCTGCTGGTGGAGCTGCCACTGCTCCTACCACCCCACCCCTCCCCTGCTGCCATGGCAGCGGAACGCGAGCGCACAGGGCCCACAGTGTCTGAGGATGGACGTTGGCGCAGACAGGCAGAGACCAGCTGACTACATAGGTGGTTTTTATAGTACGTTATTTTGGCCTCCCTCTCAGCAGGTGTGAAAAAGGCCACCATTTTTGAACGGTAGCGAGGGTCCAACAAGGTGGACAGCCAAAAGTCATCCCTCTGTCTGATGGTTATTATTCGGCTGTCGCTACGCAAGCAAGCGAGCATGCTATGGGCCATTTGTGCCAAGGAATGCGAGGGACTCCCTGCCTCCATCTCCACAGCATACTGCCACGGTGCGTCTGGGTCCTCTGTCTCCTCCTCCTCCTCCTCTACCAGATGCTCCTGCTCCTCCACTCCTGTCCGCTGAGTGGAAAAACCACCCATTTCACTCAATAATTCCTGAGCACCAATGTCCTCCTCTACCTCCTCCTCTTCTTCCTGTCCTGCCCCCACAGGGGTCATGTGGCGTTGAGATCTGTGCGCCACGTCTACCGCACCCTGACCAGCCATTGTTAACAGCATTTGTTCCAGGACGTGCAACAGAGGAATGACGTCGTTCATCCCATAGTCCTGCCGACTCACGAATAGCGTGGCCTCCTCAAAGGGCCTGAGCAAGCGCAGGTGTCACGCATGAGCTGCCAATGGCTGACATCTAAGTTACACAGGGAGTACCTTTATCCGCTTTTAACATCAGGAAATCGGTGATGGCCTTTCGCTGTTCGTAAAGGCGGTCTAACATATGTAGGGTTGAATTCCACCTTGTTGCAACGTCACAGCATGAGGAGTCGGTACGGGGGCCCATGGCAGATTACGTGCCTGGCAGCAGCAATGGGAGGCCCGTAATCTGCCAGCACCCTATGTCAAAAAATTCAACACACCAGCAGTGTGAGGAGACCTGAAAGTGGCACATGGCAGAGTGTGGCGATGGAGACAGCAGCAATGGGAGGCCGTACAGGGACCCATGACACACTCTGGACTTGGCAGCAGCATGAGGAGGCGGTATAGGGGCCCATGGCAGATTAGGGGCCTGGCAGCAGCTATGGGAGGCCCGTAATCTGCCAGCACCCTATGTCAAAAAATTCAACACACCAGCAGTGTGAGGAGACCTGAAAGTGGCACATGGCATGAGAGACTGTGGACCTGGCAGCAGCATGAAGAGGCGGTATAGGGGCCCATGGCAGATTAGGGGCCTGGCAGCAGCTATGGGAGGCCCGTAATCTGCCAGCACCCTATGTCAAAAAATTCAACACACCAGCAGTGTGAGGAGACCTGAAAGTGGCACATGGCAGAGTGTGGCGATGGAGACAGCAGCAATGGGAGGCCGTACAGGGACCCATGAGAGACTCTGGACCTGGCAGCAGCATGAGGAGGCGGTATATAGGGGCCTATGGCAGATTAGGGGCCTGGCAGCAGCTATAGGAGGCCCGTAATCTGCCAGCACCCTATGTCAAAAAATTCTACACACCAGCAGTGTGAGGAGACCTGAAAGTGGCACATGGCAGAGTGTGGCGATGGAGACAGCAGCAATGGGAGGCCGTACAGGGACCCATGAGAGACTCTGGACCTGGCAGCAGCATGAGGAGGCGGTATATAGGGGCCTATGGCAGATTAGGGGCCTGGCAGCAGCTATGGGAGGCCCGTAATCTGCCAGCACCCTATGTCAAAAAATTCTACACACCAGCAGTGTGAGGAGACCTGAAAGTGGCACATGGCAGAGTGTGGCGATAGAGACAGCAGCAATGGGAGGCCGTACAGGGACCCATGAGAGACTCTGGACCTGGCAGCAGCATGAGGAGGCGGTATATAGGGGCCTATGGCAGATTAGGGGCCTGGCAGCAGCTATAGGAGGCCCGTAATCTGCCAGCACCCTATGTCAAAAAATTCAACACACCAGCAGTGTGTGAGGAGACCTGAAAGTGGCACATGGCAGAGTGTGGCGATGGAGACAGCAGCAATGGGAGGCCGTACAGGGACCCATGAGAGACTCTGGACCTGGCAGCAGCATGAGGAGGCGGTATATAGGGGCCTATGGCAGATTAGGGGCCTGGCAGCAGCTATAGGAGGCCCGTAATCTGCCAGCACCCTATGTCAAAAAATTCTACACACCAGCAGTGTGAGGAGACCTGAAAGTGGCACATGGCAGAGTGTGGCGATGGAGACAGCAGCAATGGGAGGCCGTACAGGGACCCATGACAGACTCTGGACCTGGCAGCAGCATGAGGAGGCGGTATATAGGGGCCTATGGCAGATTAGGGGCCTGGCAGCAGCAATGGGAGGCCCGTAATCTGCCAGCACCCTATGTCAAAAAATTCAACACACCAGCAGTGTGTGAGGAGACCTGAAAGTGGCACATGGCAGAGTGTGGCGATGGAGACAGCAGCAATGGGAGGCCGTACAGGGACCCATGAGAGACTCTGGACCTGGCAGCAGCATGAGGAGGCGGTATATAGGGGCCTATGGCAGATTAGGGGCCTGGCAGCAGCTATGGGAGGCCCGTAATCTGCCAGCACCCTATGTCAAAAAATTCAACACACCAGCAGTGTGTGAGGAGACCTGAAAGTGGCACATGGCAGAGTGTGGCGATGGAGACAGCAGCAATGGGAGGCCGTACAGGGACCCATGAGAGACTCTGGACCTGGCAGCAGCATGAGGAGGCGGTATATAGGGGCCTATGGCAGATTAGGGGCCTGGCAGCAGCTATAGGAGGCCCGTAATCTGCCAGCACCCTATGTCAAAAAATTCTACACACCAGCAGTGTGAGGAGACCTGAAAGTGGCACATGGCAGAGTGTGGCGATGGAGACAGCAGCAATGGGAGGCCGTACAGGGACCCATGAGAGACTCTGGACCTGGCAGCAGCATGAGGAGGCGGTATATAGGGGCCTATGGCAGATTAGGGGCCTGGCAGCAGCTATAGGAGGCCCGTAATCTGCCAGCACCCTATGTCAAAAAATTCAACACACCAGCAGTGTGAGGAGACCTGAAAGTGGCACATGGCATGAGACACTGTGGACCTGGCAGCAGCATGAGGAGGCGGTATATAGGGGCCCATGGCAGATTAGGGGCCTGGCAGCAGCTATGGGAGGCCCGTAATCTGCCAGCACCCTATGTCAAAAAATTCAACACACCAGCAGTGTGTGAGGAGACCTGAAAGTGGCACATGGCAGAGTGTGGCGATGGAGACAGCAGCAATGGGAGGCCGTACAGGGACCCATGAGAGACTCTGGACCTGGCAGCAGCATGAGGAGGCGGTATATAGGGGCCTATGGCAGATTAGGGGCCTGGCAGCAGCTATAGGAGGCCCGTAATCTGCCAGCACCCTATGTCAAAAAATTCTACACACCAGCAGTGTGAGGAGACCTGAAAGTGGCACATGGCAGAGTGTGGCGATGGAGACAGCAGCAATGGGAGGCCGTACAGGGACCCATGAGAGACTCTGGACCTGGCAGCAGCATGAGGAGGCGGTATATAGGGGCCTATGGCAGATTAGGGGCCTGGCAGCAGCTATAGGAGGCCCGTAATCTGCCAGCACCCTATGTCAAAAAATTCTACACACCAGCAGTGTGAGGAGACCTGAAAGTGGCACATGGCAGAGTGTGGCGATGGAGACAGCAGCAATGGGAGGCCGTACAGGGACCCATGAGAGACTCTGGACCTGGCAGCAGCATGAGGAGGCGGTATATAGGGGCCTATGGCAGATTAGGGGCCTGGCAGCAGCTATAGGAGGCCCATAATCTGCCAGCACCCTATGTCAAAAAATTCAACACACCAGCAGTGTGAGGAGACCTGAAAGTGGCACATGGCATGAGACACTGTGGACCTGGCAGCAGCATGAGGAGGCGGTATATAGGGGCCCATGGCAGATTAGGGGCCTGGCAGCAGCTATGGGAGGCCCGTAATCTGCCAGCACCCTATGTCAAAAAATTCAACACACCAGCAGTGTGTGAGGAGACCTGAAAGTGGCACATGGCAGAGTGTGGCGATGGAGACAGCAGCAATGGGAGGCCGTACAGGGACCCATGAGAGACTCTGGACCTGGCAGCAGCATGAGGAGGCGGTATATAGGGGCCTATGGCAGATTAGGGGCCTGGCAGCAGCTATAGGAGGCCCGTAATCTGCCAGCACCCTATGTCAAAAAATTCTACACACCAGCAGTGTGAGGAGACCTGAAAGTGGCACATGGCAGAGTGTGGCGATGGAGACAGCAGCAATGGGAGGCCGTACAGGGACCCATGAGAGACTCTGGACCTGGCAGCAGCATGAGGAGGCGGTATATAGGGGCCTATGGCAGATTAGGGGCCTGGCAGCAGCTATGGGAGGCCCGTAATCTGCCAGCACCCTATGTCAAAAAATTCTACACACCAGCAGTGTGAGGAGACCTGAAAGTGGCACATGGCAGAGTGTGGCGATGGAGACAGCAGCAATGGGAGGCCGTACAGGGACCCATGAGAGACTCTGGACCTGGCAGCAGCATGAGGAGGCGGTATATAGGGGCCTATGGCAGATTAGGGGCCTGGCAGCAGCTATAGGAGGCCCATAATCTGCCAGCACCCTATGTCAAAAAATTCAACACACCAGCAGTGTGAGGAGACCTGAAAGTGGCACATGGCATGAGACACTGTGGACCTGGCAGCAGCATGAGGAGGCGGTATATAGGGGCCCATGGCAGATTAGGGGCCTGGCAGCAGCTATGGGAGGCCCGTAATCTGCCAGCACCCTATGTCAAAAAATTCTACACACCAGCAGTGTGAGGAGACCTGAAAGTGGCACATGGCAGAGTGTGGCGATGGAGACAGCAGCAATGGGAGGCCGTACAGGGACCCATGAGAGACTCTGGACCTGGCAGCAGCATGAGGAGGCGGTATATAGGGGCCTATGGCAGATTAGGGGCCTGGCAGCAGCTATAGGAGGCCCGTAATCTGCCAGCACCCTATGTCAAAAAATTCTACACACCAGCAGTGTGAGGAGACCTGAAAGTGGCACATAGCAGAGTGTGGCGATGGAGACAGCAGCAATGGGAGGCCGTACAGGGACCCATGACAGACTCTGGACCTGGCAGCAGCATGAGGAGGCGGTATATAGGGGCCTATGGCAGATTAGGGGCCTGGCAGCAGCTATGGGAGGCCCGTAATCTGCCAGCACCCTATGTCAAAAAATTCAACACACCAGCAGTGTGTGAGGAGACCTGAAAGTGGCACATGGCAGAGTGTGGCGATGGAGACAGCAGCAATGGGAGGCCGTACAGGGACCCATGAGAGACTCTGGACCTGGCAGCAGCATGAGGAGGCGGTATATAGGGGCCTATGGCAGATTAGGGGCCTGGCAGCAGCTATAGGAGGCCCGTAATCTGCCAGCACCCTATGTCAAAAAATTCTACACACCAGCAGTGTGAGGAGACCTGAAAGTGGCACATGGCAGAGTGTGGCGATGGAGACAGCAGCAATGGGAGGCCGTACAGGGACCCATGACAGACTCTGGACCTGGCAGCAGCATGAGGAGGCGGTATATAGGGGCCTATGGCAGATTAGGGGCCTGGCAGCAGCTATGGGAGGCCCGTAATCTGCCAGCACCCTATGTCAAAAAATTCTACACACCAGCAGTGTGAGGAGACCTGAAAGTGGCACATGGCAGAGTGTGGCGATGGAGACAGCAGCAATGGGAGGCCGTACAGGGACCCATGAGAGACTCTGGACCTGGCAGCAGCATGAGGAGGCGGTATATAGGGGCCTATGGCAGATTAGGGGCCTGGCAGCAGCTATAGGAGGCCCGTAATCTGCCAGCACCCTATGTCAAAAAATTCTACACACCAGCAGTGTGAGGAGACCTGAAAGTGGCACATGGCAGAGTGTGGCGATGGAGACAGCAGCAATGGGAGGCCGTACAGGGACCCATGAGAGACTCTGGACCTGGCAGCAGCATGAGGAGGCGGTATATAGGGGCCTATGGCAGATTAGGGGCCTGGCAGCAGCTATAGGAGGCCCGTAATCTGCCAGCACCCTATGTCAAAAAATTCAACACACCAGCAGTGTGAGGAGACCTGAAAGTGGCACATGGCATGAGAGACTGTGGACCTGGCAGCAGCATGAAGAGGCGGTATAGGGGCCCATGGCAGATTAGGGGCCTGGCAGCAGCTATGGGAGGCCCGTAATCTGCCAGCACCCTATGTCAAAAAATTGAACACACCAGCAGTGTGAGGAGACCTGAAAGTGGCACATGGCAGAGTGTGGCGATGGAGACAGCAGCAATGGGAGGCCGTACAGGGACCCATGAGAGACTCTGGACCTGGCAGCAGCATGAGGAGGCGGTATATAGGGGCCTATGGCAGATTAGGGGCCTGGCAGCAGCTATAGGAGGCCCATAATCTGCCAGCACCCTATGTCAAAAAATTCAACACACCAGCAGTGTGAGGAGACCTGAAAGTGGCACATGGCATGAGACACTGTGGACCTGGCAGCAGCATGAGGAGGCGGTATATAGGGGCCCATGGCAGATTAGGGGCCTGGCAGCAGCTATGGGAGGCCCGTAATCTGCCAGCACCCTATGTCAAAAAATTCAACACACCAGCAGTGTGTGAGGAGACCTGAAAGTGGCACATGGCAGAGTGTGGCGATGGAGACAGCAGCAATGGGAGGCCGTACAGGGACCCATGAGAGACTCTGGACCTGGCAGCAGCATGAGGAGGCGGTATATAGGGGCCTATGGCAGATTAGGGGCCTGGCAGCAGCTATAGGAGGCCCGTAATCTGCCAGCACCCTATGTCAAAAAATTCTACACACCAGCAGTGTGAGGAGACCTGAAAGTGGCACATGGCAGAGTGTGGCGATGGAGACAGCAGCAATGGGAGGCCGTACAGGGACCCATGAGAGACTCTGGACCTGGCAGCAGCATGAGGAGGCGGTATATAGGGGCCTATGGCAGATTAGGGGCCTGGCAGCAGCTATGGGAGGCCCGTAATCTGCCAGCACCCTATGTCAAAAAATTCAACACACCAGCAGTGTGTGAGGAGACCTGAAAGTGGCACATGGCAGAGTGTGGCGATGGAGACAGCAGCAATGGGAGGTCTCCCATTGTCCCAACATGGCCCAAATAGTCCCAACATGGGCCCCCTGGCCACGCTTGACTTTCTGGCCACATAGTCGACATACGGCTACGTTTACTTCCTCGGGCGGCTTGACGAAAAATTGCCACACCGCCGAGTAGGAAACTTTGCCCCCGATACTCCTCACTGGCTGACTGCTGCTTCCTCCGTGCACACCGGCACCACTACTGGCCGTGGTGGTAGGCTGCAGTGGAGCTGGTGCTCTACTCCGTGGCCGTTTGGCTCCACTGACACTGCTTCCACTGACACTGCTGCGACCCTGCTGCTGTCTCCTGGGCAACCCACCGACTGTTTCGCTCACTGCCAAGCTGCCACCCTCTTCTCCTGATGATGCGGAAGAAATTGCCTGATGACGACGAGGCTGCCAAGTGCGATCAACCTCCTCATCATCAAGTAGGGTCTCCGCCTCACTACTAGCCCCCTCGGCTGCGTCTGGGTCAGGAGACAGACCTGTCTCTAGACCGGCTACCGGGCCACTCTCCTCGCCACTACTTCTTCGCCTAGCTGCTGAAAAGGCGGATGTCTCCCCCCGTTCCTGACCGCCCTCTGTTAGCTCTTCCTCACTGTACAGTGGGGCTGAGCCCACAGCATGCGATACTTCGCTTGGTGAGGGAACACCAAAGGACAGGGGCAGGTAGAGGACACGTGATTTCAGTGGGCTTGGTCCCGGGCCATGCCAACTAACGGTTGTGTCTGACGTACCCACCGACCGTTGGCTGTAGGTGTCAGAGGTGACCTGGGAAGAGGAAGACGACCGAGCCAACCAATCGATGACGGCAGGGTTGTCGGTGGAGACACGACCGCTGGATGACACCGGGAGCACTGGCCTCTGGCTGCGAATAGTGCTGCCTCGACCCCTTCCTCTGCTGCCACGTCTGCTCGCTCCTAAAACATTGCCTCCTCTGCCACTCCTCTGCATGTTGTCTGACATACTCTTTAATTAAACGATTATGTGTCCCTGAGTAACAATTCTGTGTCCCTGAGTAACAATTCTGTGTCTGTGCGAGTAACAATTCTGTGGCCCTAAGTAACAGTTCTGTGGCCCTCAGTAACAATTCTGTGTCCCTGATTAACGTTCCTGTGGCCCCAAGTAACAGTTCTGTGGCCCTCAGTAACAATTCTGTGTCTGTGCGAGTAACAATTCTGTGTCTGTGCGAGAAACAATTCTGTGGCCCTAAGTAACAGTTCTGTGGCCTTCAGTAACAGTTCTGTTTCCCTGAGTAACAATTCTGTGTCTGTGCGAGTAAGAATTCTGTGTCTGTGCGAGTAACAATTCTGTGGCCCTAAGTAACAGTTCTGTGGCCCTCAGTAACAGTTCTGTGTCCCTGAGTAACAATTCTGTGTCTGTGCGAGTAACAATTCTGTGTCTGTGCGAGTAACAATTCTGTCTGTGCGAGTAACAATTCTGTGGCCCTAAGTAACGGTTTTGTGGCCCTCAGTAACAGTTCTGTGTCCCTGTGTAACAATTCTGTGTCTGTGCGAGTAACAATTCTGTCTGTGCGAGTAACAATTCTGTGGCCCTAAGTAACAGTTCTGTGGCCCTCAGTAACAATTCTGTGTCCCTGATTAACGTTTCTGTGGCCCCAAGTAACAGTTCTGTGGCCCTCAGTAACAATTCTGGTACTGTGCGAGTAACAATTCTGTGTCTGTGCGAGTAACAATTCTGTGGCCCTCAGTAACGGTTCTGTGGCCCTCAGTAACAGTTCTGTGTCCCTGTGTAACAATTCTGTGTCTGTGCGAGTAACAATTCTGTGGCCCTAAGTAACAGTTCTGTGGTCCTCAGTAACAATTCTGTGTCTGTGCGAGTAACAATTCTGTGTCTGTGCGAGTAACAATTCTGTGGCCCTAAGTAACAGTTCTGTGGCCCTCAGTAACAATTCTGTGTCTGTCCCTGAGTAACAATTCTGTGGCCCTAACTAAAGTTTCTGTGGCCCTAAGTAACAATTCTCTGGCACTCAGTAACAATTCTGTCTGTCCCTGAGTAACAATTCTGTGGCCCTAATAACGTTTCTGTGGCCCTAAGTAACAATTATCTGGCACTCAGTAACAATTCTGTCTGTCCCTGAGTAAAAATTCTGTGGCCCTAAGTAAAGTTTCTGTGGCCGTGAGTAACAATTCTCTGGCACTCCGTAACAATTCTGTCTGTCCCTGAGTAACAATTCTCTGGCACTCAGTAACAATTCTGTCTGTCCCTGAGTAAAAATTCTGTGGCCCTAAGTAAAGTTTCTGTGGCCCTGAGTAACAATTCTCTGGCACTCCGTAACAATTCTGTCTGTCCCTGAGTAACAATTCTCTGGCACTCAGTAACAATTCTGTCTGTCCCTGAGTAAAAATTCTGTGGCCCTAATTAAAGTTTCTGTGGCCCTAAGTAACAATTCTCTGGCACTCAGTAACAATTCTGTCTGTCCCTGAGTAACAATTCTCTGGCACTCCGTAACAATTCTGTCTGTCCCTGAGTAACAATTCTCTGGCACTCAGTAACAATTCTGTCTGTCCCTGAGTAAAAATTCTGTGGCCCTAAGTAAAGTTTCTGTGGCCCTGAGTAACAATTCTCTGGCACTCAGTAACAATTCTGTCTGTCCCTGAGTAACAATTCTCTGGCACTCAGTAACAATTCTGTCTGTCCCTGAGTAAAAATTCTGTGGCCCTAAGTAAAGTTTCTGTGGCCCTGAGTAACAATTCTCTGGCACTCCGTAACAATTCTGTCTGTCCCTGAGTATGAATTCTGTGGCCCTAACTAGCGTTTCTTTGTCCCTAAGTAACAGTTCTGTGGCCCTGAGTAACAATTCTGTGTCTGTGCGAGTAACAATTCTGTGGCCCTAAGTAACAGTTCTGTGGCCCTCAGTAACAGTTCTGTGTCTGTGCGAGTAACTATTCTGTGTCTGTGCGAGTAACAATTCTGTGGCCCTAAGTAACAGTTCTGTGGCCTTCAGTAACAATTCTGTGTCTGTGCGAGTAACAATTCTGTGTCTGTGCGAGTAATAATTCTGTGGCCCTAAGTAAAGTTTCTGTGGCCCTAAGTAACAATTCTCTGGCACTCAGTAACAATTCTGTCTGTCCCTGAGTAACAATTCTCTGGCACTCAGTAACAATTCTGTCTGTCCCTGAGTAAAAATTCTGTGGCCCTAAGTAAAGTTTCTGGGGCCCTGAGTAACAATTCTCTGGCACTCAGTAACAATTCTGTCTGTCCCTGAGTAACAATTCTCTGGCACTCAGTAACAATTCTGTCTGTCCCTGAGTAAAAATTCTGTGGCCCTAATTAAAGTTTCTGTGGCCCTAAGTAACAATTCTCTGGCACTCAGTAACAATTCTGTCTGTCCCTGAGTAACAATTCTCTGGCACTCAGTAACAATTCTGTCTGTCCCTGAGTAAAAATTCTGTGGCCCTAATAACGTTTCTGTGGCCCTAAGTAACAATTCTCTGGCACTGAGTAACAATTCTGTCTGTCCCTGAGTATGAATTCTGTGGCCCTAACTAGCGTTTCTTTGTCCCTAAATAACGATTCTGTGGCCCTCATTAACAAGTCTGTGTCCCTGAGTAATGGTTCTCTGTCCCTAAGTAACTTTTCTCTGTCCCCAATTATCGTTTCTGTGGCCCTAACTCTGTCCCTGTCCCTAGTACAGAGCGGTCTGCCTCTGTTCAATGACTGCAGGCAAATGAAGAATTCCAAAATGGCCGCTATTTATAGCTCGACCATTACACAGTGCTGGCTGGCTGGCTGCTGATTGGCTGATGCGATCACATGTAGTTGAGGAATGCATTATGGGTCAGCGCGCCTTGTCTGCGCGCCTTCCCAGACATCCCCGCTCCGTCGCCGCACATGTCAGCCGCCATTTTCTGAAAAATTTCGATTCGCGCGTCCGAATTAGGCTATTTTTCGGATTCGGCACGAATCGAAATTTTTCCGATATTTGACTCGAATTCCACTTCGGATACTTCGATTCGCTCATCTCTATCCCTGATCGCCAGTGTCCCTGATCGCCAGTGTCCCTGATCGCCAGTGTCTCTGATCGCCAGTGTCCCTGATCCCCAGTGTCCCTGATCCCCAGTGTCTCTGATCACCAGTGTCCCTGATCGCCAGTGTCCCTGATCGCCAGTGTCCCTGATCGTCAGTGTCTCTGATCACAAGTGTCCCTGATCACAAGTGTCCCTGATCACAAGTGTCTCTGATCACAAGTGTCCCTGATCACAAGTGTCCCTGATCACAAGTGTCCCTGATCGTCAGTGTCTCTGATCACAAGTGTCCCTGATCACAAGTGTCCCTGATCGTCAGTGTCTCTGATCACAAGTGTCCCTGATCACAAGTGTCCCTGATCACAAGTTTCTCTGATCACAAGTGTCCCTGATCGTCAGTGTCCCTGATCGTCAGTGTCCCTGATCACAAGCGTCCCTGATCACAAGCGTTCCTGATCGTCAGTGTCTCTGATCACAAGTTTCTCTGATCACAAGTGTCCCTGATCGTCAGTGTCCCTGATCGTCAGTGTCCCTGATCACAAGCGTCCCTGATCACAAGCGTTCCTGATCGTCAGTGTCTCTGATCACAAGCGTCCCTGATCACAAGTGTCCTTGATCGTCAGTGTCCTTGATAGTCAGTGTCCCTGATCGTCAGTGTCCCTGATTGTCAGTGTCCCTGATCGTCAGTGTCCCTGATCGCCACACAGTGGCCCAGCTGTGTCCCTGATCACTGCATAGCGTCCCAGTGTCCCTGATCTCCACACCAGCAGGTCTTGATCACCTCCACACTACCAGGTCCTGATCATCATACCACCAAGTCTTGATCACCGCCACACCTGCAGGTCCCAATCACAGCTATACCAGCGGGTCCTGATCGCCGCCACACTAGCAGATCCTGATCACAGCCATAACAGCAGGTCCTGATCACCACCCCAGCAGATCCTGATCACCACCAAACTAGTGGGTCCTGATCCCCGCCATACCAGCGGGTTCTGATCGCCGCCACATCATTGGATCCTGATCGCTGCCAAACCCATGGGTCCTGATCACCACCATACCAGTCCTGATCACCTGAGAGCCATTACAGCAAACTGTGAGTACTTTTTAGTCTTTGCACACAGTTTACACACACTCACAAAACATTGCCTGCCAGCTCACGGTATCTCTGATCACACATTTGGTATCGCCATATTCAGGAAGAGTTATAGAATGTGTTTTGGGGTGTAATTTTAAGTATGCCTATGTTGTAAAATAGAAATATCTCATAGACTGACAACTTTGTGTAAAAAAAAAAAAATTTCATTTTCTTTTCACATTTTCCAAAAACTTTTGGCAAAAAATGCAGTCTTCAGAAGACTCCACATGACTCTTAAAATATACCTTGGGGTGTTCGATTTCCAAAATGGGGTCATTTTGTGGGTAATTCCATTGTCCTGATGCTCCAGGACCTCCAAAATGGCATTAGGTAGTCAAGAAATTAGATGTGTCATTTTTTCCCCTAGAACTCCAAAAGGTGCTTATTGGATGTGGAGCCCCCCTATGTGGCCAGACTGTGAAAAAGTCTCACACATTTGGTTTCGCCATATTCAGAAAGAGTTATAGAATGTGTTTTGGGGTGTAATTTTAAGTATGCCTATGTTGTGTAATAGATATATCTCATAGACTGGCAACTTTGCATAGAAAAAAAATACATTTTCATCTTCTTTTCACATTTTCCAAAAACGTTTGGCAAAAAATGCAGTCTTCAGAAGACTCCACATGACTCTTAAAACATACCTTGGGGTGTTTTCTTTCCAAAATGGGGTCATTTTGTGGGTAATTCCTTTGTCCTGGTGCTCCAGGACCTCCAAAACTGTGATAGACAGTCAAGAAATTAGATGTGTAATTTTTGCCCCTACAACGCCTAAGGGTGCTTATTGGATGTGGGGCCCTTCTATGTGGCTAGGCTGTGAAAAAGTTTCACACATTTGGTATCACCATACTCAGGAAGAGTAGCAGAATGTGTTTTGGGGTGTAACTGCAAGTATGCCTATGCCGTGTGAGAGAAAGAACTTGTTAAAATGACAACTTTGTGAAAAAAAAATTTAAATTATTTACTTTCATCATTTCCCCTTAAAAAATTTGCAAAAAATTACAACTCTCCTTGCCTTTCATTAAATACCTCAGACTGTCTACTTTCCAAAAAGGGGTCATTTGGGGGGTATTTGTATTGTCCTGGCATTTTAGGGCCCTGAGAAACTATATAGGTAGCCAGTACATCAGGATTGATAAATTTTCAAATATATCAAATATATATACCGTGGTCTGTGGACTCTATAACTTTAATACAGACTAAATAATACAAACTGATTTGGGTTATTTCTACCAAACAAAGGTAGCACAATGGATTTTGGCCTAAATTAATGAAGAAAGTATATTTATTTGCAAAATCTAGTAACAAAAACGAAGAAAAACATGTTTATTTTCAAAATTTTCAGTCTTTTTCCACTTTTCTAGAAAAAAATAAAACCCCCAGTGGTGATTAAATACCACCAAATGAAAGCTCTATTTGTGTGAAAAAAATGATAAAAATTTCATTTGGATACAGTGTCGTATGCCTGAGTAATTGTCATTCACAATATGAGAGCACTGAAAGCTGAAAATTAGCCTGGTCAGGAAGGGGGTAAAAGTGTCCGGTCTGGAAGTGGTTAAGGAGTCTTGGGCTGCCGGAACTGGGTTTTCTGGGATCAGGTCGGGCAAGAAAGTGGGATGGAACCCATAATTGGCGAAAAACGGGAACTGACTGGTGGTAGAGTGATTTGCATTGTTGTAGGCAAACTCCGCCAGGGGCAAGAGTGCCAACCAGTCATCCTGCAAGAACGAAGTGTAGCATCTGAGATATTGTTCCAACGTTTGGTTGGTTCGCTTAGTCTGCCCATTCGTTTGCGGGTGGTAGGCTGAGGAAAAGGACAATTCCACTTACAGACTTTCGCATAGAGCTTTCCAGAATTTAGAAGTGAATTGCACCCCCCCGATCTGAGACTATATTTTTGGGTACACCATGCAGTCTCACTATTTCCCTGATGAAGACTTGTGGTGTCTCGGAAGCAGACGTGGTACTTTTCAGCGGAAGAAAATGGGCCATCTTTGACAGGCGATCTACCACCACGAAAATTGCAGTATGATTCTGCGATGGTGGTAGTTCCACTATGAAGTCCATGGAGATCATGCTCCATGGTCTGTTGGGCACCGGTAAACGACGTAACAGGCCCCAAGCTTTGCTCCTGGAGGGCTTATTCCTGTTGCAGATCACACAGGCACTTACATAAGCCTCGCAATCTTTGGCCACCAAAATGTGCGTTGCACCAACTCTAGGGTCTTGTGTACTCCGAAATGACCCGCCAACGGAGGGTCATGGCTGTAGCCCAGGACCAAGGTCCGAGCTCCTTCTGGTACCATGATCTGCTCCCCTTTCCATAAGAGACCCTCTCTACTCTGTATCGGGATTCCAGGTAAGTTGGGGGGCTCTATGGATGCAGCCTGTAATTTAGACAGGAGCTCTGTTTGTAGTAATAGGAAATTACCTGCCGGCAGGATGGTATCTGGTTTGGGCGTTTCTTTGGGGTCCTCATACATACACGAGAGTTCACAGGTTTTGTATTCTTGGACCCTGGTCAGTACGTTATGTGGAAGCTGAACCTTGAAAAGAATAACGCCCACCTTGCTTGACGCGGTCTGAGGCGTTTAGCTGTCCTCAGATACTCTAAGTTTTTATGGTCTGTGTAGACCAGAATGGGATGCAAGGCTCCCTCCAATAGGTATCTCCATTCCTCTAGTGCCGTTTTAATGGCCATCAATTCCCGATCACCGATGTCATAACTCTTTCCTGACGGGGTAAGCTTCCTGGAGAAAAAAGCTACCGGATGCATCAGTTCCTTTACACCCTTTCTCTGTGACAGGTTTGCCCCCACTGCGTTTTCTGATGCATCTACCTCCAATATATAGGGTAGTGACGCATCAGGGTGACTTAAAATGGGAGCTGTCGTAAACAGCTTCTTGAGAGACTCGAAGGCGACCTGTGCCTCTGGTGTCCACTGAAAGCATACTCCCATCTTTGTAAGTTGGGTGATAGGAGATACCAGGCCTCAGAAGTTCTTAATAAACTTCCTATAAAAATTGGCAAAGCTGATGAATCGCTGAACCCCTTTCTTATCTGTGGGTATCGGCCATTCTAGGATGGCCGAGATTTTTTGAGGGTCCATAGCAATTACAGTGGTGGAAATGATTAACCCCAAAAATGGGATGCTCGGCTGTTCAAAACTACATTTTTCTGCTTTGGCGTAGAGCCCGTGCTGGCGAAGTCACTCCAACACACTCCTGAGGTGACCTTGATGTGCCTCCAAAGATGATGAAAAGATCAAGATATCATCTAGGTAAACAATTACAAAGATGTCCAAGAAATCTTTAAATATACAGTATCATTCACAAAGTGTTGAAAAGTGGCCGGTGCATTACATAACCCGAAGGGCATGACCAAATATTCAAAGTGACCTAACCGAGTGCAGAAAGCGGTCTTCCACTCATCCCCCTCGCGTATACGAACCAGGTTATATGCACCCGAGGTCTAGTTTGATAAAAATAGAGGCTGATTTCAACCTCTGAAATAACTCGGGGACTAAGGGGAGAGGATAACGGTTTTTAACTGTAATTTTGTTCAGCTCCCTATAGTCAATACAGGGCCTCAGGGATTTATCCTTTTTCTCCACGAAGAAGATTCCGGCCCCTGTCGGTGACGTGGACGGACGGATAAATCCCTTTCTTAAGCTTTCGTCAATATATTCCTTTAAAGTCCCCAACTCCCATTCAGACAAGGGAAAAATTCGGCCGAAGGGAATTTCAGATCCCGGGAGAAGGTCAATGGGACAGTCATACGCCCTGTGCGGTGGAAGGGTGTCTGCTCCCCGTGGACTAAAAACGTGAAGGTACTGGTGGTATGCGGTAGGAACTGTTTGTGCTAGCTCAGTGTCTGTGTGTACACAGAGCAGAGTCGATGTCTGGTGGTGACCTGGGGTAGCAGTAGCGTGAATCCTGGCAGTAGCGTGAATTAAACTGAACTGACCCGGCCCTCCAGTTAATTTGGGGGTCGTGTGCACGTAGCCAAGGAAGACCCAAAATAACTGGGAATAGAGGGGACGCAATGGCGTCCAAGCAGAGGAGTTCCTGATGATGATCAGCCATTATAGTGCATATAGGAGGGGTCTCCCGATCTACCAACCCGGATTTAACTTGAGTCCCATCGGCCAAGAGGATGTTCAGGCCGTGCTCCTTGGTCAGTAAGGGAATCTGTTGCTGCGGTGTAAATTTAAGGTCAATAAAACCTTTGTAATGTACAGCGCTGAGCGAACTATTGGCGCTTTATAAATACTGTATAATAATAATAATAATAATAATAAAACAACTACAGGCCCCTGAGTCAATAATGGCCGTCACCTGCACGGTTCTTCCGAGAAGCTGAAATGAGATTGGTATGGCCAAGTGAGAAGGTTTATCTACACGAGCAGGAGTCATAGCAGAAGTAATGGAAGAACACTTACTTAACTTCTCCGGACAGGAACGTACCACATGGCCTGCTGCTCCACAGTATAGGCACAGGTTGTGTCCCCGGCGTCTCTGGCGTTATTCAAACGTTAGGGAAGGCCGAATCAACCCCAGTTGCATGGGTTCGGCTCCCTCTGATGGTTCTGGATTCCGAGTACTGGCAGGGGAGTTTGGAATGGTCAGAACCCGTGGCAGCGTCCATGTGGGTTTTAACCCTGGACTGGATCTTTCAGACCTCCGTTCCCGAAGCCTGCGGTCGATCTGAGTTGCCAGAGTTATCAAACATTTCAGGGAATCAGGTACACCTACTCTGGCAAGCTCGTCCTTCAGCGGATGAGATAGACTTATGTGGCATTGGTGACCCAAGGCCATGTCATTCCACTGGGTATCCCTGCACCATCGCCTGAATTCTGAGGCATAGTCCTCTGCTGCCCGGCAACCCTGCTGCAAAGTATGTAGAACCGCTTCAGCTGAAGCAGCTCGTTGCGGGTCATCATAAAATTCCGCCATTGCTTTAAAAAATGAGGAAACTGAGTCCAGGTGCAAATGGCAGCTCTCCATCAGACGATGGGCCCAGGCTTGGGGTTCTCCCTGCAGTAAGGATATTACAAACCCCACTTTCACAGATTCTGATGAAAAAGTCCGTGGCTGCAGGCTAAAGTATAATAGACAGGAATTCTGGAAGGCCCTGAACTTTCCTCGATCCCCATTGAACCGCTCAGATGTTGGCACTCGAAGTTCTGGCGGAGGCATGGTGACCACTGCTCCAGCGGACGATCCTGCGGGGTCCCTGGCAGGAGGTGGATCAGCCGGGGCTGATGGCGTGGTTAGGGTCTGAATTCGTCCCTCCAGATGTGTATAGCCTTCTTGGAGAGTTTTGACAGCTTGGGTGAGTGCCGTCAGGTGTTGGCATATCTCATCCAAGGGTGAGGGACCTCTTCCTGGCTCAGTCATGCCCATATGGTTCTGTTAGGAGCCGACTGGTGGTAGCCTCTAGCGACCCACAGGCCGGAATTCCTCAGGGTGCGGAGTCTAAGCCTCAGTCTGCTGTTTCACCAGAGCCCCTGATGGTGGGGATGGACTTGAAGCAGCCTGAGACCTGGTCGCGACCCCCCAGTACAACCAGCTGTGGTAGAGGCAGCCACCAATGGCAGGTGGCAAGTGAGAGCCAGATGTGAAGAGGTAGTAGCGTAGTCAGACAGGCCGGATCAGATAACAGCGGGGGCAGACGGTACAGAGCGGCAGGATAAACAGGTCACAGGCCAGGTTCAGCAGCAGGAGGTCAGACAAACAGGAGAAGGCAGAAGAATGGTCAGACAAGCCAGGGATCAGGGCAGGAGAAGGTCACGATAATCCAGGTCAGGCAGGTTCAGCAACAAGCAATCTCAGCACTAGGAACGGAAACAGGAGCAGGAACGGGAATAAGACCATACGGCACTTGAGCACCGCAGGAGCCAGCTTTAAATAGAGCGCCCTGCACTGTCATTGGTGACCAGCGCGCCCGTGTGCACATTCGCGGCCGCAACTGCCACCGCGGGCACCCCCGGTCCTAGCGCCCGCGTGTTAGTGCATTTAGGCACTCCGCGCATGCACAGACCTATGCGCCGTGGCAATCCCTGACAAGCCAGTTCTATATATTGTGGATTGTTCTACAAGGGAGTACAGGAAAGAAACCCAGGATGCTTTTACCGCACTCCAGATGCACCTCGAGGTCTTCACTGGACATTTCACTAGATTTAAAAGAACCTTCAATACTTTTGGAAGCTATGAAAGCTGTCCTGTCATCTAGCAAGAATCCTGGTAGAGTAAAGGGAGAAAAAGGGTGGCTGTTGCTCACAGCTTATCAGCAACAGCATGCCGTCTGTTGTCCGCTAGAGGAGCAAGTGGCAAAGTATAAAAATGTAGCCAAGAAATGTGCCATGCTTGCAGCACGATCTCGGCGACCACAAAAGTCCTATGAGATAGATCCCAAGAGAATAAGAACTTTCTTAGCAGAAGTACCAAAAAACTGGGAACCTCCATTAACATGGCCTGATGAGAGCATTACTGTTGACATATCTGACCAGTCTGAAGACTGAACTGCATGCCCTTTTCAGTGCCGTAAAGCTGTTTGTAATCAGGATGTTGTCTCCATTAGACATGAAAATGTGACTGAAGATTGCAGTCACCAGGAATTACAACACATGATTGAAACTTTTAAACAGAGACCAGGGGAGCCTCTGGATGCCTGGGTTGCCCATTTATATAAGGGAGGGGCAGCTGGTGTCCTGTTAGACAGAGTAGACTCCCCTAAATTTACTTTAATAACTACAGAACCAGTTGTGTAGTGGGCAATTAGAGAGGGTCTGGAACAGGCAGATCAGGTAGAAAGCCTTTAAGCATAGTAGAAGGGCCTTTGGCACTGCTTCCCTACACGGCATGGCTTATCTGATGCCTAGGAGGATGAAATATGAGACTGCTAGACTAGCTATAGAGGGGAACCTCATGCCATGCCGTGGTAAGCTGTTCTCTGCACTAATAAAGAATGGTGTACCTAGAGAGCAGATAGATGGCATGGACACAGAAAAACTTTATGCTCTGTATACAAAGAAGGGATTTCTTAAGAAAAAGGGGAATAATATGAGACAGAAACCAGACCTTGTGTTCCCATCAGCCCCACCCATGGATTTGTCCCCATTTAAACCGCCACCTTTTGGGGACACAGGGGTTGCAAATCTCCTTTATCCCACTGTGCCCCCAGCACCACTGCCTTCTTCAGCTCTGGATTGTCACTCCCTAAAGCCACAGTGAACAGTGTACTCCCTCGACCACCAGCACCTACTGCATTTGTAACTCCGCAGCAGTTGGAAGGGTTAGAACAAAAACTTGAAATCTTGGGGAAAAGGCTGGATGCTGCCTTGGACGCTCTGGCCCGCTTAGGCTCTTATGCTAACAGAGAGGAGATCTTGCAACACCATAACAAAATAATTGAGGAGACCATTAAATAGAATGCCATTAATTTTAATTTACTTGACAGGCTGTTGGAAGAAGCTTAGGCTAGTGGGCAGCTAGACGCTCTTCCCAAATAGGATGATGGCCAAGCCCCTAATGACCTAAGTATTCAGCAAGTATATTCGGTAGATCCCCCAATTCATTTTTTTTTAATGCTGAAACCTGCCCCCATGTGGAATTAATTACCCGCTGGCAGAAGGGTAATATTTAGACAGTTAGGGCACTTGTGGATACGGGATCAGAGGCCACAATAATTTATGGAGACCCTAGAAAGCACAAGGGAATCCCAGCAGTAGTCACAGGACTATGAGGTAAGGAAGTAAAAGCAGTTAGTAGTGAGGTAGAATTACAGATAGGAAAAAAACCTTGTAAAAAGTACAGAGTTTTGATTGTGCCAATCAAGGAATACATTATTGGGATGGATATCCTGAGAGGTATGACCTTGCATTTAACAGATGGCAGTTATGCATTTGGAGTTCACAAAGCTGAAGTTAGATTAGAAGAGGCTAAGGACATATTGGTAGGCACATTACAGATACCACCAGTAGTATTGCCCCCCTCCCCCCGCAACACAAAAGGTGTACACAAAACAGTATCGCATATCTGGGGGACATCAGGAGATTATTCAAACAATTGAGGGCCTCCTCAAAGCAGGAGTTATACTTCCGGTTCCGGCGCCGCATGAGGTAGGAAAGGCATCCCGCGGCTCCGGAACAATTAAAAAATACAGCCTCCTGCACCGGAGGTCTTACCTGAACGGCACGGGAGTGTCCCCCTGCCTCCCCTGCTTCTGACCACCTATGGTACGGTACTTGTGGCCGGCGGCACCCGGCCAGGATCCCGCTCCCTGCTCACAGAGGGACAGGTCTCCCATCCGTGCAGCCAAGATGGCCGCCACCGACCACAGCCTCAGCCACACAGCACAGCAGCCCCAGCTCTTCTCCCCTGATGGCCAGCATGGAGACAGAGCGGGAACCAGACCAGGATCCAGGGCCAGGACCAGGTAGGAGAGAGGCACAGCCGCCCCACACTCTCCTGATAGGACATGCTGAGCACAGTAGTCCCACGAATCAGTATGAGCAAATTGCACAGGCTGTTGCTTCTCTGTTGCTGCCCACCATTACACAAGCAGTAGACAGAGCAGTACATCAGGGCATAGAGCAGCTTAGAAGAGATTTGGGAGAAAAAGCCAAATGCATAACCAAGGTTGAACACCGCCTCTCAGACTTAGAGGATGCGCTTCAAGCTATGCAGGCGCGGTTTACACACGCCAAACGTGAGCAACAGACCATCCTAGAAAAACTGGATGACTTGGAAAACCGATCACGAAGGAATAATCTACGGGTTGTGGGTCTCCGAGAATCCTACAGTTCAGGCCAATTATCTGAAATCTGCTCTAAACGTATACCCGCAGCACTGGGAATCACGACACATTGCCAGGTTAAAAGGGCACACCGATTAGGCGCCCCCTCAAATGATCGACGCACGCCGCGGTCTACAATTGTTAAGTATCTTAACTACGCTGACCGAGTAGCCATTCTTAATTCGTTTCGCAACTCATGTTCCCTGCAACTGGATGGTCACAAGCTTTTACAGTTTGCTGATTATTCGCCAGAAGTCTCCCGCAAACGCAAGTCGTTCCAACAAATTTGTGCTACACTAATTCAGAAAGGGGTAAAATTCACCCTTGCCTACCCTGCTACACTTCGCTTCACTACGCCTGCAGGGGAACCCAAATCGTTCATGCATCCAGAGGAAGCCCTTCTATTCCTACAACATAAATTACCGGATCTCATGGGCCCTCTACAACCATCACAAGATCTCGCCCCGCGAGATCAACGCAGCCCAAGAAAGGACCCGCCAAAACGCCAGCGCATTAATAACACGTCAGCAAAGCCAAGACCACCATGAAGGCCGGGATATACCTTACTGGCAAACTTATACACTGGTATTCACCGCTCACGCTTATACTTTTAGTTCAGTTATAATATTATCGGTTAATTTTCACTAATGGCCTATGCCGCCGTAGGGGGCTCTTCCTTCCTCTTACCTGATAACGCAACTCCTCGGTTCAGGAGCCATACCTAATCATTTCCAGTAACGCAGGCTAAAGAAAGGAGATCACATGCGGAATAATGTGAAGTTCAAGTTAACTATGCAGTTTATTGTTCTTTTCAGTTTCTCGATCGACCCATGTTGGATTGGTCTTATTTTTGTATGTTTCCCCCCCCTCTTCTCTTCTTCCTCTTCGCTATATCTCTTTATTACCCGGAGACCCCACAATGCCCCTTCTTCTCACACAGAGCCGAGGGGGCGCAGACCGTGAGACTGAGTTTGCGGATCTGCTACCCAACAAGGACGATACTGATACCTTTCTAATCATCCTTGCATTTACTTTCCTATGCTTCGTGTGATTTCATGGAATGTTAAAGGCCTGAAATCGCCTCATAAACGCATGGCCATTCTTCGCCATCTAAAACGCATGAACACAGACATCGCATTCCTTCAAGAAACTCACCTAACCCAAACGAACTTTATACGTATGAAAAAATTATGGGTAGCACAAGTGCTGGGGTCGCCGTCTCCCTCTGGCAAAGCAGGTCTACTCATCCTCTCTCATAAACACCTCACACCCGATATTGTCACATTAGACACAGATGAGGAGGGCCGAAACGTTGTGGCCCATGTCCTATTGAACAACTTCACAGAGGGGACTAACACACCCAGAGGGAAGGGATTTCGCTTTCTTCTCTCCTGTACACCATACTTTATACAGAATTGATTACTTCTTTGTAAACCACATGCTCTTACAAAACATCAAAGATTCTGATATACATGATATAGTGATTTCCGATTACTCCCCGATTTCCATCTCCATACGACACGTGCAAAATAAACACCACTCACGCAACTGGCGTTTCCCCTCCTTTCTGGCACACAATCGGGACTTGCTCCGGGTATTGAATAATGCTTGGAGCGAGTTCTGTGAATCGAACGCAGAACATCAAACAAACCCCAACCTCTTTTGGGAGACGGGCAAAGCGGTTTTATGTGGCAGAATCGTAGCGTTCACTTCCACCTACAAGAAAAACCTTCTCCGAAACTACTCAGCAGCTAGCCTCCGATTAAGACAAGCACAGCAAGATCTAGCAAATCTTAATTCCCACGAAAATAGGACTGCATGGGCAGAGGCCAAGCATCAATTTGATACATGGGCAGCAGCCCAAGAGGCCATACACCAATCACATACTGACCTGCAATTTCAAAAAATTCAGCAATAAGCCGGGCAAGTTGTTAGCAAGACTATGTAAAAAGCCATTTATACCTACTCTCTTTACGTCTCTGAGAGATGCGCAGGGAATATTGAAAGGTGATCCCCTAGACATTATATCTGTTTTAGAAAACTTCTACCACTCTCTCTATGGCCCGGACCCTATAGACATCTCTAAAGCTACCTCCTTCCTGGATCATGTCTCACTGCCACAGTTAGATCCCACCTTACTTCAAGCCTTAAATGCTCCTATTACTCTGGCGGACGTATCTTTAGCTATTAAGTCACTTGCAAGCGGTAAAGCCCCGGGCCCCGATGGCTATACAGCCAAATTTTACAAGTTAATGGCCGATACCCTTTCCCCTACACTACAATCGGTGTTTCAGACCATTCAGACATGAGGGGACTACCTTCCCTCCGGTTCCCAAGCCCACATTAAACTGATTGGCAAAAAAGATAAAGACCCGTTAGAACCTGGCTCGTATCGTCCTATATCCCTGCTGAATCTTGATGCAAAACTCTTGTCAAAAATTATCGCCTCTCGCCTAGCAACTATTTTACCCACTCTTATTCATCCTTCCCAAGCGGGTTTTGTGCAGGGACGCTCAGCAGCCTCGAATATTCGGAAGGTGATATCTACTCTGAGTCAAGCCTCGAATGACACACTTCTAGACGCGGCAATAATCTCATTAGATGCCGAAAAGGCTTTTGATAATGTTAGTTTTGAATGGCTTTTCTTAGCGCTAAGAAAGTTTGGGTTTGAAGGCCCATTTATGCATCTAATCCAAACCATGTACTCATCTCCAACAGCCCGAGTTGTAGCAGCGGGTCACATGTCTAACCCTATTCCTCTCCACAAAGGCACTAGACAGGGGTGCCATCTATCCCCATTACTTTTCAACTTGGCCCTAGAACCGTTCGCACACTTTCTATTATTTCAATCTGATCTCCATGGCATCAATATTGAACAACAAGAGCTGAGACTTGCCTTGTTTGCAGATGATATTTTAATTTTCACCTCGCACCCCTCCCTCGACTTACCCTTTATCCAACATATTTTCTCCTCTTTTCGCCTTTGCTCCGGACTCCGCATTAATTTTTTTAAAAGTGAGGTGCTTCCCCTATTCCACTCCCGCCTCCCGGTATGGACCCAAAACTCGACATTCAAATCGCTCTCAAGCATATCACCTACTTAGGTATAAAGATAGGGAAACTAGCCTCATCCTTATACACGTTAAATTATACGCCAACGATTGCCAAAATTATTGGGGAACTGGATATGTGGAAGGACTTACCGCTTTCGCTCCTGGGCAGATTGCACCTTTTTAAGATGGTCAGCTTTCCGAAACTTCTCTACCCGCTCCAAACCATACCTCTCTTGCTTAAACACAGCAACATAACAAAGCTAAATCGGGCAATATCAACCTTTTTATGGAAAGGCAAACGTCCCTGCATAGCACTTGCTAAATTATTCCTACCAAGATGCGAGGGAGGCTCCGGTCTCCCGAATATTCGTATCTATAATCTTTCCTGTTTACTTCAGATAGACCTAGACTGGCTCACCCAATCCTCTAGTTACTCTATCATTTGGAATCTGCACTACCATACCCTTACGATCTCTCGGCCTTATTACATTCCAATGTTAATTCTTTGCCATCCCAGTTAAAACATAACCCACTCATTCGCGACACCCTTATCACATGGAGGGAAGTCAGGTGTAAATTGGGGGTCTCCCCGTGGCTTTCACGTTTTCTTCCTATTCATCATAACCCCTCCTTTCCTCCTCCTCAATCTCACGATGCATATGATACTTGGCGTGTTCAACATCTAACTCTGGTACATCAATTATATGACATCTCTACGGGTTCCCCAAGACCTCTTAACAGTATTCTACAAACCTATGGACTTCCGGCACACCATTTCTTTTACATACTCCAAGTAAGGAACTTTGTCAACTCAGTGGCACCCACTAAATCTACCAGATTTCAATCAACATTTATTGATGTCTTGGTGAACTCTCAAAAATACAACATTTCGAACATATATAGACCGCTGAACCTTTTGCTAAACCTTTTGAGACATTCAATGCTGTAAAATCCTGAGTTAAAGATTTCAACAACGCACTCACAGCTGACCAATTATTATCAGGCTTCCAATCCACTTGCGCCTTCAATAGTAATGAATTCTGGAGTGAACAACTTAAGATTCTTCACCGTGCCTATATGCCCTATCTCTACTCCAAAACAGATCCGGCTCTGTCTACCTGCCCTCTGTGTGGAATTCAAAAACCATCATTACAACACAGATTTTGGACCTGTCCTGCTATCTCTACATTTTGGAAGCAAGTAGTTAATTTCATGTCCGTCATCACTGCTTTCCGATTACCCATCCACCCGCTACCATTACTTTTTGGATTTCTGGAACAGCCAATCATTGTTTTTTTCTTTTCACAAACATCATCATTCAGAGATAAAAAATCTTGGATATCCACATGCCTTCTATTTGCACGATGGGCCATTCTCCGCAAATGGATCTCCAACTGCCCTCCAACAATGACAGACATCAAACAGGAGCTCAACTCTCTCCTCCGCTTGGACAGGCTTCATCTAATCCCATCACCGACTACTTCAAAGGAATCCCATTACTTTAGAAAATGACTCCATAATCATTTTATCGACCTATGGTCTTCTATACACTCGACATTGTCCACACACCATAGACCCTCATTAGCCAGGTGGAGAGTGACACTTCCTTCTCATCACATCTCTCATGGTGGAACCCGTAATACATACTTAATAATTATTTAATTAATAATTACTACTCTCCAATTTCTTATTGCCACTTTCTAAATACGACTCACTGATTTGTATCTTCTTGTTCTTCTCTTACCTCGGTCTCTTGATCTCCTATCTCTCTATATTTAACCCACGCCTTCGAGTAAATTCTTCTCTACCTCTACTTCTGTGTGCTTCCTGACTCCAGATGACATGCCATCTTCTCCTCATCTTCTCATCTCATCATGTCACAATAATCTCATCAATGCTGATTATTTCATTTGTTCACAATTTCCCCCCTTCTTCTATTTATACCCCTTTTCTTCCTTCACCTCTTGTTACCACTACCACAACCATTTACTCCCACCATCCGACGTCCAGATATTTTTCTATGTACTGTATTTTGGACACAGTATTGGTGGGACACTGATGACATCTAAGTACATCCCCATTACTCAACACCATTTACTGGCAAATTACATCCTCGCCAGATTAAGTCTGGTATGCATAACCTCTACTGGATATTATTTTTTCCCGTCTCTACACACAAAAACGTCTCGCCTTCCACTTCCTCATATCTATTTTCATTGTTCTTCATCAACACAACTGGTATACCTTAGCATTGTATCAATGCCCTTTCTTACTTCCTAACTTTGCACTATGTTTATTTGCCGCAATATTATATTCTTGACCAGATTTGATGTAACATGGGTGTCATAACTGCATCATCATTTATCTGTGGTTGTAATTTGTTAAAACCTAATAAATTTTCTAAAATTTAAATTTAAAAAAAAAAAAAAAAGCAGGAGTTATAAAGACAATTACCTCTGCTTGGAATTCAGCTATTTGGCCATTGCGTAAACCGGACGGTACTTATCCCATGACTGTGGGCTATCGAGCACTTAACAAGGTAACCCCACCATTGACAGCAGAAATCCCTGATGAGGTCACAATCATAGAAAATATACAAAGACACTCAAGTGTTTTGTATGGGGCCTTAGATCTGGCTCAGGCCTTTTTCACCATTCCTATAGCTGAAGAGAGTTAGGAACAATTCAGTTTTACCTGGAATGGCAGACAGTTTACCTTTACCAGGTTACCCCAAGGCTATGTACATTCTCCCACCATCTGCCAACGGCTGGCAGCAGAACATCTGGCAGAGATAACCCTTCCTTGAGATCAACAGATACAACATTACATAGATGATATTTTCATTCAAGGCTCAGATGAGCAAGGGGTAGCAGACACTCTATCCATGATAGTTGACCATATAAAACAAAAAGGGTGGGAGATTAATTCAGATAAGATACAATGTACCTCACAAACAGTGAAGTTTCTGGGTGTTCAGTGGCACTGTGGAAACAGAGAAACACCCCAAAGCTAGACAGAAAATACTAGATTTTAAAGATCTCCAAAATAACACTAAAGCACAAAGATACATTGTGGTCTTTGGATTTTGGAGACAACACATCCCTCATTTTGCCAGGTTTTAGCGCCCCTATATCAGGTTACCCATAAAAAGAAGGAATTTGATTGGGGGAGGGAACAACAGTTGGCTTTTGAAACATCCAAACAGATAGTCCAGCAGGCCCGGGACTTATGGCCCTTACGCCCTGAGGATGTAGAATTGCACGTGTCAGTGCAGGATAAGTGGGCTAGCTGGAGCTTATGGCAGAAACAGGACAGGAAGGTCCCTTTGGGATTTTGGACCCATAAATTGTCAGAGGCAGGAGAAAGATATACTGCATTTGAGAAACAGCTGCTAGCTTGCTATTGGGCACTGATAGACACAGAACAGTTGACATTAAATCATGCTCTGATTTTGAGACCAGAAATCCCAATTATGCAGTGTGTAAGGAGTTCCCCAAAGTCTCGCAAGATTGGCCATGCCCAAGAGGCCAGTGTCATTAAATGGAAATAGTACAAACAAGATAGGGCTAAAGTAGGGCCTGCAGTTGTCTCTACTCTTCATGAACAGGTAGTACGTGAGGCCCTAGCAACCCCTTTAGATAATCCACATCAGCAAGTGGAATTGTCTGTGAAATGGGTTAAACCTTTCAGTGAACTCACACCTGAGGAGCAGCAACATGCTTGGTTCACTGATGGCTCTGCTAAATATAAAGGAGCAGAGCACCACTGGAAAGCTGTGGCTTACGGGTCTGTTAAACAATTCTTACAGGTAGAAGGAAAAGGTAAAAGCAGCCAATATGCAGAATTGTATGCAGTGTATTTAGCCCTTGCCAAAGAAATGCCCGATCAATGTCACCTGTATACAGACTCATGGTCAGTGGCTAATGGCCTGGCTAAATGGATGCCCATGTGGGCTGCTAAAGATTTTATGATTCACTCTAAAGAAGTGTGGGGAAAGGAATTGTGGCAGCAGATTTGGGATCCCAAGGCACCATCACGGTGCATCATATAGATGCCCATTGTGGGACTGACTCATTAGAACATCTGTTTAATTCTATTGCCAACCAAAAGGGCCAAAGTGGTCGTTGTGGCCGTCCCCCCCGGACATGGATGCGGTGGAAGGACTGGCTGCTTGGGCTCATGGGAGATGCTGACACCTGGGTAAAAAAACACTTCCAGGTAGGCACAGCAAAGAGGGTTGGGACTTACCACTGACATAATTAAAAATTTAATTGCCAAATACCCTGTTTGTCAACAGCACAGGAAAAGATCTGGTCTCCAACCCTATGATAACTTGCTAGGAGGAAAAGGGCCTGCACAGATATGGCAAATAGATTATGCAGGACCCCTGCCCAATTATCAAAAATGCCAATACATTTGTGTTGCTGTAGACACCTCTTCAGGACTGATAGTGGCCCAACCCTGCTGCAGGGCAAATCAGGATAACACCATTGTTACTCTGGAGAGAGAAGCAGCTATGTATGGATCACTTCAGCAAGTACAATCTGATAATGGTACACCTTTTACAGGGAACAAAGGTAAACAATATGCTGAGGAAAATGATATTCAGTGGGTATACCATATCCCATATTACCCACAGGCCTCGTGGAACGCATGGTTGGCCTACTTAAACAACAATTAAGAAAACTAGGAGGAGGAGAGTTGCATGCTTGGATAACTTACCTTCCCCTAGCAGTTAAGCAACTTAATGACAGACCAATGGCTAGTGATTTGACCCTGCTACAAAGAATACTAAACTGTGACTGTACAGGTCACATGCTTTCAGACCTATCTACAGGTGACCAAGGGGTGGAGGAGCCGCCTCCTACATCGGCTCTGGCACCTCTTACAGGTAAAGGAATCCTGAGAGCTTGCGCCCAGGTATGGTGGCACCAGGAAAATGGTCCCCCGTTGCAGGCTGAAGTCATAGCCTCTGGTTTTTACAGTATGGTAGCACCCAGATGTTGTAGAGTTCGCCTTTGAACTCTAACACTTCTAGCAGCCTGTGTTTGTAGAAGCAAGGTTTTTGGCTCATCTTCCCCCCTCCCTTATTTCCTGTGTAGGGGTCTGCAGCTGGTATTTTTTGTCTCTAGCTGCTGGCCAAGGTTATTCTGCAGAGTTTAGGAAGCCTTTTGAGTGTATAGAAAGTAGGAAAGGAATGTATGCCTTGTGACGTAATCGTTGGTATATACGCTTGTAAGAAGTTTTCTATAACTCACTTAGCAGATGAGGGCACGAGCCATCTGTTGAGTCAAAACAGCGCTGTTTTTAATAAATTAGTTGTTTTCTTCAGAAGTCTGAGTCAGATGTTTTATCTGATTTTGTGGAAATTGCTACTACAACAGTACCCTGATTATTTTAGTGTATGGAGAAGACAAGTGGTGGCATGTGCCGTCTAGAAAATGCTTCCTTAGGGAGTAAATACATTAACAATATACTAACTGTGGGGTGGTAACGGCTCTTTCCACCTCACAGCCTTATGTCAGCTTTATAGGACCTAGAAAACTCCAGGAAGTGTCTTGTAGGAGTTAGAAGGGTAAGCGGCTGTAATATAATACAAGTTATAAGAGTAATAAGGTACTTTGTGTGTTTTTTTTTTCTTTTAGGATGAAAGACGTTAACACAACAAAGTTTTTTTTTTCTCTCTTTAGGAACAATAAGTTAACATAATAGAAATAAGTTTCAGGAGTGAAGTGAACCCTTAGAGTTAGTGTTAAGATAAAAACTTTACCTGATGTTCACAAGAATGATTTCTTCCATAGGAAATGAGGACCATCCTGTAACATGCTATTGTGATGCCTGTGCATATGCCACTCCGTTGGGAAAGTTCAGGAGACAGCCATATACCTGCTATGGGTAAATCTGGTGGTGATGCTGTTATCCAAGGCTGCAAGTGGAAGCAGATGATTATTATTATCATTATTATTGTTATTATTATTATATAGGATTTATATAGCACCAACAGTTTGCTCAGTGCTTTACAATATAAGATGATGGTGAGATCCCTGACATTCCTATGCTTACAACGGGGTAAGCGAAGAGGAAGGAGAGGAAAGTGAAGAGGAGTTTGTTTAATGCTCCAGACCAAAATTCATCAACACATTCAGTCGGAGGGCAAGTAAGGTTGGACATTAAGTGGTTTATTTACTAAACCTGGAGAGTGCAAAGTCAGGCTCACTTTTGCATAGAAACCAATCAGCTTCTAACCTCAGCTTGTTCAATTAAGCTTTGGCAATGAAACCTGGAAGCTGATTGGTTTCTATGCAGAAGTGAGCCTGACTTTGCACTCTCCAGGTTTAGTAAATAAACCCCTAAGTCTCTTGAAGGAACTGCTACAGGAACTACAATGGCATTTCGAGTGCTTAATAAGGAAGGAGTGATATCTAAAGACGGGACTCTGCACCTGTTCCCGAAAAGATGTGCCTCTAATTCAAGTGGAGCACTCTTACCCCCTGGTGTGTTGTTATTTGCAGCCATCAGGAGGGTATGGAGAGGTCTTATGGACAATAGAGACTGTTCACCGTTGCTGGGAGGCAGTAGATGCAGGAACATTTTATTGGACAATGGACACTACTCTAGAGGGTCAAGCAAAATACACATTTGAAGTAAAAGAAAATTAAGGATTGTATTTTTGTACTAATGCTACTGTAATAGAACACCCATGGGCGGTAGAGGTGTTAATCCAGCAGAGCAGGCACTGTGGGCCTATGTTGCCACCAAGGAATCCCAGCCAATGGGAAGTGCACTTGGCTGAGGACCACTGCAAACCATGCTGGATGTGTGCATGTCCCTCGGAGTCACCAGACAGGTATGCCTTACCTGGGGGTGGTTTGACCATGCCTGAACTGATCAAAGCAATAAAAGAACATTTTACCATAGAGTGGTGGATCAAACTCGTTCTGCTCCCCCACTTCACTTCTTGGGAACTATCCAAGAAAAACAGGCGGTAGTCAGACTTTACCTGGGGTCAGGTGGCCTCCCTACAACTGACAAAACTACACCCATTACAGTGACATTAACTACTATTCATTGACATCATCACTGTAATGTGCTTTTGCAGTGGCAATGTGCCCCGCATTGGGACTATGAGGGGTCAAGAAAGAAACAGTGGGTGCCCCCCCGGTGCCGAAAGATAAGGAGGATGCTTGGTTGTGCTATTGGTGGTTTTGGAATGCGAATAAGGGAAAAGTGGGCTCAGGTCTTGCTCCCCAATTAGATCACTCTAGGGGAAGGGATAGATTAGATAAAGGTAAGGGAAACAAACTATGCGTATGTCAGCACGGATTGGTACAAAATTTATGGACTATACCTATAAGTATGATACTAGCTATTGCAAGGCATCCATAGCCCCTCTCCCTGCAAGAAATTGATATTGGTTGTATGGAGATCGACCTCACAAGACTCCCCCATGTGAGCAACAGGACCCCTGTGTTTTGGGCTTTGTGGTTCCATCCATCTATAGGGTGGACACACTGCCCGAATACCCAGGAGGGCTGTCTCGGTATTCCCGTATCTCCCCTCAGGAGAGTTGCTCCCGGGACAAGTACCAAAATGTCAGAACCACGGGAGCTGGAAAGTTTTGGAAATCAGTCTTTCCCCAGATAGGTGTGGGGGATTTATACACAAAAATGAATTATTTGCTTAATGTACTAGAAGAAGCTTTCAATGCCACAGGTGAGGCTATTTCTGCAGTGTCAGCTGAACAAGAACAAATGGGCCTGTTGGTACTTCAGAACCAGATGGCTCTGGACTACCTCCTGGCGACCCAAGGTGGTGTTTGCCATGTGATAAGAAATACCTGTTTTTCTTTTATAGAGGATGAGACTGGATGGGCTGGTTGGAACCTTAAGTGGGCTCTTATTATTGTGAATTGTTAATTGGCTTCAATAATAACATGGAAGCTGGGCTGGAATTGTGATGCCGGCAGACCCAGAAACCAATGCACCAATGGCAAGGGGTGGAATGTAATGCCTATGAAATGTGTTGGCCTTGGACCCGTTTCTTGGGTAATTTTTACAATAAAGTATTGTTGCCTAGATGCCAGGAGCATGAGAGATGACATTGATGTCATTTTTCTAGGCCCAAGGAACAGAGTCACAAGTAATTAGACTGCTTAAAGCAGATGCAAACTTGTTTGTGGGTTTGAACGTGTTTGTGACATCTAGTAATGTTACATTAGACTGCTTAAATTAGATAAGAACTTGATTGTGCAATTAGAGATGTCTACTTGTTTGAGAAGTTAGAAATATTTAAGTTTAGGGTAGATAAGAAGTTGATCTGAAGCAAAAGTGTGATATTCTTAGATAAACGTTGTTTGTTCAGTGTAGTGGCCAGCGTGACTCTGTTATCCTCACAGAACCTTTCTGCTAGAGTGGGTGTGGTGCCTGCCCACTTCAGAAAAGCTGCCAGAAAAAGGGCTTAAAACAGGAAGCTTGAGCGTGGTCAAGGAGATCAGCCTTCCTATGCAAAAGGGGATGCTCTGACGCTGGGACTCTTGCAAAGGTTATATGGGCTCATTGGTTGGTCGCGTTACGGCTTCTCCGCAACCCCCTGTGCATCATGGTTCTGATGGGTTCTGTTCCTTCCTGTCTTCCCATATCTTTGGTAATGCATTAATTCTACACTGTGATGCTGTCAAAAGATGTGTCTATTTCATGCTGTAATGCTCACATTATTATTGGTGTGTGTTATTATGCAGACTGTGATGACTACAAGATATATCCTCCTGTGTGTCATGAAATAGTAAAAGTGGAGGTTTTGACAGTGCAAGAATATTGCAGTTGGATTCTGTTATTTCTTGGAGTGCCATGTGAATGCTATGATGTGCCATGGCAGGTGTTCATCCGGTAGGAAGTCTTTCACATGCTTAGAATAATTGATGGTGTAAATGCTGGTTAAACGTTCCTGTGTAATTGTGTGTGTGACTACCTGTGTATATGACTTGCTTTTGTATTTCAATGGTTTTTATTAATTTTAAACAGTATAAAACAGAGGCAACAAAACACACCCACACAGGGGCTATCATTTGCACCGATAAAAAAGGCATAATAGAGCAGACAACGCTCTAATTCCAATAAGGCAAAGCGTATGCCCACGCAGGGGCTATCAATGGCACATAGGTTACAATAACATCAGTGAAACGCTGACTAACGCAACTAAAGGCAGCTGTCCACTGTCACACCAAAACAAACAAAAAAGAGAAGAAGAGCAGAGAGGAAAGAAAAACAAAAAACAAAAAAAACAACACACACCAAAGAGCAGGGGTCCACGAGCGCCAATACCAAACTCCATTACCTCCCCACACTGGCCGGGGGGAGCGTGGGAAAGGCGTATTGCAACCACGGCTCCCATATTGTCAAAAATTTATGTTGCATATACTCTGCTTGTTGAGCATCATAGTAGTCATACGATCCCGCACCCCCTGAAAAAGTACAAACGGACTCTTCCAGGCCTGAGCAATTGTCCTAGTGGCCGATAAAAACAAATAGGAAGCCAACTGCTGCTGACGAGCCAAGAGGCCCGGTATGGGGCAATGAAGCAAAGCATACCGAGCATCCCGGCGTATGGAAAGATGGAACAAAGTGAAAAGGAGGCCAAACACACGAGACCAAAAACAAACCAACCTCGGGCATGACCACCAGACATGCAGTACATCGCCACGATGGCCACAACCCCAAAAACATCGATCACTACAGGCAGGGTTAGCCTGGGCGAGACGAGCCGGAACCCAGTACCAACAAAACAATACCTTGTAGGCTGCTTCCAGCGTGGTCGTATTAAATGAACATTTAGCTATGAGTGACCAGGCCCTATTCCAGTCCTCCGGATCCACAGCCACTCCCAGGTCGCGTTCCCACTGAGCAACATATGAAAGAGAAGTGTGCGACGAGCGTCTGTTCAAAGCTGCGTAAAGAAGGGAGATAAGGCCCGGGGCACCTGGGCGCTGCTGGCAAAGCCGTTCAAAGGCAGATTTCTGATATGGGAAAGCAGAAGTGGCCCTCAGCGAGAGTAGCCAGTGCCGCAATTGAAGGTACCGAAAAAATTCCGCTGGGGGAACATCTCGAGACTCTCGAAGGACATTCCAGGTGGGAAAGGACCGAAAAATCAAAAAGTGTTGCACCTGTGAGAAACCATGAGCCACCCACCAAGAAAATGCCCTCGGGTGATCCAGACCCGGCGGGAAAAGAGGGTTGTTAATGATTGGAAGCAAGGGCAAGAAGGGCGACATCAGGCCACTGGAGTAACGTACCGAGTCCCAGACTTGTAGGCCATGGAGCAACATCAGACTCAGCGCCAGAGGGCGCAGGGCAGGGGGAAGCCATAGAAGTGTCGACAGTGCGATAGGGGCACAATTAGGTAGTTCCAGCAGGACCCAGAGAGGAACATCGGAGGAAGCGTGCAACATAGACCACGGAGCAATCTGGCTCGCCTGATAATACTTAGTTACATTAGGTACCCCAAGACCACCCTGGAGTCTATGAGCAAAGAGCGTATTTCTAGAGACACTGGGGTGTTTATTGGCCCAGATAAACCGCATAAACTTCGCCTGAAGCAAACGAAGAAAATGAGGGGGAACCCGCACTGGGAGGGTGCGAAAATAATATAACAATTTCGGCAAGATGGTCATTTTCACTGAATGGACCCGTCCTATCCAAGACAGGTGCGGAAATTGCCAGGAATGCATAAGGGAAGATAAAGAGCTAAGCAAAGGATAGTAATTTGCACCAAAAAGGGAGTCATAAGTGGGGGTCAAGCGAATGCCCAAGTATTCAAGAGAAGAGGAAGCCCACCGGTAAGGGAAGTGGGATTGTAGGCGCGAAACCAAGTCTGAAGCCAAAGTAATATTGAGAGCGACGGTTTTATCCAAGTTGATACATAGACCCGAGATCCCTCCTCCGGCGTAGCCACAGAATGACTGCGGCCCTGGTAGGTGAAGGTGAGGTGGAACGGAAAGCCCCAGGCGTATTGAATTCTTCGTTTCACCAGGACCGAAGTGAAGGGCTTCAACTGGCGGCGTTTCTGGAGAGTGGTCTGAGAGAGGTCTGCGAAAAGCTGGTAGCGGTGCCCCTGGAAGCTAAGATCAGGGTTATTTCTGGCCGCCAAGAGGATAGTTTCCTTAGTGCGGTAATAAGTAAACTTGATGATAATGTCCCTCGGGGGCCCATCCGGTCGTCTGGGGCCCAAAGAATGATGTATGCGGTCAAATTCGAGCCGGTCAATGGGAATAGCGGGTGTCAGCTCCTGAAACAGAGTAGTAGCAGTGGAGGTAAGATCCGTGACCGTTTCCGGGATACCCCTTAACCGCAAATTGCCGCGGCGGGAACGATTTTCGAAATCCTCAAGCCGCAATAGTGCGTCCGCCAATTCCTTCTTAAGGTCGCACAGGTCCTGTTCGTGATTTTCAATGACCGTGGCCGCAGCGTCCATTTTATCCTCGAGATCATTCGTCCGATTGCCCAAATCCCGAATTTCCCGCGAAAGACGGTCGGCCAGCTTGCAGGTAGCGGAGGACAATTCTGATTGCAGCATACATTTGAAGTGGCGCAGGAGCTCAGCAACCTGCAGGGATGGAATGTGAGACTGCCGGGCTGGCTCTGAATCCAGGTCTTCCCCACTGCCAGGATCCATCTCACCTGCAGTTAGTGATGGCAGGGGACCCAAACTTGCAGCCAGGGCTTCAGCTGTTGTCCCCGGCGGGAACAGCGAATCCTGAAAGCCTCCGGCGGCCGGCCCAAAATCGAGGCCGCGGCTTCACCCGCGATCTCCGGCGGTTAGGCCGCAACTTCCCGTACGGTCCGCCGGGCGCTGGAGGTGCGGGCAGCCGGCGTTTTTTTCCCCATCAGGGTGCCAGAGGGACAGGGAGCCAGGGAGGAAGCGGAGGGACCCCCCTGAAGGTCAAAAATCGGCCGATATGTCCGGCGGCCGAGACAGAAGATTATTAGGCAGCCATCCTGGCTGCTGCTCACGAACGCCCCCCATATGACTTGCTTTTAGTTATTGTGTCCAGCATTGCATTACAGGGAGCCAGTTCATTAATATTTCATAATTCAGATTGCTGTCCATTATACAAAATCAGAAGCACCACATTACATTAGGCATCCCATACACCCCTTGCCCCATCCCAGTTCAATACCCTTAATCAAACTAAAAAAACAAGCTCAAGGACTGTTTACTGTCTCCTATAGGCAAGCTGGAATGCAAGTCTGAAGAAAATGTGTGTTGCCTGACTGTGCAGGACTATAGGGGGGCCAAAAACTTCAGCAACTCCTACGTGGGTAGTGCTACATGTATATTAATTAATTTACATGAAAGTTATAGCGTGTACAAATGGTAGTTCATATACTTTTCATTTTTTTTTGTACAAGTAATGGCAGCGAATGGTGACTGTGGTAGGCATTCTGACACTAACTGACACTGGGTGAGAACTAACTGCCACTGACATCTCCAGTGACACTATTACAGTGATCAATGCTAATAAAAAGCACAGATCACTGTACTAATGACACAGGGCAGTAAGGAGTTAACATTTGGGGTGATCAGAGGGTTAACAGTGTGATGTTTCACTAGGGATGTGCTGCTGTCTGTAAGCTTCTCTTCCAATCACCGAGTCATGGCCATGAATTGCTGGCCAGGACCCGGCGATTGACATCTCTGGGAACCAATGACATCACAGGTAGGGCAGCACGCCCATGTGCCCCCTACCCAAAAATGCAAAATAATTTGTTTATATGTGATTTTGCACAGCACGGCCACCTGGTAGTGGTATAACTGCTATAGGGCAGCCCTTAAATGGTTAAGATAGCAAAACCAGTGAGATAACTCTACAGGTCCAGCTCAGTTTTTTCACTGTCCTCAACTATCACTTTTTTTGGGACATATGATGGAATGAGACCTGTGAATATCTTTTGTTTTTGTTCAGAGCATAATTGACCCCATAAGGATGATCAGGGGGAGTTGATTGCCACTGACAAGGAGAAGGCAACTGTACTAAATGCAATCTTCTCCTCAGTTTTACAAAGGAAAAGGAGGGGCATAGAAATGAAGACTGTATTTTTACTAACACGTCACTGAATGTAACCTTGTGGCTAACAGAAGCCAGTGTCTGAAAAATGCATGAAAAACTTAACAGATGAAAAAACTTAAAGATGTCTTACACCCAAAGAAAGAGTCCTCAAAGAAATTATCCTGGTAATAGCCAGACCACTGTTCCTAAAAAAACCCAACGTAGTACCAAAATTTAAAAAGGGCAGAGATACATACCTGGGAACTACAGGCCAGTAAGTATAACATCCGTAGTATGTAAACTATTGGAGGGGATAATAAGACTAGCCAAGAATTTGCTGATGAAAACCATATCATTAGTAATAATCAGCATGTATTTATCAAAGATTGTTCTTGCCAGACTGATCTGTTGACATTTTATGAGGATGTGAGCTGCCATGTTGATAAAGGAATGCCTGCAGATGTGATGTATTTGGATTTTACAAAGTCATTCGATACAGTTCACCATAAATGCTTAACTTAAAAATTGAGATCTGTTGGAATAAACCTTAAGGTATGTACCTGGACAAAAAATTGGTTACAGGGGCACAGCCAAAGGTTGATGATAAATACTCAGGTTTGTTTAGAGTTGTAAGTGGAGTGCCCCGAGGCTCTGTCCTGGGACCAGTTCTGTTTAATGTATTCATAAATGATAGAGAGCTTGTCAAAATAGCTCAAATGCAGTGTTTGCTGATGTTACAAAGCTAAATAAGGCAATAACTTCACAGCAGGAAGAAGACCTCGATAAAATAAAGAGATGGGCAGCTACATAGCAAATGAGGTTTAATTTTGAAGAATATAAAAGTAATGCACTTGGGGCAAAAAATATAAAGGTAAGTTGCTCACTGGGTGGGGAATCTTTGGGGGAATCCAGGATTGAAAAAGATCTGGGGGTCATATTAGATCACAGGTTCAGCGATGGCATGCAATGCCAAGCAGCAGAAAGCAAAGCAAGCAGAATATTAGCATGCATTCAAAAGGGTATTTACTCAAGAGATAAAGCTATAAATTCTGCCACTTTATAAAGCTCTGGTCCGGAAACATCTCGACTATTCTATCCAGTTCTGCTCACCAGGAAGGATGTGTTGAAACTGGAGTTAGTCTGGAGAAGAGCAACAAAACTAATAAGGGGACTGGAGGACCTCAGTTACAAGAAATGACCAGCAGCATTAAACTTTTTCTCCCTGGAGAAGAGGTGCTTGAGAGGAGATATGAGAGTGATATACAAATACTGTACCTTAATGGTGATTCTAGCATAGGCAAAAAAAAAAACCTAACTATTCAGTTTCAGGGAGCTTAAAAAGACATGCAGCCACTCAATGACATTGGAAGACAAGCGGTTTTACCTTAAACTGTATAGGGGTTTCTTTGCTGTCACAGCAGTAAGGATATAGAACTCCCTTCCACAACCGGTGGTGTCAGTGGGAAGTTTCAATAGTTTAAAAAAAAACTCTTAGATGGGCATCTTTAGAGAACGCAGGATGTGGGAAATGGTATTGACATAAAAATACACAAATACACACATCCACACCCACACAGGTTGAACTGGATGGACCAGTGTCTTTATTCAATCTTTCTAACTATGTAAGAAGGCATTTTTGTGCTATATGCACAGATTTATTTAGTGGACGTTTTGAATCTCTTAGTCCCTTCCCACCATAACCTGTATGGTTATACTGTACCAAAACATCAGCAAATCCAAATAAAGGCAGAAACAGTAATCAAAGTCAGGGGACAAAATACATGTAGTACTTTGGAAAACAGTAGAGGGCATAGAGTACCCTCAGAAACCAGTAGTTTAAAAGAGAACCAACAGCGGTGTAAATAAATAGCTTTATTATACTTCACAAAAATTTGGTAATAGACCTAACATTATCACTTTAAAATGGCCCGGGCCACACTTACTCAGAATATAACATAGTACTAATACTTTACGTCTTATGTGAGCATAATATGGGGGTCAATAGGTCAGAGTCTTGCATAGTGAACTAGCCACTTGGTCAGTGTATCAAAACTCAAGACTCTGAAACCACTCTCCAACAAGGACAAGGTCCACCATGGATCCAGGACACTTGTGAATTAACAAAAAACTGGGGCAATTTACTCATTGAGTTGACCCAATATTAAACCAGCAGGTTAACGGTTTACCTCCCATATAAAATGGCAGTCACAAAAATTGTTAGTATTAGCCACATCAATATGACACCTCACAGTAATTACTATATAGGTTGACACATTAACTTTCCCAATAGGGAATGGCAGTCACAAAAAATTGTAAACGTTGACCTCACAGTTGAATACTACACTTTGAGTGATCTGGTGGTATGTTCATTCAAAAAAATCCACTTAATTTAGCCACAAATGGATTAAAGACAATTAAAGCGTCCAGCTTCAATAGACATCAATGGGTAATAATGTATAGAAATGTAGTAAGAATTATTACCCAATTTGGGATGCAGTGGAATGTGGTTAAAGAAATTCTTGAGAGACATTGGCATATCTTGACACGATCAAACAAATTACAATCGATTGTTAGGCCCTAGATCATTAATGCTAGCAAGGAGAGCTAAACATTTGAATGACCTACTTGTACAATCTGAGTTCACTAGAACTACTAGTCGAACATGGCTGACAGACCTTCCTGAGTTAAAATAAATGTTTCCCTGTGGCCATTGTAACATGTAGATTTGTGGATAAAACGAAAATTTTTACGGATTCAGATAGGAAAAGAGAGTACCAGATAAGACAATTTATAAATTGTGCTACAACTAGGGTCCTTTATATTATTGAGTGTCCTTGTAAAAAATACTATTTAGGGAAAACAAAGCGACAACTTTGTGTCAGGGTAGGTGAACATCTGAAAAATATTAGACTAAATGAAGATACGCCCCTGGCCCAACATTTTGCTGAATATCATGAAGGTCAAATAACTGGCCTGAGAGTGAAAGGGAAAAGTTAGATTTTCAAATTAGAAACTTTGGCACCATTTGGGTTAAATTATTAAATGAGCCTTAAGGTTTTCTTGGAATCTTAATTTTTGAGATTTACCTCCTCAGTATTAGTGAAAACTTGCCTTCCTCTTATTAATATTGACTCTTTGCTATGAATCCCAATGTGGATGCCATTGATGATTGTGTGGGGATTCTCCTAAGATTTGGGAGGGTCAGGGATTTTTCCATATGTAATGTGTTAATATACAACCATATAATCATATTGGATGTCTAAAAGGTTTTTTAAACTAATTGAGAATATATAGATTGGCCTTGTGTCAAAACCCAGTTACTATCTTTTAAAGTAACGATTTTGTGAATATACAAGTGTTGCCCTTTAAATAAGGGACCGCCCCTGGCCCTTCTGATTGCTTGAGCGGGATTTCTATCCCAACAAAAGGTCGGGTACGTGAACGTCCCGACGTCCTGACGAAGCACACAGTCAAGTGTGCGAAACGCTTTGACGTAGGCAGCATCAGCCAGATCCTGGGCCACACCTACGGGAATGGGCGCGTGCTGATCGGGCTCACGTCGCTCTGAGCGGGGCGGTAAACGTGCACACCGCCTTGGTTACACTACCGGAAATACCGCTGTGAGCTGCTACCAATACTATTACCTACATGGGGTCACTCTGTCCAGCTTGGTTCATCCGTTTGGAGGACATGGATGATCCAAACATCCAGATGTATGCCAAGTCGTCACAATCTTACTACGTGAAGTCTGCCATGCTGACAGTATATGCCTAACATTTCCCTGGAGTGGTGAGAGCCTGAGGGCACAATTTTTTCAGCAGCAATGGCTGTATCAGCAATTTATTGAGCACTTCTCTGCACATAGGCCGATTTTTCACTCTGACATATAGGCCCTGATTCACTAAGATGTGAGTCTACTAGCAGAGTCTGACCATTCAGGCAGACTCAGTTCAATAAATCAGTCATCTGAGCAGCGTCTAGCAAGCTCATTAACGAGCGTCTACTTTGCTATTAGTAAATGTGGTATCCCGTCTGGCACATTTTTAGGTGCAATACCGGATATATTTGCTAGATGGCGCACAAGTGCGGGCTTTATTAACATTGGCGTTTTTCTGATAGAAAAAGAGAATCTTTAGAATGTAATAAATAGTACACCTGTATTAGAATTTTCTATTTTTTTTTTTTTTCTTTGCTGTTTCTCCAAAATGATCAGGAAAGTAATGCATTTACTAATGAATGTCATACATTCTATTTTCAAATGTTAAACATTTTCACAATTATATCTCAAATAATTTATATACTTCTAATTTCCCAATATAATTATATATCTTCATTCTCTTTAATCACATAACTATTCTATGTTAAAGACAAGTGCAGCGCTATAAATGCATGTGATCAATAATGAACGCATGTAAAAACCAAAAAGTGCAAAGAATTGCAATAATGATGTAAAATGGTAAATGGTGCTAAAATAAGTTCATATAATCATTCCTGAATAATGGAATGTCCTTCGTGTGAGAGTACCAACTCAGAGAGTGCCTATGAATGGCACGTGTGGTCTCTCCGTGACGGACAGTAGTGCATGAACTCGTGAAAGGTAAACCACCCTTGGGACTGGTCTACACTCACCAGAACAAAAGTATTAATGTGCATGGGTTATACACATCACACATCTGGGGGTGCAGCGGTATGCTGGCAGCTATGGGTTAGTCATCCAGCTCCATCCATCAGGGTGGGTGCCCAAATGGTCCTGGGGAGGAATTAGCTCAGCCACAGGAGCCAGAAAGGTGCTTAATAGTGTAGTACACTGTCACAAGGGTGGATGACCTTTCACGAGTTCATGCACTACTGTTCGTGGTTATATTTATCTTGTGTAATACCATTTTACTAGTCTATATCATTTGACCAGCGCTCATTTTTAAACAATGTAACTATTCTACATTATAGCTCAAACTGTGTCTCCCACAGTGGTTTAGTGGTTAGAGCTCAGAATTTACAACACTTGGGTCATGGGTTCTAATCCCAGTCATGGCTACATCCCAAAAAATGGAGATCAATTTTCTGGGTTGTGTCAGTGCCAGGAATATTGATCAATCAATTATGATTTTGCCTAATGACTAGAAAGTGGATGAATGTTACCTGCGTACTGTTCTTCTGCCAATTAGGAAATGTGCAAGTTTCATGCCGTGTATATTTCATTGTAACTTTTTTCTCTTTTAAATCTGTCTCCTTATACAACTTGACCCCCTCCCCCACCCCATCATCACCTGTCCCATATGCAAGTCTATGGATCACCGCCCCACTCTTTAACTATCTATTTACTGATCAAGTGAATGTGTCTCATTTTCTATCAGCTACAGCTCAGATCTCACATTATTATACAATTGCTGATTGTATCTCACCATTAGTCTGATTGAATTCACAATTCCTGGTCAGTCCCGTTCCCTGACCTCTAATAACCGTTAGGGCCAGTTCACACTACATGTGTTTCAGTTGCTTTTTTGACATCACAAACGCACAGAAAGAAGGTTATATGGTTGTCAATGTCATAGTTCACATCAGCGCTTGTATTTTCAATGCATTGCAGGTGCTGTAAACAAAGTTGACCACGCTGCATTGTTTCTGCACAGAACTGTACTGGAACACATTGAAACGTCCTTGAATGTACTAAAGCGCACATGTCCCTAACTACATTGAATACAAAGAAAATAGAAAAAAATAAGTGGAAGGGATACAAAAATGCAATGTCAACGTGTCCAAAACGCATCCAAAATGTACTGGAACACACTAAACATGCATGCCAAAAGGGCATAAAAAAAACCCATCAGGAACACATCTAGACTGTTTCTATAGTGTGAACTAGCCCTTAGGACTTGTTCACACCATTGGTGGTGCAGAAACGCATGCAAGAACACACATTTTCCAGCACAGCAAAGAAATGCAATGCCCTCTGTAGATGTGTGCAGATACCATGATGAAAACGTTATTGCACCTACACACGTCTATTAAAAACAGCCCCATTCACAGCCACAAAAACGCATGGCACCACACTACTGTGCGGTTAGGTGCAACACACTTGGAAAATAACATGCCTGCAGTATTGTGGCATGTTTCCACATGTTAAGCAGCCCATTGAATTCAATGGGCTTTGGGAAAAAATAAATATAACAAACACAAAATGCCACATTCACACAGGTCCTCTGACCTGTACAGCATGAATGAGTGGGTTGTTTATGTGGCTAGAGCCACCTGTTACACTATGGGGACACAGCAGCTGTATGAACACAGGTTTTAATCTGACAAGTGTGAAGGCGTGGGGAAGTGGCCCTGAATGCTCACTGTGAGTTCAGGGCTGTACACCTGCAACCATATGCTTGTCAAATTAGGATCTGCAGTATTCACATAGTGTAACATAGGTTGCATGCTAATGGCGACAGCCACAAAAACCAAACACTGATTCACACTCTACAGGCCACAGCACCCATGTGAATGAGCCCTCAATTACACAACGTTTGATTTATTAACTCAGTACAGTTTTATCATTTGGATTGAACAGGAATTTGTTTGTGATTGTGTCCATGAAGAAAATGTGTATTTTTACCATATATATAATTTGGATATTTTCTCTGGTGGTGGGGGCCTGTCAGGTATGCTGTATGGGGCCCCGTGATATCTAACAGTGGCCCTGGGTGTATGCTTGTGTCTGTGCCACCTGTATGGTTAGGAAGAACAATAAGTTCTTCTATGGAGTATCTTGAACCTCTGCTATGTACCTCAATGCATCTAGGGATCGGCCACGTTTTCCTATGAAAAATAACAAAATTTGTTGTAATGTTTCCCCTGAAGCAAGCGTGAACTAACCCCTTCATATTATAAAGCAGACCGAATTGGCATTTTCCACAATTATGCATAGGCCAGATCTGTGTGCCCAGATAGGACCTCCCAGTGGCTATTCTATGGACAAGGTACACTTTTCTGTATGCCTGATCTTTATTGAGCTGCAATAGTCAATACGCTGCAATGGGCAGAAATATTTGGAAACAAACCACATGAGCTCAAGTATCCAAACGTGAATGTTCCTTCATAGCAAGCCTCCATGATGTACTGTATGGGCCTGGCCCACTCCAAATGAATGCATTGTTCTGGTAGGTCCTCCTATGACAGACTTTAGCTACTTGTGGAGGACATTGCACTGACTTTTCCTCAGATTGCATATCTGGCCATCTTAAGTCTCGGGAATACAATCAAGAGGATCAGACACTTTTTTAAGGTAACAAAAAATAGTCTTTAATTGACTCAACATAAAAATAAGCCAAAATGGCTAAAACATATCTTGAAAATATGGGGACTCTGATATCCGGCGACAGTCCATTCACGAACGAGAAGCAATTCTGCACCCCTAAAACCAACATAGAGGAAAGGGATGGTCAAATTGCTGTGCTGCTTCCAAACCACCTCTGGCATGCCAGGGTCTTTATGCAGGTCCTCGATGCCAATTCTTGCCTGCGGCCACAAAGTATCCACTGGCCACAAGTGAAGGTGAGTGGAGGACGTGAAGGTGGATTTCTACCAGCTTCAACCGCAAGCAGTACCACTCCTGAAAAATGAGAGCAAATAATCATTGACACGTCATCATGACAGTCAATTCTCAGTGCAGGCTATCTAGAGTGTCTTTCCTTTTTAACCATTTCAAGAGTTCAAGAAAACATTCTTGGAGCATCTACTGTGTTTGGAAAGGCCCAAGGTCCCCCCCTCCCCCAGGCACACTAATGCTTACTTGAAGTGGAGCCCCATCCTGATTTCATGATGTGCTTGAAAAGCTTGCCTCTCTGGTCTACGTGGCTCATGAAGGAGTGTTCTTGGGATCACACCAAAACAAGGTGCTTGTTCGGGGAGCAATGGACAGGAGAGAGGGGCCAAGGAATGCTGGCATGGGAGCAGCTAAATGAATGATTTTGGCTGCTCTGTTGTAAGCGGCTGCTTTTTAAAAGTCAGCAGCTACCGTTTTTGTAGCTGATGACTGTTATTTTTTGATAGGTGGAGTGTAAATCCGCTTTAAATGTACTGTACAACATTTCTGACAAACGCGGCTTAAGATATGGTGTGGCCCTAGGGTCAATGTGTGTTTAGAATACTTCCACAATGCACATACTAAAACACTACATCCAAATGCATGTTCCATTTCTATAGCATGTTAAACAGAAGAAAAATGCACTTACATAATGTTAACATGCGCAAGTAAAAGTAGACAAAATACACATACTTTTATTCTGGCTTCACATACATGCATTGTGGTATAACACCGCACTCCTGGGCAAATCACATGCAATTTGTGTGCGTTACATTTAGAGACAAACATTTTGCACACCTCAAATTGTACCGCATCCGGGCCAAAAATGTGCAGGACCCTTTTTCAGGGTATGCACATGGGTGTGAATAGGCATGCGATCCAATTTGGCAAATCGCAATACGCTTTGTGTACCAATTTTGGTATGTTGTTAACTTCACCTAGAAAGCCGCAGCAGGTGGCATGAAGGGGTTGCGGTTGTGATGCGGTGCAGCGCTTGCACAGAAAACACTGCAAATTTCACGTTGCATCTTTGTGAAACCAGAATGTGCCAATATGTGGCTTGACAAAGCACAGTGGTCAGTGCAGATTATTTTGAATCCATGTTTTTTTACACTTTTCATTCACTGGTTTAACTCAGGTGATCGTTAATCACAATTATCTCCGGAGATCACATGCAGCCCCTCAACCATCTACACATATCTCTGGAAATCTATACAGATCTCCTTGAAAAAATGTCTCCTCTCTTCTTCGGAAAACAATTGTCCTCCACCTCATAAACAGGGGGACAGAGAAGACTTCCCCTTGATAACTAAAATCAGATAAATTATCTGTGCTTAATAAACATACACCAATACTGCAAATGCATTGTACTGTCGAAGGCATTGCACACTAAAAATGTCAAGTGTGTACAGTGCATGAGTGTAAAATGCTTTAGTGCACACTGTAATACACTGTACAATGTAATACCGTGTACACCAACACATTGTAGACTGTAATGCACTGTACACTATCATGCAGGATAGAGCTACGCATTGCACATTGTGATACCGTGTACACCAACACATTGTAGACTGTAATGCACTGTACACTGTCATGCAGGATGGAGCAACGCATTGCACACTGTAATACCGTGTACACCCACACATTGTAGACTGTAATGCACTGTACACTGTCATGCAGGCTGGAGCTACGCATTGCACACTGTGATACGCTGTCCACTGTCATGCAGAATCCAGCAACGCATTGCACACTGTAATACACTGTACACCAACACATTGTAGAATGTAATGCATTATACGCAGTATACATGTCCAGATATTCAAAGATTAGCCATGAAGGCCTAGCTGGTTACCTATTTGGCGACCGCAGATAGCCGAATAACGCTACACTGCATCCAGGCAGCTCTGGGAGGGCGTCATGTGACATCCTGGCAGAACGCGCTCTCCGTGATTGCTGTGTCCTAAGGACACAGCTGATTACGTGATGTGGTAAAAGGCCAATCACAGCGGCTTTTTACCATGTGATCAGCCATGTTCAATGACACGCTGATCACCGGGAAATGAATTTGCCGGGTCTTGGCTGCACTTTCATCACGCTGTCAGAATGTGTGGAAAGTACTGCAGAGAACCAGCAGTTATCAGAGCAGGAGTCAGCACCGATGATCAGTGCCCTGATGATCAGTGCCCACCAGTGCCACCCAACAGTTCCGCGCACCTGTGGCCAGCAGTGCCACCCACCAGTGCTGCCTCATCAACGCACATCAGTGTTGCTAAATTACCAGTTTACCAGTTTACCACAGCAGCAAGTCAATACCACTCAAAGAAAGCTCTATTTGTCTGAAAAAACTGATATAAATTTAAGATGGGTACAATGTGGCATGACCGCACAATTGTCATTCAAAGGGTAACAGTGCAGAAAGATGAAAATTGGCCAAGACAGGAAGGGGGTATGAGTACCCAGCAGGCAAGTGGTTAATATCATTGACCCATCAATACCCAGGAGCTAATGTACAGATAAGTAGCATGTGCACCAAGTGAGATTCTGCTAGGCCCCACCCACAAAATTGCAATTACCTGTCCCTCACATGTTATAAACATATTTGCAATGGCCACACTTACTTTACATATAAGGATCATCTCCTCAGTTGAGAACTGTGCTCTCGCCATGTCCAAATGCCAATAAAGTTATCAAAATTTTCAACCAACACAAAACCTTCAACCACTTCTCATCCACTTACACTCCCCACAACCACTTCCGGGTGCGCGCGCACGTGATGACGGACTTCCAGGAGGATAGCCGCTCGTGCACCATGGGGACACCTGTTTGGCGCTTATTTGTTTGCAATCGTGCATTTCTATGCACGGCTATAATAGCTTTCGCTAATGTGTGTTTCTTATTGATTTGTTTTTTTAACCTTGGCTAATATATATTTGTTGCCAAAGGCCAAAAATCAACAAAGTGTGGACTATTTTATTACTGTAAATCGAATTGTAGAAAACCTGTAGCTGGCTGCACAGTGAATGTGACATATTCATTAGTATATAACAATATTGAGGTGCAAGCGAGTTTTTTTTTTTTTGTTTGGTTTTGAAAAAGCCAGTTTGCATATTCACACTTGCATATTCACACTCTTACAAGCTACATTTGAGCAGATTATATAAGTATACAAAGTAACTATTAAGGTTGTTCATATATTAACAATCATAATAAAACACTCCTGCTCATAAGAGCTTACAATCTAAAGATACTTCTAATGAACTGTGCGTGCACAGGTTATAGCAGGAAACAAAGGGGAAGATGAATCAAGTAACATTTTCGTGCACATAAGATTTACTTACACAATCACTTAGTATAAAGATCCATTCACAAAAAAAGTCTACAGATCAAAATATCAAGAAAACAAAGCATGTGAAAAAAAACCCCTCCCACCTCTACAAATCCCCTACACATACATTTGTCAGCAGGTTTGTCAGAAAAATGCATTGGAGTCTAAATAAGCAAAGAGAATGCAAAGAGAAAAAACACAATCATTGTGCAATAACACAAACACTTTACAAGGCCGAAAATATGCAAACGTTTCAAGCCCACTTCCAAACACAGCCTGAGTGGTGTCTGGGGCAATTCAGCACAAAATCTCTTCTTCCCCCAAACCACTACAAGCAAGGACTTAGTCAAAAACCACACGGCCTAGTAACAGGCCAAATCACTCACTACTGCACATCTTTATATAAGCTAGGTTGTATTTGGAGCACGCCAAACAAGGCCCCACACCCAATTAAGCCTACACCCACCACTGACCTTAATTTGGTCAGTGAAAGTGTTTTCACCTGATGAATCCGCTTCCTACCTGCGTTAACCCTTGGTATACAGGCCCCACAAATCAGAAAGAAATATACAGTGAAATGTACGTGTGCAGCATACAACAGAACATTGAGCAGGGATGTGAAAGGGTACCCCAATTGGAACCTTTATTGCTACTATGGTCACAATTCCCTCCAGATTCTCACATGAGTTAAGACAGTCACATGACCACATCTTGTATGCGATATTGAAAATGAGAAATCGATTTGACTAGTGTGGTGAATTTCCCATCAATTGGCAAAACACTCCAGAAATCAAACATTACACTCTGGGCAAAGCTGATTTACAAATCATGCGACTTACAGTAAAGTTGACCATTTCAATGCAATTTTCAAGACATCTGACACAGATCTCTATGCAAATTGCCACTAAAGTAGAACATGTACTACTTAAGAAATCAGTGTTTGAAACACACCCATATAGTCGCTCTAATAGCAGACAATAGGGTGCGACTTTGCAGACGATTTACAACTTGCATGTTGTGCAAATCACATGCCAAGTCCCACTCAATGTGCACGCTATTGGAGCGTTCATATTGTTGTGGTTCAAACTTGGTAGGAGCCGCAATTAATAATAAAGTAATGAATACACTACTTTTCATGCAATTTGCTGAGAGATCGGTGTCGGATGTCTTGCAAATTGCACTTGAAATCACCATGTACCCCGACTTTGAAATCATGCAACTTCTATGCAAGTCACATGATGTGACTGTGGTGTCAATAACACCACTTAGAAATCTGCTTTAATGTGACCGGGTAGCCCCCAGTAACATTGTTTGCGATTGCCATGCAATTGGCATAACAGGCGACTTGCAAATCGTAGACCAAGTCGCACCCTATTGGCCACTGTAGGCTCTGTTCACATCCAATTGCAACTTCACTGTATGTTGGGCAATTGCTGCATTGGATTAGATGTGACAGTGGTGTTAGCCCCCAGTAACATTGTGTGCAATTTGCCATGCAAAGGGCAAGCTGCTGGCCATGCCAATCACATGACAAGTCACATCCAGGGTGTGCAATTTCAGGTGCGATTTGTGAATTGACATCGTACCTGATATTGGATATAATGAATGTGAATGTGAGTGTATTAACATACGCCATTTGTTGCAGCGAGAGTTCAAAGGTATTTGAAAATTTTGGCCATTTATTAGCAGTTTAACATCTAGACTCAAATAGAAATCGCAATGCTACACACAACTGAAAACACAACTAGTTAGTAATTCTCTAGAAAACACAGTAAAATTGGCAACTTAAAGAGTAATTTTCAATTGCATCTAGTGTGAACGAAGCAGGTAAATCAACAAAGGAAATAAATCTTTGAAGGCGTGCGGTACCTGCCTGCTGGGATAAGGGTCTGCTTTGCATTTGGTGGAAAAATCCATGCCAGTATTTGTGACAAGTTTGATGTGTGGATTCACCAACCAAGTCTTTTCTCTCTCGCTCACTCTTCTGTATGTCTCTCTTTATCACTCTTCAGTATGTATCTCTCGCTCATTTTTCTTTGTCTCACTGGCTCGCTCTTCTCTCTCGCTCACTCTTCTGTATGTCTCTCTTTATCACTCTTCAGTATGTATCGCTCACTCTTCTTCGTCTCACTGGCTCGCTCTCGCTCACTCTTCTGTATGTCTCTCTTTATCACTCTTCAGTATGTATCTCTCGCTCAGTCTTCTTCATCTCACTGGCTCGCTCTTCTCTCTCTCTGTCAGCTCTTTGCTTGCCAACTCCTTCACAAAAGTGGATGGAGTGTAAACCATCATTATCAAATCTATTAGTGGTCCAGGCCCTTATCTTATCCCATTGTATGACATTCACATAAGGTGCAGCTTTGAAGGTGTTTCAACAGACAAGGCCTCATTCTAATTCACATTTTAGGGATCATTTAGACAGAAAGCAAAGATGCTGCCAGAACATTTATTTGAAGACAGGCATACATGGAGATCATGCTACTTCCTTGCCGGGGTTGGGATTCAAACCGACAACCCTAGAGTTGTGAGGCAGTAGTGCTAACCACTAATCCACGGAGCTACATTGCTAACCCAGCCTGTATTTCTGTGTTGTGAATCAATCCTAGGTCCCTGGGCAAGGTCAGTGTAACTAGCCAGATATCTCCAATGTGACACAAATGTTGTGCTATGTTGCCAATTCAGATGTATGTTGGTTCTATGTATCCCAATACAAAGGATTGCAATACTAATACAGGCGTACCTCGGTTTACCAACGCCTCAGGGAACGTCATATTTGGGGTACAAATGCCAAACCATTTCAGTTAATTGGTCTGTTTACAAATGTTTGAATAATTTGGTATGGGCATGTGGCCTGGTATGGTTCAGGAGGGGGGGAGGAGCTCGCTCGCCCCCCCCCTTCCTGACCTGCCGGGCTGCATGCTCGGATAAGTATCTGTTATGGATTTTGGGGGGTACCCCATGCTGTTTTTTATTTAATTTCAGTGTGGAGTTACCCTTTAACATCCATACGAGACCCAAAGGGCTTAGTATGGATGGGAGGGGGGACCCCATGCTGGGTTTTTTAAAAATTGTTTATAATTCCCTGCAATACTTTTACATTCAACTGTCAGTGGGGAACTCCGTCGACAGCTGAAACATGAGCGCTGCATTTGTTTTCGCTACTAAAATGCTGCATGAGTTGATAACATAACTCATGCGGGATTGTAGGAGCGACAGCCATGTGTTAATGTTTCAACTATCAGCGGGGTTCCCCACTGACAGCTGAATGTAAAATAATTTCCTTTATTGCAAAATAATTTTAAAAAAAGCGTGGGTCCCCCCCTTCGGATCTGGTATGGATATTAAGGGGGAACTCCACGCTGAAATTTAAAAAAAAAACAGCGTGGGTCCCCCTCAATATCCATACCAGACCCTTATCCGAGCATGCAGCCCGGCAGGTCAGGAAAGGGGGGGGGCTCCCCCCAAAGCACCTTGTCCTCATGTCGATGAGGACAAGGGCCTCTTCCCCACAACCCTGGCCGGCGGTTGTGGGGGTCTCCAGGCGGGGGGCTTATCAGAATCTGGAAGCCCCCTTTAACAAGGGGGCCCCCAGATCCCGCCCCCCCCACGTGAATGAGTCTGCGATACATGGTCCCGCGACTCATTCAAAAAAAAAGGTGTGGTGTAAAAAAAAAACACAGTACAGGGTCTTTGACAAGTCCTTTATTAAAACAATGTCCCCCGCAGTAGATCCAACATCAATCACGGCGGCGGCGCGAACCGAAAAAAGAAAAAAAAAAGTTCCGGTCTCGTCGGAGGCTTCCAGCCGTCTGAAATAAAGGCTAGCTGACATTTCTTAAATAGGTTAGGCGCGGGGCCAGCCGGGGACATCATCCCCGCCCCTTACCTATTTGAGAAATGTCACCCTGTTTCTCCACTGAGGCTAACTAGCTAGCTGAATGCAGGAGACAGTCTGACAGTGCTTATATAGGTATGGGGCGGGGCCAGCCGCAAACAGCAAGCATGTGACATGGGGCGGGTCACTCGGATGATGTCCCCGGCTGGCCCCGCCCCATACCTATATAAGAAATGTCAGCTATCCTTTTCTTCACAAGGCTGGAAGCCTCCGATGTGAGCGGAACTTTTTTTTTTCTTTTTTTTGGGTCCCCGCCGCCGTGATTGACGTTGGATCTACTTCGGGGGACATTGTTTTAATAAAGGACTTGTCAAAGACCCTGTACTGTGTTTTTTTTACACTACACTTTGTTTTTTTGTGAAGGAGTAGCGGGACCATGTACCGCAGACTCCTTCACGTGGGGGGGGCGGGATCTGGGGGCCCCCTTGTTAAAGCGGGCTTCCAGATTCTGATAAGCCCCCCGCCCGCAGACCCCCTCATCCACCGGCCAGGGTTGTGGGGAAGAGGCCCTTGTCCTCATCGACATGGGGACAAGGTGCTTTGGGGGGGAGCCCCCCCTGCCCCAAAGCACCCCCCCATGTTGAGGGCATGTGGCCTGGTATGGTTCAGGAGGGGGGGCGCTCGCTCGTCCCCCCCCTTTCCTGACCTGCCGGGCTGCATGCTCGGATAAGGGTCTGGTATGGATATTGAGGGGGACCCACGCTGTTTTTTTTTTTTAATTTCAGCGTGGAGTTCCCCCTTAATATCCATACCAGACCTGAAGGGCTTGGTAAGGATAAGAGGGAAGACCCACGCTGTTTTTTTTTTTTTTTTTTATTGCGGACCTTTATTTTTACATTCAGCTGTCAAAATAAATATTATCTAGACCTTCGAAATAAGTAAAATCATTACAGAAATAATTATAAAGGATAAGAAACAAAAATAGAATCACTAGAACTAAGGAAATCAAATTAGAATACATAAAGATATGCTTAGTGCTGTTTGTTTAACACAGTAGACGCGACCGAGTGTCGGCTGTCAGAGGAATCCACAGTGAGATTTACTATTGGGCAATGGCTAAAAAGCAAATGCCCATGGCAGACACCTAAAATGTGTTCTGCACATGCTCAGGTATATCGGCCAAAGACACTGCACAGGAGTCTAGATTTTTACTGTGTCGATTTCCTTGAAAAAAACTATTTTTAACACATTCTTAATTTTTTTGGAAATAGCAGATATTGTTTAAAGTGAAGTCGTAATATTTGTCAAAGCAAATTTCGAAGTGAACATGTCTCTGCAGTGATTTTTCATGGTGTTTAGACGTGCTTCTTAGCAAGTCTACTTTGTGAGTCTGATTCTGGGCATGTGTCTTTTTGTAAATTAGATTGGGCATCTGCTTATGGGCGCTGCTCAATAGTAAATCTCGTTGCAGGGTAGAAATAGACGGTTGCCCAAAAAAATTGGGCGTCCGCCCACGAATATGCACCCACGCCCAATAGTAAATCAGGGCCATAGAGACCCCATAATGGTCAAATGCTGACTTTGGACCCTATTTTTGTTGCAATGGTGATTAAACTGGACTGAGTTTACTATACTGGATCACATATCCTTCAACTCTTCAATATTAGGCTATCTGAGCCTTTATACTAACTGGAATTCCATGAGCTCAATATATCTAGGACTGAACGGCACTCATTGGTCTCATCATCTTGGAACTATTAATCTTCCACTTTCATTGTCACAAGGCTATTTGCCTCTACTTCTAGTGGGGAATCAATGTCATCTGTGTCAACATAATGATTAGGAGATAATCTAATCACCTACACCTGGGCTCAAGTTAAAGGGGCATTGGCCCTTACTGTTTCATCATACAATATTGACATTATTACCCATTGATGTCTATTGAAGCTGGACGCTTTCATTGTCTTTAATCCACTTGTGGCTAAATGAAGTGGATTTTTTTGAATGAACATACCACCAAATCACTCAATGTGCAGTATTCAACTGTGGGGTCAACGTTTACAATTTTTTGTGACTGCCATTCCCTATTGGGAAAGGCAATGTGTCAATCTATATAGTAATTACTGTGAGATATCATATTGATGTGGCTAATACTAACAATTTTTGTGACTGCCATTTTATATGGGAGGTAAACCGTTAACCTGCTGGTTTAATATTGGGTCAACTCAATGAGTAAATTGCCCCAATTTTTTGTTAATTTACAAGTGTCCTTGATCCATGGTGGACTGGACAAGGTCCACCATGGATCAAGGACACTTGTAAATTAAAAAAAATTGGGGCAATTTGTTGGAGAGTGCTTTCAGAGTCATTATGCAAGACTCTGACCTATTGACCCCCATAATATGCTCATATAAGACGTAAAGTAGTAGTACTATGTTATATTCTGAGAAAGTGTGGCCCGGGCCATTTTAAAGTGATAACGTTATCCATTTTATTGATGTGAATAGAGGATCCTTTGACCTACTGTAATTAGGTCTATTACCAAATTTTTGTGAAGTATAATAAAGCTATTGGTTTTATTTACACCACTGTTGGTTCTCTTTTAAACTACTGGTTTCTGAGGGAACTCTATGCCCTCTACTGTTTTCCAATGTGTGTTGGGTTTCTTGAGGACCCCACCTTATTTTGCTCATGGCGAGTCGGTGAATTACATAGCATTGAACCTGAGGGCTCCCTAATTAGGGAATGGTAATAATAATAAAATATGTAATATGTATGTTATGATCCGCCAGGTGGTGCCTCAGGCTGCCAACTGACAGACCTACTCAGAGCGTGGGGTCTAAGCCCGGGCTGTGCTTTCACCAGAGCCCCTGATGGTGGGGATGGACTTGAAACAGTCCCGGGCCAGGTCACGACCTCCGAGCAGGCCCACCAGTGGCTGAGGAGACCTTTGGGGACAGGTACCGGGAGAGCCAGATATGAAGAGGATGGCGGCCCCAGCAGGGTAGTAACGGATCGTGGCCCGTGAGGGTAAGCGGGGTACAGAATTGGTAGGCGAAGAGTAATCGGGTCACACGCAGGGTCAGCAGGGAAGTCAATCCGTAGAATGGTCAGGGCAATCCGGGTCAAACGCAGGAGCAGGCAGAGTAGTCAGGACAATCCGGGTCAATCACAGGAGCAGGCAGAATAGTCAGGGCAATCCGGGTCAATCACAGGGGCAGGCAGCGTAGTCAGGGTCAATCAGGGTCACAAGACAGGTGCAGGAACTCAGGATCACAGGAAGACCTTTGCGGCAATCTGTGACAGTGCAGGGCATCTTTAAATAGTGCGCCCTGCACTGTCATTGGCCGGCTAGGACGCGCCCCCGGCTGTCATTGGGCGCCTGAGGCGCGCCCCCGGCACCTACTGCGCATGCGCGGCGTTCTGTCAGCCGCGGCTCGCCGGGACCTAGTGCCTGTGTCCCGGCGTGATCTGCCGCCAATGCGCATGCGCGGGGGACAGAGCCGCGATCGTGGACCACGGAGCCGCGATCCCTGACATTGCCCCCCCCCAATGGGCACCCTCCGGGAGCCCCACTGATCTCTCCACCGCGGGTGAGCACGACAAAATTCCCGGATGAGCCTGGGTGCGTGGACGTTCTGGGCGGGTTCCCATGAGTTCTCCTCAGGGCCATACCCCTTCCATTTTATCAGGAACTGTGTCTGGCCCCCCCTCCTTTGGCAACTGAGGATAGTCTCCACTTCATATTCCTCCTGGTCACCTATGGTGACTGCCTCGGGAGATCTGGATTCACGGTCCGGGAAGGGATCCGGTCTGGATGGCTTCAGGAGAGATACATGGAACACAGGATGTATCTTGAAGGTCTGTGGAAGCTCGAGTTCGTAGGCCACCTCGTTAACTGCTCGTTTTACCGGAAATGGGCCAATGTACTTGGGTCCCAGCTTCCTTGAGGGACACAGCATCTTTAAGTTGGTTGTTGCTAGCCAAACCTGATCCCCTGGTTGAAGCAGTAATTCTCCTCTTCTCTTTCTGTCGAATGCACTTTTACTGTCCTCTTGGGCTTTAGCGATGGCTTCCTGAATTGTCTTGTTATTGACAGAAAAGAAGTTCAAGATGTCTTGAGATGCCGGTACCGGATTCTCAGGCATCAGATCAGGGAGGAATGTGGGATGATACCCATAATTGGAAAAGAACGGGGATTGACCCGTAGCTGAGTGACTCGAGTTGTTGTATGAGAATTCCGCGGAAGGCAGCAACGATAGCCAGTCATCCTGAAGGTAGGATGTGTAGCACCGTAAGTACTGTTCCAGCGTCTGGTTTGTCCTCTCAGTTTGGCCGTTGGTCTGTGGATGGTAGGCGGATGAAAGCGACAGCTTGATTCCCAGCGATTTACATAAGGCGTTCCAGAACCTGGAGGTGAATTGGACCCCCCGATCTGACACTATATCTTCGGGAACACCATGAAGCCTCACCACTTCCTTGATGAAGATCCGTGCCGTTTCTGGTGCTGATGGGGTCTTCTCCAGGGGCACGAAATGTGCCATCTTTGAGAAGCTGTCGACGATCACCATTATTGCAGTGTAGCCCTGGGATGGTGGAAGTTCGACCACGAAATCCATGGCTATCATTTGCCAGGCCCGCTTGGGTATGGGTAATGGACGTAACAATCCCCATGCCCTGCTCCTGGAGGGCTTGTTCCTTTGACAGGTGGGACAAGTTCGGACGTAATGCTCACAATCCTTGATCATGTCTGGCCACCAGAACGAGCGCCGTAGTAGATCCAGAGTTTTCGTTACCCCGAAGTGGCCCGCCATTGGATGGTCGTGGCAGTGCCCTAGGACCAAGGTTCGCACTTCTTCTGGGACCATGATCCGGTCTTCCTTCCAAAATAGCCCACCATGGCTCTGGAGGGGTGACCCAGACGGAACTGGTAGTCCTACAGAAGCATCGAGAAGCCGGGACCGAAGTTCCGTTTGTAGAGCGAGGAAACTCCCAGAAGGTAAGATGGTGTCAGGTACCACAGCGTCGTCGGGGTCCTCAAACATGCGGGACAGAGCGTCTGGTTTAGTGTTCTTAGTACCGGGTCGGTACGTTATATGGAATGAGAATCGAGAGAAGAAAAGAGCCCATCTCGCTTGGCGAGGTCTCAGTCGTTTTGCCGTTCTTAAATATTCAAGGTTTTTGTGATCTGTGAATATTAGGATTGGGTGTGTGGCTCCTTCCAGTAAATACCTCCATTCTTCAAGAGCAGTTTTAATGGGCAGGAGCTCCCGATCTCCAATGTCATAGTTACGTTCCGCTGGTGTCAACTTCCTGGAGAAGAACGCCACAGGGTGCAGTAGTTCCTTGGTACCATTCCTTTGGGACAAAACCGCTCCTACCGCATTTTCGGAGGCGTCCACTTCCAAAACATATGGGAGAGAAGCATCTGGATGGCAGAGAATGGGAGCAGAGGTGAACAATTCTTTGAGCTTTTCGAATGCTGTCTGCGCTTCGGGAGTCCACTTAAAGCGGACCCCTTGTTTCGTCAGTTGCGTGATCGGGGAGACCAGACCGGAGAAGTGCCTAATAAACTTCCTGTAAAAGTTGGAAAAACCGATGAAACGCTGTACCCCCTTTTTGTCGGCAGGTATTGGCCAATCTAAGATCGCCGTGACTTTCTGGGGATCCATCGCGACCCCCGCGGAAGAGAGAACCAGTCCCAAGAACGTGATTTCGTGCTGTTCGAAACAGCACTTTTCTGCCTTCGCGTATAGCCCGTGTTGACGCAACCGTTCTAATACCCGTATCACGTGACCCCGATGAACCTCCAGTGAGGGGGAAAAAATTAGGATGTCATCCAAATAAACCACCACGAAAATATCAAGAAAGTCACGAAAAACATCGTTGATAAAGTGCTGAAAGGTCGCCGGAGCATTACAGAGCCCGAACGGCATCACCAAATACTCGTAGTGACCGAATCTCGTACGGAACGCCGTCTTCCACTCATCCCCCTCCCTGATACGGACAAGGTTATAGGCCCCCCGCAGGTCTAATTTAGTAAATATTGTTGCCGATCTCAATCTCTGGAGGAGCTCGGGGACTAGGGGTAAGGGATAACGATTCTTTACCGTTATTTTGTTCAGGTCACGGTAGTCTATGCAGGGCCGTAACGATTTGTCCTTCTTCTCTACGAAGAATAACCCGGCCCCGGCTGGGGATGTGGATGGACGAATAAATCCCTTCCGAAGGTTTTCGTCAATGTATTCCCTCAGTACTCCCGATTCTGTTTCGGACAAGGGAAAGATACGGCCGAATGAGATTTCAGATCCGGGTAGGAGGTCTATGGGGCAGTCGTAGGAACGGTGCGGAGGGAGAACATCAGCTCCTCGCTTACTAAAGACGTCTAAGAAGTCATGGTAGGCCGGAGGAATAACCTGGGATAGATCGGTGTCGCCATCCAAGCACAGGAGGAACCGGGGAACCACGGATCCTGTGACGTGGCAGTGACTCAAACAATAGGGTGAGCGAAATTGAATTGTTCCCTTTTCCCAGTCAATCTGGGGGTTATGGGCCAAGGGAGGTTCCCTTTTCCCAGTCAATCTGGGGGTTATGGGCCAAGGGAGCCCCAGAATGACTGGAAAAAGGGGGGATGCGATGGCATCCAAACGGAGGAACTCCTGGTGATGGTCTGCCATTGTGGTGAAAATGGGTGGTGTCTCCTGGTCCACCACCCCTGATTTTATACGGGACCCATCTGCCAAGAAGATGTTGAACCCCCTTTCTTTGGTCTGGAGAGGGATTTTTTTCCGGTGGGCAAAAGTCAGATCGATGAAGCAACTACAGGCTCCTGAGTCAACGATTGCGGTCACCGACAATGTTCCTCCGGGGAGCTGTAAAGACACAGGAATGGCCAGCTAACTCGACTGATCATCCCTTCCTGCAGGTAAAGTAAAAGAAACGGGCATGGACTTACTCATTTTAGCAGGACAGGAGCGCACCTGATGACCAGCTTCCCCGCAGTACAGACATAGGTTCTGTGATAGTCTCCTCTGACGTTCCTCGACCGATAAGTGGGAACGGGCCAATCCCAGCTGCATGGGTTCCGGGTTGTCCCCTGTTTCCGTGCTTCGCGGATGGTTCCCTGGGGTTGGAGCTGTATCTCTGGATGGAATCCATGCCACCCTTTGACCCTGGCTGCTCCTTTCCAGCCGACGTTCCCTTAGTCTACGGTCAATTTGAATGGCCAACTCAATCAGTTTTTCCAGGGAGTCAGGTAGGCTTACTCGTGCTAGTTCGTCTTTGAGAGACTCAGACAGCCCGATGCGGAACTGGTGACATAAGGCCGCATCGTTCCATCTGGTGTCTCCCATGCAACGCCTAAAATCGGACGCGTATTCTTCGGCTGTCCGGCGGCCCTGCCGCAGAGAGTATAGAGTAGCCTCTGCGGAAGCAGCTCGCTGAGGGTCGTCATACAAGACGGCCATGGCCCGAAAGAACTCGGTCACGGAGTCAAGATGGGGGTCGTGCTTCTCCATCAGACGGTGAGCCCAATCCTGGGGCTCATCCTGAAGGAGGGAGACTATAAACCCCACCTTGACGGTCTCGGTGGTGAACGTGCGGGGCTGTAAGTCAAAGTACAGGGTGCAAGCGTTCCGGAAGGCTCGGAAGCGGCTCCGGTCACCACGGAATCGTTCCGGCAGAGGAACGCGGGGTTCAGGAGCTAGGGGTGTGGCAACCGCTCCGGATACCGGGTTAGCGGGAGGTTCTGCAGGTGGAGGACTCTGAGCAGGGGGAGTCAGGGGAGCTAATGACTCCATGCGGTCCTCCAGTCGGGCGCAGCGACTGTGGAAGTTCTGGAAAGCCTGGGTCAAGGTTGCCAGGTGCTGACAAATATCCTCTAGGGACGCCGGTCCACTTCCTGGCTCTGTCATGGCTGCAAGGTACTGTTATGATCCGCCAGGTGGTGCCTCAGGCTGCCAACTGACAGACCTACTCAGAGCGTGGGGTCTAAGCCCGGGCTGTGCTTTCACCAGAGCCCCTGATGGTGGGGATGGACTTGAAACAGTCCCGGGCCAGGTCACGTCCTCCGAGCAGGCCCACCAGTGGCTGAGGAGACCTTTGGGGACAGGTACCGGGAGAGCCAGATATGAAGAGGATGGCGGCCCCAGCAGGGTAGTAACGGATCGTGGGCCCGTGAGGGTAAGCGGGGTACAGAATCGGTAGGCGAAGAGTAGTCGGGTCACACGCAGGGTCAGCAGGGAAGTCAATCCGTAGAATGGTCAGGGCAATCCGGGTCAAATGCAGGAGCAGGCAGAGTAGTCAGGACAATCCGGGTCAATCACAGGAGCAGGCAGAATAGTCAGGGCAATCCGGGTCAATCACAGGGGCAGGAGGCGTAGTCAGGGTCAATCAGGGTCACAAGACAGGTGCAGGAACTCAGGATCACAGGAAGACCTTGCGGCAATCTGTGACAGTGCAGGGCATCTTTAAATAGTGCGCCCTGCACTGTCATTGGCCGGCTAGGACGCGCCCCCGGCTGTCATTGGACGCCTGAGGCGCGCCCCCGGCACCTACTGCGCATGCGCGGCATCCTGTCAGCCGCGGCTCGCCGGGACCTAGTGCCTGTGTCCCGGCGCGATCTGCTGCCAATGCGCATGCAGAGCCGCGATCGTGGACCACGGAGCCGCGATCCCTGACAATGTAGGTTTTATCTTTTGAGTATTCTTACATGTAGTACTTTGCTCCATTTTCCTAAGTGCTGTATAGATTAGCTGTGAGATCTCGCATGGCACACCTTCCTCCACAGCTGTCTAACAACGCAACTAGCAAGAAGATGGCTGCTTTGATAGATGGCACTTTTCTTTGTCTATATGCACTTGCTTGAGACAAGTGTCTAATGGCAGATGCAGTGGGAGGGAAGTTTCTTAGCTATAATGTTCCAGGCAAGCAGGGAAACAGAGAAAAGTGCCTCTGTCAAAGCAGTCATCTCTTTGCTAGCTGTGTTGTCGGATAGCCATGGAGTGAGGCAGAGTGCCCTGTCCTACCTTATAGCTAGCCATAGACAGCACATAGTTAGATGGGAAAAAGTAATGCATGTACTTTATCCTCTGGGTGATAGAACATATTGAAAACATTGAAGTGAGACTTCTTCAATGCTCATAATGTTCATATTACACAAAAGGGTAGGAGGGTGTTGTAAGGACTGAACATGAGAACCACTGCAGAAAAAGGTTGTCTAAACTCTCCAATATGAGGCTGGTTAGTTTGCAAGCAGGATGAAGTGCTGGTTAGCAAGAAAGCTGCTGCCCCAGCCGGGAGGGAAAGAGTTTAATCCAGTTTCCCACTCTTTTCTTTTTGGATCTGCCTCTGTCCCTGTACTGTAAATAAAAGGGGGGAGGGCTCTGCCCAGACACACAGGCCTTGATTCACTATTGGGCGTGGGTGCATATTCGTGGTCGAACGCCCAATTTTCATGGGCGACCGTCTATTTTTTACCCTGCAACCAAATTCACTATTGACCAGCGCCCATAAGCAGATGCCCAATCTAATTCACAAAAAGACACATGCCCGGAATCAGACTCACAAAGCAGACTTGCTAAGAAGCACGTCTAACACCATGAAAAATCACTGCAGAGACATGTTCACTTAGAAATTTGCTTTGCCAAATATTAGGACTTCACTTTAAACAATATCTGCTATTTCCAAAAAAATTAAGAATGTGTTAAAAATATTTTTTTTCAAGGAAATCGACACAGTAAAAATCTAGACTCCCGTGCAGTGTCTTTGGCCGATATAACTGAGCATGTGCAGAACACATTTTAGGTGTCTGCATGGGCGTTTGCTTTTTAGCCACTGCCTAATAGTAAATCTTACTGTGGATTCCTCTGACAGCCGACACTCGGTCACGTCTACTGTGTTTAATAAACAGCACTAAGCATATCTTCATGTATTCTAATTTGATTTCCTTAGTTCTAGTGATTCTATTTTTGTTTCTTATCCTTTATAATTATTTCTGTAATGATTTTACTTATTTTGCAGGTCTAGATAATATTTATTTTGACAGCTGAATGTAAAAATAAAGGTCCGCAATAAAAAAAAAAAAAAAAACAGCATGAGTCCCCCCTCTCATCCTTACCAAGCCCTTCAGGTCTGGTATGGATATTAAGGGGGAACTCCACGCTGAAATTAAAAAAAATAAACAGCGTGGGTCCCCCTCAATATCCATACCAGACCCTTATCCAAGCATGCATCCCGGCAGGTCAGGAAAGGAGGGGGGAAGCGCGAGCGCCCCCCCCCTGAACCATACCAGGCCACATGCCCTCAACATGGGGGGGTGCTTTGGGGCAGAGGGGGCTCCCCCCCAAAGCACCTTGTCCCCATGTCGATGAGGACAAGGGCCTCTTCCCCACAACCCTGGCCGGTGGTTGTGGGGGTCTGCGGGCGGGGGGCCCCCAGATCCCGCCCCCCCCCACGTGAAGGAGTCTGCGGTACATGGTCCCGCTACTCCTTCACAAAAAAACAAAGTGTAGTGTAAAAAAAACACAGTACAGGGTCTTTGACAAGTCCTTTATTAAAGCAATGTCCCCCAAATTAGATCCAACGTCAATCACGGCGGCGGCGGCGGGGACCCAAAAAAGAAAAAAAAGTTCCGCTCACATCGGAGGCTTCCAGCCTTGTGAAGAAAAGGATAGCTGACATTTCTTATATAGGTATGGAGCCGGGGACATCATCCGAGTGACCCGCCCCATGTCACATGCTTGCTGTTCCCGGCTGGCCCCGCCCCATACCTATATAAGCACTGTCAGACTGTCTCCTGCATTCAGCTAGTTAGCCTCAGTGGAGAGACAGGGTGACATTTCTCAAATAGGTAAGGGGCGGGGATGATGTCCCCGGCTGGCCCCGCCCCTAACCTATTTAAGAAATGTCAGCTAGCCTTTATTTCAGACGGCTGGAAGCCTCCGACGAGACCGGAACTTTTTTCTTTTTTTTCTTTTTTCGGTTTGCGCCGCCGCCGTGATTGACGTTGGATCTACTGCGGGGGACATTGTTTTAATAAAGGACTTGTCAAAGACCCTGTACTGTGTTTTTTTTACACCACACCTTTTTTTTTTGAATGAGTTGCGGGACCATGTACCGCAGACTCATTCACGTGGGGGGGGGGGCGGGATCTGGGGGCCCCAGATTCTGATAAGCCCCCCACCCGCAGACCCCCACAACCGCCGGCCAGGGTTGTGGGGAAGAGGCCCTTGTCCTCACCGACATGAGGACAAGGTGCTTTAGGGGGAGGGGGAGCCCCCCCGCCCCAAAGCACCCCCTCATGTTGAGGGCATGTGGCCTGGTATGGTTCAGGAGGGGGGGGGGCGCTCGCTTGTCCCCCCCCTTTCCCGACCTGCCGGGCTGCATGCTCGGATAAGGGTCTGGTATGGATATTGAGGGGGACCCACGCAGTTTTTTTTTTAAATTTCAGCGTGGAGTTCCCCCTTAATATCCATACCATATCCGAAGGGCTTGGTATGGATGGGAGGGGGGACCCACGCTTTTTTTTTTATTATTTTGCAATAAAGGAAATTATTTTACATTCAGCTGTCAGTGGGGAACCCCGCTGACAGTTGAAACATTAACACATGGCTGTCGCTCCTACAATCCCGCATGAGTTATGTTATCAACTCATGCAGCATTTTAGTAGCGAAAACCAATGCAGCGCTCATGTTTCAGCTGTCGGCGGAGTTCCCCACTGATAGTTGAATGTAAAAGTATTGCAGGGAATTATAAACAATTTTTAAAAAACCCGGCGTGGGGTCCCCCCTCCCATCCATACTAAGCCCTTCGGGTCTCGTATGGATGTTAAGGGGTAACTCCACGCTAAAATTAAATAAAAAACAGCATGGGGTACCCCTCAAAATCCATAACAGATACTTATCCGAGCATGCAGCCCGGCAGGTCAGGAAAGGGGGGGGGGCGAGCGAGCGCCTCCTACCCCTCCTGAACCATACCAGGCCACATGCCCATACCAAATTATTCAAACATTTGTAAACAGACCAATTAACTGAAATGGTTTGGCATTTGTACACCAAATATGACGTTCCCTGAGGAGTTGGTAAACCGAGGTACGCCTGTATTAGTATTGCAATCCTTTGTATTGGGATACATAGAACCAACATACATCTGAATTGGCAACATAGCACAACATTTGTGTCACATTGGAGATATCTGGCTAATTACACTGACCTTGCCCAGGGACCTAGGATTGATTCACAACACAGAAATACAGGCTGGGTTAGCAATGTAGCTCCGTGGATTAGTGGTTAGCACTACTGCCTCACAACTCTAGGGTTGTCGGTTTGAATCCCAACCCCGGCAAGGAAGTAGCATGATCTCCGTGTATGCCTGTCTTCAAATAGATCTAATGTGAATTAGAATGAGGCCTTGTCTGTTGAAACACCTTCAATGCTGCACCTTATGTGAATGTCATACAATGGGATGAGATAAGGGCCTGGGCTACTAATAGATTTGATAATGATGGTTTACACTCCATCCACTTTTGTGAAGGATTTGGCAAGCAAAGAGCTGACAGAGAGAGAGAGAAGAGCGAGCCAGTGAGATGAAGAAGACTGAGCGAGAGATACATACTGAAGAGTGATAAAGAGAGACATACAGAAGAGTGAGCGAGAGCGAGCCAGTGAGACAAAGAAGAGTGAGCGAGAGATACATACTGAAGAGTGATAAAGAGAGACATACAGAAGAGTGAGCGAGAGAGAAGAGCGAGCCAGTGAGACAAAGAAGAGTGAGCGAGAGATACATACTGAAGAGTGATAAAGAGAGACATACAGAAGAGTGAGCGAGAGAGAAAAGATTTGGTTGGTGAATCCACACATCAAACTTGTCACAAATACTGGCATGGATTTTTCCACCAAATGCAAAGCAGACCCTTATCCCAGCAGGCAGGTACCGCACGCCTTCAAAGATTTATTTTCTTTGTTGATTTACCTGCTTCGTTCCCACTAGATGCAATTGAAAATTACTCTTTAAGTTGCCAATTTTACTGTGTTTTCTAGAGAATTACTAACTAGTTGTGTTTTCAGTTGTGTGTAGCATTGCGATTTCTATTTGAGTCTAGATGTTAATTTGCTAATAAATGGCCAAAATTTCAAATACCTTTGAACTCTCGCTGCAACAAATGGTGTATGTTAATACACTCACATTCACATTCATTATATCCAATATCAGGCACGATGTAAATTCACAAAAACACCACTGTCACATCTAATCCGATGCGGCAATTGCCCAACTTACAGTGAAGTTGCAAGATTTCACAATCCAATTGGATGTGAACAGAGCCTACAGTGGACAATAGGGTGCAACTTGGTCTACGATTTGCAAGTCGCCTGTCATGCCAATTGCATGGCAATCGCAAACAATGTTACTGGGGGCTACCCGGTCACATTAAAGCAGATTTCTAAGTGGTGTTATTGACACCACAGTCACATCATGTGACTTGCATAGAAGTTGCATAGAAGTTGCATGATTTCGAAGTCGGGGTACATGGTGATGTCAAGTGCAATTTGCAAGACATCCGACACCGATCTCTCAGCAAATTGCATGAAAAGTAGTGTATTCATTACTCTATTATTACTTGCGGCTCCTACCAAGTTTGAACCACAACAATATGAACGCTCCAATAGCGTGCACATTGAGTGGGACTTGGCATGTGATTTGCACAACATGCAAGTTGTAAATCGTCTGCAAAGTCGCACCCTATTGTCTGCTATTAGAGCGACCATATGGGTGCGTTTCAAACACTGATTTCTTAAGTAGTACATGTACTACTTTAGTGGCAATTTGCATAGAGATCTGTGTCAGATGTCTTGAAAATTGCATTGAAATGGTCAACTTTATTGTCGCATGCTTTGTAAATCAGCTTTGCCCAGAGTGTAATGTTTGGTGATGTTTGATTTCTGGAGTGTTTCGCCAATTGATGGGAAATTCACCACACTAGTCAAATCGATTTGTCATTTTCAGTATTGCATACAAGATGTGGTCATGTGACTGTCTTAACTCATGCGAGAATCTGGAGGGAGTTGTGACCATAGTAGCAATAAAGGTTCCAATTGGGGTTCCCTTTCACATCCCTGCTCAATGTTCTGTTGTATGCTGCACACGTACATTTCACTGTATATATCTTTCTGATTTGTGGGGCCTGTATACCAAGGGTTAATGCAGGTAGGAAGCGGATTCATCAGGTGAAAACACTTTCACTGACCAAATTAAGGTCAGTGGTGGGTGTAGGCTTAACTAGCTGCCGACCGCAGATAGCCGAATGACGGCTGCACTGCGGCCGGCCAGTTCTGAGTGGACGTCATATGACGTCCTCCCAGAACGCGCTCTCCTGCGCGCCCCAGGGGGTGCGCACCCGGCGATCTCCGTGATCGCTGTGTTCTACGGACACAGCTGATCACGTGATGTGGTAAAAGGCCAATGACAGCGGCCTTTTACCACGTGATCAGCGGTGTCCAATGACACGCTGATCAGAGGGAAATGCAAGTGCCGGTTCTCGGCTGCACTTTCCTCACGCTGTCAGATCGTGAGGAAAGTACTGCCGGGAACCGGCAGTTGTCAGAGCGGGGATCGGCACCGATCATCAGGGCACTGACGATCAGTGCCCTGATGATCGGTGCCCAGCAGTGCCACCCGCAAGTTCCACCCACCTGTGCCCAGCAGTGCGCCCACTAGCTCCGCCCACCCGTGCCCAGCAGTGCACCCACCTGTGCCCAGCAGTGCACCCACCTGTGCCACTCTGCAGTGCCACCTACCTGTGCCCAGAAGTGCCACCTACCTGTGCCCAGCAGTGCCACCCACCTGTGCCCACCCACCTGTGCCCACCAGTGCCACCCACCTGTGCCCACCCACCAGTGCTGCCCACCAGTGCCACCCACCAGTGCAGCCCAGCAGTGCTGCCAGTCAGTGCCACCAGTCAGTGCCCAGGGGTTGTGCCAGTCAGTGCCGCCAGTCAGTGCCCAGCAGTGATGCCAGTCAGTGCCGTCTATCAGTACCCATAATCAGTGTCACCTATCAGTGCCGCCTATCACTGCTGCATATTAGTGCCGCTTATCCGTGACACCTCATTAGTGCTGTCTATCAGTGCCGCCTATCCGTGCCACCTCATTAGTACTGCCTATCAGTGCCCTTTAGTGCCGCCTATCAGTGCCGCCTATCGGTGCCCATCAGTGCTGCCTCATCAATGCACATCAGTGAAGGAGAAAAAATACCTGTTTGAAAAATTTTATAAAAGAAACAAAGAAACTTTTTTTTTTTTCAAATTTTTTGCACTTTTTTTATTTATAGCGCAAAAAGTAAAGCGCCCAGTGGCGATTAAATACCACCAAAAGAAAGCTCTATTTGTGAGAAAAAAATGATCAAAATTTCATATGGGTACAATGTTGCATGACCACGCAATTGTCAATCAAAGTGCGGCAGCGCTGAAAGCTGAAAATTGGCCTGGTAAATAAGGGGGTATAAGTGCCCGGTAGGCAAGTGGTTAATTGGGTGTGGGGCCTTGTTTGGCGTGCTCCAAATACAACCTAGCTTATATAAAGACGTGCAGTAGTGAGTGATTTGGCCTGTTACTAGGCCGTGTGGTTTTTGACTAAGTCCTTGCTTGTAGTGGTTTGGGGGAAGAAGAGATTTTGTGCTGAATTGCCCCAGACACCACTCAGGCTGTGTTTGGAAGTGGGCTGGAAACGTTTGCATATTTTCGTCCTTGTAAAGTGTGTTTGTGTGTTATTGCACAATGATTGTTTTTTCTCTTTGTATTGAAAGCCTCACATATGTCAATCGTTTTGTTTAAAATCTGCTCTTGTTTTAATTTTGCTTGCTTATTTAGACTCCAATGCATTTTTCTGACAAACCTGCTGACAAATGTATGTGTAGGGGATTTGTAGAGGTGGGAGGGTTTTTTTTTCACATGTCTTGTTTTCTTGATATTTTGATCTGTAGACTTTTTTTGTGAATGGCTCTTTATACTAAGTGATTGTGTAAGTAAATTTTATGTGTACAAAAATGTTATTTGATTCATCTTCCCCTTTGTTTCCTGCTATAACCTGTGCACGCAGAGTTCATTAGAAGTATCTTTAGATTGTAAGCTCTTATGAGCAGGAGTGTTTTATTATTGCCACATCAATCCTATTTTTTTGTGACTCACACCAAGATATTGACTGTACCTACTTGTTCCTGCTGACCAAATAAATGAAGATATATTTGATCAATAAATGTTTGACCGATGTTTTTGTGTTTATTTTATGTTCAATATATGAACAACCTTAATAGTTACTTTGTATACTTATATAATCTGCTCAAATGTACAGTTGTGGCCAAAATTATTCAACCCCCAATGCTGTAAAGGGGTTTAGGGACTATAGTGTACATTTGGAATTGTATTCAGAATCAAATCCTACAAGGACGTTGTAACTACCCAAATGCAACTAAAATGACATCAATTGTTTATGTAATACAGTAGTAAATGGTTCTTATGTGGTTTCTTCATTGCCACAATTATTCAACCCCTTAAAGACTACCACTCTGAAGAACAGAGGTTCATACAGGTGCTTTCCATCAGGTATTGAAAACACCTGTGGATGTCACCGAGCAGCAATCAAGCATAATAAGCACCAATTAGGCAGCTTTAAAATGACTGTGATACTCAGCTCCTTCTAGACATTTACTGGTGTGGTTACAAACATGGTGAAGGCAAGAGAATGGTCCAGGAAGACAAGAGAAGAGGTGATTTCTCTTCACAGGAAGGGCAATGGCTATAAGAAGATTGCAAAGATGTTAAACATACCAAGAGACACCTTAGGAAGCATCATTCGCAAATTCAAGGCAAAGGGCACTGTTGAAACGCTACCTGGTCGTGGCAGAAAGAAGATGCTGACTTCGACTGCTGTGCGCTACCTGAAGCGTAGAGTGGAGAGAAGTCCCCGTGTGACTGCTGAGGAACTGAGAAAAGATTTGTCAGATGTGGGTACAGAAGTTTCAGCCCAGACAATAAGACGCACACTGCGTAATGAAGGCCTCCGTGCCAGAACTCCCAGGCGTACCCCCTTGCTGTCTCCAAAGAATAAGAAGAGTCGACTGCAGTATGCCAAAAGCCATGTGGACAAACCACAAAAGTTGTGGGATAGTGTTCTGTGGACTGATGAAACAAAATTAGAACTGTTTGGGCCCATGGATCAACGCTATGTTTGGAGGAGGAAGAACAAGGCCTATGATGAAAAGAACACCTTGCCTACTGTGAAGCATGGTGGAGGGTCAATCATGCTTTGGGGCTGTTTTGCTTCTGCAGGTACAGGGAAGCTTCAGCGTGTGCAAGGTACCATGAATTCTCTTCAGTACCAGGAGATATTGGATGGAAACGTGATGCAGTCCGTCACACACCTGAGGCTTGGGAGACGTTGGACCTTTCAACAGGACAATGATCCCAAGCATACCTCCAAGTCCACTAGAGCATGGTTGCAGAGGAAAGGCTGGAACATTTTGGAGTGGCCATCGCAGTCACCAGACTTAAATCCGATTGAGAACCTCTGGTGGGACTTAAAGAAAGCAGTTGCAGTGCGCAAGCCTAAGAATGTGACTGAACTGGAGGCCTTTGCCCATGAAGAATGGGCGAAGATACCCGTAGATCGCTGCAAGACACTTGTGTCAAGCTATGCTTCACGTTTAAAAGCTGTTATAACTGTAAAAGGATGCTGTACTAAGTACTAAGATTGAATGTCACTTGGGGGTTGAATAAAACTGATAATGCTGTGAGCACAGAAAAGACATTTGTGGTTATTTCATTATAACTGTTATGTTATATTTGTCTGACCTACAAGTGCCTCTTTAATGTAAATGTAAGCAAGATGACTGAATGATCAAAAGCAATGTCAAACTGGCCAAAACACTCAATTTCAGTGGGGGTTGAATAATTTTGGCCACAACTGTAGCTTGTAAGAGCGTGAATATGCAAGTGTGTGCAAACTGGCTTTTTCAAAACAAACCAAAATAAAAAAAACCTCTCTTGCACCACACTATTGTTATGTACCAATGAATATGTCACATTCACTGTGCAGCCAGCTACAGGTTTTCTACAATTTGATTTACAGTAATAAAATAGTCCACACTGTGTTGATTTTTGGCCTTTGGCAAGAAATATATATATTTTTTTTTTTTTTTCCAAAAAAGAGGTGTTTATTGAAAACAAAACACACAGATTGATACAAGACAGAATAAAATTTCAAACGGGTTGAACATAGGTCATGTGGCAAAACATATATCATACAGAAGAGCATGAAATCCAAAGCAGAAATGAACAAATTGGATGAGTAAAACCACGACAAGGTTGTGCCTGCAATATTCCAGTGTGCTTGTCAAACGAATAGAGCAAGAAGGCACCAGGCATTCTACAGTAATGTCTCAAAGTATGGTGCTATGGAGGAAAGGAAGGTGCGTACAATATCTAAGCAGAAGTCCAAACTACAGGTTTGAGATAGTGGAGGTGGCGGAGAGCGTATATGGGAGTAGATAGTCATGGAAATCGCTAATGGGAAAGGAGATAAGATGTTGACATCATGCCTAATGCTCTGCGGAATAATTATCTGGAGCTTGTACAAGCATAAGAGAGGAGAAAAAAAAGAGGAAGGAGAGAAGCGCGAAGGAAAGAAAGAGAAAGAAAAGGGGAAGAGAAGAAAAAAAAAAAAAAAAAAAAAAAAAAAAAAAAAAGGGGGGGGGGGGGGGGAGGGAAACATATGGGTAGAAGGGAGTGAGGGAGGGGGTGACTGCAAAAAATTATTGGATCATCAATACGGGTCATATCAGGTGCGGTAGAAGTCTAAATTAACCTTAGTTGCAAATAAATGTGGGATGTACACGAAGGAGGAGGAGTATGTTGACCACCATCGGGTCAAATACAACTGAGTTACAACAGTAGGGAACCTAAGTCAAGCAAACAGGTTGGTCCATAAGAGACTGATATGCAGGGGTGGTCAGGAAATGAGTCCAACAGGCCCAAGTGTGGGAAAATTTCGTAGGGGTATCAAGTGCAGTCGCAATCAGTTCTTCCATAACTGCCGTTTTACCCACTCGGGTGAGCCAATCGCGTATAGAAGGAGGGCGTGTGGAACCCCACAGAACAGGGATGCAGAGTCTGGCTGCATTGATCATGTGCATAGCTAAGGATTTGAAATACTGCCCCCCGGAAAGGGAAGAGTGATGAAGGAGGAATTGAGCCGGAGAGAAATCCACAGGCAAGGTAGTTACAGACACCACTAGCCTGTGTACTTCTTGCCAAAACGGTTGCAGAACAGAGCAAGACCACCAGATGTGAAGGAATGATCCATCTGAGGTCCCACATCTCCAACAACTGTTGGGGAAAGCGGGGTTGAACCGATGAATTTTCCAAGGGGTTCGGTACCATCTCGAGGCTATTTTGTAGCCATTTTCCTGAGTCGAGACGTTGAGGGAGCATTTATGGGAATGCTTAAATACCCGGTCCCAGTCTAAGTCCAATAGGTTAGTTTCAAGATCTCTATTCCACGCTCGACATGATGGGAGGGAGTCATAAGTCCGATTCTCCAGTAGGAGGGGATAGATCTCCGAGATCAGGTGCTTTCGTGGTTCAGCTTTAGCGCAGATAGTTTCAAAAGGGGTAAGAGAACGGCCCCAGTCGAACGGGGGTTTCTGTGAAAGCAGATAGTGTCTAATCTGAAAATATACCCAAAAAGGGAAATCGCGGACACCTAGACTTTCAGTCAGTTCTCTGAGTGTTTTCACCTTGCCTTTGTGGAGAAAATGTTTCACCAAGATCTGTTTATGCGGCCAAAATTTCAGTAAGAAGTCCTTGTGCATTCCTGGAGGGAAAGCAGGATTGAGACGAATAGAGGTTAACGGGTTGGGTGTTTCGGAGATGGATGCAAATTTACAAGCCAAGCGAAAAGTTTTTAAGGTAGGCCCCACTAAAGGGTGAGTGAGAAGGGTATGAGGCGTGTGCTGCGGCAGAAGCCAAGGAATCGATGCCAGGGGTAAGGGTGAGCACGCATCTTCTATATATATCCAGTCCTTGGAGGCAGTGTGAACGTGCCAATCAACTACCCGGGAAAGGTGACATGCCCAGTAGTAGCGGTGAAGGTCAGGGAAGCCAATTCCACCTCTAAGCTTAGGAAGGGTCATTTGGGAGAAAGCAATGCGCGGACGCTTATGATGCCAAAGGAATGATGAGCAAAGTCTTTTGCACGATATAAAAAAGACAAGGGGCAAATGAATTGGCAATGTTTGGAAGAGATATAGAAGGCGAGGAAGTATATTCATTTTGATTATTGCTGCCCTTCCAAACCAAGAGAAGGAAGGACGATGCCATTTATTAAGGTCTTCCTGCAGAGAGCGCAGAGCGGGAAGGAAATTTTTCACATAGAGGTCGTCCAGATTACGGGTAAGCTGAATACCGAGATAGGTTAAGGATTCCTTTTCCCAATGGAATGGGAATTGGAGCTCACAGGAGGAGACAAGCTCAGCAGGCAGGGTAATGTTAAGGGCAGCCGACTTGGAGAAGTTAATTTTAAAATTCGATAAGAATCTGAAGAGGGCAAAATCCTTCAGTAGGTTGGGCAAGGTGATGTGAGGATCAGCAAGAAATAGGAGAATATCGTCTGCGTAGGCTGCGAGCTTGTAGTCTTTGTCCGCTACCCTAATCCCCTTGATATCGGAATTCGAGCGAATTTTCCGTAGCAAAGGTTCAAGGGAGAGGACAAACAGGAGCGGAGAGAGGGGGCATCCTTGCCGTGTGCCATTCCTTAGATGAAAGGAATTCGATAAATGACCGTTCACCCTCACTCGAGCTGTCGGATCGGAGTATAGGGCCATTATGAAGTTAAGCATCTTCTCACCTAAACCCAGTGCTACTAGAGATGCCTTCAAGAAGTCCCACGCAATCCTATCGAAGGCCTTTTCTGCATCCAGGGAGAGAAAAAAACCAGGAGAGTTAGACTTATGGAGCCAATGATTAAGGTTAAGGGCCTTAATGGTATTGTCCCTTGCTTCTCTCCCAGGGACAAAACCCACTTGGTCTAGGTCAATCAGGGAGGGGAGCAGGGGAAGAAGACGATTAGCGATGATCTTCGCAAATAACTTGATGTCCACATTCAGCAAGGAAATGGGTCTGTAATTAGAGACCTGTGTGGTATCTTTCCCACTCTTAGGGATAACTGTGATGTGAGCCTCCAAAAGGCGGTTTTGCGATCGGGAAGGATGAGAGAGAGTATTGAAAGCCAAAAGAAATGGGACACTCAGGATATCCAGGAAAGATTTATAGTAAGCTACTGTAAAACCATCAGGGCCCGGACTCTTACCCGGTTTCATCTGTTTTGTCGCGGACTGAAGCTCAGTTAGGGTCAGGTCCCCTTCCATAGCCTGAACCAGATCTTCGGAGAGGGCCGCAGGACCGTAAAGGCGAAGGAATTCGGAGATCAAGGAGGTTCTGGACCTGTCTGTATGTATAGGGGGACGTTCCGGAGAAAGATTGTATAAATCTCTATAGAAGCGTTCAAAGTGGGAGGCAATATCGGGGTCAGATGTAGCCTCGGTGCCATCAGAGCCCCTGATTTTATGTACCGTCATGCTGGCTCGTTTCTCACGAAGCGCTCTAGCTAGAAATTTCCCGCTCTTATTTGCGAATTCGTAGTACAGTTTTTGAGAAAGAATGTATTTTTTCCTAACAACCTTACCCAATTCCGTAAGAAGTTGTGAGCGAGTATTTGTAAGGTCTGCAAGGGTCGACGCAGCCAGAGTCCGCTTATGTGCTCTCTCCAAGGAGTGAATCCTGTCTGTGAGGAGTCTCAGGCGCTCCTGCTTGGCTCTCTTACGTCTCGACGCAGTAGCCATGAGGATACCCCGTATAACACACTTATGAGCTTCCCACTGCGTGAGGGGAGAGGTGTCCGATGAGCTATTCAAAGAGAAATATTCAATCAACTGAGAGCGGATCTCTTGTTCAATAGCAGCGTCCGCTAGAAGGGAAGCATCCAGACGCCAATATGTTGAGCGTGAGTGAGCAGTGGGGAACCGGAGAGACATAGTGATGGGATGGTGATCTGAGAGAGTCATCGGTTCTATGGTAGCAGCATGGAGGAATGGAAGATCTGATTGCGACAGAAAAAAGTAGTCTATCCTAGAGTATTTGTTGTGTGGCGGAGAGAAAAAAGTGTAGTCTTTGACGGTAGGGTTGAGGATACGCCAGGAGTCGTGTAGTTGCAAGAGCTGAAGTTGTATGCGTATTTGCTTCAGAGCCTTGTAAGGCAAAAAAGAACATCCCGAAGAGGAATCTATCAGGGGGCTCAAAGGTACATTCAAATCACCTCCCAATATCAGCATCCCTGATTGAAAAGCAGCTAAAGTGGAGGTAAGTGAACGCATAAAAGGGACCTGTTTAATATTGGGCGCATATACGTTAGCAAGTGTGATTGGTCTGTTGGCAAAGACTCCCTTTATAAGCAAATATCTACCTTCGGGGTCCGCCAGGGAATCTGCTATTTGGAACGGAAGGTGCCTGGCGAACAATATGGCCACCCCCTTTGATTTAGCTAGAGGGTTAGTGGCATGGAGGACCGTAGGAAAGTGGAAATTATATAACTTGGGAATGGAGTCTTGTCGAAAGTGCGTCTCTTGCAGAAAGACCACATCTGCTTTCTGTTTATGTAAATAGGAGAGAAGCATGGAACGTTTTTCCGGTGTGTTCAATCCCTTTACATTTAGTGAGAGGATTTTCAAAGACAAATGACCCGCCATTGAGGTGGAAGAGAGCATGATTGCTATCTAGTGTCGTCTAAGTCAGATGTAACGGTGTACTACGGATCAGGAGGGGGGGGGAAGGAGGAGGGGAGAAGGGGAAAAAAAAAAAAAAAAAAAAAAAAAAAAAAAGGGGGGGGGGGGGAAGTAGAAGGAGAAAGAAAAAGAAAACAGACGTATGAGAACAAGAAAAGGAAAAAGAGGAAAGTAGGTAATAGACGGCTTGGGGAACAGACCCGCTGTTCCACGTGAGAAAAAAAAAAAAAAAAAAAAAAAAAAAAAGGGAAAGGAAGTTCAGGAAGAAAAAGAGAGAAGCGCGAGAAAAAAAAAAGGGAGAGAGACCAGAAAAGATATAATAATCGTAGCCGAATAGAGGAATCAGTATAAGCTCACTGAGCTCACTGTGTGGGGGTCAAAGTCGACGTAGAACTAGGAAGTGAACCATTGCCGGCCGGCATCCCTCTGTGAGCAATGATGTAGAGGGAAAAAGGAAGGATGCGGGGTACGAAGGGTGCAAATAGTGTCGGGAGTCCTATAGATTAAATAACCAGAAAATGACCACCTGTCCTCTGCGGGGAAAGAAATGTAACGTAACGCTCAAAGGGTGAGAACTGGGAGAAGGGGCATAGGCGCAATATGACTGGGGGGGTCGCAAAACGAGGAGCAACAGTACACTATGTGTAGAAAAAGTGCGCGGACGCTTACAAACCAGGATAGCCTATACTAGTGTGAGATCAAGACCGGTTAGGGACTCAGCAATATGAGTAGAGTAGTGAGGGGCCCTCACAAATATTACAGGCAAACCGTATCATAAGGCGTAAGGAAAATTAGACATCAACAGCAAAACATGTGAAATCGTGTCATAACAGGCTTAACACACAGAAACCCCTAAGCAACCACCGGTGAGCGACTAAGCTTCTTAGGATCAAAACCAGGCATGCAAGCTTATAATCTGAAATGAGCTAGCTGATATGCATATATATATATACACATATACATACATGTACACATACACCTACAAGAACATATAAAAAAAAAAAAAAAAAAAAAAAAAAAAAAAAAAAAAAAAAAACCCCACACACCCATAGAACAAAATGACCTCTGAATCCTCCGAGTAGCAGGGGGGGCGGGCATCACCTCTCCCAGTTCAGCATAGTAAAGGGGACGAGGAGGCGAAAGGGGGATGTGTACGAGGGTAATCGAGGGCGTGATAGTCCTCAGGTTAACCTCGTCAGTCAAAGTAGTAGGTAAGGACAACCCGGAGAGAAAAAAGGAGGACTCAAATCCGGGTGAACTATCTAGTGGCAGAGGGAGGCGATGCTCATCCACACAGCCAAACTCCATGTACAGTAATTGCCGCTACCAACCCCTATAACGCTACTGCCCATCCCAGCATACAGTAACCATATCCCCTCAAACCGCCCCCCAAGAGAGAAATTAGGTCACTGACACAATCCCACAAAGAGAATACATTACAGATCAGGCAGAGGCGTCATCCGAAGGACCAAGATGTGCCGGGCAGTCCAAGGTGTAGGGGGAGCGAACAGCGTAATACTGAGCAGTCTCTTGCAGGCCGCAGGACATCTTCAGGGACGTAAGATTGAAGCTCATTTAATACCATAAGGACGGAGCTGAAGGATGGAAGTCTTCCAGAATGCAGACGGATGGTCAGAGGGCCCAGGAGGCTGTGAAGAGGCGCAGGTCAAGAAACAGCGGGGGGCGGAGAGACTGCCAAAGGAAGCTGAGTGTGTTTGAGCGATGACCTGGATGGATCCAAAAAAAAAAAAACTGTTCCCCAATGTGGGGGGTGAAACCGGTTTGCATACGGTCAATGTCCGTTCCCATATCATGTAGGGAGAAGTGAGGAGGCCCTTTAAGTGTATACAGGGCCATAACTGTATGTAAGTTCTGTAGAGCAGAGGATGTCATCCTGGTGGAGAAGAGGTATGTGTCGCAAAGTGTAAGTTCAACAGGCATCGATCAGTGCACAAAGAGGTAACTGGAACTTTCGTGGCAAAACTGTAAGAAAGCGTTCGTGGAATTGGCCAAATATAGAAACCTGGCGAAAACATGCGCCGGAAAGGTATTGCTGTATGTGGATTCCGGACTATTAGATTTCGCGCCGCGGCTTCCTATGTGCAGGAGAGGCCGTCGGGCTGAGGATGGCTGTTGCGCCCCCTGTGGGGAGTCTCGGAGGAGTCGTCGGAGGCATCCGACCTCTACGGTTAGATTGAGCATGCCAATCCATAGCACTGTCCACCGATCCCGGGCCCTGAACTGGTGGCAATCTTATGGAGCTGTACCAGTCAGGTAGGTCAATCAAAGGTATGTCCAGGGAGGAACAAAACAATGGCAATTCTTCAGGGGATCTCAGGTTGCATGATTGTCCGTTAGCTTGTACAGAGAGGCAGAACGGGAACCTCCATCTATAAGTGATGTTACGTGATCGGAGCACGTCCAGAAGGGGACGTAATGCACGGCGTTGTTGTAGGGTAATGCTGGATAAGTCTTGAAACAGTTGTAAGTCTGCGCCTTCATATGAAAGATGCCTTCTGCCTCTAGCACATCTGAGGATATCCTCTTTGAGCGGGAAACTTACAAGGCAACAAATGACATCCCTGGGTGGGTCTGCGTCTCCCCTCCTAGGGCGGGTCGCTCTGTGTACACGTTCGATGTCAATTGGGGTTGCTGGCGGGCGACCAAGGAGGTCATTAAATATGGCCATTACCGCATTGGGGATATCGTTAGTTTCCACTGATTCTGGGAGACCACGTATTCTAATGTTATGTCTGCGGCCACGGTTGTCTAGATCCTCAACATGTCTGCAAAGTTCTCTGATAGTAGAAGTGTGCCTCACTGATTTTTGGTGTATGTCTAAAATGGCAGATTTGTTTTGCCTGGAGGTGGATTCCACCTGCTCCATGCGTGAGCCCATGGCCCTTATATCCTCCCTTAAATCTCCTAGGGCATTAGTGAGCGTGGCAGACAGGGTGGCCTTGATGTCTGCTGCCACTGCATGAAGATCCCTTAAGGACAGGGATTGGGATGCAGGATGGATGTCATGGTGTGGCACTGTGTCCGGAGCAGCCGACAAGGCAGAGCAGGAGGGAGCTGTTACATCAGCGGCAGCAGAGGGAGGGGGCGAGGGGGATGCAGAGGGAGAAGGAGATGACTGCGGCCTTTCCCTCTGCTGCTGGGAGCGGAAGAGCTCCTGTATATGCCGCCCCTGCATTCCCTGGCTCCGTGGGGATCGTGATCGGGCACCGGCTGATGTCCGGTCCGACTTCCCCATAGTGAGACAGCACTCACTCACCCCGCTCCTCCGTAAGGCGGTGTAGAGGGATCCGGCCGGCGGGAGCTCTCACTCTAAGCGGCCATCATCCAGCCGCGGCAGACCACGCCCCAGAAATATATATATTAGCCAAGGTTAAAGAAAAAATTCAATGAGAAACACATATTTGCGAAAGCTAAAATAGTCGTGCATACAAATGCGCGATTGCTGACAAACATTCGCGATTGCTGCCATTAAATGCACGTTCGTGAACAAATAAACGCCAAACAGCTGTCCCCGTGGCGCTCGAGCGGCTGTCCTCCCGGAAGTGCGTCATCATGTTCGCGCGGACCCGGAAGTGGTTGTGGGGAGTGTAAGTGGGTGAGAGTGGTTGGAGGATTCTGTGTTTCTTTGTATTTTTTTGCAGTTTGATTGGCATTTGGACATGGCAAGACAACAGTTCGCAACTGAGGAGATGATCTTTATTTGTAAAGTAAGTGTGGCCATTGCAAATATGTTCATAACATGTGAGGGACAGGTAATTGCAATTTTTTGGTTGGGGCCTAGCAGAATCTCACTTGGTGCACATGCTACTTATCTGTACATTAGCTCCTGGGTATTGATGGGTCAATGATATTAACCACTTGCCTGCTGGGTACTCCTACCCCCTTCCTGTCCAGGCCAATTTTCATCTTTTTGCACTGTTACCCTTTGAATGACAATTGTGCTGTCATGCCACATTGTACCCATCTTAAATTTATATCAGTTTTTTCAGACAAGTTGCTTTCTTTGGGTGGTATTGACTTGCTGCTGTGTATTTTACTTTTTGCTCGATAAACAACAAACTATCACATAATGAAAAAAAAAACTGTTTCTATTATAACATTTGGTAAACCGGTAATTTATCAACACTGATGTGCGTTGATGAGGCAGCACAGGTGGGTGGCACTGCTGGCCACAGGTGGGCGGAACTGGTGGGTGGCACTGATCATCAGTGCCCTGATGATCGGTGCCGATCCCTGCTCTGATAACTGCTGGTTCTTGGCAGTACTTTCCCCACATTCTGACAGCATGAGGAAAGTGCAGCCAAGACCCGGCAATCGCATTTCCCTGTGATCAGCGTGTCATTGGACACGGCTGATCACATGGTAAAAAGCCGCTGTGATTGGCCTTTTACCACATCACGTGATCAGCTGTGTCCGTAGGACACAGCAATCATGGAGATCGCTGGGGGAGCGTAGGAGAGCGCGTTCTGCCAGGACGTCATATGACGCCCACCCCGAACTGGCTGGACGCAGTGTAGCGTTATTAGGCTATCTGCGGTCGGCAAATAGGTAACCAGCTAGGCCTTCATGGTTAATCTTTGAATATCTGGACATGTATACTGCGTATAATGCATTACATTCTACAATGTGTTGGTGTACACGGTGTTACAGTGTACAAAGTATTACAGTGTGCAATGCGTTGCTGTATCCTGCATGACAGTGCACAGTGCATTACAGTCTACAACAGGGGTCCTCAAACTTTTCAAACGGGGCCAGTTCACTGTCCCTCAGACCGTTGGAGGGCCGGACTATAGTTTAAAAAAAAAAAAAAATGGTCATCTCCTGTACTGTGCCCCATCATTGGTGTCAGTGGGTGAAATAGTTCCCCATCATTGCTGTCAGTGGGAGGAATAGTGCCCCATCATTGGTGTCAGTGGGAGGAATAGTACCCCATCATTGGTGTCAGTGGGCGAAATAGTGCCCCATCATTGGTGTCAGTGGGAGGAATAATGCCCCATCATTATTATCAGTGACACCAATGATGGGGCACTATTCTTCCCACTGACAGCAATGACACTTAACTAGCTGACCCCTGTTCCAGCATGGTGCTGCTGCAGCCAGCATACCTGGTTGCAGCAGTACCATCTGCACGGCACACCTGTCAGCTGTCCTCCTTCCTTCACTTCGGCCTCTCCCTCCCTTGATTTTCATGTGGCCGCTCGGCTCCGCCTCCTCACCAGTGATTGGCCGCCTATATGCCTTTCCTGAGCTACAGTACTGGCGCCCAATCACCGATGAGGAACGTGGTCACTGTACAATGGAGACAGGCTATCAATTGTGTCTAGGTAGAAAACAACCTTAGAAATAATGTACGATTTGAACGTCTATATAATATATAACCATACTAATGCAATGACTTGACCACATTTGTTCTTTTTTTTGCAGGGGATGCCGGCTATCCGCAGCTGACGTGGCTGATGGCTCCAGTCAGGTACCCCCAGAGCCTGGCCCAGAAAAATTATAACAAGGCTCACGTCAAAACAAGAGCCATCGTGGAGCAGACCATCGGGGTGCTGAAATCCCGATTCTTGTGTTTGGCCAGGCCTGGGGGTGAGTGTTCCAGGATCATCCTCACCTGTTGCCTCGTACACAACATCCGCCAGGTGAGGAATGATTCCTGGGAGACTTCTGAGGAGAGGGAGCCGGAAGTCCGTCAGCTGCGGGTGTCCCGAAGGTCCAATACGGATGATGGGATGAATAAAATATTAGATGTGTCGCGCTCCTCAAAAAGTGTTTAGTGATGTATAATATATAATGTATATAAATGAAATAAATAAATCTGAATAAATCTAAATAAATATTAATTCATGGTGATGTAATTTAAATTAAATTTAAAATTTAAAACACTCCTAGTGCTATAATTAATTAAATTGCAATTAGCTGAAAAAAATAATTAATAATGTGAAGAAATAATATATAAAAACTATATAAACATGACGTTAAAATGAATCAAATCAGGTGAACAAAGGAACCTCCATGCACAGTGATATTCATGTGCAAAAATGTGTGTGTGCAAAAATGCAAATATTGCCCAAAACAGTTATATAAAAAATATATATATATAATAAAGTGCAATGAACGAATTAATATGGAAAGATAAATAATAATAAAACTGTGCAAATACTATGTTATAATCACTTCACTTATACAGCCTGAAGTGATGATTAGAGCTATATACTGCTTATCCTTAGCTTAAATGACATATAATCGTCCCAATCTGTTTATACAGATATATGGAAAATATATTGCTGTTGAGGTAGACTGTGATGTTACTTTCCTTCCACTAGATGGCCTCCCAGTTCCTTCTGGGTTGTGCGGGCTGGATGGATGGATATAGATATCTCCCCTCGTGCCGTTTAGGGTCTATCTCCTATCTCCTCTTCTTCCCTTTTACTCCTCCGATTTAGGCCATGAAAAAGAAAGATTCCCACATGGTGCTTTATCCTTTATAAAAGGTTTTAATGCGTCTCCAGAAAAATGCAAACTCACATTCCACAGAGCAATACAGAGCGTTTTTTTAAATGTGTGCCCTCGCACAATGACAGTACTCGCCGTTCCGCTGATAGTGGCGTCGTGACGTCAGAGCCCCTCCCCTACGCATTACGCCACAGGGTCACGTGGCTTCCTCAGGGGGATGTAGTAAGACGCCATAACGCTACTGCCCTTATATAGGCCATTCCAGCGCCATTTTCTCGAAGTCCGCACGGAGGCGGCCATCTCTATGGGGCCAGATATTTACTTATATTCATGCAATGTGTACATACGTGAAACACATTGCTTGTGTTGTATTAGCAAGATTTATTAGTAAACAACCTTTTACTCTGACTTGATGTCACTAGTACTGTAATCGGGCTAGACACCATCAGATACAATAATTATATACACAAAACCTTTACTTGGACATATTGGTAATTATGGTACTTGTTGTTCCACAATTTAAAATATAAAAAAACTTTTAATCAATTCATTTAAATTATATAAAATAATATTAGTGCAGGAAGAAACTTATTTTATTTATTACAAGGAGAGAAAAATTAAAATAATATGAGTAATAATAAATACATTTTTTAAAAATAAAAATAAATATAAATATAAATAAAAATAAATATAAAAATAATAATAAAATTAAAAATAAAAATAATAATAATAAAAATAATAATAAAAATAAAATTAAAAATAAAAATAAATATAAATATAAAATAAAAATAAATGTAAATAAAAATAATAATAATGAAATTAAAATAATAGAAAAATAATAAAAAATATAAAAAATGTGCTTTTCGTAATTATTTAAAAAATTGTTTAAAAATATATTAACTTAATCCCCTTACTATCTAATCGTTCAATCCTATAACCATTCATGAATCGGTATTATGCTGCATGCATATCTCTATATTTTTAAAGTTTTTATTATTTTACACTCTATATTTGGAAACCATGTATGATACTAAGAATATTTTTTTATTTAAAGATTAGTTTTAATGATTATAAAACAATAATCTGGGAAATCATTTACATCAATACACCACCCTTAAATGGATTCATGCTGCGATGGCGTTGTGCATGCATGTGCATGTCCACCCACACCATAAATGGATGATGGGATGGCCACGCGAACTGACCTGATCACCCGCTACTTCACATGTACGTATTCTACCATAGGTAGAGATTAAATTTGTTGCAGTTGCAATCAATTGGGTCCTTGTTTTGGTCTTGAACAATCGTTATCTTAAATTAGGTTATATCTTTTCAATCCATTGAATTGGCTAGTATATCTGAGGTGGGAAAATATTAATCTTAGTAATAGACTACAATATTACCAAGAATAATCCACACAAGGATGGCCAAATACAGGTCTTATTTATTGAACAAGAAAGTAAGTTTGACAGAGCATATAGAAATTGGAGAGCAAAGATTAGACCTAATGTAAGTTCGTCCTCCAAGTTGGAGGTTTTCCATTTGATTTTTCCAACAAACAAACTCAGCAGATATCAAAAAGGTAGCTGCTGACTTGTCAAATACAGACACTCAACGCTCCCTCCATCCAGCAGGGTACTCACCATGACTGGTTTTATCAGCCATCTTCTCGCCCTGGCACCACCATCTTCAATGTGTGCCCCTGTCTGTGACAGCTTTTGGCTTCCTAAGCAGGTGCCCACTACACATGCTTGAGTAGCGCTGCACTTTGGGAATGGTCCCGTAGTCTTCAGGGACCAGACACCTCCAAGAAAACAACAGAGGGGGTAGTAGGGCAATTTACAATTGCCACACAAGTGGGAGCAGGTACCTGTCCCATTCAAAGACTCTATACACAAAGGTGACAATCCTTAACCAGGAGCGGGAGACATGCCTTAAAGTTGAAATTCCCCTTTTGGGTGGAGCTCAGCTTGAAGTGTCTTTTCTATCACTGGCTCAAAAATGGTAAGACGGGCCAAATCTGCCAATGAGATTTTAACTACTCGAAAGCCAACACCCATTCAATGCTCGTGAACCAGCCCATATTGTTCTCTGGCCAAGAAGTTAAAATTTTTAAATTAGAAGGGGGCATCACTTTCAAACCCCAGGAAGTCCTTTGCTACCGTGAACCCTACATGAAGTAAGTGATTTGCTCCTCCAGGGGGTCCCACTGTATTGGCTGGAATCTTCATGTCCCAGGGCAGCATCACAGGCCACATGGGTCACACTTTTGGGTGCAGCAAATCAGCCATTTTGCACAGTCACACCACTCGTGTCTACGCTCCGGCTTTTTTTCCTCCCTAAATCACAGGGGTGACCTATGCAAGAACATCCTTTGCTACAAGAGGTCACTAATGGTAAGTCATCTCACAAACACCCTGCTGAATCAACTGATTTGCTTGTTGCCTTGCAACAGCCGTAAATGGCATGTTTGCAGACTCTCCCTCCCACGGACACAGATGTTAACCACATGCCCTCCTGAGGATTTCACCCCTTCCTGACCAGGCCATTTATTGCATTAAAGCAATGCCTTACTTGAACTGACAATTGTGTGGTCATGCAACGCTGGCCCCAAATGAAATGTAAATCCTTTGTATCCCAGAATTTGAGCTTTCATTTGTAGAAATTTTGTGACCTGTGTGTTTTGTAATTACTTGCGCTTGATCACCCCAGCCATTCACTTTTGTGACTCAAGCAATCTTTCTCCCTTTTTGAGATTAAACATGTCCATTTCTGTAGTGCCAAATGTATTCTGCTCCATGTCTTTGCTGCCTAAAATCACAATACATGTACATTTTGTTGCTGCTGTGAATGTTCGAGTGTCTATGGCAGACTATATCCTGTTTTAATGGTGTTATTTGTATTAGTAATGGTGGGGAGCAGCAATTTATAGCGGGACTGTGGCAGACATTCTTGCCACTGGGGGGAATTAACTTGCTGTCCCTGACATCCCCAGTGACACCAAAACAGTGATCACTGCTGAACAAAAAGCACTGGCACTGTACTAATGGCACTGGACAGGAAGGGGTTAACATGTGGGGCGAGATAAGGGTTACCTGTGTGCTGTGTCTGTGTGCTTCACTGTAAGGACACTGCGTAGGATGGCTGTGCTGGGCACATCCATCCAAAGCAGTATGCACAAGCTGACATGGAGGAGAATTGTCTTGTTTACATGCAGTTATCCTCCCCATCAGAGATGCTCGGGAATCAGCGGGCACAGCCGAGTCATCAGTAGCAATGACCCAGGAATTGACAGCCGAGGAAAAATGGCAACACAGCCAAGGTACGAGCACCCATGATGCCCTGTAGCACGATATTGGGTAGAGGGTGGGTGCCAAGCATTGGTTGCCATTTTAGCCAGTGTGTAGTCAACATGACAAGTTGTCCTGGCCAATCAAACATTACATGAAGAAATGCTGTGGCTTTGGGCAAGAGAGTGAAGAGGAAGTAGAACAGCTGGCTAGTTGGGCCTATTGTCTGTGCCACGTGTAGATTTCTGAAGGAAAAAACCTTTGCTATGTATCTAAATGTGTTTATTTTTCTTTCAGCTGATTAACTGCTGGAGGGGAAGGCAGATGGCAACCCTGGGAAGCCTGTTGCAATTCACTGTCTGACATCACAGGTGGGTTTGGAAAAGTGATCTTAACAATTGTTCCAAACTACAATAATAAACATGTAAGACTAATGCCGGTCATAGACGGGTTGAGAATCAGAAAATGTTTAGAACGTTGGTGGTAACTTCGGCCCATCGAACAACCGATTTTTGTTTTTGTTTTTTTTATTTTGAAGATCAGCCAATTTTCAACCTGTCTAAGGACTGCTTTACCTGCTCTGAACAACCGCTTGCCACAGAGCAGCCAAGATCATTAATTTAGCTGCTCCCATGCCAGCATTCCTTGGCCCCTCTATCCTGTCCATTGCTCCCCGAACAAGCACCTTGTTTTGGTGTGATCCCAAGAACACTCCTTCATGAGCCACGTATACCAGAGAGGCAAGCTTTTCAAGCACATCATGAAATCAGGATGGGGCTCCACTTCAAGTAAGCATTAGTGTGCCTGGGGGAGGGGGGGACCTTTGGCCTTGCCAAACACAGTAGATGCTCCAAGAATGTTTCCTTGAACTCTTGAAATGGTTAAAAAGGAAAGACACTCTAGATAGCCTGCACTGAGAATTGACTGTCATGATGACGTGTCAATGATTATTTGCTCTCATTTTTCAGGAGTGGTACTGCTTGCGGTTGAAGCTGGTAGAAATCCACCATCACGTCCTCCACTCAACTTCACTTGTGGCCAGTGGATATTTTGTGGCCCCAGGCAAGCACTGGCATCGAGGACCTGCATAAAGACCCTGGCATGCCAGAGGTGGTTTGGAAGCAGCACAGCAATTTGACCATCCCTTTCCTCTATGTTGGTTTTAGGGGTGCAGAATTGCTTCTCGTTCCTGAACGGACTGTCGCCGGATATCAGAGTCCCCATATTTTCAAGATATGTTTTAGCCATGTTGGCTTATTTTTATGTTGAGTCAATTAAAGACTATTTTTTGTTACCTTAAAAAAGTGTCAGATCCTCTTGATTCTATTCCTGAGACTTAAGATGGCCAGATAATATGCAATCTGAGGAAAAGTCAGTGCAATGTCCTCCACATGTAGCTAAAGTCTGTAATAGGAGGACCTACCAGAACAATGCATTCATTTGGAGTGGGCCAGGCCCATACAGTACATCATGGAGGCTTGCTATGAAGGAACATTAATGTTTGGATACTTGAGCTCATGTGGTTTGTTTCCAAATATTTCTGCCCATTGCAGCGTATTGACTATTGCAGCTCAATAAAGATCAGGCATACAGAAAAGTGTACCTTGTCCATAGAATAGCCACTGGGAGGTCCTATCTGGGCACACAGATCTGGCCTATGCATAATTGTGGAAAATGCCAATTTGGTCTGCTTTATAATATGAAGGGGTTAGTTCACGCTTGCTTCAGGGGAAACATTACAACGAATTTTGTTATTTTTCATAGGAAAACGTGGCCGATCCCTAGATGCATTGAGGTACATAGCAGAGGTTCAAGATACTCCATAGAAGAACTTATTGTTCTTCCTAACTATACAGGTGGCACAGACACAAGGTAAAAATACACAACATTTTCTTCATGGACACAATCACAAACAAATTCCTGTTCAATCCAAATGATAAACCTGTACTGAGTTAATAAATCAAACGTTGTGTAATTGAGGGCTCATTCACATGGGTGCTGTGGCCTGTAGAGTGTGAATCAGTGTTTGGTTTTTGTGGCTGTCGCCATTAGCATGCAACCTATGTTACACTATGTGAATACTGCAGATCCTAATTTGACAAGCATATGGTTGCAGGTGTACAGCCATGAACACACAGTGAGCATTCAGGGCCACTTCCCCACGCCTTCACACTTGTCAGATTAAAACCTGTGTTCATACAGCTGCTGTGTCCCCATAGTGTAACAGGTGGCTCTAGCCACATAAACAACCCACTCATTCATGCTGTACAGGTCAGAGGACCTGTGTGAATGTGGCATTTTGTGTTTGTTATATTTATTTTTTCCCAAAGCCCATTGAATTCAATGGGCTGCTTAACATGTGGAAACATGCCAAAATACTGCAGGCATGTTATTTTCCAAGTGTGTTGCACCTAACCGCACAGTAGTGTGGTGCCATGCGTTTTTGTGGCTGTGAATGGGGCTGTTTTTAATAGACGTGTGTAGGTGCAATAACGTTTTCATCATGGTACCTGCGCACATCTACAGAGGGCTTTGCATTTCTTTGCTGTGCTGGAAAATGTGTGTTCTTGCATGCGTTTCTGCACCACCAATGGTGTGAACAAGTCCTAAGGGCCGGTTCATACTATAGAAACAGTCTAGATGTGTTCCTGATGGGTTTTTTTCATGCCCTTTTGGCATGCATGTTTAGTGTGTTCCAGTACATTTTGGATGCGTTTTGGACATGTTTACATTGCATTTTTGTATCCCTTCCACTTATTTTTTTCTATTTTCTTTGTATTCAATGTAGTTAGGGACATGTGCGTTTTAGTACATTCAAGGACGTTTCAATGTGTTCCAGTACAGTTCTGTGCAGAAACAATGCAGTGTGGTCAACTTTGTTTACAGCACCTGCAATGCACTGATGTGAACTATGACATTGACAACCATATAACCTTCTTTCTGTGCGTTTGTGATGCCGAAAAAGCAACTGAAACACATGTAGTGTGAACTGGCCCTAAAGGTTATTAGAGGTCAGGGAACGGGACTGACCAGGAATTGTGAATTCAATCAGACTAGTGGTGATATACAATCAGCAATCGTATAATAATGTGAGATCTGAGCTGTAGCTGATAGAAAATGAGACACATTCACTTGATCAGTAAATAGATAGTTAAAGAGTGGGGCGGTGATCCATAGATTTGCATATGGGACAGGTGATGATGGGGTGGGGGAGGGGGTCAAGTTGTATAAGGAGACAGATTTAAAAGAGAAAAAAGTTACAATGAAATATACACGGCATGAAACTTGCACATTTCCTAATTGGCAGAAGAACAGTACATAGGTAACATTCATCCACTTTCTAGTCATTAGGCAAAATCATAATTGATTGATCAATATTCCTGGCACTGACACAACCCAGAAAATTGATCTCCATTTTTTGGGATGTAGCCATGACTGGGATTAGAACCCCTGACCCAAGTGCTGTAAGTTCTGAGCTCTAACCACTAAACCACTGTGGGAGACACAGTGTAACCTACAATGTAGAATAGTTACATTGTTTAAAAATGATAAAGCGAGCGCTGGTCAAATGATATAGACTAGTAAAATGGTATTACACAAGATAAATATAACCACGAACAGTAGTGCATGAACTCGTGAAAGGTCATCCACCCTTGTGACAGTGTACTACACTATTGAGCACATTTCTGGCTCCTGTGGCTGAGCTAATTCCTCCCCAGGACCATTTGGGCACCCACCCTGATGGATGGATTGAGCTGGATGACTAACCCATAGCTGCCAGCATACAGCTGCACCCCCAGATGTGTGATGTGTATAACCCATGCGCATTAATACTTTTGTTCTGGTGAGTGTAGACCAGTCCCAAGGGTGGTTTACCTTTCACGAGTTCATGCACTACTGTCCATCACGGAGAGACCACACGTGCCATTCATAGGCACTCTCTGAGTTGGTACTCTCACACGAAGGACATTCCATTATTCAGGAATGATTCTATGAACTTATTTTAGCACCATTTACAATTTTACATCATTGTTGCAATTCTTTGCACTTTTTGGTTTTTACATGCGTTCATTATTGATCACATGCATTTATAGCGCTGCACTTGTCTTTAACATAGAATAGTTACGTGATTAATTACGTTTCCTGATCATTTTGGAGAAACAGCAAAAAAAAGAAATAAAAAAAAATAGAAAATTCTAATACAGGTGTACTATTTATTACATTCTAAGGATTCTCTTTTGCTATCAGAAAAACGCCAATATTAAAAAAGCCCGCGCTTGTGCGCCATCTAGCGAACATATCCGGTATTGCACCTAAAAATGTGCCAGACGGGATACCACATTTACTAATAGCAAAGTAGTGAGCTCGTTAATGAGCTTGCTAGACGCTGGTCAGACGACTGATTGATTGACCTGAGTCTGCCTGAATGGTCAGTCTCTGCTAGTACACTCACATCTTAGTGAATCAAGGCCACAGTCTGCATTGGGAGAGACACAGACAAGACACAGCATGTAACCTCCAGCCATTTCACAGAGCTGCTGCAGCTATCAGAGAGAGTTCAGGTTGGAGAAAGAGAGAGAGAGAGTTCGGGTGAGAGAGAGAGAGGTGGAGCTGTCATAGAGTCCGTTGGGAAGTCGTAGAGTCCCGTGCTTTTGCCCAGCTACTCACCGCATCCAGGAGCCGTCCACTATGTAGTGGCCCATCCTAGGTGCCCAGCGTAGTCCAGAAGAATTCACCCTGAGATAAGCCTCTTGTGTGACCCATACTTGGCACCCAACGAGGTACCACCCTCCTACCCTACAAGCTACCCACTATACTTATGAACTATGCTTCCATGGTCAAAACACCGTTTTCGCAAGTTTTCTACCTTGCCATTAAAGGATAAGTAAACTTAAAAAAAAAATAATAAATGCACATTTTTTTGCAGGTAAAAAAATGTGCATTTATAAAAAATGTTTTTGTGCCATAAAGCATTGCATCAGCGATCAGCAGGTCGTTGGTGCTATGCAGGTCTCCATCAGACTGTCAGTTTAATCTGTGTGCGTGTACCTCATATGAGCAGACAGTTTAACACTGACAAGAAGGCTCTGATTTACTAAGAATTGAGTCTACCAGCAGAAGCTGAATACTCAGGCAGACTCAATTCAATCAATCAAGACCTGTCAGTCTTCAGATAGGCGCCCACCAAGCTGATTAAAAAGAGTCTACTTTCTAGACTCTTTCCTGTTCGTAAATACGAAATTACATTGGACGCATTTCTAGATGCAATGCCGGATATGTTCGCTAGGTGGCACACAACCGCAGGCTTTGTCCCATTGGCGTCTATCTGTTTGCATATGAGAATACTTATAATTTAAAATAAAAAGCACACCTATATTATAATTCTTTTTTTTGTTGCGGTTTCTCCAAAAATGGCCAACTAATGCATTTCCTAATGAATGTCAGACATTCTATTTTCAAATGTCAAACATTTTCACACTTATATCTCAAATAATTTGAATGTCTAGTTCTAATTTCCCAATATAATTATATATCTTCCTTCTCTTTAATCATGTAACTATTCTACATTCCAAATCAAACTCTGTCTCCTACAGTGGCTTAGTGGTTAGTACTCAGAACTTACAGCACTTGAGTTATAGGTTCTAATCCCAGTGATGGCTGTACCTATCTGGAGTTTGTATGCTTTCTCTGCACGGGTGTGTTTCTGTCAACACTCCAAAGACATGCTGTTAGGTTTATTGGGCCTAGTCTATGTCTGAGTTTCTGGCCTTAGGTTTGCCATACATGGGTTGAAAATCGACTGATATTTCATCTGAAAATCAGACCTAACAATAATCAGCTGATTTTCGCTCTGTTAGTAGGTCAATGGCACTGGCAGATTTTTGCGGTTCCTCCCCTTTTCGGTGATCGGGCATGTTGGAAAATTCGTGAAAAATGGATGATTTTTTACTCAATGATCAAATTGTACAATCGTTTTTCTGAAAAGAATATGCGCATGAGCCGTGACTTGGAAGGAACAGAAGTTTTGCATGTAATATGGAGTAAACTTTATGACTTAGTCGGCCAATTTTCGAAATCAATGATGGTACCATTTGATTACCGAGCGAACGACATTTCCGATTTTTGTACGAAAAATCGTTCGGAATTCGTATGGTGCATTAGATTGTAAGCTCTTTGACATTTGTGAATGCCCAAAATATGGAGATCAATTTCCAGGGTCCTGTTAGTGCCAGGAAAATTGATCAATCAAGATTTTCGCTACTGACTAGAAAGTGGAAAGGGAGTGAATCTTACCTGCGTCCTGTTCTTCTGACAAGTTTGAAACTTTCAATTTTCCTTCTGATTATATTTCATTGCAATTTTGTTTCTCTTTTCTTAGGCTACGTGTTCACACTAGCTTTGTCAGCAGGCATCAGACAGGCGTTTGGGAAGCGTTTTTAACGCTTTACAAACGCCTATGAAAATTCTGCACATGGCGGCACACAGTGCTGTTCACACTGAAGCGTTAGTGTTGCATCGCGGCAAGACTGGCGCCTCATATCCAGTCAGGAGGAGTTGAAGCCTCCCATTCAAGTCTATGGTGCCGCTCCTCAAACGCCTGGCAGGCGTTTGCGAGACAGTTACGAGGACCTGCAGCATTTCCATAGTGTAACATAGGTTGCCTGCAAACGGCGACAGCCACAAAAGCAAACCACTGATTCACACTCTACAGGCCACAGCACCCATATGAATGAGCCCCAAGACCTCAATTACACACACAGCTTTATTTATTAACTCAGTACAGTTTTATCATTTAGATTTAACAGGAATTTGGTTGGGATTGTGTCCATTAATAATGTTTTTAGTATATTTTTACCATAAATATAATCTGAATATTTTCTCTGGTGGTAGGAGGCTGTCAGGTAGACTGTACGGGGCCCCGTGATATCTAACAGTGGCTCTGGGTGTATGCTTGTGTCTGTGCCACCTGTATAGTTAGGAAGAACGATAACTTATTCTATGCAATACCTTGAACCTCTGCTATGTACCTCAATGTATCTAGGAATCGGACATGTTTTCAACTGAAAATACAACAATTTTTAGTAATATTTCCTCTGCAAATGAGGATCAGCTCCACAGCGATCTCGCCATGTCCAGATGTGGTCTGGAATTCCACAAAAGAACGATTCACAAAGCCAAAAAATAGATTTGCAAATTACCACTAAATTCTCCTAACTACACTCCCATCCACTAACACTCCCCACTACCACTTCCGGGTGCATGCGAACGTCCTTCCGCAAATGGTATGAGGTATTTCCGGTATGACAGCCGCTCTAGCGCCTCCTCCAACAGCCGTCTTGGCGTTTATTTGTGCACAATAGCAATTTTCCACACGGCTCCATTGTGTATATGACATTCGCGAATATATGTTTGCAGTTCTATTGTGTATTTGGCATTGGCGAATATTTGTTTGCAGCTCTATTGTGTATTTGGCATTGGCGAATATATGTTTACAGCTCTATTGTGTATTTGGCATTGGTGAATATATGTTTGCAGTTCTATTTTGCATTTGGCATTGGTGAATATATGTTTGCAGCTCTATTGTGTATTTGGCATTGGTGAATTTGTTTGCCGGTAAAGGCCCAAAGCCAACATAAATTGGGGTCTAATATATTACTGTTAAGAGGATTGTAGAAAAAAATAGCTAGCTGCACATTGAACACGACCTATTCATTGGTGCAAAACATGGTCTTGTGGTGCAATAGGGGGCTTTTGGTTTGTTAGTTTGGACATACTTGCATATGTGCACTCTAACAAGCAAGATTTGGCCATATTATATAGCTTGCAAAATATAAGTGTTAGGGGTGCTAGTATATTGAACTTGAACATGAATTAACCCCCCCAAAAAATACAAAGTCCAAACATTTATTGATCAAATATATATTCCACTTTTATTTGGACAGCAGCAACAAGTAGGTAGTCAACTTCTTGGTGGGAAAGAAGAAAAGCAGGATTGATGTTGCTAAAATAGAACGGTCCTGCTCATAAGAGCTTACAATCTAAATATGATACTTCTAATGAACTGTGCTTTCACAGGTTACAGCAGGAAACAAACGGTTAATATGAATCAAGCAATATTTTCAGGGCCATAAAATTAACACACACACTCACTTAGTAGGATCCTCTATCCACAAAACAGGCTGCAGATCAAAATATCAATATAAAAATACATATAGTACCAAAATAACAAACGCCTCCCACCTCTACAAATCCCCCACACATACATTTCTCATCAGGTTTGTCCTAAAATTGCATTTCAGTTTAAATAAGCAAACTATAGTCAAGTGCATATTTGGAAGAGCAGAGCAATTGACATACATGGATTACAATGCAAAGATAATAAACACATACTCATTGTACAATAATACACAAACACACTTTAGAAGGAAAAAAATGCAAAACATTTGCAGCCCACATCAAAACAGAGCGTGAGTGGGGTCTGGGCCAATTCAGCACAATATCTCTTCCTACCCAAACCACCACAAGCAAGGACTTGCCGAAAATAACCCAGCCTAGTAACAGGACAAGCCACCCAATACTGCAGGTCTTTATATTTGCATTTGGAGTATGCCAAATAAGGCCCCAACCCAGTGAAGGCCACACCCACCACTGTCATTCATTTGTCCAGAGAAAGTGTTTGCACCTGATTAATCCTCTTCCCACCTGCGTTAACCCTTGGTATACAGGCCCCACAAATCAGAGTCAGTGAAGTGTACCTGTGCAGCATATCACAGAACATTGAACAGGGATGTGAAGGGGAACCCAATGGCAACATTTATTGGCACTATTTGCACAATTCACTCCAGATTATTGCATGAGTTAAGGCAGTCACATCACCACATCTCGCATGCAATACTTAAAATGTCAATTCACTTTTGCTAGTATGCAGGATTTCCCATAAATCGGAAAAACACTCAGGAAATCAAACATAAAAAGGCCTTACACCCCGGTCACATCAAAGCCGATTTAGAAATCCAGCGACTTACAGTGAAGATGCCGATTTCCTTACGATTTGCAAGACATCTGTCACAGATATCTATGCAAATCGCCACAAAAGTATTATTATTATTATACAGTATTTATATAGCGCTAAAAGGTTTGCTCACATTATAGTGGGGGACAGAACATGAGACAATACGGTAACAAAACAAAACTTGAGGGGGTCAAGTGCCCTGCTCTTTCGAGCTTACAATCTAGGAGGTAGGGGATAGTGGTACAGGAGGAAGTGGCTGTGGGGGATGGAGTGGTAGGAGGAGTGTAGGAGATCGGCTGTTAGGTGAGGGCGGGGTAGGCTTTCCTGAAGAGATGGGTTTTCAGGGTGCGCCTAAAGGTGAGGAGGGTAGGTAACAGTCTGATGGATTGGGGTAGTGAGTTCCAGAGGATGGAGGAAGTCCTGGAGAAGTCCTGCAGTTGGGCGTGGGAGGTGGGGACCATGAAGCTAGAAAGTAGGAGGTCTTGTGAGGAGCGAAGAGTACGGGTTGGATGGTATTTGGGTATCAGGTCGGTGAGGTAGTTTGGGGCAGCGTTTTGAATGGCTTTGTTAGTATGTCTGTGTTAGTAGTTTGAATTTAATGCGTTGGGCAATCAGGAGCCAGTGGAAGGAATGACGGAGGGGGGTGGCAGAAGCGGAGCAGTTGGTAAGGTGGATGAGTCTGGCCGCTGAGTTCAGGATAGACTGAAGCGGGGATAGCCTGTGTTGGGGTAGGCCAGTGAGAAGGGAGTTGCAGTAGTCCAGGCGTGAGATAATAAGGGAGTGAACGAGTTGTTTAGTAGTGTCTGGGGTTAGGAACGTACGTATTTTGGAGATGTTGCGGAGGTGGAGCTTGCATGAGTTTGCCAACGATTGGACATGGGGTTGGAAGGACAGGTTTGAGTCTAGAGTGACACCTAGGACTTCAGCTTGCGGGGTGGGACTGATGGTGGCGTTGTTGGTTGTGATTGGGTGGGGGGGGGCGCAGGCTGGGGGGAAAATCAGGAGCTCTGTTTTAGAAAGGTTCAATTTGAGGAAATGGAGCGACATCCAGTCTAATATGTCGTTCAGTAGGTGGGTGATACGGGCGGAGACTGAAGGGGTGAGTCGAGGGGTAGAGAGGTAAATTTGCATGTCATCGGCGTAGAGGTGATAGTTGAAGCCGTGGGAGTGTATCAGTTTGTCGAGGGAGGAGGTGTAGATGGAGAAGAGAAGGGGCCCTAGGACAGAGCCTTGGGGGACCCCAACAGAGAGGGGGAGGTGGTAGCATTATAGGTAACGCTGAAGGAGCATTGGGATAGATAGGAGGAGAGCCAGGAGAGAGTGGAGTCTTTGATGCCGAGGGAGTGCAGTTTATTAAGGAGGAGGGGGTGGTCAACTGTGTCGAAGGCCGCGGAAAGGTCGAGGAGTAAGAGGACTGAGTAGTGGCCATTAGCTTTAGCGGTTAGCAGGTCATTAGTGATTTTGAGTAGGGCAGTTTCGGTGGAGTGTAGGGAACAGGAGCCAGACTGTAGTGGATCGAGGAGGTTGTTGTCAGTGAGGTGGGCGCTTAGGCGATTGTAGACTAAGCGCTCAAGGAGCTTGGAAGTAAATGGCAGTAGGGAGATGGGTCTAAGGTTGTTCAGGTCGGTGGGGTCCAGGGAGGACTTTTTGAGTATGGGAGTGATGTGCACGTGCTTTAGGGGGGAGGGGAATGCGCCAGTAGAGAGGGAGAGATTGAAGATGTGGATGAGGGAGCGTAGGATGGAGGAGGAGGGTGACCGGAGGAGTTGTGTGGGGACAGGGTCAAGGGGGCAAGTGGAGAGGCGGGCTTCTGAGAAGACCTTAGCAACCTCCTCAGTAGTAGCAAAGCTGAAGGAGCGGAGTGTTGGGGAGGTTATAGTGTGCGGGATATTAGGTGTACATGTACTACTTTAAAAATCAGTGACGGAAACGCACCCATGTGACCGCTCTAATAGCGGACAATAGGGTGCGACTTGTCATACGATTTGCAAGTCGCATGTCATGCAAATCACATGCCAAGTTGCACTCAATGTGACCGCTATTATTTTTTCTTTTTTCAGGTTGCCGGAGGTTTACATCATAATTGACATTGGATCTACTTCGGGGGACATTCTTTTAGATTTTTCTTTTAATAAAGGACTTGTCAAAGACCGTGTCCTGTCTTTTTTTACACTAAACATTTTGTTTTTTGTGAATGAGTAGCGGTACCATGTAGGGGGGTGGGCAGGATCTGGCGGCCCCCTTGTTGAAGGGGGCTTCAAGATTCCGATAACTGCCACGGTTGTGGGGAAGAGGCCCTTGTCCCCTTCAACATGGGGACAAGGTGCTTTGTGGGGGGGGTTGGGGAGTCCCCCCTGCCACAAAGCACCCCCCCATGTTGAGGGCTTGTGGCCTGGTATGGTTCAGGAGGCTCGCTCGCCCCGTGTGGGACCCCACGCCATTTTTTTTTTTTTTGTTAATTGCCGACCTTTATTTTTAGGTTCAGATGTCAAAATATATATTATCTAGACCTTCGAAATATGAAAAACCATTACAGAAAGAATTATAAAGGATAAGAAACAAAAACAGAATCAATAGAACAAAGGAAATCAAATTAGAATATCAAAAAGTTATGCCTAGCTACAATAAGTGCTGTTTGTTAAACACAGAAAGCGCCCACAGCAGACGGCTAAATTGTGTCCTGGACATGCTCGTTGCTATCCCTGCATAGACATTGGAAAAGCGTCTAGTTCTTGACTGTCATGAATTCCCTTAAAAAACTATTTTTTACCCATTGAAAATTTTTTTGAAATGTAATATATTGTTTAAAGTGAAGTCCAGATATTTGGGAAAGCAAATTTCAATGTGAACATGTTTCTGCAGTGATTTTCCATTCTGTTAGACATACTTCTAGGACTTCTGCTGTTTTAGACTGATTCCTATAGTGTGCCTAGTTAGCAAATTCGCTTTTGAGTCTACTTGTTAGACTCTTTCTTTAGTAAATGTTTTTGTCGTCTAAAAGTAGATGGACTCTATTGAAAAGTAGACTTTATCCCACGGAAATGTGTCTAGGCACATTAGTAAATCAGGGCCGAAGAGTCAATGAACTACCACAGCGCTCCACAACACCACGGTAGTTCATTAAGAACTACAAGCCTACATCTGCAAAGGATATTGGCACTTGTAGTTCATTCATTCACAGGACTCGAAATGAATGAATGATGTGGCCGTGTGAGCGGAGCCCCGAACGGCCGTGTTGAGTAAGGGGAACAGAGTTAGTAAGGGGAACTTCTCCCTGTACTGCAGCAGTGGAAACGGGCGCAAGGTGGTTCTCTCGTTCTGAGAGGACGTCATATGATGTCCTCCAATTCTCACCGTGCATGTGCGGCTTAGGGAGCGCGCAGCGCGGCGATTGGCGGTGCGCTGTGTCCCTCGGAGACAGTGGATCACCGATCTATGGAAAGAGACAAAGATGTCGGCTCAGTCATGTGATCATCTGTGTCCAATCACAGCTGATCACATGTAAACAGGGAAATGCCGGTTACTGGCATTTCTCTCCTCACGAGCTGTCACGCTGACAGCTCAAGAGGAGAGGAGAGCCGGTAATCGGCATTCCGTGGAGGGGACATGTACACTGATCATCAGGGCACTGATGATCATTGTGCCCTGATGATCAGTGTGGCCCCAAAAGTGCCACCTGTCAGTGTCCATCTGTGCCAGCTGCCAGTGCTGAACAGTGCCACGTGCCAGTGCCACATCAATGCCACATATCAGTGCCTACCAGTGCACATCAATGCCACATATCAGTGCCCATCTGAGCTGCCTTTCAGTGTCACTCATCAGTACTACCTATGAATGCCAATCAGTGCCACCTATCAGTGCTGCCAATCAGTGCCACCTATCAGTGCCAGTCAGTGCCGCCTATCAGTGTGCATCAGTACCTCCTATCAGTGCCAGTCAGTGCCGCCTAACAGTGCCAGTCAGCCTAACACTGCCATATATCAGTGCCATATATCAGTGCTGCCTTTCAGTGCCCATCAGTGATGCCTGTCAATGCCCATCAGTGCCACCTACCAGTGCCTCCTTATCAGTGCCACCTATCAGTGTATCCTGTTAGTGCCCATCACTGCAGCCTCATTAGCGCACATCAGTGAAGGAGAAAAATCACTTATTTACAAAATTTTACAACAAAAACTAAGAAAAAACATTTTGTTTTCAAAATTTTTAGCGGTTTTTGGTTTGTTTAAGAAAAAATAAAAAACCCAGAGGTGATTAAATACCACCAAAATAAAGCTCTATCTGTCACAAAAAAATAACAATTTCATATAGATGCATGACAACGCAATTGTCATTCAAAGTGTGACAGTGCTGAGAGCTGGAAATTGGCCTGGGCAGGAAGGGGGTATAAGTGTCCTGTAGACAAGTGGTTAAATACCACAGGCAAGCGGTTAAAGAGGTATTAAGCTCAAAAGCAAACATTATTGTTATATATTCTTATTTTAATTATTAATATTAAAATTAATAATATTAAAATTATTATATTGCAGCCTACCAATTCTTATATGTGTTGGTTGCATTAATTTTCTTTTTTAAGCTTTCCTTTCTTTATTTTTACCTGGTGATCCAGCCAGTAAGCCTGTTGTTTTTCAACAGAACAATCTGTCTTACAAATGTAGCAGTTAGGTTAGGACAAACCATTTACCACTGACAGAGGTGCTATGTAATGTACAACACAATGTGCATGGGTCAGGAGTAAGTAACATCAAACAATGTATATAGTGCAGCGTCATGATAAGCCCTGGGACAAAAAATAGGCCTGGCATCTTGGACTGAGTAGCCCCATTCCTGGGGACTCTTTCCTCAGAGCACAGTAGCGGAACGCCAGGGCCCAGTCACAAGAGTGACCCTTGTGACCCTGATAGTTCAACCAATAATGTCAGTAGGTTTTTATTTTTAGGTAATATTTTACAATATATATATATATATGTAGCAGGCTCCTTGTACAAGAGGATTCAGAAGGAATCACATGATCAGCAGTCAGTCCTTTCTCTCTCTCTCCTATTTGTAAAACCTGGGCATTCTGCCAAGTTCATGACTCATCCACTACACAGCAAAGAACGCTGGGAGGGGGAGGAAGCAGGAAGTGAAGGGGAGAACAGAGAGACACGAGGCTGGAGAAAAGACAGGGACACGTGGAGCCCGTCCAAGCAGAGGAGGAGGCACTACAGCACTCAGCGCGGATAGAGGGACCCTGCTGTGTGTTCAGAGTCTGGTGAGCTGTCCCCCTGGAGAGAGTAAGACACACCATTTACACTTTGCATATAGACTGGGACATCCGCACCCCACTGCTGGGATCTCACCCATCCGGGGCCCTGTGCAAGCCACAGATCCCCCTGCCTGCTTTGCCCCTCACCACCAGTGTAATTGAGACTGTCTGCCCTGGGGACTGACACATGCTGGGAGATTGCATCCTGCGACTGCCCCTGGTCTTGGGGTGCTTTGTGTTGCGTTTAGACACTGAGGTTGGACCCTCTCAGCCCAGAAACCTAGTGAAATCTGATGTAACCCACACCAGCTGAAACTCCAAAGAAGCCTTCAGCTGTTATTTACTTCATTGTAAGGACTAAACGTGCACCAACTAGAGCTCCACCGTTACAAGGACTGAAGTGGGGGAATCTGGCTTAGTAGCTTTATTAGAGGTACCTCTTTATTGCATTCTGTTCTGACTCTGAGGTGGTTTTTGGCTAACGCCCCTCAGAAGCAGAATCATACACCGGTGTGGGTAATACATTTCATTGATAGAGTATAAGTAATGTGGTGGTTTATGTAAGGATATATATTATTTATAAAGGGCGTGTCCCTTTCCCTTATATGAAATATTACAGTGCCTCCAGCCGTTAAAATACGGCAAATATTTAGTAAACCAATAATTTGGACACCTTGATAATTTGATCACCACTTATTATTATACCTTGAATTCTTTTAGCCAATATGATTTCGTACCATACACACAAAATTTGCCTTGTAATAGATAAATATAAGAATTTATTTATGTACAAAAATTATATATATATTAACACAAAACGCAAAAGACTGGTGATAAATGAATATTGGTACACACAATCAAAAACATATCCTACCAATGTAAGACACAATAATAAGGTTTCTAACTAATTACATCAATATCACAATTTTTAAATGATATGATTATTTATTAAATTTATTAATAATTAATAATTTCGAATATCTCAAAGGTTATATTCTCACAAGCCGTGGCCATAGGATTGCAAGAAGCAAGCCCTTGATATATGATACTCTGGTTATTAATATTCAATAAATTATGAAATATGAAAAAACAATTATAATATGGCAATAAACAATTTTTAACAGTAAAACAGGATCTCTCTACATATATCTAACTACCCAATATTGTTGTGATACACTAAGGTAATTCTATGATTCCACACAACGGAGAAAATAGGTAATACAAAATCAAATAAACATCTCACCACACCCGGAATTCAGACTAGGCAACTCTCCCGTGGATTTAGCTGGCAGTGGAACGCCTTTAGACTGATATTATAGGGCAAGTGATAGATATTCAGTAGGGGAGAATGTAGGAAGTTATAAGGTTAGAGGTTTAGAAATTTAGTTAAAGTTTTAGGAAGTTTGAAAGTATGGAAGAGTAGTTATTCAGCAGAGATCTTCTTCAGTCAAGTTTTCTTTTGCTGCGGTCTTTTCTTTTGATGAGTTTTTCTTGATGAGGTCTTCTGATGAGGGTTTTTCCATGAGGTTTTTTTTTTTCTTAAAGGTACAAGGGCTTTTATATCCACTAATCCATTGTTCTAAGATACCTTCCCACCAGGCTTCTTGATTGGCTAGTTGAGAAATGTGTGTACATAAGCTATTTCTCACCTGCCCGCCAGGTGGCGGTCATGTATCATAGAACAATTTGAGTATTTGAGATGACTCATACCTCGGGTGGAATCTTAAGGTAATTTCAGGGATCGAATATACGTCTTTTTCCAGATATAAGTGATCATACCTATAATATTCTAAATAGGGACCATGGAATATAGGTGTATATTCAGTTATTCCTTCTTGAAATACCATCCTGTTTGTTTCCTGATAAGACATGTAACTAATGCTAGTTTATAATACATCTTACTTCCCATCATCTCAATACTCAAGTTAGTGATATATAGTTCCCATTGCTGAATATTTAGTGGTGTGTAAAATCTATAACATCTCATTTATAATATGTTTTTGTAATATATCTTTGTAATTATATACAGTCAATTTTTAGGCTTAAATGTCCTGAATTTCACCTCTTTGTTTTAGAATCAACATTTTCTATGTGTAGGGAAAAACTCTCTGTTTGCCTGGCTCTTGTATTGGAATCATGGTAAACAACTGTTAATGCTTTCACCCTTGGTGAACAATAGTATATTGTAATAGTTTCAGAGGTCTGTTAGTTCATCACACTCTGCAAGTTTTGGTTAAGCTTTCAACCAGTTGAGTTCCCGTCTCATTATTGTTAAAATGTTTGAAAGTCGAAGTCCTATCTGGCTATTTGTTTGACTTTCTGTATATGCATTCTTCTCAACCTCAATATACAAATAGTCCTTGTTGACAGTCCAAACAGTCTTATTGTCTTGGAAAAGTCTTACTCCCCCCATTCTCTCCATTTCTTTAACTAGAATCCTCGAGGGTTCAACCAAGACAAAATTAACTCTTAGCATCCGGCTATACTGAGCTGTTTGTCATATAATATTATGTCTTGATAAAGTCATATTTTTGAGACATAATTCAAAAGGTCCACAACAGTAAGTTTATTTGTTTGATATCAGTTGTATTCTGCTTAAAGTGCAACTCTGCCATCCGGAGACTCTTGGCTGTGAAGCCCTCTAGTGGCAGACCAAATTTACTGCATCGCATAAAAGAAGAAAAGTAAGTTTTGAGGTTGAAAGGGGAACCCCACCCCTCTACACTGCATTTTATTCTCCATAAAATTGTTCTTGTTTCATTTAACCCTGTGTCAGCAAATTTCTTGGCGGGGTATTTGCTATTCATTACCAGTTGTGCCAGAGGGATTGGGTTTGCTTAGGGTTGGATCTATTGAGCGCAGGACCCATAATATATTCCAGCTTGTCCCGAGGGGCAGTGCTACATATATTGTATATGTTTTGGTTTTTCTTTACAGGAGGGAAAGAGAAAAAAAGAGAAGGAAAGAAAGAGAGAAAAAGATAGAAGGAATGAGGGCAAGAAAAAGGGTAAAAATGGAAGGAGGGAATGAAGGAAGGAGCAAAAGAAGGAAGGAGGGAATGAAAGAAAGAGGGAGAGAATGAAGGAGGGAACTAAGGAAAGAAGGAAGGAGAGAAAGAAGGAGGGAAAGAAAGAAGTAATGAAAGAAAGAGGGAGGGAAAGAAGTAAGAAGGGAAAGAGAGAGGGAAATAAAGAAAAAGGGAAAGAAGGAAGGAGGGAAAGAAGGATAAAGGGAAATAAAGAAAGAGGGAAAGTAGGAAGAAGAGACAGAAGAAAGGAGTGAAAGAGGGAAGGAGAGAAGGAAGGAGAGAAAAAAGGAAGGAGGGAAAGAAGGAAGGAGGGAGGGAAAGAAGGTGTCACGTACCTGATGGTGGAGCTTGAGATGTAGAGGAGGGCCTCCGTTGCGGCTCTATCTCAGGGGCCCTGGTAAGGTGACAGGGAGCACCGGAGCACAGAAGGCATGAGTGCCTGATGAGAATTCTGTGGACAGATGTGCGTCAGGAAACGCAGGAGCAGCTGGAGGAAGGTACACTGGCAGAGGTGCAGGGTAGTCAGGCAGCCGGTGCTCAGGCAGATGTACGGGTGCAGACAGGGGCGGACTGACAACTCATGGGGCCCCCGGGCAGTATGAGATAATGGGGCTCCCTGTGCCACCACCTACACTCAAGCATACCCACACAACACCCTACCTACATATTGCAGCTCAGCTGCATAGAAGGGGCATTTACATATTTACTGCAGCAAAGACTGCATGAATGTTCCTGGCTTCTTTCCGTAGAAGCCACTGGGCACTTTCCGGTTTAAAGATGGCTGCGATGTCGGGGAAGTGAAAGAGAGAGGGGAGTGAGAGGGTGAAAAAGAGGAGGAGTGTGTGAGAGAGAGAGGAGGAGAGAGAGAGAGAGAGAGAGAGGGGAAGGGATGAGAGAGGAGGGGTGTGTTTAAATTGCGCTAAAAATTGGGCATGGCTTAAAAGAGGTGTGGTTAAATAGTGTCTGAGGAAGGGAGGGAGGGAAGGAAGGAAAGAATGAAGGGAGGGGATGGAGGAAGGAAGAAAAGGGAGGGAGGGAATGGATGGAGGAAGGAATGAAGGAAGGAGAGGGAAAGAAGGGAGGAAGGAAGAAAAGAGAGGGAGAGAATGGAGGAAGGAAGGGAGGGAGGGAGGGAAAGAAGAAAGTAAGGAAGAAAGGAGGAAGGAAGGAAAGGAAGGGGAGGGAGAGAGAGAGGGAGGGAGAGATAAGAGATAGAGAGAGGGAGAGAGAGAGGGAGGGAGAGATAGAGAGTGAGAGAGAGAGAGAAAGGGAGAGAGATAGAGGGGGGAAAGGGGGAGAGAGAGAGGTAGAGAGAGAGGGAGGGGGAGAGAGGGAGAATCACAGAGCTGCCGACTGATCTAGACATGAGAGGCACAGCAGATCCTCTCTCCTCTGCTCTGCAGTGGAGGATGGGGGGAGGGGCTGGACACTGTCAGAGAAGATGAGGCATCAGAGAACTGCGAGGGGGGGGGCTGAGGATCACAGAGAGGGGGCCCAGGAGGGAAATCTGATGCACAGTCAGGGATGATCGGTACAGTGGAGGGACAGTGACAGCACCGATCTCCGTGCATGGATTTCAGCGGGGAAGCTGGAAGTCTCTCCCTCCCGCAGATTTCAGCTGCTTCATTGAAATCCATTTAGGGAGATCGGTGCTGTCACTGCCCCGCCCCTGCACCGATCACCTCCGACTTTGTTCCCGATACATATCATCCATGGGGGAAGGGTGTGTGCAGGGTGTGTGCAGTGAACATCCCACACCCATGGATGATATGCCTCTCAGCTTCCCACTGCCTCCATCACCAGCACAGTGTTCGGACCCATCATCTGACTCACTCTTACACCACGTGAAGTGACAGGTGAGCTACTTCTGGGTAGGGATCTGAGACTGCCTCCTCATCCGCTCCCCACACTGTCACTGGAGAGTGATCCTCTCATGGGCCCCCTACTGACCCCGGGCCTTCGGGCAATGCCGAATGGTCAGTCTGCCCCTGGGTGCAGAATACTTGCACGGTGTCAAGGTCCAACCTTTTCCCAGAGGTTATGTTACTCCATGTGCTGGCATCCATCTTGGATTTCTGCTGAGCATGGTGGGAATCTTTTATGCCTTCAGGTCTCTGAGGTCCATCCCCCAGAGGGGTGTGGCTGAGTACATATAAGCCTGTGATCCGCACATGCTCTTTGCACTTGTGTCTTGTGTCTTGCTACAGCTCTGTGTATACTCTTGTGACTCTTCTGGTATCTGACTCGGCTTGTGACTAAGACCATTCTCTGTGTTTTCCTTCGATCTGACCTTCCGTTGCTGAACCCGGCCCGTGACCTGTGATTCTCTGTCTACTGTCCTGTACCATTTTTGTCCCGTTGTTGTCGACCCAGCCTGCCTGACTACGCTATTGTCATTCTTACCAGCTACACGCCATTGGCGGTGGCCATTACCGCAGGCGGGGTGTCTCAGGGGCCGCGACCTGGTTCCTGGCTGCGTCAAGTCCATCCCCACCATCAGGGGCCCTGGTGAAGGGCAGCCTGGGACTTAGACTCCGCGCCCTGAGGGACTTCGGTCTGTTGGTGGTGGTTGTCGTCAGCCAGTGCGTTACCCTGCCACTAGGCCTACCTGTCTGTTCCACAGCCCTGCCCTGACATTACAAAAGTGCCATGAATCCTGACGGTGCAGGTACGCCTTCGCTTCCAATGTTGGTCGCCAGACTGGATCAACAGGATCTCCTGTTGGATCAGTTCGCTCAGGCATTGCAAACTCTGCTTGCACGCACCGCGCACCTTACTCCTGGTGCTATTAGGCCGGTTGTCACTCTGGTGGTCGCTCCCGCTGCTGTTCCGCTTGTTGCGCCTACCGCCGCAGGTGCCGCAGCAGCCGCGGCGCCCAGAGGTATGACTGGTTCAGCCCCTCTTCCACAGCGCTTTGGGGGTGAGCCGAGTCAGTGTCGTGGGTTCCTCAACCAGGTGGGGATTTACTTCGAATTAATACCCCACGCTTTTCCGACTGAGAGGTCAAAGGTGGGTTTCCTAATATCGCTACTCTCAGACAAGGCCTTGGCCTGGGCAAATCCCTTATGGGAGAGGATTCATGTGTTTTCCGGTTTTGTCGATGCCTTCCGTAGGGTATTCGACGTACCGGCTCGCTCCGCCTCGGCTGCCAAGCTGCTCATGTCTATGCATCAGGGTTCACGGACTGTTGCCGAGTACGCCATAGAGTTTCGTACCCTGGCGGCAGAGGTGGGTTGGAACAATGAGGCTCTGGTGGCTGCATTTTCTCAGGGTCTTTCTGATGCATTGAAGGACGAGATTGCAGCCAAGGAATTGCCTGTGGAGCTGGAAGCACTCATTTCCTTCCTGATCCTGATTGATACCAGGCTCAGGGAGAGCCCTTCACTCAAGGAACGCCTGCGGAGGCCTTCCAATCAACTGGCACCTGTGTTTTCTGTCCCACCTGTTCCTCCCTCTCCTCCCATGCCTCCTGGGGATAGATTGTCTGGTGGTGAGCCCATGCAGCTGGGGTTTGCTCGCCTTTCCAAGGGAGAGCGGGCCGCTCGGCGTCGGGAGGTTCGCTGCCTTTACTGTGGCTTTGGTGGGCTTTTTCGGCAGTCCTGTCCGGTCCGTCCGGGAAACGCTTGCACCTGAGATCCTGTCGAGGACAGATCTTGGGTGGAGTCTCCTCGTCCCCGGCGTTCCGCAGAGATAAACCACTGATCACCGTTGTCCTCTCTTGGGCGGAGGGCTCGGCGACGGCCCAGGCGTTGGTAGATTCTGGGGCCGGCGGGTTGTTTATGGACAGCTTGTTTGCTGCCCAGCTCTCCATTCCCCTGCAGGCTCGAGTTACCCCATTGGTTCTCGAGGCGATAGATGGCAGGCCCCTGCAACCACCGCAGGTTACCCACGAGACCATGCCAGTTGAAGTAGCTATTGGGGCTGTTCACAGGGAGTTGGCCTGTTTCCAGGTGATTTCTTCTCTGCACTATTCGGTGGTTTTGGGGTATCCCTGGCTCCAGACGCACAATTCAACCTTTAATTGGCGAACGGCCGAGATTCTCTTGTGGTCTCCACACTGTGGGGCCGGGTGCATCCGTGGGCCGGTTAAGGTGTTGTGTGCCTCCTCGGACTCTGCGTTGCCCACCGATTATGGGGAGTACCAGGACGTGTTTGATAAGGTACGCGCTAGTGCCTTACCTGCTCATCGTCCTTATGACTGCACCATATCCCTGCAACCCGGTGCCACTCCTCCGCATGGCAGGGTGTATCCTCTCTCGGTTGCGGAGAATAAGGCCATGGAGGAGTACGTTGCGGATGCGCTTTCCCGGGGGCACATTCATAAGTCTACTTCCCCAGCAGGAACGGGCTTTTTCTTTGTAAAGAAGAAGGGTGGTGAATTGAGGCCTTGCATCGATTATAGGGGTCTCAATCGAATCACCACTAAGAATGCCTACCCGATTCCCTTGATTACTGAGTTGTTCCACTGCCTTAAGGGGGCAACAGTCTTTACCAAACTTGACCTTAGGGCAGCGTACAACCTCATACGGATCAAACAGGGGGATGAGTGGAAGACCGCGTTTAACACCAGAACCGGTCACTACGAATACCTGGTGATGCCCTTCGGGTTGTGTAACGCGCCCGCAGTTTTTCAGGAATTCATAAATTATGTCCTTCGTGACTTGTTGCAGCAGTGCGTGGTAGTTTACTTGGATGACATCCTGGTTTACTCTGCCTCCATGGAGTCCCATATCCAGGATGTCAAGCAGGTGCTGCAATGATTACGTGGGAACAAACTTTTTTGTAAACTTGAGAAGTGCGAATTCCATCGATCCCAAGTTGCCTTTTTGGGCTACATCATTTCTGCGGAGGGATTCTCCATGGACCCTCAGAAGGTTGAGGCGGTTCTGCAGTGGCCTCGTCCCAATGGTCTTCGGCCCATTCAGCGCTTTTTGGGTTTCGCCAACTACTATCGGAAGTTCATCAGGAACTTCTCCATGCTGGCAAAGCCTCTCTCAAACCTAACCAAGAAGGGCAGTAATCCTCACGAGTGGCCATCCGAGGCCATCGTAGCTTTCGAGGCTCTGAAATCCGCCTTCGCTTTGGCTCCGATACTGTCTCATCCCAATCCTGGATTGCCCTTCGTCCTTGAGGTTGATGCATCTGAGACGGGAGTAGGCGCTCTCCTGTCTCAACGTCGGTCGCCCGATGGACCCCTACTTCCCTGTGGGTTCTACTCCAGGAAGCTTTCCTCTGCAGAGTGCAACTACCATATTGGAGATAGGGAGTTGTTGGCAATCATTCTGTCTCTCAAGGAATGGAGGCACCTGCTCGAGGGCTCCACGGTTCCGGTCCTCATTCTTACCGATCATAAGAACCTGACTTATCTTTCGGAGGCCAAAAGACTGACACCCCGTCAGGCCAGATGGGCCTTGTTCTTGTCGCGGTTCAACTATGTGGTCTCCTATTTGCCTGGTTCCAAGAATGTCAGGGCTGATGCATTATCGCGGCAATACTTTGAGTTGTCCAGGGAGGACTCTGAGCCAACCTTGGTCATACCTCCGGATCAGATCCTGGCTGCCATTCGCACCAGTCTGACTTCTCACCTTGGGGAGCAGATTTTGGTGGCTCAAACTGACGCTCCTCCAGAGAGACCGGAGGGTAGATGTTTTGTACCCGAGGGGTTGCGCACCCATCTGCTGCGTACCTACCATAACTCCAAAACTGCCGGGCATCCGGGGAGGAACCAGTTGTCTTGGGTCGTCTCTCGGTTGTTCTGGTGGCCAACTCTCCGTGCCGACATCGCCTCTTATGTAGCGGCATGTTCGATCTGTGCCCAGAATAAATCTCCACGGCATCTTCCAATGGGTCTTCTGCAACCCATTCCCAATGGGGAGCGTCCTTGGTCACACCTGGGCATGGACTTTATTGTAGACCTCCCTGTGTCTTGGGGTCATACGGTCATTCTCATGGTCGTCGATCGTTTTTCCAAAATGTGCCATTGTATTCCACTCAGGAAATTACCAACAGCGCAAGAACTGGCCACGGTTTTTTCCAGGGAGATTTTTCGCCTGCATGGGTTGCCCAAGGTGATTGTCTCGGACCGCGGGAGTCAGTTCGTGTCCAGATTCTGGCGCGCCTTCTGCTCCCAGTTGGGTATTAGTCTCTCCTTTTCTTCAGCCTACCACCCGCAGTCCAATGGAGCTGCGGAGCGTTCCAATCAGGCCTTAGAACAATTCCTTCGGTGTTATATCTCGGACCATCAGGACGATTGGGCCGATCTCCTGCCTTGGGCAGAGTTTGCCAGGAACTCGGCGGTCAACTCCTCCTCCAGGCTGTCTCCCTTCATGGCCAACTATGGGTACCAACCCGCGGTATTACCTGAAAGGTTCCCACCACAGGACATTCCGGCTGTGGAGAACCATCTTGCTGCCCTGCATTCTTCATGGGGGCAGATCCAGAGGGCCTTGAGGGACTCAGCTCAGTGTCAGAAGTTCCAGGCTGATCGCAGACTGTTGCCCGCTCCTTCATACCAGGTCGGCGATCGGGTGTGGTTGTCTACTCGTAACCTCAATCTTCGGGTGCCCACACCCAAACTAGCTCCCCGTTTTGTCGGTCCTTTTCGCATTCTCCGCAAGGTGAATCCAGTGGCCTATGCCCTTGCCCTTCCGCCTGGGATGCGGATCTCCAATATCTTTCATGTATCACTGTTGAAACCTCTGATCTGCAATCGCTTCACTACCTCTCTGCCTCGGCCCCGTCCCATCCGGGCTGACGGTCATGAGGAGTATGAGGTGAGCCGGATCCTGGACTCTCGATTGGTGCGCGGTCGATTACAGTTCCTGGTTCATTGGCGCAGTTAAGGCCCTGAGGAGCGTTCCTGGGTTCCTTCCACGGATGTCCATGCTCCTGCCCTCCTCTGCGCTTTTCATACCCGCTTTCCTCAGAAACCTTTTGTTGAGCCGCGGAGGGGGAGGGGCCCTTGAGGAGGAGGTACTGTCAAGGTCCTACCTTTCCCAGAGGTTATGTTACTCCATGTGCTGGCATCCATCTTGGATTTCTGCTGAGCATGGTGGGAATCTTTTATGCCTTCAGGTCTCTGAGGTATGGACCCCAGAGGGGTGTGGCTGAGTACATATAAGTCTGTGATCCGCACATGCTCTTTGCACTTGTGTCTTGTGTCTTTGTCTTGCTACAGCTCTGTGTATACTCTTGTGACTCTTCTGGTATCTGACTCGGCTTGTGACTAAGACCATTCTCTGTGTTTTCCTTCAATCTGACCTTCCGTTGCTGAACCCAGCCCGTGACCTGTGATTCTCTGTCTACTGTTCTGTACTGTTTTTGTCCCGTTGTTGTCGACCCAGCCTGCCTGACTACGCTATTGTAATTCTTACCAGCTACACGCCATTGGCGGCGGCCATTACCGCAGGCGGGGTGTCTCAGGGGCCGCAACCTGGTTCCTGGCTGCGTCAAGTCCATCCCCACCATCAGCGGCCCTGGTGAAGGGAAGCCTGGGACTTAGACTCCGCGCCCTGAGGGACTTCGGTCTGTTGGTGGTGGTTGTCGCCAGCCAGTGCGTTACCCTGCCACTAGGCCTACCTGTCCGTTCCACAGCCCTGCCCTGACACACGGTAGCCGGCAGGAAGCAGGATGAGCATAGGCAAGGTCAGGCGGTCCATTTCAGCAATAAGCGGGCAAGGTCAGACAGAATCGGCGGGCAGAAGAATAGATGGTGGGCAGGCACAGGTCGAGGCAGGTGGCGTTCTAACGAGGTCAATTGACAGGTCGGATCAGCAAGGCAAAACAGAAAGCAGAAAACACAGGAACACAGGGTAAAGACCAAACGTCATTGAGGCAGAGTCTAATCTCAGTTTAAATAGCCCACCTGGTGCCAAAGTACAATCGAGCATGTGCACCCGCCGACTGTCCATGAATAGAGCCGGTAGGAGTCCCGTGACTGCGCATATCCATGCGCCTACCATGACAGAAGGAAGGAGGGAGGGAAAAAAGGAAAGAAGGAAGGAGGGAAATAAGGAAAGACAAAAATAAAGGAAGGATTGAAAGAGGGAAAGAAAGAGAGAAAGAAAGAGGAAAAGAGAGAAAGAAGGAGGGAAAGAAAGAAAGGGGGAAAGAAAGAAGGAGGGAAAGAAAGAAGGAGGGAAAGAAGGATGAAGGAAAAGAAAGAGGTAGGGAAGGAAAGGGGGAAAGAAGGAAAGGGGGAAAGAATGAGGGAAAGGAAGAAGGAGAGAAAGAAAGAAGGAGAGAAAGAAAGAAGGAGAGAAAGAAAGAAGGAGAGAAAGAAAGAAGGAGAGAAAGAAAGAAGGAGGGAAAGAAAGAAGGAGGGAAAGAAAGAGGGAGGGAAAGAAAGAGGGAAAGAAATAAGGAGGGAAAGAAGGATGAAGGAAAAGATAGAGGGAGGGAAAGAAATAAGGAAAGAAGGAAAAAAAGGGAAAGAAGGAAGGAGGGAAGGAAGAAAAGATGGAGGGAAAAAAGAGAGAAAGAAAGAAGGTGTTTAAGAATGAAGGAGGTAAAGACGGAAAGAGTGAAAGAAGGAGGGAAAGAAGGAAGGAAAGAGTGAAATAAGGAAAGAGGGAAATAATGAAAGAGGGAGAGAAGGAAGGAGGGAAAGAAAGTAGGAGGGAAAGAAAGAAGGAGGGACAGAAGGATGGAAGGACAGAAGGATGGAGGAAAAGAAGGAAGGAGGAAAGAAGGAAAAAAAGGAGGGAAAGAAGGAAGGAGCGAAATGAGGAGGGAAGGAAAGAGGGAGTGAAATAAGTAAGAAGGGAAAGAAAGAGGGAAAGAAGGAAGGAGGGAAAGAAAGGAGAGAGGAAAAGAGAGAATGAGGGAAAGAGGGGAAAGAAGGAAGGAGGGAAAGATGGAAGAGGAAAAAGAAGGAAAGAAAAAAGGAGGGAAAGAAGGAAAGAAAAAAGAAAAAGAAAGAGGGAGGGAAAGAAAGAGGGAAGGAAAAAAGGAGAAAAAGAAGAAAGGCGGGAAAAGGAGGAGGGAAAAAAAAGCAAAGGAAGGAAGGAGGGAAAGAGAGAAAGAAGGAAGCAGGGAAAAAGAGGGAGAAGATAAGAGGAAAAGAAAGAAGGAGGGAGAGAAGGAAAGAGGAAAAGAAAGAAGAAAGGAGAGAAGGAAAGAGGAAAAGAAAGAAGGAGGGAGAGAAGGGTGATGTCAGAGCCTGGTTCTGAACCTGTGTCTTCTGCGGTGAGTGGCAGTGTTTCTTCTTGCTGAGCCACCTGGAATCCTGGACAGCTCCCTTGACAATTATTTGGATGATCCTGCCTTGACCTTGTTTGTCATGAACCTTGAACTCCTTGCTCCTCCCATGAACTTCCTGATATAAGCCTTGTCTCTGCACTTCCTGTTTGGCAGATTATTGTGCTCTCCAGCCAGTATCTTGCTCCTTGCCTTCTCTGCAGTCATCCATATTTTGCTACCACTCGTTATTGACCCTTGGCTTGTTCTCGACTACGCTTCTGCCTGATCCCAACCTACAACTGCTCATTACTGACCTTGGCTTGTTTACAGACCACGCTTCTGTTTGATCCTTACCTGCTTAATACGCTACTGGACCTACGCTTGCTCACCTCCTGGTGGGGTGATCCTGAGGACCGCGACCTGGTGCTAACACACAGTAAAATTCATCTCCACTATCAGGAGCTCTGGTGAACACCAGTTGGTACTAAGACTCCGCACCTCAGGTGAACACACTCCTTCACCACAGTGACCTGCCTGTGTACCTAAACTGCTGGTTTCAGGTGAGCCTTTCCACTGCTATAGCAACTGGTCTTCGGGCCTGGCCCCTGATCGTGACAGAAGGAGGGAAAGAAGGAAGGAGGGAAAAAAGAAAAAGGGAACGAAAGAAAGAGGGAGAGAATGAAGGAGGGAATGAAGGAAGGAGGGAAAGAAAGAAGGAAAGAAAAAAGGAGGGAAAGAAGGAAGGAAAGAAAAAGGAGGGAAAGAAGGAAGGAGGGAAAGAAAAAAGGGATGGAAAGAAGGAAGTAAAGAAAAAGGGAGGGAAAGAAAAAGGGAAGGAAAGCAAGAGGGTAAGGAGGAAGGATGGAAAGAGGGAAAGAAAAAAGGAGAAAAAGAAGGAAGGCGGGAAGGAAAGAGGGAGGGAAAGAAGAAGGGAAACAAAGAGAGGGAAAGAAGGAAAAAGGGAAAGAAAGAGGAAAAGAAGAAAGAAGCAACAGAAGAAAGGAGGGAAAGAAGGAAGGATAGAAAAAAGAAAGGAGGGAAAGAAGGAAGGAAAGAAAAAAGAAAGGAGGGAAAGAAGGAAGGAAAGAAAAAAGAAAGGAGGGAAAGAAGGAAGGAAAGAAAAAAGAAAGGAGGGACAGAAGGAAGGAGGGAAAGAAGGAAGGAGGGAAAATATGGAAGGAGGGGAAAGATGGAAGGAGGAAAAGAAGGAATGAAGGAAAAAAGGAAGGAGGGAAAGAAGCAAGGAGGGAAAGAAGCAAGGAGGGAAAGAAGGAAGAAGGGAAAGAAGAAAAGAGGGAAAGAAGGAAATAGGGAAAGAAGAAGGGAGGAAAAGAAGGAAGAAGGGCAAGAAGAAAAGAGGGAAAAAAGGAAGGAGGAAAAGAAAATAGGAGGGTAAGAGGGAAGGAGGGAAAAGAAAGAGGGAAAGAAGAAAGGAGGGAAAAAAGGAAAGAGGGAAAGAAGGAAAGAAAGAAGGAGGGAAAGAAGGAAGTAGGGAAAGAAGGAAAGAAAGAAGGAGGGAAAGAAAAAAAGGAAAGAAGGAAGGAGGGAAAGAAAAAAAGGAAAGAAGGAAGGAGGGAAGGAGGAAAGAAAGAAGGAGGGAAAGAAAAAAGGGAAAGAAGGAAGTAGGGAAAGAAGGAAGGAGGAAAGAAGGAAAGAAAAAAGGAGGAAATGAAGGAAGGCGGGAAAGGAGGGAAAGAAAAAGAGAAAGCAGGAAGCAGGGGAAAAAGGGAAAAAAAGGAGGAAGAGAAGGACAGAGGAAATGAAAGAAGGAGGGAAAGAAGGAAGGAGGGAATGAAAGAAAGAGTGAAAGAAGGACGGAAGGAGGGAATGAAAGAAAGAGGGAAAGAAGGACGGAAGGAGGGAATGAAAGAAAGAGGGAAAGAAGGAAGGAAGGAGGGAATGAAAGAAAGAGGAAAAGAAGGAAGGAAGGAGGGAATGAAAGAAAAGAGGAAAGAAGGAAGGAGGGAAAGAAGGAAGAAGGGAAAGAAAGAAAAGAGGGAAAGAAGAAAAGAGGGAAAGAAGAAAGGAGGGAAAGAAAGAAGGAAAGAAAAAAGGAGGGAAACAAAGAAGGAAAGAAAAAAGGAGGGAAACAAAGAAGGAAAGAAGAAAGGAGGGAAAGAAGGAAGGAAAGAAAAAAAGGAGGGAAAGAAGGAAGGAAGGAAGGAGGGAAA